>NW_027514152.1:0-697241 GCF_048772815.1 Callospermophilus lateralis | reverse complement strand
ATCGAATTATCTGAGACAACTTTGCAGAACATAATTCAAAGCTAAGTATCCCAATCAAGGGCAACACTATTCTGGGCTTCAAATCATACCTTGATTTCTGTTTTCATACTTATATTTCAACTCTATATTCTTGTAAATATTGCATGTTTCCAATACCATTATTCATCGCACAGAATCATTCCTAACCCAAATGAAACCTGTTTTTAACCCCAAGTATACACTGTTCCCTCAATCAATTTACAGAAGAGCAGGGACAGAGTGGTTCTTACAATACAGGAAAGTTGGGGGCCTTCCACCTGATGAGAACCTCAAATGTCCATGCACAAATGATACCTGGAGAAGTTGTAGGCAGGTATGAAGCACCAGAGAGAGCAAAAGTCCTCTTCCATGGAAAAGAACCTGGTCAGGATGAAGGGATGTGTCTGAATCTGCCTCTCTCTTCTTATTTTAGAGATGATGGACCAAACCAGGCATGAGTGGAGAGCTGTTCCCGGGTGCCAATTGTTGATATACATTCTACCTTAAAAGTGTCACAGGAAGTAGGGGCAACCTCCATCTTATGTTACCCTTGGAAGCAACTGTTTGGACAAAGTGGGTGCCAAGGCAGGGACCTCATTCAGTTCCAAAGAATGTGACATACCTCATTTCCTTGGTGATGGAACTCTCTGAACTTGGTATCCAAGAAGCCAGGCACCCAGAGGCAGTCCAAGTCCCAGTCCCAGTGGGCTCACTTGTTTGGATTTACCAAGGACAGTCAGTTTTCTTGGTACCTAATGATGTGAGGATGGCCAAATGCCAGGAGAGCTGTGAAGATGGATTTTTCCTGAGAAAACAGGTAGTGTCTAACCACTTTTTCCTGACATCTTCACAGAGTTGGTCAATGAAACAAGATCTGAGAGAAGACAGTCGATTTTGGGGGAACATAGTATGGCCCACCAGTCAGAGGACACTCCGGATAGTCACAGACCTACTTGGGGGAAGGAGGTGCCTTTGGGGGAGTGGGTGTGGGTTTGTTGTTTTGTCTCATGTTCTGAGAATAGATAGGAAAGGCGGTTTGTTTGGTTTGGAATGGACAGTTTCTAGTAAGTCATTTGACACGGCGAGTTTTTCTGTTTCTGTGTATCCCCCTGTGTTCGTTGTTGTAGACATTAGAAAAGAGAATGCATTAATGGGTGTGTCCTGTCTAGTATAAATCTTCCCATAATTCATCCTGCCCAATATATGAAAGGACTGCAGCTTGTCTTATCGATGTGCAACACCTGCTATCTTTCTAAGTTGTTGTTTTCTTTCTGAATTCTGGACACTTTCCAGAATAGGCTCATGGATTTGTGTCCAAAATATGTACCACCTCCAAGCTCTGTGACATGGCCATGTACTGGATAGCTGAAGAGAATGGCGAGAATCTCAGACAACTCAGATATCAGCGTGACCAGGAAAGTCTCAGTGCAGAAACCCTGCTTTGGGCCTTTTGCTTACTTATTGTTGTGTTGCACTCAATGTCAGGAAGGTCTTTGCCTCAGGCCACTCCTTTGTGAAGCCTGAAGAAAACAGTTTTCAAATGGAAATGAATGGGCTTCACCTGTGGCTCTTTGCTTAATTGCTTTGGAAAGGGATGTGTCTTTATCAGCCTCTTGGACCTGTGTGTGGCTGTGACTTAGATTCACAGAACCTGATGGATCTTAAGAATGATCCCATGTGAGCTTCCAAAACCAAAATGGCAAAAATATCATTCATTGTGGATGAAGTCTCTTTCCTTCCTCTGTTAGGTTCCTGCACTCCATCAAATGAGAATAGGGATTCTTTGGGTCAAATGAGTTCTTCAAAGCCCTGCAGAGGTGCTTGTGTTTTCGCATGACTCGAAATCACCTAAAGAATCGATACCTAAAATCAGTAGGCATCAAATTGGAGAAACACAGAAGTATTAACGGCAGGCTTATTTGTTCAATCCTGGTTCACAGAAACGGTGTCCAGGCTACCCTGACTTTAGGAAAATGAGGGGCAAACGAGCTGATTTTGGACACTGTCTTTGGCTGCGCCCCTCATGGAAACCTCCACCCAGAGGTTAAGATGATTGACTATATGGAAAAAGATGAGGGCCATGTGGGAGTGTTTTGATTTTAATTTTGATCATTTGTGTGGCATTGGAAAAAATGACTGGGTCCAGGTAGGCTTGAACTCTGGTGTGATTCCCCTTAGAGACTGGGATTTGAAACTGAACTCAGAGAAGCATTGGCATGAATTTTGTTGGGATTTTAAGAGGCCACGCATGAAAGTCGCTCTTGGAAACTGAGACCTAGGCCCCGGTGGATTTCCACAGAGGCCTGGGAATCTCAGCAAGGATATCACATGATTTTATTCTTAAAGAAATGGCAGCCATAGTTTAGAGTCAAAACACACATGGACCTCACATTGTAGACCTCAATGTTCCTGGCCTAATGTGACCTTTTGTTCACTCTTTGGGAAGCCTTGCCTGTGAGGGTTCTCCAGAGATTTCATTGAAATGAGCTTCCTCACCATTTAATGTTTGCTGAATGAATTGAAACCCACAGTGCCTCCAACTTCATGCTTGAAAAATGGCTAAATAAATACCATGAAATTTTTGAAATTTCTATGACCAGGTGGCACTGGAGAAACATTGGATGTCCTGTTGCTGATCATGAGTATACCAGACAGTGCCTTGATTTACGGAGTTTCATGAAAATGGTGTAGAATAGGATGGCAGTAAGTTGGAGCCTGATGAGTAGTGGGTCTAGAGCAGTGGTGGGGAGGTGTTTGATAAAACATCCGTGGTAGGGCCATGTGGATCTACCATTGGATTCCAAATGGCTTGTAACTGACGTGGTACAGCCAGCAGACCCTTATATGTAAAAGCATCTTGTTATATGCAGAGTTTTCAGAGGAAAATTACGAATCAGGTTGATATGGACAAGGGGGAAATGGGGCAAGCTGTGAGAGATCGAAGCTTATTTGGTGCATTCTCTAGCAGACCCTGACCCACCACACGTGACAGAACTCCCTCCAGCACTCTGTCCCAGATTAGCTCCTAGTATTTCATGAAACAAATACCAAACTCACAGTGCAGCAGCAAAAAAAACACAAAAAGTGGAGGAGGACCAAATGGCTTTACAGTCCACATGGGGAGAAACTTAGTCCCCAGTGGCCTCAGTTTACCTACAAAGAGTGGATTCAGCACTGCTTCATCTTGTTCATTGGAAAATAAGAAACCATGTCCTCCAGGTCACTTAGATGCAGACCCAGCTTTGATGGTCTCCCTACAAAGGAAGACAAATCTCCTGAAAACAACATATATTTCAAGGGCGGAAGCTCAGAGGCAGTTTCTCAAAAAGTTTTTAGGCCAGCAGAGCTCCATATTTGTGGAGTGTTTACCCTGTCCCTTAGTTTTGCAAACTCCTCTACCACCTCCAAGGTTGTGAACTCCTGAGCATTTTACATTCCAGATATGTATTCACTGATTTTGTAACTCTTTTCCTCTAATTGTGTCTTACTTGGGGTGAAGGTAATGTCAAGGCATTCTTCTGGATGAGAGCGGGAGGATATTTGTGCAGCATATATTTACATACACATTGGATTCATTTTCCAATTTTCCATTCGAAATGCTGAATTCCTGACACTAAGCCATACCTAGTAGACTCAGACTATTCATCCTAATATAATGGGGAAAATTAACCCAACACAATAGAAATACAAGCACTTCAGAGGAGACATGTTGTATAGTTGGACTTGACATTTGCATTATATAAGGTAGGAGTTATAAATGTATTCAAATTTTAATGGACATATTCTCCATGTGTTTTTAAACTTAACAAATATGTGAATTCTTGTTTCCCTTTTCTTTAGCCTATTCACACATGTATATATATATGCATACATAGAATCCTAGCAGGTATCACACGTACATTTTGTGAGGTGGCTGTCTTAGCAGATACAAATTGTGAGAAGAGTTCACTCCTCCTAAATGCTGTTGGAAATGAAAATTCAACCTATAGGAGACCGTCCTAGTCGAACAACGTTATACATAAAGTCATATTCAGTAAAATAAATATTTTTGCATTTCTGGATGACATATATTTACTGATGAATTTCGATTGGCATTTATATTGGTACTTTTTAATGCCTGTGAGTGTTGTGTGTGTGTGTGTGTGTGTGTGTGTGTGTGTGTGTAGATATAGATATAGATATAGATATACTCTCCAAATTTTTCAAAATATGAAATGTATGTGTCTAATATACACTCTCTAAATTCATTCATGTTCATGTATGTGGATTTATAATCAACTTTTCACAAGATTATAATCAGTAATATTCATGCACCTGAAATACATATTTGTTTCCTAGTACTGAAAACTAACTTCAGTGAATGGTGCATACATATCCTAATTATTCTACAGTAACTGACCCAGTCTAACATCAATGCAAGTAGACTCCTATGGGACATGATATGTAATTTGTCATTCATTTGTATTCGACACTGGTACATTATTGTTTCTTCAGTTTTTGCACATCATAGGATATACAATTCACCCACAAGTTCACAAATTAATAGGCATTTGTTTCAACTTTAATCACTTCTTGCTTCAGAACACATGTATTGTCAGGGTTTCTTGACTGGTCTTTTCATGAGACTTCTTACCAAACACATTATTTTGAATTTCCATAATCATTTTGAAGCAAAACTCACAAACTCTTCATGATAAAAGAAATCACTAATATTTCCATTAGATAAATAACTGGTTGGAATTAATGATTGTATATCAATATACGATTTCCTTTAATTTTTCAGATATCAGTTCAATGCATTATTTAAAGTTCAAAAAAGTTATATTATTTATTCACAGTATGGTCAATTCATGCTTTTTCTCTATGTTCATACAAACAGGGTACACCTCTTTGTACAACCAATTCTAATTTTACATCTTCAATATGTTGCTCCCAGAAATGGTGAAAGAAATACTCATGTCACCTCATTATCACAGTAATATTCTGGACAAAAAATGGAAAGGTCACACTTATGATTGTACCAAAGCCTAAATAGAAAGTGAACATGGATTTCTAAAAACATCTATGTCCAGGTTGCCTAATGCTGTCAATTGTCAATTCTATTGGTGACTACATATTTGTTTTTTCCTAATTTATATATTCAAACTCAACCCTGTTGAAAATGTCTAATTCTATCACTCACTTTATACTTTGCCTCATTTCGTAATGTTTCTATTGATATCGGCTTTTCTACATATTTTCCCCAGTTCAACATACTGACTGACTCTTCATATGTGTTGACATTTACATTCACTCTATAACCGAAAGTCTATTGCTAAAGAACTTTTGGTCCAAATCCTATACTCACTCTTCTTCCTAAACCTACCGACTATCTTCCTAATCCTACTGAATATCCCTTTTTGACTGGATGTTCTCTTCTAAATTCAATCATCCAATTTACAAGGTCCTATGCCATTGTGTATCGAATTATCTGAGACAACTTTGCAGAACATAATTCAAAGCTAAGTATCCCAATCAAGGGCAACACTATTCTGGGCTTCAAATCATACCTTGATTTCTGTTTTCATACTTATATTTCAACTCTATATTCTTGTAAATATTGCATGTTTCCAATACCATTATTCATCGCACAGAATCATTCCTAACCCAAATGAAACCTGTTTTTAACCCCAAGTATACACTGTTCCCTCAATCAATTTACAGAAGAGCAGGGACAGAGTGGTTCTTACAATACAGGAAAGTTGGGGGCCTTCCACCTGATGAGAACCTCAAATGTCCATGCACAAATGATACCTGGAGAAGTTGTAGGCAGGTATGAAGCACCAGAGAGAGCAAAAGTCCTCTTCCATGGAAAAGAACCTGGTCAGGATGAAGGGATGTGTCTGAATCTGCCTCTCTCTTCTTATTTTAGAGATGATGGACCAAACCAGGCATGAGTGGAGAGCTGTTCCCGGGTGCCAATTGTTGATATACATTCTACCTTAAAAGTGTCACAGGAAGTAGGGGCAACCTCCATCTTATGTTACCCTTGGAAGCAACTGTTTGGACAAAGTGGGTGCCAAGGCAGGGACCTCATTCAGTTCCAAAGAATGTGACATACCTCATTTCCTTGGTGATGGAACTCTCTGAACTTGGTATCCAAGAAGCCAGGCACCCAGAGGCAGTCCAAGTCCCAGTCCCAGTGGGCTCACTTGTTTGGATTTACCAAGGACAGTCAGTTTTCTTGGTACCTAATGATGTGAGGATGGCCAAATGCCAGGAGAGCTGTGAAGATGGATTTTTCCTGAGAAAACAGGTAGTGTCTAACCACTTTTTCCTGACATCTTCACAGAGTTGGTCAATGAAACAAGATCTGAGAGAAGACAGTCGATTTTGGGGGAACATAGTATGGCCCACCAGTCAGAGGACACTCCGGATAGTCACAGACCTACTTGGGGGAAGGAGGTGCCTTTGGGGGAGTGGGTGTGGGTTTGTTGTTTTGTCTCATGTTCTGAGAATAGATAGGAAAGGCGGTTTGTTTGGTTTGGAATGGACAGTTTCTAGTAAGTCATTTGACACGGCGAGTTTTTCTGTTTCTGTGTATCCCCCTGTGTTCGTTGTTGTAGACATTAGAAAAGAGAATGCATTAATGGGTGTGTCCTGTCTAGTATAAATCTTCCCATAATTCATCCTGCCCAATATATGAAAGGACTGCAGCTTGTCTTATCGATGTGCAACACCTGCTATCTTTCTAAGTTGTTGTTTTCTTTCTGAATTCTGGACACTTTCCAGAATAGGCTCATGGATTTGTGTCCAAAATATGTACCACCTCCAAGCTCTGTGACATGGCCATGTACTGGATAGCTGAAGAGAATGGCGAGAATCTCAGACAACTCAGATATCAGCGTGACCAGGAAAGTCTCAGTGCAGAAACCCTGCTTTGGGCCTTTTGCTTACTTATTGTTGTGTTGCACTCAATGTCAGGAAGGTCTTTGCCTCAGGCCACTCCTTTGTGAAGCCTGAAGAAAACAGTTTTCAAATGGAAATGAATGGGCTTCACCTGTGGCTCTTTGCTTAATTGCTTTGGAAAGGGATGTGTCTTTATCAGCCTCTTGGACCTGTGTGTGGCTGTGACTTAGATTCACAGAACCTGATGGATCTTAAGAATGATCCCATGTGAGCTTCCAAAACCAAAATGGCAAAAATATCATTCATTGTGGATGAAGTCTCTTTCCTTCCTCTGTTAGGTTCCTGCACTCCATCAAATGAGAATAGGGATTCTTTGGGTCAAATGAGTTCTTCAAAGCCCTGCAGAGGTGCTTGTGTTTTCGCATGACTCGAAATCACCTAAAGAATCGATACCTAAAATCAGTAGGCATCAAATTGGAGAAACACAGAAGTATTAACGGCAGGCTTATTTGTTCAATCCTGGTTCACAGAAACGGTGTCCAGGCTACCCTGACTTTAGGAAAATGAGGGGCAAACGAGCTGATTTTGGACACTGTCTTTGGCTGCGCCCCTCATGGAAACCTCCACCCAGAGGTTAAGATGATTGACTATATGGAAAAAGATGAGGGCCATGTGGGAGTGTTTTGATTTTAATTTTGATCATTTGTGTGGCATTGGAAAAAATGACTGGGTCCAGGTAGGCTTGAACTCTGGTGTGATTCCCCTTAGAGACTGGGATTTGAAACTGAACTCAGAGAAGCATTGGCATGAATTTTGTTGGGATTTTAAGAGGCCACGCATGAAAGTCTCTCTTGGAAACTGAGACCTAGGCCCCGGTGGATTTCCACAGAGGCCTGGGAATCTCAGCAAGGATATCACATGATTTTATTCTTAAAGAAATGGCAGCCATAGTTTAGAGTCAAAACACACATGGACCTCACATTGTAGACCTCAATGTTCCTGGCCTAATGTGACCTTTTGTTCACTCTTTGGGAAGCCTTGCCTGTGAGGGTTCTCCAGAGATTTCATTGAAATGAGCTTCCTCACCATTTAATGTTTGCTGAATGAATTGAAACCCACAGTGCCTCCAACTTCATGCTTGAAAAATGGCTAAATAAATACCATGAAATTTTTGAAATTCCAATGACCAGGTGGCACTGGAGAAACATTGGATGTCCTGTTGCCGATCATGAGTATACCAGACAGTGCCTTGATTTACTGAGTTTCATAAAAATGGTGTAGAACAGAGATGCCAGTAAGTTGGAGTCTGCTGAGTAGTGGGTCTAGAGCAGTGGTGGAGAGGTGTTTGATAAAACATCCATGGTACTGCCATGTGGATCTACCATTGGATTCCAAATGGCTTGTAACTGATATGGTGCAGCCAGCAGACCCTTATATGTAAAGGCATTTTGTTATATGGAGAGTTTTCAGAGGAAAATTAAGAATCAGGTTGATATGGACATGCAGTCAATTGGGCAAGCTGTGAGAGGTAGAAGCCTAGTTGGTGCATTCTCTTGCAGACCCTGACCCACCACACGTGACAGAACTCCCTCCAGCACTCTGTCCCAGATTAGCTCCTAGTATTTCATGAAACAAATACCAAACTCACAGTGCAGCAGCAAAAAAAACACAAAAAGTGGAGGAGGACCAAATGGCTTTACAGTCCACAATAGGAGAAACTTAGTCCCCAGTGGCCTCAGTTTACCTACAAAGAGTGGATTCAGCACTGCTTCATCTTGTTCATTGGAAAATAAGAAACCATGTCCTCCAGGTCACATAGATGCAGACCCAGCTTTGATGGTCTCCCTACAAAGGAAGACAAATCTCCTGAAAACAACATATATTTCAAGGGCGGAAGCTCACAGGCAGTTTCTCAAAAAGTTTTTAGGCCAGCAGAGCTCCATATTTGTGGAGTGTTTACCCTGTCCCTTAGTTTTGCAAACTCCTCTACCACCTCCAAGGTTGTGAACTCCTGAGCATTTTACATTCCAGATATGTATTCACTGATTTTGTAACTCTTTTCCTCTAATTGTGTCTTACTTGGGGTGAAGGTAATGTCAAGGCATTCTTCTGGATGAGAGCGGGAGGATATTTGTGCAGCATATATTTACATACACATTGGATTCATTTTCCAATTTTCCATTCGAAATGCTGAATTCCTGACACTAAGCCATACCTAGTAGACTCAGACTATTCATCCTAATATAATGGGGAAAATTAACCCAACACAATAGAAATACAAGCACTTCAGAGGAGACATGTTGTATAGTTGGACTTGACATTTGCATTATATAAGGTAGGAGTTATAAATGTATTCAAATTTTAATGGACATATTCTCCATGTGTTTTTAAACTTAACAAATATGTGAATTCTTGTTTCCCTTTTCTTTAGCCTATTCACACATGTATATATATATGCATACATAGAATCCTAGCAGGTATCACACGTACATTTTGTGAGGTGGCTGTCTTAGCAGATACAAATTGTGAGAAGAGTTCACTCCTCCTAAATGCTGTTGGAAATGAAAATTCAACCTATAGGAGACCGTCCTAGTCGAACAACGTTATACATAAAGTCATATTCAGTAAAATAAATATTTTTGCATTTCTGGATGACATATATTTACTGATGAATTTCGATTGGCATTTATATTGGTACTTTTTAATGCCTGTGAGTGTTGTGTGTGTGTGTGTGTGTGTGTGTGTGTGTGTGTAGATATAGATATAGATATAGATATACTCTCCAAATTTTTCAAAATATGAAATGTATGTGTCTAATATACACTCTCTAAATTCATTCATGTTCATGTATGTGGATTTATAATCAACTTTTCACAAGATTATAATCAGTAATATTCATGCACCTGAAATACATATTTGTTTCCTAGTACTGAAAACTAACTTCAGTGAATGGTGCATACATATCCTAATTATTCTACAGTAACTGACCCAGTCTAACATCAATGCAAGTAGACTCCTATGGGACATGATATGTAATTTGTCATTCATTTGTATTCGACACTGGTACATTATTGTTTCTTCAGTTTTTGCACATCATAGGATATACAATTCACCCACAAGTTCACAAATTAATAGGCATTTGTTTCAACTTTAATCACTTCTTGCTTCAGAACACATGTATTGTCAGGGTTTCTTGACTGGTCTTTTCATGAGACTTCTTACCAAACACATTATTTTGAATTTCCATAATCATTTTGAAGCAAAACTCACAAACTCTTCATGATAAAAGAAATCACTAATATTTCCATTAGATAAATAACTGGTTGGAATTAATGATTGTATATCAATATACGATTTCCTTTAATTTTTCAGATATCAGTTCAATGCATTATTTAAAGTTCAAAAAAGTTATATTATTTATTCACAGTATGGTCAATTCATGCTTTTTCTCTATGTTCATACAAACAGGGTACACCTCTTTGTACAACCAATTCTAATTTTACATCTTCAATATGTTGCTCCCAGAAATGGTGAAAGAAATACTCATGTCACCTCATTATCACAGTAATATTCTGGACAAAAAATGGAAAGGTCACACTTATGATTGTACCAAAGCCTAAATAGAAAGTGAACATGGATTTCTAAAAACATCTATGTCCAGGTTGCCTAATGCTGTCAATTGTCAATTCTATTGGTGACTACATATTTGTTTTTTCCTAATTTATATATTCAAACTCAACCCTGTTGAAAATGTCTAATTCTATCACTCACTTTATACTTTGCCTCATTTCGTAATGTTTCTATTGATATCGGCTTTTCTACATATTTTCCCCAGTTCAACATACTGACTGACTCTTCATATGTGTTGACATTTACATTCACTCTATAACCGAAAGTCTATTGCTAAAGAACTTTTGGTCCAAATCCTATACTCACTCTTCTTCCTAAACCTACCGACTATCTTCCTAATCCTACTGAATATCCCTTTTTGACTGGATGTTCTCTTCTAAATTCAATCATCCAATTTACAAGGTCCTATGCCATTGTGTATCGAATTATCTGAGACAACTTTGCAGAACATAATTCAAAGCTAAGTATCCCAATCAAGGGCAACACTATTCTGGGCTTCAAATCATACCTTGATTTCTGTTTTCATACTTATATTTCAACTCTATATTCTTGTAAATATTGCATGTTTCCAATACCATTATTCATCGCACAGAATCATTCCTAACCCAAATGAAACCTGTTTTTAACCCCAAGTATACACTGTTCCCTCAATCAATTTACAGAAGAGCAGGGACAGAGTGGTTCTTACAATACAGGAAAGTTGGGGGCCTTCCACCTGATGAGAACCTCAAATGTCCATGCACAAATGATACCTGGAGAAGTTGTAGGCAGGTATGAAGCACCAGAGAGAGCAAAAGTCCTCTTCCATGGAAAAGAACCTGGTCAGGATGAAGGGATGTGTCTGAATCTGCCTCTCTCTTCTTATTTTAGAGATGATGGACCAAACCAGGCATGAGTGGAGAGCTGTTCCCGGGTGCCAATTGTTGATATACATTCTACCTTAAAAGTGTCACAGGAAGTAGGGGCAACCTCCATCTTATGTTACCCTTGGAAGCAACTGTTTGGACAAAGTGGGTGCCAAGGCAGGGACCTCATTCAGTTCCAAAGAATGTGACATACCTCATTTCCTTGGTGATGGAACTCTCTGAACTTGGTATCCAAGAAGCCAGGCACCCAGAGGCAGTCCAAGTCCCAGTCCCAGTGGGCTCACTTGTTTGGATTTACCAAGGACAGTCAGTTTTCTTGGTACCTAATGATGTGAGGATGGCCAAATGCCAGGAGAGCTGTGAAGATGGATTTTTCCTGAGAAAACAGGTAGTGTCTAACCACTTTTTCCTGACATCTTCACAGAGTTGGTCAATGAAACAAGATCTGAGAGAAGACAGTCCATTTTGGGGGAACATAGTATGGCCCACCAGTCAGAGGACACTCCGGATAGTCACAGACCTACTTGGGGGAAGGAGGTGCCTTTGGGGGAGTGGGTGTGGGTTTGTTGTTTTGTCTCATGTTCTGAGAATAGATAGGAAAGGCGGTTTGTTTGGTTTGGAATGGACAGTTTCTAGTAAGTCATTTGACACGGCGAGTTTTTCTGTTTCTGTGTATCCCCCTGTGTTCGTTGTTGTAGACATTAGAAAAGAGAATGCATTAATGGGTGTGTCCTGTCTAGTATAAATCTTCCCATAATTCATCCTGCCCAATATATGAAAGGACTGCAGCTTGTCTTATCGATGTGCAACACCTGCTATCTTTCTAAGTTGTTGTTTTCTTTCTGAATTCTGGACACTTTCCAGAATAGGCTCATGGATTTGTGTCCAAAATATGTACCACCTCCAAGCTCTGTGACATGGCCATGTACTGGATAGCTGAAGAGAATGGCGAGAATCTCAGACAACTCAGATATCAGCGTGACCAGGAAAGTCTCAGTGCAGAAACCCTGCTTTGGGCCTTTTGCTTACTTATTGTTGTGTTGCACTCAATGTCAGGAAGGTCTTTGCCTCAGGCCACTCCTTTGTGAAGCCTGAAAAAAAACAGTTTTCAAATGGAAATGAATGGGCTTCACCTGTGGCTCTTTGCTTAATTGCTTTGGAAAGGGATGTGTCTTTATCAGCCTCTTGGACCTGTGTGTGGCTGTGACTTAGATTCACAGAACCTGATGGATCTTAAGAATGATCCCATGTGAGCTTCCAAAACCAAAATGGCAAAAATATCATTCATTGTGGATGAAGTCTCTTTCCTTCCTCTGTTAGGTTCCTGCACTCCATCAAATGAGAATAGGGATTCTTTGGGTCAAATGAGTTCTTCAAAGCCCTGCAGAGGTGCTTGTGTTTTCGCATGACTCGAAATCACCTAAAGAATCGATACCTAAAATAAGTAGGCATCAAATTGGAGAAACACAGAAGTATTAACGGCAGGCTTATTTGTTCAATCCTGGTTCACAGAAACGGTGTCCAGGCTACCCTGACTTTAGGAAAATGAGGGGTAAACGAGCTGATTTTGGACACTGTCTTTGGCTGCGCCCCTCATGGAAACCTCCACCCAGAGGTTAAGATGATTGACTATATGGAAAAAGATGAGGGCCATGTGGGAGTGTTTTGATTTTAATTTTGATCATTTGTGTGGCATTGGAAAAAATGACTGGGTCCAGGTAGGCTTGAACTCTGGTGTGATTCCCCTTAGAGACTGGGATTTGAAACTGAACTCAGAGAAGCATTGGCATGAATTTTGTTGGGATTTTAAGAGGCCACGCATGAAAGTCGCTCTTGGAAACTGAGACCTAGGCCCCGGTGGATTTCCACAGAGGCCTGGGAATCTCAGCAAGGATATCACATGATTTTATTCTTAAAGAAATGGCAGCCATAGTTTAGAGTCAAAACACACATGGACCTCACATTGTAGACCTCAATGTTCCTGGCCTAATGTGACCTTTTGTTCACTCTTTGGGAAGCCTTGCCTGTGAGGGTTCTCCAGAGATTTCATTGAAATGAGCTTCCTCACCATTTAATGTTTGCTGAATGAATTGAAACCCACAGTGCCTCCAACTTCATGCTTGAAAAATGGCTAAATAAATACCATGAAATTTTTGAAATTCCAATGACCAGGTGGCACTGGAGAAACATTGGATGTCCTGTTGCCGATCATGAGTATACCAGACAGTGCCTTGATTTACTGAGTTTCATAAAAATGGTGTAGAACAGAGATGCCAGTAAGTTGGAGTCTGCTGAGTAGTGGGTCTAGAGCAGTGGTGGAGAGGTGTTTGATAAAACATCCATGGTACTGCCATGTGGATCTACCATTGGATTCCAAATGGCTTGTAACTGATATGGTGCAGCCAGCAGACCCTTATATGTAAAGGCATTTTGTTATATGGAGAGTTTTCAGAGGAAAATTAAGAATCAGGTTGATATGGACATGCAGTCAATTGGGCAAGCTGTGAGAGGTAGAAGCCTAGTTGGTGCATTCTCTTGCAGACCCTGACCCACCACACGTGACAGAACTCCCTCCAGCACTGTGTCCCAGTTTAGTTCCTAGTATTTCGGGAAACAAATACCAAACTCACAGTGCAGCAGCAAAAACACCACAAAAAGTGGAGGAGGACCAAATGGCTTCAGTGTGCACACGGGGAGACACTTAGTACCCAGTGGTCTCAGTTTACCTACAAAGAGAGGATTCAGCACTGCTTCATCTTGTTCATTGGAAAATAAGAAACCATGTCCTCCAGGTCACATAGATGCAGACCCAGCTTTGATGGTCTCACTACAAAGGAAGACATATCTCCTGAAAACAACATATATTTCAAGTACAGAAGCTCAGAGGCAGTTTCTCAAAAAGTTTTTAGGCCAGCAGAGCTCCATGTTTGTGGAGTGTTTACCCTGTCCCTTAGTTTTGCAAACTCCTCTACCACCTCCAAGGTTGTGAATTCCTGATCATTTTCCATTCCAGATATGTATTCACTGATTTTGTAACTCTTCTCCTCTAATTGTGTCTTACTTGGGGTGAAGGTAATGTCAAGGCATTGTTCTGGATGAGAGCGGGAGGATATTTGTGCAGCATATATTTACATACACATTGGATTCATTTTCCAATTTTCCATTCGAAATGCTGAATTCCTGACACTAAGCCATACCTAGTAGACTCAGACTATTCATCCTAATATAATGGGGAAAATTAACCCAACACAATAGAAATACAAGCACTTCAGAGGAGACATGTTTTATAGTTGGACTTGACATTTGCATTATATAAGGTAGGAGTTATAAATGAATTCAAATTTTAATGGACATATTCTCCATGTGTTTTTAAACTTAACAAATATGTGAATTCTTGTTTCCCTTTTCTTTAGCCTATTCACACATGTATATATATATGCATATATAGAATCCTAGCAGGTATCACACGTACATTTTTGTGAGGTGGCTGTCTTGGCAGATACAAATTGTGAGAAGAGTTCACTCCTCCTAAATGCTGTTGGAAATGAAAATTCAACCTATAGGAGAGCGTCCTAGTAAAACAACTTTATACATAAACTCATGTTCAGCAAAATAAATATTTTTGCATCTGTGGATCATATATATTTACTGATCAATTTCGATTGGCATTTATATTGGTATTTTTTAATGTCTGTGAGTGTTGTGTGTGTGTGTGTGTGTGTGTGTGTAGATATAGATATAGATATACTCTCCAAATTTTTCAAAATATGAAATATATATGTCTAATATACACTCTCTAAATTCATTCATGTTCATGTATGTGGATTTATAATCCACTTTTCACAAGATTATAATCAGAAATATTCATCCACCTGAAATACATATTTGTTTCCTAGTACTGAAAACTAACTTCAGTGAATGGTGCATACAAATCCTAATTATTCTACAGTAACTGACCCAGTCTAACATCAATGCAAGTAGACTCCTATGGGACATGATATGTAATTTGTCATTCATTTGTATTCGACACTGGTACATTATTGTTTCTTCAGTTTTTGCACATCATAGGATATACATTTCATCCACAAGTTCACAAATTAATAGGCATTTGTTTCAACTTTAATCACTTCTTGCTTCTGAACACATGTATTCTCAGGGTTTCTTGACTGGTCTTTTCATGAGACTTCTTTCCATACACATTATTTTGAATTTCCATAATCATTTTTAAGCAAACCTCACACACTCTTCATGATAAACCAAAACACTAATATTTCCATTAGATATATCACTGGTTGGAATGAATGTTAGTATATCAATATACGATTTCCTTTAATTTTTCAGATATCAGTTCAATTCATTATTTCAAGTTCAAAAAAGTTATATTATTTATTCACAGTATGGTCTATTCATGCTTTTTCTCTATGTTCATAGAAACAGGGTACACCTCTTTGTACCCCGATTCTTATTTTACATCTTCAATATATTGCTCCCAGAAATGGTTAAAGAAATACTCATGTCACCTCATTATCACAGTAATATTCTGGACAAAAATGGAAAGGTCACACTTATGATTGTACCAAATCCTAAATGGAAGGTGAACATGGATTTCTAAAAACATCCGTGTCCAGGTTGCCTAATGCTGTCAATTGTCAATCCTATTGGTGACTACATTTTTGTTTTTTCCTAATTTATATATTCAAACCCAACCCTGTTGAAAATGTCCAATTCTATCACTCACTTTATAATTTGCCTGATTTCGTAATGTTTCTATTGATATCTGCTTTTCTACCTATTTTCCCCAGTTCAACATAGTGACTGACTCTTCATATGAGCTGACATTTACATTCACTCTATAACCAAAAGTGTATTGCTAAAGAACTTTTGGTCCAAATCCTATACTCACTCTTCTTCCTAAACCTACCGACTATCTTCCTAATCATACTGAATATCACTTTTTGACTGGATGTTCTCTTCTAAATTAAATCATCCAATGTACAAAGTCCTATGCCATTGTATATCGAATTATCTGAGACATCTTTGCAGAACATAATTCAAAGCTAAGTATCCCAATCAAGGGCAAAACCCTTCTGGGCTTCAAATCATACCTAGATTTCTCTTTTCATACTTACATATCACCTCTATATTCTTGTAAATATTGCAGGTTACCAATACCATTATTCATCGCACAGAATCGTTTGTAACCCAAATCAAACCTGTTTTTAACCCCAAGTATACACTGTTCCCTCAATCATTTTACAGAAGAGCAGGGACGGAGTGGTTCTTACAATACAGGAAAGTTGGGGACCTTCCACCTAATGAGAACCTCAAATGTCCATGCAAAAATGATACCTGGAGAAGTTGTACACAGGTATGAAGCAACTGAGAGAGCAAAAGTCATCTTCCATGGCAAACAACCTGGTCAGAATGAAGGGATGTTTCTGAATCTGCATCTCTCTTCTTATTGTAGAGAAGAGGGACCAAACCAGGCCTTAGTGGAGAGTTGTTCCCGGGTGCCAATGGTTGATATACATTCTACCTTATGAAAGTGTCACAGGAAGTAGGGGCAACCTCCATCTTATGTTACCCTTGGAAGCAACTGTTAGGACAAAGTGATTGCCAAGGCAGTGAACTCATTCAGTTCCAAAGAATGTGACATACCTCATTTCCTTGGTGATGGAACTCTCTGAACTTGGTATCCAAGAAGCCAGGCACCCAGATGCAGTCCCAGTCCCAGTCCCAGTGGGCTCACTTGTTTGGATTTCCCAAGGACAGAGTCAATTTTCTTGGTACCTAATGATGTGAGAATGGCCAAATGTCAGGAGAGCTCTGAAGGTGGACCATTTCTGAGAAAAGAGGTAGTGGATAACCACTTTTTCCTGACATCTTCACAGAGTTCGTCAAGGAAACACAATCTGAGAGAAAACAGGCCATTTCGGGGGAACATTGTATGGCCCACTGGTCAGAGGACACTCCGGATAGTCACAGACCTACTTGGGGGAAGGAGGTGCCTTTGTGGGAGTGGGTGTGGGTTTGTTGTTTTGTCTCATGTTCTGAGAATAGATAGGAAAGGCGGTTTGTTTGGATTGGACTGGACAGTTTCTAGTAAGTCATTTGACACGGCGAGTGTTTCTGTTTCTGTGTATCCCACTGTGTCCGTTGTTGTACACATTAGAAAAGAGAATGCATTAATGGATGTGTCCTGTCTAGTATAAATCTTCCCATAATTCATCCTGCCCAATATATGAATGGACTGCAGCTTGTCTTATCGATGTGCAACACCTGCTATCTTTCTAAGTTGTTGTTTTCTTCCTGAATTCTGGCCACTCTCCAGAATAGGCTCATGGATTTGTGTCCTAAATATGTACCACCTCCAAGCTCTGTGACATGACCATGTACTGGATAGCTGAAGAGAATGGCGAGCATCTCAGAAAACTCAGATATCAGTGTGACCAGGATAGTCTCAGTGCCGAAACCCTGCTTTGGGCCTTTTGCTTACTTATTGTTGTGTTGCACTGAATGTCAGGAAGGTCTTTGCTCAGGCCACCCCTTTGTGAAGCCTGAAGAAAACAGTTTTCAAATGGAAATGAATGGGCCTCACCTGTGGCTCTTGCTTAATTGCTTTCGAAAGGGATGTGTCTTTATCAGCCTCTTGGACCTGTGTGTGGCTGTGACTTAGATTCTCAGCACCTGATGGATCTTAAGAATGATCCCATGTGAGCTTCCAAAACCAAAATGGCAAAAAATATCATTCATTGTGGATGAAGTCTCTTGCCTTCCTCTGTTAGGTTCCTGCACTCCATCAAATGAGAATAGGGATTCTTTGGGTCAAATGAGTTTTTCAAAGCCCTGCAGAGGTGCTTGTGTTTTTGCATGACTCTAAATCACCTAAAGAATCGATATCTAAAATCAGTAGGCGTCAAATTGGAGGAACACAGAAGTATTAACGGCAGGCTCATTTGTTCACTCCTGGTTCACAGAAACTGTGTCCAGGCTACCCTGACGTTAGGCAAATGAGGGGCAAACGAGCTGATTTTGGACACTGTCTTGGGCTGCGCCCCTCATGGAAACCTCCAGCCAGAGGTTAAGATGATTCCCTATATGGAATAAGATGAGGGCCATGTGGGAGTGTTTTGGTTTTAATTTTGGTCATTTGTGTTGCATTGGAAAAAATGACTGGGTACACGTAGGCTTGAACTCTGGTGTGATACCCCTTAGAGACTGGGTTTTGGAACTGAACTCAGAGAAACATTGTCATGAATTTTGTTGGGATTTTAATAGGCCAAGCATGAAAGTCGCTCTTGGAAACTGAGACCTAGGCCCCGGGTGGATTTCCACAGAGGCCTGGGAATCTCAGCAAGGATATCACATGATTTTATTGTTAAAGAAATGGCAGCCATAGTTGAGAGTCAAAACACACATGGACCTCACATTGTAGACCTCAATGGGCCTGGCCTAATGTGACCTTTTGTCCACTCTTTGGGAAGCCTTGCCTGTGAGAGTTCTCCAGAGAATTCATTGAAATGAGCTTCCTCACCATTTAATGTTTGCTGCATGAATTGAAATCCACAGTGCCTCCAACTTCATGCTCGAGAAATGGATAGATAAATACTATGAAATTTTTAAAATTCCTATGACCAGGTGGCACTGGAGAAATATTGGATGTCCTGTTACTGTTCATGAGTATACCAGACAGTGCCTTGATTTTCTGAGTTTCATGAAAATGATGTAGAACAGAGATGCCAGTAAGTTGGAGCCTGTTGAGTAGTGGGTCTAGAGCAGTGGTGGGGAGGTGTTTGATACAACATCCGTGGTAGGGCCATGTGGATCTACCATTGGATTCCAAATGGCTTGTAACTGACATGGTGCAGCCAGCAGACCCTTATATGTAAAGGCATCTTGTTATATGGAGAGTTTTCAGAGGAAAATGAAGAATCAGGTTGATATGGACAAGGGGGCAATGGGGCAAGCTGTGAGAGATAGAAGCCTAGTTTGTGAATTCTCTTGCAGACCCTGACCCACCACTCGTGACACAACTCCCTCCAGCACTGTGTCTCAGTTTAGCTCCTAGTATTTCGTGAAACAAATACCAAACTCACAATGCAGCAGGAAAAACACCACAAAAAGTGGTGGAGGACCTAATGGCTTCACAGTCCACACGGGGAGACACTTAGTCCCCAGTGGCCTCAGATTACCTACAAAGAGAGGATTCAGCACTGCTTCATCTTGTTCATTGGAAAATAAGAAACCATGTCCTTCAGGTCACATAGATGCAGACCCAGCTTTGATGGTCTCACTACAAAGGAAGCCAAATCATCTGAAAACAACATATATTTCAATTGCGGAAGCTCAGACGCAGTTTCTCAAAAAGTTTTTAGGCCAGCAGAGCTCCATGTTTGTGGAGTGTTTACCCTGTCCCTTAATTTTGGAAACTCCTCTACCACCTCAAAGGTTGTGAACTCCTGAGCATTTTCCATTCCAGATATGTATTCACTGATTTTGTAACTCTTCTCCTCTAATTGCGTCTTACTTGGGGTGAAGGTAATATCAAGGCATTGTTCTGGATGAGAGCGGGAGGATATTTGTGCAGCATATATTTACATACACATTGGATTCATTTTCCAATTTTCCATTCAAATACTGAATCCCTGAAACTAACCCATACCTAGTAGACTCAGACTATTCATCCTATTATAATGGGAAAAATTAACCCAACACAATAGAAATACAAGCACTTCAAAGGAGACATGTTGTATAGTTGGACTTGACATTTGCATTATATAAGGTAGGTGTTATAAATCTATTCAAATTTTAATGGAAATATTCTCCATGTGTTTTTAAATTTAACAAATATGTGAATTCTTGTTTCCCTTTTCTGTAGCCTATTCACACATGTATATTTATATGCATATATAGAATCCTACCAGGTATCACACGTACATTTTTGTGAGGTGGCTGTCTTGGCAGATACAAATTGTGAGAAGAGTTCACTCCTCCTAAAACTGTTTTAAATGAAAATACAACCTATAGGAGAGCGTCCTAGTAGAACAACATTATACATAAACTCATGTTCAGTAAAATAAATATTTTTGCATCTGTGGATGATATATATTTACTGATGAATTTCTATTGGCATTTATATTGGTACTTTTTAATGTCTGAGTGTTGTGTGTGTGTGTGTGTGTGTGTTTATAGATATAGATATAGATATAGATATAGATAGATATAGATATACTCTCCAAATTTTTGAAAATATGGAATATTTTTGTCTTATTTTGCACTTCCTAAATTTTTCATATTCATGAATGTGTATTTATAATCATCTTTTCTCAAGATTATTCTCAGAAACATTCATATACCCTACTAGACTCTGACTACTAATACTAATATAATGGAGAAAAATATCCCAAACAGAATAGAAATACAAGCATTTCAGAAGGGACATGGTGTATAGTTGGACTTGCCTTTTGCATGATATAAGGTAGGAGTTATAAATCTATTCAATTTGCTGAAATACTTTTCCATATGTTATTTTTTTTGACACAAAACAAAATTTAATCTTCGAAAACTAAATAAAATTGACACATCCTTAACCAAGCTAATGAAGAAAAAAAACCTCAAATTACTAAAATTAAGGATCGTAAAAGAACTTTTACAGAGTACACAACTAAAATACAGAGAATAATTAAAAACTAATTTGAAAATTTATACTCTAATAAATTAAAATACCATGATGACATCAATAAAATTTTAGAGATATACCCAAACTGAATTAGTAGGACATGAACAATTTAAACAAATCAATTTCAAGCAATGAAATAGAAGTTGCTGTCAACAGCCTACCAATCAAGCAACGCCCAGGAACAGACAGATTCTCAGTCAAGTTCTACAAGACCTTCAAAGAAGCATTCATCACAATACTCCTCAAATTATTCCATAAAATAGAAAAGCATGGAACTCCTCCAAACTCATTTCATGAGGATAGTATCACTCACATACCAAAATCAGACAAAGACACATCAAGGAAAGAAAACTTCAGAGAAATATTCCTGACAAACATATATACAAAAATTCTCAATAAAATTCTTTTTTTTAAGCCAAAGTTAATCAAAAGGGATAAAGAGGGACACTACACACTATTCCATGTGTTTTTAAAGTTAAGAAATATATGAATTCCTGTCTCCCTTTCTCTGTAGCCTATTAAGCACATGTATTTTTATATGCACAAATAGAATCCTACCTGGTTTCACACGTACATTCTTGTGAGGTGGCTGACTTGGCAGATACTATTTGTGAGAAGAGATCACTCCTCCTAAATGCTGTTGGTACAGAAAATTCAACCCATGGGTGAGCTTCCTAGATGAACAACATTCTACATACATCCATGTTCAGTAAAATGAATATTTTGGGATATGCGGATGAGTTATTTTTCATGATGAATTTCGATTGACATATATATTGTGACATTATAATGTGTGTGTGTTTGTGTGTCTATATATATATATATATATATATATATATATATATAGTCTCCAGATTTTCCAAAATATGAAATATATGTCTTCTTATACACCGCCTGAATTCATTCATATTCATATATGTGGATTTATAATTAACTTTTAACAAGTTTATTCTCAGAAATATACATCCACTGACATACATATTTGTTTCCTAGTACTGAAAACTAACTTCAGGGAAGGGTTCTTACAAATCCTAATATTTCTAGAGTAACTGACCAAGTTTAACATCAATGCAAATACATTCCTATTTGATATGATGTGTTTGTTAAAGTTCATTTTTATTCAAACTTGGTACGTTATTATTTATTCAGTTTATGGACATCATAAAATATATCCTTTCATTCACAAGTTCACAAATTTATAAATATTTGGTTCACTTTCAATCACTTCCTCCTTCGGAACACATATATTCCTTCATGTTTCTTGACGGGTCTTTTCACTGGACTTCTTTCTAAACACGTTATTTTCGATTGAATAATCATTTTTGAAGCAAAACTCACACACTATTCATGATAAACGGTAACCCTAATAATACCATTAGATATATAACTGGTTGGAATTAATGTACGTATATCAATATATGATTTCCTCTATATTTTCAGATATTAAAACAATCCATTATTTAAATTTGGAACCAGTCATATAATTTTTTCACAGTATGGTCTATTAATGCATCATCTCTATATTCATCAACACAGGGTAAACCTATTAGTATCCCCAGTACTAATTCATATGTTTTCAAAATATTGCTCCCAGAAAAGGTGGAAGAAATACTCATGTCACCTGATCTACATATACATATTATCACGGTAATATTCTGGACACAAAATGCAAAGGTCACCGTTATGATTGCAATAAAGCCTCAATGGAATGTGAACATGGATTACTAAAAACATCCATGCCCAGTTTGCCTAATGCTCTCAAATGTCAATCCAATTGGTGACTACATTTTTGTTTCTTTTTAAGATTATGTATTCAACCTCAACCCTGTTGAAAATGTCTAATCCTATCACTCACGTTATACTTTGCCTGATTTCCTAATGTCTCTATTGATGTCTGCTTTCCTACATATTTTTTCCCAGTTCATCATTGTGCCCGACTTTTCACATATGGTGCCATTAATATTCACTCTCTAACCGAAACCTATTGCTAAAGAACTTTTGGTCCAAATCCTAGACTCACTCTTCCTTCAAACCCTACGGACTATCTTTCTAATCCTACACACTATCCCTTTTTCACTGGATGTTCTCTTCTACATTCAATCATCTGAGGTACAGGGTCTTATGCCATTGTATATCGATTTAACTGAGACCTCGGTGCAAAACATTACTCAAGCTAAGGATCCCAATCAAGGGCCCAAATCCTTCTGGGCTTAAAATATTACCTAGATTTCTGTTTTCATACTTATATTTTACCTCTATATTCTTTTAAATATCGCTGGTTCCCAATACCATTATTCATCCAGCAGAATGATTCCTAAGCCAAATGGAACATGCTATTGACCCTAACCATACAATGTTCCCTCAATCTCACTTTACAGAAGAGGAGGGATAAAGTTGATATTACAATACAGGAAGTTAGGAGATCTTCCACCTGCTGAGTACCTCAAAATCCATGCAGAAATAATCCCTGGAGAAGATGTTGGCAGCTATGAAAGACCTGAGAGAACAAAAGTCATATTCCATGGCAAACAACATGGTCAGGATGAAAGGATGTGTCTGAGTCATCCTCTCTATTTTTAATGCAGGGAAGATGGACCAAAGCAGGCCTGTGTGGAGAGCTGTTCCCAGGTGACTATGGTTTCTTTACCATTCTAACATGTGAATGTATCACAGGAAGTAGGGCAGCCTCCATGTCAGGAGACACTAGGATGCAACTGTTAGGACAAAGTGGTGGCCAAGACAGGGACCTCATTTATTTCCTGAAGGTAGTGACCTCACCTCATTTCCTTGGTGATGGAACTCTCTGAATTTTGTGATCCAGGAAGCCAGGCACCCAGAGCCAGTCCCAGTCCCAGTTGCAGTGGGCTCACTTGTTTGGATTCACTAAGGACAGAGTCAGTCTTTCTTGGTACCTACTGATGTAAGGGTTGCCAAATACCAAGAAAGCTCTGAAGAGGGGTCTCTCCTGAGAGGACAGGAATTGGCTCACCACTGCCTCCTGACAACTTCACAGAGTTGACCAAGGAGACCAGATGTGAGACAGAAAGGCCATTTCTGGGGAACATCATATGGCCTACCAGTCAGAGGACACTCCAGATAGTGACAGACCTACTTGTGGGAAAAAGTTGCATTTGTGGGTGTTGGTTTGTGTTTGTGGTTTTTTTCTCATGTTCTGAGAATAGGTAAAAAAGGAGGTTTGTTTGGTTTGGAGTGGACTGTTTCCAGTAAGTCATTTGACAAGGAGACTGTTTCTATGTCTGTGTATCCCACTGTATTTTTCTTTGTAGATATTAGAAAAAAAATAGCTCATTGGTTGTGTCCTGTCTAGTAGAAAGCTTCCCAGCATGCATCCTTTCCAATTAATGAATGGACTGAGGCTTGCCTTATCCATGGGCAACACCGGCTATCTACCTAATTTTCCATTTTTTCATGAATTCTGGCCACTCTCAAGATTAGTATCATGTATTTTTGTACAAGATATGTACCACCTCCAAGCTCTGTGACATGGCCATGTACTGGATAGCTGAAGGGAATGGCGAGCATCTCAGAAAACTCATATATCAGAGTAACCAGGAAAGTCTCCGTGGAGAAACCCTGCTTGGGGCCTTTTGATTACCTATTGTTCTGTTGCTCTGAATGTCAGAAAGGTCTTTGCCTCAGGCCACCCCTTTGTGAAGCCTGAAGAAAACAGTTTTTAAAATGGAAATGAATGGGCATCACCTGTGGCTCTTTGCTTCATAGCTTTGGAAATGGATGTGTCTGAATCAGCCTCTTGGCCCTGTGTGAGCCTGTGGTTTAGATTTTCAGCACCTGATGAATCTAAAGAAAGATCCCATGTGGGCATCCAAAACCTAAATGGAAAAAAGATCAGTGATTGTGGATGATGCCTCTCGCCTTCCTCTGTAAGATTCCTGACCTCCATCAAGTGAGAATAGGGATCATTTGTGTCAAATAAGTTCTTCAAAGGGCTGCAGAGGGGAGACAATAGGTGCTTGGGTTTTCTTATAACTCCAATTCACACTAAAAATCTATACCCCACAGTCAGTAGGCCTCAAATTTGAGAAGTGGAGTAGTATTAACGGCAGGCCTATTTGATCACTTCTGTTTCACACTAACGTTGTCCAGGCCACCCTGACTTTAGGCAAATGAGGGGCAAGGGAGTTTATTTTTGACACTGTCTTGGGCTGTGCCCCTCATGGAAACCTCCAGCTAGAGGTTATGATTAGTGTCTATATAAAAGATGAAGAGGGCCGTGTGAGAGTGTTTTGGTTTTAATTGTCATCATTTGTGTAGCAATTGGAAGAGATGCCTGGGTCCACCTGGGCTTGAACTCTGTTGTGATTCCCCTTAGAGACTGAGTTGTGTAACTGACCTCAGAGAAGTATTGCCATGAATTGTGTTGGGATTTCAGGAGGCCACACATGTGATTCACCATTGGAATCTGAGATCTTGGCCCAGGGTGACTTTACACAGAGCACTGGGAATCTAAGCCAGGATATCACAAGATTTTATTCTGAAAGATTCCAGCCATAGTTGAGAGTCAAAACACACATGCAACTCACATTGTAGACCTCAATGGGCCTGGCTTCATGAGACCTTTTGCCCACTCTTTGGGAAGCCTTGCCTGTGAGAGTTCACCAGAGCTTTCATTGAAATGAGATTCCTAACCATTTATTGGTTCCTGTATAAATTGAATCCCACAGTGCCTCCAACTTCATTATTGAAAAATATCTAGATATATACCATGGCACTGGAGAAAATTTGGATGTCTTGTTGCTAATCATGATTGTACCAGACAGTGCCTTAATTGACTGTGTTTCATGAAAATGCTGTAGAACATAGATGCCAGTAAGTTGGAGCCTGCAGACTAGTGGGCATAAAGCAGTGGAGTGTAGGTGTGTGAAAAAACATCAGTTGTGGGTCCACGTGGATCTGGCATTGGCTTAGAAATGACTTGTCACTGACATGGTACATCCAGCAGACCCTTCTATGTAAAGGCATCTTGTTATATGGAGAGGATTCCTGCCAATGATCAGAATAAGGGGGCTATTGTCGAGTTGAAAAGCTATGTGGGATTTAAGCCTCATTGGTGCATTTTACTGCAGACCCTCACCCACCACATATGAGAGTACATCCTCCAGCACTGTGTCCCAGTGGAGCTCCTTGTATTTCGTGAAGCCAATACAAAACTCACAGTGCAGCAGTAAGAAACACCACGAAAGTGGAGCATGAACAAATGGCTTTACAGACAACACGGTTAGATACTTAGACCCCAGTGGCCAAAGTTTCCCTACAAATAGAGAATTCAGCACTGCTGCCTCATGTCCACTAGAAAATAAGGAACCATGTCATCCAGGTCACATAGATGGAGACCCAGCATTGATGGTCTCACTACAAAGGAAGCAAAAGCTCCTGACAAAAACATATTTCAACTGCCCAACCTCAGAGGCAGTTTCTCAAAAAGTCATTAGGCCAGCAGAGCTCCATGTTTGTGAAGTGTTTACCCTCTCCCTTTTTGTAAACTGTTCTACCTCCTACAAGTTTGTGAAGTTCTGAGCATTTTCCTTTCCACATATGTATTCACAGATTTTCTAACTCTTCTCCACTAATTGTGTCTTATTTGGGGCGAAGGTAATGTCAAAGCATTGTTCTGGCTGAGAGTGGGAAGATTTTTGTGTAGCACATATTTGCATACATATTAGATTCATTTTCCTATTTTCCATTTGAAATACTGAATCCTGACACTAACCCATACCCTACTAGACTCTGACTACTAAACCTAATATGATAGAGAAAAAGAAACCTAACAGAATAGAAATACAGGCCTTTCATAGGAGGCATGGTGTATACTTGGACTTGCCTTCTGCTTTATCAATGGTATGTGTTATAAATCTAGTCAACTTTTCATTGTAATACTTCTCCATGAGTTTTTAAAGTTAACACATATGTAAATTTCTGTCTCCCTTTCTCTGTAGCCTATTCATCAAATGTATTTTTTTATGCATTTTTAGAATTCTACCTGGTATCACATGTACATTCTTGTGAGATCGCTTATTTTGGAAGATACAAATTGTGAGAAGAGATCGCTCCCTCTAAATACAGATGGAACTGGAATTTCCACCTATGGGTGAATTTCCTAGATGAACAATATTATGTATAAATAAATGTTCAGTAAAATGAATATTTTTGGATACGTGGATGATATATATTTCATGATGAATTTCGAATGGCATATATATTGCTACATTTTAATGTCTGTGTATGTGTGTATCTATCTATTTATCTATCTATCTATATAGATATAGATATCTACTCTTAAGATTTTCAAAATATGAAATATATGTGTCTTATTATACACTCCCTAAGTAAACTCATGTGTGTGTATGTAGATTTATAATCAACTTTTCACAAAATTATTCTTAGAAATATTCATCCACCTTAAATACATATTTTTTCCTAGTACTGAAAAGTAAATTAAGTGAATGGTGTATACAATTCGTAATATTTCTACAGTGACTGAACCAGTTTCACATCAATGTAAGTAGACACCTATGGGACCATGATGTGTATTTTGAAGTTCATTTTTATTCAGACACTGGTACATTACTATTTCTGCAGTTTATGGACATTATAGGATATATCCTTTCATCCACAATTTCACAAATTTATAGGCATTTGGTTCACTTTCAATCACTTCCTACTTCAGAACACATGTATTCCTCCATGTTTCTTGACTGTTCTTTTCATGAGATTCTTTCCAAACACAGTATTATTGATTTCCATAATCACTTTTGAAGCCAAACTCACACACTCTTCATGATAAACCATAACGCTAATATTACCATTAGATGTATAGCTGGTTGGAATGAATGTATGTATATCAATATAAGATTTCCTATATATTTTCAGATATCAATTCAATCCATTATTTAACGTTTGAACCAGTTATATTATTTATTCACAGTATGGTCTATTAAGGCATCATCTCTATATTCGTAGACCAATGGTATACCTGTTTGTATCCCCAATACTAATTTTTAAGTCTTTAAAATATTGCTTTCAGAAATGGTGGAAGAAATACTGTAGTCACCTGATATACATATACATTTCATCACGGTAATATTCCTGAAACAAAATGCAAGGGTCACACTTATGATTGTATCAAAGCCTATATTGAAAGTGAGCATGTATTACTAACAACATCCATGCCCTGATTAACTAATGATCTCAAATATCATTCCTATTGGTGACTACATATTTGTTTCTTCCTAAGATTATATATTGAAACTGAACCCTGTTAAAAATGTCTTATCCTATCACCCACTTTGTACTTTGCCTTATTTCCTAATGTCTCTATTGATATCTGCTTTCCTACACATTTTCCCCAGTTTATCACTGTGACTGACTGTTCACATATGCTGACATTTACACTCACTCTCTAATCAAAACTCTATATCTAAAGAACATTTGGTCCAACTCCTCGACTCACTCAAATGGATTCTTCAAAGCCCTGCAGAGGGTAGCCCATAGTTGCTTGAGTTTTCTCATGACCCCAATTCACATAAAGAATCTATACCCCACAGAGAATAGGCCTCAAATTGGAGAAGTAGAGCAGTATTATTGGCAGGCCTATTTGATCACTCCTGCTTCACAGGAAGAGTTTCCATGCCACCCTGACTTTAGGCAAATGAGAGGCATGTGAGCTTATTTTGGACACTGTCTTAAGCTGCGCCCTTCATGGAAACCTCCAGCCAGAGGTTATGATGAGTCTCTAAATTGAAGAAGATGAGGGCCATGTGGGAGTGTTTTGGTTTAATTGTGGTCATTTGTGTGGTGGTTGGAAGAGATGACTGGGTCCACCTGTGCTTGAACTCTGGAGTGATTCCCCTTAGAGACTGAGTTCTGGAACAGATCTCAGAGAAGTATTGGCATGAATTGTGTTGGGATTTTAGGAGGCCACGCATGAGAGTTGCCCTTGGAGACTGAGATCTAGGCCCAGGATAGCTTTCAAAGAGCACTGGGAATCTCAGCCAGGATATCACATGACTTTATTCAGAAAGACTTGGAAGCCATAGTTGAGAGTCAAAAAAAACATGGCCCTCAATTGTAGACCTCAATGGGCCTGGCTTAATGTGACCTTTTGGCCACTCTTTGGGAAGCCTTGCCTCTGAGAGTTCTCCCGAGCTTTAATTGAAATGAGCTTCCTCACTATTTCATGGTTCCCGAATGAATTGAATGCCACAGTGCCTCCAAATTTATCTTTGAAAATTGGCTAGATAAATACCATGAAATTTTTTAAATTCTTATGAACAGGTGGCACTGGAGAACCTTTGGATGTCTATTGCTGATCACGAGTGTACCAGACATTGCATTGATTGACTGGGTTTCATGAAAACGGTGAGAACAGAGATGCCAGAATGTTGAGGCCTGCTGACTAGTTGGCCTAGAGCAGTGGTGGGCAGGTGTATGATAAAACATCTGTCGTGGGGCCATGTGGATCTGCCATTGGCTTCCAAATGCCTTGTGACTGACATGGTGCAGCCAGCAGAACCATACAAGTTAACGGACCTTATTATATGGAGAGGTTTCAGGGCAATATTCAGAATCAGGTTGATATGGACATGGGTGCAAGCTTTTGGGGATAGAAGCCTGGTTGGTGCATTCTCCTGCAGACCCTCACCCACTACACGTGAGAGTACTTTCTATAGCACTGTGTCCCAGTTTTTCTTTTTGTATTTTGTGAAGCCAATACCAAACTCCCAGTGCAGCAGTAAGAAACACCACGAAAAGTGAAGTATGACCAAATGGCTTCACAGACCACATGGTTAGACACTTAGACCCCAGTGGCCTCAGTTTACCTACAAAGAGAGAATTCAGAACTGCTGCCTCATGTTCTATTGCAAATAAGGAACCATGTCATCCAGGTCACATAGATGCTGACGCAGCTTTGATGGTCTCACTACAAAGGAAGCGAAAGCTCCTGACAACAACAAACATTTCAAGGGCCCAAACTCAGAGGCAGTTTCTCAGAAATTAATTAGGCCACCAGAGCTCCATGTTTGTGAAGTGTTTACCCTTTACCTTACTTTTGGAAATTCCTCTACCACCTCCAAGGTTGTGAACTCCTGAGCATTTTCTTTTCCAGATATATATTCACAGATTTTCAAACTCTTCTCCACTAATTGTGTATTACTTGTGGTGAAGGAACTATCAAGGCATTTTTTTGGATGACAGTAGGAAGATTTTTGTCTAACAAATATTCGCATACACATTAGATTCATTTCCCTATTTTCCATTTGAAATACTGAATCCCTGACACTAACCCATACCCTACTAGACTCTGACTACTAATCCTAATATGATGGAGAAAAAGAAACCTAACAGAATAGAAATACAGGCCATTCATAGGTGGCATGGTGTATACTAGGACTTGCCTTCTGCTTTATCAAGTGTATGTGTTATAAATCTAGTCAACTTTTCATTGTAGTACTTCTCCATGAGTTTTTAAAGTTAACACATATGTAAATTTCTGTCTCCTTTTCTCTGTAGCCTATTCATCTCATGTATTTTAATATGCATATTTAGAATCCTACCTGGTATCACACATACATTCTGGTGAGGTCACTGTTTTTGGATGATACAAATTGTGAAAAGAGATCACTCCCCCTAAATACTGATGAAACTGAAAATTCAACAAATTGGTGAATTTCCTAGATGAACAACATTATACATAAATCCATGCTCAGTAAAAAGAATATTTTTGGATATGAGGATGATATATATTTCATGATGAATTTTGATTGGCATATATATTGCTACATTTTAATGTCTGTGTTTTTATCTTTATAAATATATATATATATATATATATATATATATATATATATATATATATATATATACTCTCCAGATTTTTCACAATATTAAATATATGTGTCTTATTATTCACTCCCTAAATACATTCATATTCATGTATGTGGATTTGTAATCAAATTTGCACAAGATTATTCTCAGAAAAATTCATCCACATAAAATACATATTTATTTTCCAGTACTGAAAACAAACTTCGGTGAATTGTGCTTACAAATCCTAATATTTGCATGGTAACTGACCCAGTTTAACATTAATGCAAGTATAATCCTATGGGACATGATGTGTATTTTGAAGTTCATTTTTATTCAACAGTGGTACATTACTATTTCTTCAGTTGATGGATATCATAGGATATAACTTTTCATCCACAAGTTCACAAATCTGCAGGCATTTGGTTCACTTTCAATTACTTCTTGCTTCAGAACATATGTATTCCTCCATGTTTCTTGACTGTTCTTTTCATGAGATTCTTTCCAAACACATTATTTTCGATTTCCATAATCATTTTTGAAGGAAAGAGGCGCCTTACTTACCCCCAGAAAGGTTCGTTGAGGTCTCCTTGTCCTGCGCTGCGTGATTCCCGGCCAATGCACCAAATGTAAGGTTCCGGCGAATGTTGAAGGAAGAGACCATCAAGAAACTGCGGCTCATGCAACAGTAAAAGCCGTTTATTGAGGATCCAATCCAGCATGCTGGGGCTACGTGCTCACTCAAGATGGGAGAGCATCCCAGAGCCCCGAGCAGGGGTTGAGCAGTGCTTAAGTACACTTTTTGGGCAGGGCGGGACTTTACATATATTACAGTCTCCTTTAAGAAATCATCATACAGCACGGGAAAATCAAACAACAATTCCTAAACATGATTAGTTCATTTATTGGTGGGAACATGTAAGGCGGGAGTGATAGGTCAGTTCTAAAGCGGGGTACACATTCAAAATGATTGGTTTAGGCCCTGCAATGCCTATGTGCCAGGCCTCACAGGGTCCTAGGTTATTAAAAAACCAGGCGGTCAGGGGGAATATTTACTGGGTAGTCCGGGAATTGTCCTACAAGCTACAGGAATTTCAGGTTTTGCGTGTAGCACAGGAACTTAACAATACCTGGTCCTTTACATTTTAACTCAAGCCTTGCTGCTTAAAAACTTTACAACACCCGGTCTTTTACACTTTAACTTTTACACTTTAATTTCAATTTCTTTTACCCTTACAGATCACTCCTGGTGCACAAGAAGGGTGTCCAAGCCACCCTGACTTTAGGCAAATGAGGGCCAAGGGAGCTTATTTTGGACACTGTCTTGGGCTGTGCCCCTCATGGAAACCTCCAGCCAGATGTCATGATGAGTGCCTTTATGGAAGAAGAGGAGGGCAATGTGGGATTGTTTTGGTATTAATTGTGGTCATTTGTGTGACGGTTGGAAGAGATGACAGGGTCCACCTGGGCTTGAAGTCTGGTGTGAATCCCCTTAGAGACTGAGTTCTGGAACTGACCTCAGAGAAGTATTGCATGAATTGTGTTGAAATTTTAGGAGGCCACGCATGAGAGTCGCTCTTATAAACTGAGATCAAGGCCCAGGGTGGCTTTCCACAGAGCACTGGGAATATCAGCCAAGATATCCCATGATTTTATTCTTAAAGACTTGGTAGCCATAGTTGAGAGTCAAAACACACATGGAACTCACAACGTATACCTCAATGGGCCTGGCTATATTTGACCTTTTGGCCACTCTTTGGGAAGCCTTGCCTATGAGAGTTCTCCAGAGTTTCATTGAAATGAGCTTCCTCAACATTTAGTGGTTCTTGAAACCCACAGTGCCTCCAACTTCATCCTTGAAAAATGGCTAGATAAATACCATGAAATTTTTGAAAATCCCATGACCAGGTGGAACTGGAGAATCTTTGGGTGTCCTGTTGCTGATCATGAGTATACTAGAGGGTGCCTTGATTGACTGGGTTTCATAAAAATAATGTAGAAAAAAGATGCCAGTAAGTTGGAGCCTACTGAGTAGTGGGCCTAGAGCAGCGGTGGGCAGGTGTGCAGGTGTGTGATAAAACATCTGTGGTAGGTCCATGTGGTTTGGCCATTGGCTACCAAATGCCTTGTGAAGGACATGGTGCAGCCAGCAGACCCTTATTTGTAAAGGCATTTTGATATATGGAGAGGTTTCAGGGCAATTTTCAGAATCAGGTTGACATGGTCAATGGTGCAAGCTATGTGGGAAAGAAGCCTGGTTGGTGCATTCTCCTGCAGACCGTGACCCACCACAGTGACAGAACTCTCTCCAGCACTGTGTCCCAGTTGAAATTGTTGTATTTCGTGAAGCAAATACCAAAGTCCCAGTGTAGCAGCAAGAACCACAACAGAAAGTGGAAGAGGACCAAATGGCTTCACAGTCCACACGGGGTGACACTTAGCCCCCAGTGGCCACAGTTTACCTACAAAGAGAGAATTCAGCACTGCTGCCTCAGGTTCATTGGATAATAAGAAACCATGTCCTCCAGGTCACATAGATGCAGACCCAGCTTTGATGGGCTCACTATAAAGGAAGCTAAAGCTCCTGACAACAACATATATTTCAAGTGCCCAACCTCAGAGGCAGTTTCTCAAGAAGTATTTAGGCCAGCAGAGCTCCATGTTTGTGGAGTGTTTACCATGTCCCTTACTTATGGAAACTGCTCTATCACCTCCAAGGTTGGGAAATCCTGAGCGTATTCCATTCCAGATATGTATTCACGTATTTTCTAACTCTTCTCCTCTAATTGTGTCTTACTTGTGGCAAAGGTAATGTCAAGGCATTGTTGTGGATGAAAGTGGGAAGATTTTTCTGTAGCACATATTTGCATACACATTGGATTCATTTTCCAATTTTCCATTCAAAATACTGAATCCCTGACACGAAACTATACCCTACTAGACTCTGACTACTATTCCTAATATGATGGAGAAAAATAACTCAAACAGAATAGAAATACAAGCAGTTCAGAAGAGGCATGGTGTATAGTTGGACTTGCCGTTTGCATTATGTAGGTTAGGTGTTATAAATCTAGTTAATTTTTAATTGAAATAGTTCTCCATGTGTTTTTAAAGTTAATGAATATGTGAATTCCTGTATCCCTTTCTCTGTAGCCTATTCAGCACATGTATTTTTATATGCACATATAGAATCCTACCTGGTATCACATATACATTCTTGTGAGGTGGCTGACTTGGCAGATACAAATTATGAGAAGAGATCACTCCTGCTAAATGCTGTTGGATCTTAAAATTCAACCTATGGGTGACCTTCCTAGTTGAACAACATTATTCATAAATCCATGTTCATTAAAATTAATATTTCGGGATCTATGAATGATATATATTTCACCATGAATTTCGATTGGCATATATATTGCCACTTTATAATGTCTGTGTGTGTTTTGTATATATATACTCTCCAGATTTTTCACAATATGAAATATGTGTCTTATTATTCACTCCCTAAATACATTCATATTCATGTATGTGGATTTGTAATCAACTTTGCACAAGATTATTCTCAGAAATATTCATCCACCTGAAATACTTATTTGTTTCCTAGTACTAAAAACAAACTTCAGTGAAAGGTGCATACAAATCCTAATATTTCTACCGTAACTTACCAAGTTTAACATCAATGCAAGTAGATTCCTATGGGACATGATGTGTATTTTGACGTTCATTTTTATTTAAAACTGGTACAGTACTATTTCTTCAGTTTATGCACATCCATGGATAAATTTTTCACCCAAAATTTCAAAATTAAAGACATTTGTTTCACTTTCAATCACTTCCTGCTTCCGAACACATGTAGTCCTCCAGGTTTTTCGACTGGTCGTTTCATGAGACTTCTTAACAAACACATTATTTTCGATTTCCATAATCACTTTTGAAGGAAAACTCACACACCCTCTTCATGATAAACCGTAACCCTAATATTACCATTAGACTTATAATTGGTTGTAATGAATGTATGTATACCAATATCAATATAAGATTTCCTGTATATTTTCAGATATCAATTTATTCTAACTCCAATTTCTAAAGTTGGATCCAGTTATATTATTTATTCACAGTACGATCTATTCATGCATCATCTCTATATTCATTGACACAGGGTACACCTATTTGTATACCCAATACTAATTTATGGGTTTTAAAAATATTGCTTCCCATAATGGTGGAAGAAATACTCATGTCACCTGATCTACATATACATTTTATCACAGTAATATTCTGGACAAAAATGCAAAGGTCACACTTATGATTGTACCAAACCCTAAATTGAAAGTGAGTATATATTACTAAAAACATCCTTGTCCAGGATGCCTAATTCTCCCAAGTGTCAATATTGTTGGGGACTATATATTTGTTTCTTCCTATGATTATATATTCAACCTCAACCCTGTTGAAAATGTCTAATCCTATCACGCATTTTATAATTTGTCTGATTTCCTAATGTCTCTATTGAGACCTGCTTTCCTACATATTTTCCCCAGTTCATCATTGTGACTGACTCTTCACATGTGCTGACATTTACATTCACTCTCTAAACGAAACCCTATTGCTAAAAAACTATTGGTCCAACTCGAAGACTCACTCTTCTTCCTAAACCTACTATCTTCCAAATCCTACCGACTATCCATTTTTGACTGGATGTTCTCTTCGACATTCAGGCATCTGAGGTGCAAGGTTTTATTCCATTGTGTATAGATTTATCTGAGACTAAAATGCAGAATGTAATTCAAAGCTAAATATCCCAAAGAAGGGCCCAATGCCCTTTCTGGCTTCAAATCGTAACTAGATTTATGTTTTCATACTTATATTTCAAATATATATTCTTATAAATTTTGCAGGTTCCCAATACCATTATTAATCCAGCAGAATGATTCCTAACACAAGTCAAATATGTTATTGACCCTAACCATACACTGTTCCCTCATTCTAAATTTACAGAGAGGAGGGACAGAGTTGGTCTTACAATACAGGAAAGTAGGGGATCTTCCACCTGCTGAGAACCTCAAAGTTCCATGCAGAAATGTTGACTGAAGAAGATGTAGGCAGCTATGAAGAACCTGAGAGAACAAAAGTCATGTTCAATGGCAAACAACCTGTTCAGGATGAAGGGTTCTGTCTGAAACAGCCTCTCACATCTTAATTTAGAGAAGATGGACCAAACCAGGCCTATGTGGGTAGCTGTTTCTGGGTGCCTATGGTTGTATACCATTCTAAATTGTGAAAGTGTCACAGGAAGTAGGGGCAGCCTCCTTCTCATGTGACACTTGGAAGCCACTGGTAGGACAAAGTGGTTGCCAAGGCAGTGACCTCATTCAGTTCCTAAAGGAAGTGACCTCACCTCACTTCCTTGGTGATGGAAATCTCTGAACTTGGGATTCATGAAGCCAGGCACCCAGAGCCAGTCCCAGTCCCAGTCCCAGTGGTCTCACTTGTTTGGATTTACCAAGGACAGTGTCAGTCTTTCTTGGTACCTACTAATGTGAGGATGGCCAAATGCCAGGAAAGCTCTAAAGAGGGGTCATTCCTGAGAAAGCAGGTAGTTTCTCACCTCTGGGTCCTGACACCTGCACAGAGTTGGCCAAGGAGACCAGATCTGAGACAGATCAGGCCATTCCGTGGGAATATAGTATGGCTCACCAGTCAGAGGACAGTCCGGATAGTCACAGAACTTCTTGGGGGAAGGAGGTGCCTTTGTGGGTGTGGGGGTGGGTTTCTGGTTTTGTCTCATGTTCAGAGAATAGGTAGGCAAGGCGCTTTTTTTGGTGTGGAATGAACTGTTTCTAGTAAGTCATTTGACAAGGCGAGTGTTTCTATGTCTGTCTATCACACTGTGTCCGTGGTTGCAGATATTAGAAAAGAAAATGCATCAATGGATGTGTCCTGTCTAGTAGAATGCTTCCCAGCATTCATCCTGTCCAATTTATGAATGGATTTCAGATTGCCTTTTCGATGGGTAACACCAGCAATCTTCCTAAGTTTCAGTTTTCTTCTGGACTTCTGCCCCTCTCCAGAATAGGCTCATGGTTTTATGTCTAAGGTATGTACCACTTCCAAGCTGTGTGCCATGACCATGTACTGGATAGCTCAAAGGAATGGCGAGCATCTCTGAAAAATCAGATATTAGTGTGACCATTAAATCTCAGTGGAGAAACCCTGCTTTGGGCCTTTTGCTTACCTATTGTTCTGTTGCCCTGAATGTCAGGAAGTTCTTTGCCTCAGGCCACCCCTTTGTGAAGCCTGAAGAAAACAGTTTTCAAATGGAAATGAATGGGCAACACCTGTGGCTCTTTGCTTAATTGCTTTGGAAAGGGATGTGTCTGAATCAGCCTCTTGGCCCTGTGTTAGGCTGTAGCTTAGATTCTCAGCACCTGATGGATCTAAAGAAAGATCCCATGGGTGCATTAAAAACCAAAATGGCCAAAAGAGCAGTCATTGTTTATGAAGACTCTCGCCTTCCTCTCTAAGGTTCCTGACATCCATCAAGTGAGAATAGGGATCCTTTGTTTCAAAAGAGTTCTTCAAAGCCCTGCAGAGGCTATCCCATAGGTGCTTGGGTTTTCTCATGACCCCAATTTACATGAAGAATCTAAACCCTACAGTCAGTAGGCCTCAAATTGGAGAAGCCAAGCTGTATTAACGGCAGGCCGATTTGATCACTGCTGTTTCACAGTCAGGATTTCCAGGCCACACTGACTTTAGGCAAATGAGGGGCAAGGGAGGTTATTTTGGACACTGTCCTGTCCTGCGCCCCTCATGGAAACCTCCATCCAGAGGTTATGATGAGTGTCTATATGGAAGAAGAAAAGGGTTATGTGGGAGCGTTTTGTTTGGAATTGTGGTAATTTGTGTGGCACTTAGAAGAAAAGACTGGGTCCACCTGGGCTTGAACTCTGTTGTGATTCCTCTTAGAGAATGAATTCTGGAACTGACCTCAGAGAAGTATTTTCATGAATTGTGTTTGGTTTTTACTAGGCCATGCATGAGAGTCGCCCTTGGAACCTGAGATCTAGGTGCAGGGTGGCTTTCCCCAGAGCACTGGGAATCTCAGCCAGGATATCACATGATTTTATTCTGAAAGACTTTGCAGCCACAGTTGAGAGTCAAAACACACATGGACCTCACATTGTAGACCTCAATGGGCCTGGCTTCATGTGACCTTTTGGCCACACTTTGGGAAGTCTTGCCTGTGAGTGTTCTCTAGAGCTTTCATTGAAATGAGCTTCCTCAACATTTAATGGTTCCTGAATAAATTGAAACCCAAAGAGCCTCCAACTTCATCCTCGACAAATGGCTTGATAAATACCATAAAATTTTTGAAATTCCCATGACCAGGTGGCACTGGAGAACTTTTGGATATCCTGTTGCTGACCATCAGTGTACCAGACAGTGCCTTGACTGACTTTGTTTCATGAAAATTGTGTAGAACAGTGATGCCACTAAGTTGGAGCCTGCTCATTAGTGGGCCTAGAGCAGTGGTGTGAAGGTGTGTGATAAAACATGTGTGGTGGGGCCATGTTTATCTGCCATTGGCTTCCAAATGCCTTGTGACTGACAGGGTACATCAAGCAGACCCTTATATGTAAAGGCATCTTGTTATATGGATAGGTTTATGGGCAATGTTCAGAATCAGGTTGGCTACCTGGTACCACACGTACATTCTTGTGAGGTGGCTGACTTGGCAGATACAAATTGAGAGAAAAGATCACTCCTACTAAACCCCATTGAAACTGAATATTCAACATATGGGTGAGCTTTCTAGTTGAACAACATTATACATAAATCCATGTTCAGTAAAATGAATATTTTTAGATCTGTGGATAATATATATTATATGATGAATTTTGATTGACATATATATTGCTACCTTTTTGTCTGTGTGTGTTTTGTGTTTTTGTGTGTGTATATATATATATATATATATATATATATATATATATATACACACTCTCCAGATATTTCAAAAAATGAAATATATGTGTCTCATATACACTCCCTAAATTCATTCATGTTCATGTATCCGGATTTATAATCAACTATTCACAAGATTATTCTCAGAAATATTCATGCACCTGAAATTTGCCTAATGCTCTCAAATATCAATCCTATTGCTGTCTACATATTTGTTTTTTCCTAAGATTATATATTCAAACTCAATCCTTTTCAAAATATCTAGTCCTGTCACTCACTTTGTAATTTCCCTGATTTCATAATGTCTCTATTGATATCTGCTTTCCTACATATTTTCCCCAGTTCATCATTGTGACTGACTCTTCAACTGTGCTCACATTTACATTCACTCTCTAACTGAAACCGTATTGCTAAAGAACTTTTGTTCTAAATTCTATACTCACTCTTCTTCCTAAACCTACTGACTATCTTCCTAATCCTACCAACTATACCTTTTTCACTGGATGTTCTCTTCTACATTCAATCATCCAAGTAAATGTCGGGGAAGCTTCGGAGAAGGAGACGACCAACAGAGTACTCATGATACAGCAAAAGGTTTATTGGGTTTCCAGCATGCTGGGGCTCAGAGCTCACTTTAATAGAGCAGATAGCCCTGAGAATAGCTTAAGTAGAGTTTGTATACTTTCCCTGGAGAAGGCAGGGAGGGAAGTTTATTGATGGGTCACGACGAGTGGGCAGTTTGCATGCAACTGGGTGAGGGAGTACATTCTGTAGTTTGGCAGTTGGGGACAGCACATTTTGGGAACAAGTTTTGCAAGCATTTCTCAAGATTTCAACAGTTTTTTGTTAAGCATAGGGAAATACAGGAAGTGACAAGTACTTATTTTATTAACCTTTCATTCCTCACTTCTTTTTCTGGCTACTTTTAATCATAAAAATTATCATTGGGGGGTTTCACATTCTATGTCTCCTAGTGGGGTATTACCATAAGTTTAACTCGTCCAATTTGAGCCTGGAGAAAAGAAATTACACGGTTGAGAAAACAGGGTTTTATAGTTAGCAATAATATGAGGATTATTATTGGACCGGCCAGGGTTGATAAAAACGTAGTTAACCAGGGGCACTGTGTGAACCAAGACTCAAACAACCCTTTTTGGGTCTCTCTCTCTCTTGTTGATGCTCTTTAATGTGTCTTTTTAATTTACTCATAGATTTTATTACAACTCCAGTATGTTCGGCATAAAAACAACATTCTTCCCTCAATGCAGCACAAAGGCCCCCTTCTTTAATGAAGAGGAGGTCCAAACCTCAACTGTTCTGTAAAACAACTTCAGAGAGAGAGGTTAAAGTTTCATGCAAAGCTCTGATGGTGGTTTCTAATATCTTAGTTTTGGTCTATTGCTGCTTCTAATTGGGTAATTTATTGTGTCACATGGACAAGGGCAGTGGTTCCTGGGCCCACCCGTGCAGCAAATCCTATTCCTAATATGATGGCTAAAGTGAGGGATATATGCTCCCAGTGGAACCTGGTTGTATGTCCCCCTATTTTATCTTCAAATGATCCTGCTTCATAATAGAGCACTCTGGGAAACATCTGCACCATTACACGATTAATCACATCTGTTGACCATTTCATGAAAACATAAACAAGGTTTAAGTATATAGAATTATTCTGTTGTAAGGACGGACAAGGCAAGGCACCTAAGATAGCACTAAAGACAGGGAAACAGTCCTATTTGGTTGCAACCGGATTCAGAGGGCATTGCTTCTGTTGTAATCAATTAATCCCCTGAAACTCAAGTTTAGGTAGTTTCAGAATTTTGTACCCAACATGTAAGGGAAGGTGCTCAGAAGCTCACAGTCTGCAGAAGTTCAAAAACGCAGTATTTGTTCCTGTTTTTCCCCTGTTCTGGGCAAGTTAACTTTTAAAGGACACCTGGGAGGGGGAGAGCTTTTTCTTCCCTTTCTTATTTTACCCCTGCCAGCTGTTACCATGGAGACCAGTTGGTAACTTCTTTATCTTAGAAATGTAGCCATCTCTGTGAATCCCCAGCTCAAGGACAGAGGCCTTGTTCACATATTTTGTGAAAAACTAGTAAAAGGGTGTCTACCTGAGAAGTGCTGATTTTTTTAGCCACTGACCAAGTAGAACAGGGCAACACGAAAAGAGGAAGTTTATCTACATTGAACTCTTTTATAGGGACTCTTTTGCTGAAAGTCCTAAAGTCAGCCATGGTGAAGACTTCTGGAGAAGGTCAGTTAAGACTTTTCTGTGGGCCTAGTGCAGAGGGGGAAGACGGGGAAGGTGGGCTGTGATCAGCTCCGTGGATCTGAGAATGAGGAAGGAGAGATGTAAAAGAATAATGGGAAACGGGTTTGAGATTTTCCTAGCAACAAAAACTTGAGCAGTAGAACAGGTAGAGCAGAGAGGATGATGGGAGTGAGTATCTCAAAACGCATATGAGGGACGTTTAATTATTAGTAAACTGTTTTCAGTGATGACAAACCAACTTTAAAGGCCATTTTTATTACATCTTAGATAGGGGACTGAGGGCTCTCCTCAGCTGGTTTGAGCTTTGGTTTAGCTGGTAAGAAGACCTGGCGGGACCCGGTGCGAGCACTGACAGGACAAGAGAGGAGTGAGTGGGTGGAGGGGTACTTCAGTAACTGCTGCCTCAGCAAGGAGGCAATGGTCTGAGAACCGGCAGAGGTTTGGGTTTTTGATCTAGTAATTGGAGGGGAGAAATCAGGTTGCTGAGGTGGGAGTGACAGCAGAATGTCTGGAGCAGAAGGCTGAGGGTGAGGATCTATTGGAGAAGCATAGTTCAGGATGTGAGTGAAGGAGGGAAAAGGTCACGCAGAATTTGAGGATCTAGAGACCCCTCTGGGGGCCATCGGTTCTTCTTATCTAATTGGTAATATGGCCAATGATGTGTACTGAATTTGATGAGGAGTTTGGGTTCCATCAGGCAGCCCCTGTTTGCTCAAATCCCCATGACTTACAGAAGAAGTCGGCTTTCCCTCCACACAGCCGTGACTGTGGCTTTGAGAGTCTGCCCGGCAAACATAGTAATCTAGGCTAGCCAACCTGCATCTGGCTTGCATGTCCCTTCATCCATAATGTTTGTTCCATTATCTATGCTACAGAAGTAATTTAATGGAATTTTAGTGGTATCCTCTTCATCAGGGATATCCCAATAGGTAAGACCTATAGCCAGCTGACAAATGTCTGGGAGGAATGATGGCCACCAGGTCCCTCAGGGGGCTGTATGCGAGATAGATTATACTTCTTTTCCAGTAGGATTTGTGATCAGCCATCACTGCTGAATGGGCTGATGTGGCTTAGGACTACTTGTGGCCAAGGAGAGAGTCCACAGACTTATCCACATGGCGAATACGCAATTTGAAGGTTTTACCAGTCTTTTCCAGTTTCCAGCCAGAGTCTGGACAGGGCGCAGGCTTGAGATGAGAGGCATGGATCCAGAAATTGATTCCATCTACCTTTACCACTGGAGGTGTTATAAGTAGCACCGGCTATGGTCCTTTCTAGCGGGGTTTCAAGCATGATACCTGATGTCGTCTTACGTAGATGAAGTCTCTTACTTGATATCGATGTGGAGTCCCTTTGTCCCCAGTTTGGTAGGCAGTGGCCAGCTGTTTACACAGGTATCACTGAGTTCTTTTTAGAGCTTTAAGTCTGTCAAGCAAGGGGGTGTGGATGGAATGGTTAGGTCTTTGAGTCGGGCTTAGGTCCCTTACTGCAGGAGGGCAACAATAGAGAATTTCACAGGGGCTAAGGTTACTCAAAGAAACAGAGGGAGTATTTCTTGCATGAAACATTGCATAAGGCAGGAACATAGTCCAATCTTTTATGCTGTTCTCTAAGTTTAATTTTCTTAAGGTCTCTTTAATGGTTCAATTTATTCTATCTGCCTGTCCTGAACTCGGGTATCTATAAGCACAATATAACTTCCAATTAATTCCCTGGTTCCTGGCTAACCCCTGACTTACCTGGGCCATGAACACCGGTCCATTATCAGACCCTATTACCGGCTTAGCTTCCTCCAATGGTAAAGAGGCTGAGTCAGCAGCAGGGAAATCCATTTGAGGGTGTTGTGGGTTAGGGGACAAGGACAGGGGATTAGTAAGGGAAGAAGAGTCCAGTAGAGTCAAATCTGTGACTCGGGGAGAACAGGGGGTGGAGGAGGAGGAGGTTGAGAGGGTTTGAGAGATCATGGGGGAAGGAGTAGGAGCAGAGGCAGGGGCAAGGAAAGGCTTCACCCATGGAGGAGGAGATTTGCAGATGTTCTGCCAAGTTAAGATATATGGCTGTTGATCCAGATGGCTATGTGTCCCCGGCTGAGATAATATCTCTGAATTTTTAAATTAGTGCGAAGTAGAAAGATCCTTCTAGGGGCCATCCGAATTCAAAGGTGGGCCATTCTGAGGCACAGAGATTCTGCCAGGTCCAGCATTTTACTAAAACAAGAAAGATTCTGAGCTCTTAAGCGGACTTTGTTCCAGTGATCAAGGGTCAGGGACAGAGGCATTGAACTGCTCTGTCCCATAATGAAAGGTACACAAACAGCAAAAGCAAGGACACATGACACAGATAAGACAAGACCATAAACACAGGCAATGGACGTCAAACACTGAAACCAGGAATGAGTAGCCGGCAAAACCCGATGGGATGACAATACCGAATCTGAAACAAAATATCACTGAGTTGAGGAGACTATTGTTCCTTAATTTCCCGAGTTTTCTGCGGCGTCCCCCAGGGAGGTGCCCTGTGTCTCCGTGACACGTCTCTCAGCCACCTTCGGAGGGAGCTCAGGCTCTTCATCGCCAGAGATTTTGCCAAGCCCTAACATGAAACCTGAAACCAGAAAGAGGTGCCTTACTTGCTCCGAGAGGAGCCCATTGGGGTCTCTCGTCTGCCACTGCCAGAACTCTGTGGAACCTCAATATGTAAAGGTCGGGCGAGTGTCGAAGGAAGAGACCACCAAGAGTCTGTCTCATGCAACAGCAATGGGTTTATTTGGGGTTCAGCATGCTGTGGCTCAGAACTCACTTAAATAGAGCAGAGAGCCCTGAGAACACCTTAAGCACAGCTTATATACTTTCCTTGGAGAGGGAAGAGAGGGAAGTTTACTAATGGGTGAGGGCATGTGGGCGGTTTGCATGACACTGAGTGAGGGAGTACATTCTGCAGTTTGGCAGTTGGGAACAGAACATTCTGGAAACAAGATTAGCAAACATTTCTCAAGATTTCAACAGTGTTTTGTTAAGCATACAGAAAAACAGGAAGTGACAAGTACCTATTTTATTAACCTTTCACTTCGGACTATCCCTTTTCGACTAGATGTTCCTTCTACATTAATTCATCCAAGGTACAAGGTCCTATGGCATTGTATATCGATTTAATTGAGACACCTCTGCAGAACATAATTCAAAGCTGCATATCCCAATCAAGAGCCCAATGCCCTTCTGGACTTCAAATCATACTTAGATTTCTGTTTTCATACATATATTTCACCTATATATTCTTATACACATAGCAAGTTCCCAATACCATTATTCATCCAGCAGAATTATTTCTAACCCAAACCGAACATGTTATTAACCATAACCATACACTGTTCCCTCAATCTAACTTTACAGAAGAGCAGGGAAAGAGTTGATCTTACAATACTGAAATGTAGGGAATCTTCCACCTCCTGAGAACCTCAAAGGTACATGCAGAAATGATCCCTGGAGAAGAGGTAGGCAGCTATGAAGGACCTGAGAGACCAAAAGTCATCTTCCATGGCAAACAACCTGGTCAGGATAAAAGGTTGTGTATGAATCAGCTTCTCTTCTTAACGTAGAGAAGTTGGACCAAACTAGGCCTGTGTGGAGATCTATTCCTGGGTGCCTATTGTTGATATACCATTCTAACTTGTGAAAGTGTCACAGAAAGTAGGGGCAGCCTCCGTATCATGGGACCCTTGAAAGCAACAGTTAGGACAAAGTGGTTGCCAAGACAGTGACCTCATTCAATTTCTGAAGGAAGGGACCTCACTTAACTTCCTTGGTGATGGAACTCTCTGAATTTGGGATCCAGGAAGCCAGGCACCCAGAGCCAGTCCCTGTTCCAGTCCCAGTGGTCTCACTTGTTTGGATTCAGCAAGGACAGAGTCAGTCTTTGTTGGTACCTACAGATGTGAGGAAGGCCAAATGAGAGGAAATCTCTGAAGCGGGGCTTTTCCTGAGAAAGCAGGTAGTGGCTCACCGCTGGCTACTGAGAACTTCACAGAGTTGGCCAAGGAGACCAGATCTGAGACAGGACAGGCCAATTTGGGGGAACATATTTTGGCCCACAAGTCAGAGGACACTCTGGATAGTCACAGACCTACTTGGGGGAAGGAGGTGCCTTTGTGGGTGTTGTTGTGGGTTTGTGGTTTTGTCTCATTTTCCTAGAATAGGTATTAAAGTCGGTTTGTTTGGATTGAAGTTTAGTGTTTCTAGTAAGTCTTTTGACATGGCGAGTGTTTCTATGTCTCAGTATTTCACTGTGTCCGTGGTTGTATGCATTAGAAAAGAGAATGCATCAATGGATGTGTCCTGTCTAGTAGAAAGCTTCTCAGCATTCAAATTGCCCCATTTATGAATGGACTGTAGCTTGCCCTATTGATGCGCAATACCTGCTATATTCCTAAGTTCCTGTTTTCTTTCTGAATTCTGGCCACTCTACAGAATAGGACCATGGTTTTTTGTTCACGATATGTACCACCTTCAAGCTCTGTGACTGGCCATGTACTGGATAGCTGAAAGAAATGGCAAGCATCTCAGAAAACTCAAGTATCAGTGTGACCAGGAAATTCTCAGTGGAGCAACCCTGCTTTGGACCATTTGCTTACCTATTGTTCTGTTTTCCTGAATTTCAGGAAGGTCTTTGACTCAGGCCACCCTTTTGTGAAGCCTGAAGAAAACAGTTTTCAAATGGAAATTATTGGGCATACATGTGGCTCTTTCCTTAACTGCTTTGAAAAGGGATGTGTCTGAATCAGCCCCTTGGCTCTGTATGAGGCAGTGGCTTAGATTCTCAGCACCTGAGGGATCTAAAGAAATTTCCCATGCGTGCATTCAAAACCAAAATGGCCAAAAGAGCAGTCATTGGCATGAAGTCTCTCGCCTTCCTCTGTAAGGTTCCTGACCTCCATCAAGTGAGAATAGGAATCCTTTGGGTCAAACGAGTTCTTCAAAACCTGCAGAGGCTAGCCCATAGGTGCTTGGGTTTTCTCATGACTCCAATTCACATAAAGAATCAATATCTGACAGTCAGTAGGCCTCAAATTGGACAAGCAGAACAGTATTAACACCAGGCCTATTTGATCACTCCTGGTTAACAGGAAGCGTGTCCAGGCCACCCTGACTTTAGGCAAATGAGGGGCAATGTAGATTATTGTGGATACTGTCTTGGTCTGCGCCCCTCATGGAAACCTCCAGCCAGAGGTTATGATGAGTGTCTATATGGAAGGAGATGAGGTCCATATGGGAGTGTTTTGGTTTAAATTGTGGTCAATTGTGTGGTAGTTGGAAGAGATGACTGTGTCCACCGGAGCTTGAACTCTGGTGTGATTACCCTTAGAGACTGAGTTCTGGAACTGACCTCAGAGAAGTATTGCAAAAAATAGTGTTGGGATTTTAGGAGGTCACGCATGAGAATCACCCTTGTAATCTGAGATCTAGGCCCAGGATGGCTTTCCACAGTGCTCGGGGATTCTGAGCCAGGATATCACATGATTTAATTCTTAAAGACTTGGGACCCTTAGTTGAGAATACAAACACACATGGATCTCACTTTGTATACCTCAATGGGCCTGGATTCATGTGACCTTTTGGCCACTCTTTGGGAAGCCTTCCCCGTGAGTGATCTCCAGAGCTTTCATTGAAATGAGCTTCCTCACCATTTAATGGTTCCTGAATTAATTGAAACCCACAGTGCCTCCAACTTCATCCTTGAAAAATGGCTAGATAAATACCATGAAATTTTTGAAATTTCCATGACCAGGTGGCACTGGATAAACTTTGAATGTCCTGTTGCAGATCATGATGGTTCCAAACTGTGCCTTGATTGACTGGGTTTCGTGAAAATGTTGTAGAACAGAGATGCCAGTAAGTTGGAGCCTGCTGAGTAGTGGGCATAGAGCAGTGGACTGTAGGTGTGTAAATAAATATTTTTGGTAGGATCACCTGGATCTTCCATTGGCTTCCAAAAGACTTGCAACTGACATGGTGCAGGCAGCCGACCCTTATATGTAAAGGCATCTTTTTATATGGAGAGGTTTCAGGGCAATGTTCAGAATCAGGTTGCTATAGTCAAGTGGAAAAGCTATGTGGGATTAAAGCCTGGTTCGTACATTCTCTTGTCGACCATGACAAACCACACGTGACAGAACTCCCTCTATCATTGTGTCGCAGTTGAACTCCTTGTATTTCATGAATCTAATACGAAACTCCCAGTTCAGGAGTAAGAAACACCCTGAAAATTGGAGCATGACCAAATGGCTTCACAGACCACACGGGAAGACACTTAGCTCCCAGTGGCCACAGTTTACCTACAAAGAGAGCATTCAGAACTGCTGCCTCATTTTCATTAGAAAATAAGGAACCATGTCCTCCAGGTCACATAGATGCAGACCCAGATTTCATGCGTCACTACAAACGAAACTAAATTTCCTGACAATTACAAATATTTCATGTGCCCAACCACAGAGGAATTTTCTCAAGAAGTCTTTAGGCCAGCAGAGCTCCATGTTTGTGAAGTGTTTACCCTCTCCCTTACTTTTGGAAACTGTTCTTCTACTTCCAGTGTTGTGAACTTCTGAGCATTTTACATTTCTCATATGTATTCACAAATTTTCTAACTCCTCTCCTCTAATTGTGTCTTACTTGGAGTGATGGTTATGTCAAGCCATTGTTCTGGAAGAGAGTGGGAAATTGTTCCTGTAGTACATGTTTGCATACACATTAGATTAATTTTTCTATTTTCCATTTGAAATACTGAATCCCTGACACCAACCCATACCCTACTAAAATCTGACTACTAATCCTAATATGATGGAGAAGAAGAAACCTAACTGAATAGAAATACAGTCCTTTCATAGGAAGCATGGTGTATACTTGTATTTGCCTTCTGCTTTATCAAGAGTATGTGTTTTAAATCTAGTCAACTTTTTATTATAATATTTCTTCATGAGTTTTTAAAGTTATCACATATGTAAATTCCTGTCTCCCTTTCTCTGTATCCTATTCAGCACATGTATTTTTTATGCACATATACTATCCTACCTGGTATCCCACGTACATTCTTGTGAGCTCACTGACATTGGAATATAAAAATTGTGAAAAGAGATGACTCCCCCTAAATACTGATTGAACTGAAAATTCAACCTATGGGTGAGCTTCCTAGTAAAAAACATTATACATAAATCCATGTTAAGTAAAATGAATATTTTTGGATATGTGAATGAATTATATTTTATGATGAATTTCAATTGGCATATATATTTCTACATATTAATTTGTGTGTGTGTTTGTGTGTGTATTTGTGTGTGTGTGTATATATATATATATATATATATATATATATATATATATATATATATATATATTCTCCAGAATTTCCAAAATATGAAATATATGTATCTTATTATACACTCCCTAAATTCATTCGTATTCATGTATTTGGGTGTATAATCAACTTTACACAAGATTATTCTAAGAAATACTCAACCACCTGAAATACATATTGGTTTCCTACTACTGAAAACTAAGTTCAGTGAATGGTGCTTACAAATCCTAATATTTCTACTGTAACTGACCCAGTTTAACATCAATGCAAATAGATTTCTATGGGACATGATGTGTATTTTGAAGTTCATTTTTATTAAACACTGGTACATTAAAATTTCTTCAGTTTATGTACAACATAGGATATATTTTTTTCATTCACAACTTCACAAATTTATAGGCATTTGGTTCACTTTCAATTACTTACTATTTCAGAACACATGTATTCCTCCATATTTCTCTACTGTTCTTTTCACTTGACTTCATTCTAAACACATTATTTTCGATTCAATTATCATTGTTCAAGCAAAACTCACTCTTCATGATAAACTGTAACCCTAATATTACCATTAGATATATAACAGTTTGGAATGAATTTATGTATATCAATATAAGATTTCATATATTTTTTTCAGATGCAAATTCAATCCATTATTTAAAGTTGGAACCAGTTATATACTTTATTCACAATATGGTCTATTCATGCATCATCTGAATAATCATCAACACAGGGTACACCTTTTCGTATCCCCAGTACTAATTTATAAGTTTTCAGGATATTGCTCCCCATAATGGTGGCAGAAAGACTCATGTCACCTGATCTACATATACATTTATCACAGTAGTATTCTGGACACAAAATGCAAAGGTCACACTTATGATTGTACCAAAGCCTAAATGGAAAGTGAGCATGGATTATTAAAAACATCTGTCCAGGTTGAGTAATGCTCTCAAATGTCAATCCTCTTTGTTACTACATATTTGTTTTTTTCCTAAGATTATATATTCAACCTCAAGCCTTTTGAAAATATCTAATCCTATCACTCACTTTATACTATGCCTGATTTCTTAATGTCCCTATTGATATCTGCTTTTCTACATATTGTCCCCAGTTCATCATTGTGACTGTAACTTCAAATGTGCTGACATTTACATTCACTCTCTATCTGAAACCCTATTGCTAAAGAACTTTTGGTCCAACTCCTATACTCACTATTCTTCCTAAACCTACTGACTATCTTCCTAATCCTACAGACTATCCCTTTTTGACTGCATGTTCTCTTCTACATTCAAACATCCGAGGTACACGGTCCTATGCCATTGTATATCAATTTATCTGAGACCTCGGTGCAGAACATAATTCAAGCTAAGTATACCAATCGTGGTTTCAATTCCTATCTGGGCTTCAAATCTTTCCTAGATCTCTGTTCTCATACATATATTTCACGTCTATATTCTTATAAATATCACAGGTTCCCAATACCATTATTCATCCAGCATAATTATTCCTAACCCAAATCGAACATGCTATTAACCCTAACCATACACTGTTCCCTCAATCTCATTTACAGAAGAGCAGGAACAGAGTTGGTCTTACAATACAGGAAGGTAGGGGATCTTCCACCAGCTGACAACATCAAAAGTCCATGCAGAAATAATCCCTGGAGAAGATGTAGGCAGCTATGAGGGACCTGAGAGAGTAAAAGTCATCTTACATGGAAAACATCCTGGTCATGATGAAAGGATGTGTCTGAATCAGCCTCTCTTTTCTTAATGTAGTGAAGATGGACCAAACCAGGCCTGTGTGGAGAGTTGATCCCGGGTGCCTACGGTTGATATACCATTCTAACTTGTGAAAATGTCAGAGCAAGTAGGTGCAGCCTCCATCTGATGGGACCCTCGGAAGGAACTGTTAGGAAAATGTGGTTGCCAGGGTAGTGACCTCATTCAGTTCCTGAAGGAAATGAACTCAACTTACTTCCTTGGTGATGAAACTCTCTGAACATGGGATCCAGGAAGCCAGGCACCCAAAGCCAGTCCCAGTGCAAGTCCCAGTGGTCAAACTTGTTTGGATTTACCAAGGACAGAGTCAGTCTTTCTTGGTACATACTGATGTGAGGTTGGCCAAATGCCAGGAAGATCTGAAGAGGGGCCTTTCCTGAGAAAGCAGGTAGTGGCTCATCGCTGGCTTCTGACAGCATCACAGAGTTGGCCACGGAGACCATATCAGAGACAGGACACCCCAATATGGAAGAATATATCATGGCCCACCAGTCAGAGGACACTCTGGATAGTCAGAGACCTACTGGGGGAAGGAGGTGTCTTTGTGGGTGTGGTTGTGGGTTTGTTGTTTTGTCTCCTGTTCTCAGAAAAGGTAGGAAAGGTGGTTTGTTAGTTTTGGAGTGGACTGTTTCTAGTAAGTCATTTGACAAGGCGAGTGTTTCTGTGTCTATATATCCCATTGTGTCCGTGGTTGTAGACATTAGAAAAGAAAATGCATCAAGGGATTTGTCCAGTCTACTAGAAAGCTTCCCAGCATTCATCCTGTGCAATTTATGAATGAACTGCAGCTTGCCTTATAAATGGGCAACACTCGCCATCTTCCTAAGTTCCTGTTTTCTTCCTGAATTCTGGCCACTCTCTAGAATACGCTCATGGTTTTGTGTCCAAGATATGTACCACCCCAAGCACTGTGACATGGCAATGTACTGGATAGCTGAAGGGAATGGCGAGTATCTCAGAAAACTCAGATATCAGTGTGACCAAGAAAGTCTCAGTGGAGAAACCCTGCTTTGGGCCTTTTGCTTCCCTGTCTGTTGCCCTGAATGTCAGGAAGGTCTTTGCCTCCGGCAACCCCTTTGTGAAGACTGAAGAAAACAGTTTTCAAATGGAAATAAATGTGCATCACCTGTGGCTCTTTGCTTAATTGCTTTGGAAAGGGATGTTTCTGAATCTGCATCTTGGCCCTGTGTGAGCCTGTGGCTTAGATTCTGAGCACCTGATGGATCTAAAGAAAGATCCCATGTGTGCATCCAAAACTAAAATGGCAAAAAGGGCAGTCATAGTGGATGAAGTCTCTTGCCTTCCTCCAGACAAAAGCTGAATAAAGATACTATAGAACTCAATAGCACAATCAATAACCTAGACGTAACCAACATATATAAAATATATCAACCATCATCAAGTGGATACACGTTCTTCTCAGCAGCACATTGATCCTACTCCAATATAGACCATATATTATGCAATAGGGAAACTCTTAGTAAATATAAAGGTATGGAGATAATACCATGCACCATATCTGATCATAATGGATTGAAACTTTAAATCAATGGAAAAAAAAAGGAAGGAAAAATTCTACATCACATGGAAAATGCACAATATGTTACTGAATGATCAGTGGGTTACAGAAGACATAAAGGAGGAGATAAAAAAATTCTTAGAGACAAATGACAATAGAGACAAAACATACCGGTTTGTATGGGACACAATGAAAGCCGTTTTAAGAGGGAAATTCATTTCTTGTAATTCTTTCCTCAAAAAAAGAAAAAAAAACAACAAATAAATGAACTCACACTACACCTCAAAAACCTAAAAAAGGAAGAGCAAAAGAACATCAAATGTAGTAGAAGACAAGAAATAATTGAAATTAGAGGAGAAATCAATGAAATTGAAACAAAAAATCTACATTGTAAAAATTGAAATAAATAAGAGTTGGTTCTTTGAAAAAATAAATATGTTCGACAGGCCCTTAGTCATGCTAATGAAAAGAAGAAGAGAGAGAACTCAAATTACTAACATATGGAATAAAGATGGAAATATCACAACACACACTACAGAAACACAGAAGATAATTAGAAAGTATTTTGAAACCCTATATTCCAATAAAATAGAAGATAAAGAAGATATCGATAAATTTCTTAAGTCATATGATCTGCCCAGATTGAGTCAGGAAGACACCCACAATTTAAATAGACCAATAACAAAGGAAGAAAAATAAGAAACCATCAAAAGACAACCAACCAAGTGGGATATGAACTCCCATTTTTACCCCATATACAGATTGCAGAATCACATCAGTTGCACATTGATTTACATATTGCCATTCTGGAGTCTGTTGTATTCTGCTGCCCACTTGAATCAAAGTGTGAATTATGATATATCAAAAACTATGTAATGTTTTGAACAACCTACAATAAAAATTAATTAAAAAAAAAAAAAAAAAAAAAAAGACAACCAACCAAAAAGAGCCCTGGACCGGATAGGTATACAGTGGAGTTCTACAAAACCCTCAAAGAAGAATTAATACCAATACTTTTCAAGCAATTTCAAAAAATAGAAAAAGAAGGAGTTCCTCCAAATTCATTCTATGAGGCCAACATCACCCTGATTCCAAAACCAGACAAAGACACTTCAAAGAAAGAAAACTACAGACCAATACCTCTAATAAACTTGGATGCAAAAATTCTCAATAAAATCATGGTGAATTGAATACAAAAGCATATCAAAATAATTGTGCTTCATGATCAAGTAGGATTCATCCCTGGGATGCAAGCCTGGATCAATTTATGGAAATCAATAAATGTAATCCACCACATCAATAGACTTAAAGACAAAAACCATATGATCATCTCGATAGATGTAGATAAAGCGTTTGACAAAGTACAGCATTCCTTTATGTTCAAAACACTATAAAAATTAGGGATAACAAGAACTTACCTCAACATGGTAAAAGCTATATATGCTAAACCTCAGGCTAGCATCATCCTAAATGGAGAAAAACTGAAGGCATTCCCTCTAAAATCTGGAACAAGACAGAGATGCCCTCTATCACCACTTCTATTCAGTTTAGTTCTTGAAATACTAGCCAGAGCAATTAGACAGACAAAAGAAATTAAAGGCATAAAAATAGAAAAAGAAGAACTTAAATATTCGCTATTTGAGGATGACATGATAATATATTTAACAAACCCTAAAGGGTATGCAAAGAAACTGCTAGAGTTAATAAATGAATTCAGCAAAGTGCCAGTATATAAAATCAACAAGAAAAAAATCAAAGGCATTCCTGTATATCAGCAACAAAACTTCTGAAATTGAAATGAGGAAAACCACTCCATTCACAATATCCTCATAGAAAATAAGATACTTGGGAATCAACCTAAAAAAAGAGGTGAAAGATTTATACAATGAAAGTTACATAACTCTAAAGAAAGAGATAGAAGAAGATGTTAGAAGATGGAAAAATGTAGCCTGTTCATGTATAGGCAGAACTAACATCATCAAAATTGCGATATTACCCAAAGTTCTCTACAGGTTTAATGCAATGCCAATCAAAATCCCAATGGCATTTCTTGTAGAAATATATAAAGCAATCATGAATTTCATATGGAAAAACAATAGACACAGAATAGCAATAGCAATTCTAAGCAGGAAGTGTGAATCAGGATGTATAGCGATAACAGAGTTCAAACTGTACTGCAAAGCAATAGTAACAAAAACAGCGTGGTACTGGTATCACAAAAGTCAGCTGGACCAATGGTACAGAATAGAGGACACAGAAACCAATCCACAAAAGTACAACTTTCTTATATTTGAAAAAGGGCCTAAAAGCATGCAATGGAGGAAGGATAGCATCTTCAACAAGTGGTCCAGGGAAAATTGGAAATCCATATGCAACAAAATGAAAATGAATCCCTTTCTCTCGCCATGCACAAAAGTTAACTCTAAATGGATCAAGGAGCAAGATATAAAATCAGAGACACTGCATCTAATAGAAGAAAAATTTGGCTACGATGTACATACTGTGGGGTTGGGCTCCAAATTCCTTAATAGGACAGCCATAGCACAAGAGTTAATAACAAGAATCAACAAATGGGACTTATTTAAACTAAAAAGTTTTTTTCGAAACAAGAGAAACAATAAGAGAGGTAAATAGAGAGCCTACATCTTGGGAACAAATTTTTACCCCTCACACTTCAGATAGAGCCCTAATATCTAGAATATACAAAGAACTCAAAAATTAAACAATAAGATAACAAATAAACCAACCCACAAATGGGCCAAGGACCTGAACAGAAACTTCACAGAGGAGGACATACAATCCATCAACAAGAACATGAAAAAATGCCCACCATCTCTAGCAGTTAGGGAAATTCAAGTCAAAACCACCCTAAGATACCATCTCACTCCAGTAAGATTGGCAGCCATTATGAAATCAAACAACAATAAGTGTTGGCAAGGATGTGGGGAAAAGGGTACACTTGTACACTGCTGGTGGGACTGGAAAATGTTGAGGCCAATTTGGAAAGCTGTATGGAGATACCTGGGAAAGCAGGGAAAGGATCCACCATTTGACCCAGCTATCTCACTTCTCGGACTATTCCCTGAGGATCTTAAAAGAGCGCACTATAGGGATACTGCCACATCACTGATCATAGCGGCACAATTCATAATAGCTAAACTGTGGAACCAAACTAGATGACCTTCCATAGGCGAATGGATAAAAAAGGGGCATCTATACACAATGGAGTATTATGCAGCATTAAAAAATGACAAAAATCATTGAATTTGAAGGGAAATGGATGGCATTAGAACATATAATGCTAAGCAAAGATAGCCAATCCTTAAAAAACAAATGCCAAATGTTTTCTTTGATATAAAGAGAGCAAATAAGAACAGAACAGGGAAGAAGAGCATGAGGAAAATATTAACACTAAATGGAGATGAGTGGGGGGAGAGAAAGGGAGAGAGAATGGAAAGCATATGGAAATGGTAGGAGACACTTAATGTTACACAAAATTCCATATAAGAGGTTGTGAGGGGAAAGGGGGGGGAAACAAGGGAGAGAATTGAACAATAGCAGATGAGGTATAGAGGGTAGATGGTTGGGGAGGGGAGGGGGATAGTAGGGGATAGGAAAGGTAGAAGAATACAACAATCACTAATATGCCATTATGTAAAAACGTGAGTGTGTAACTGATGTGATTCTACAATTTGTATTGGGGTAAAAATGGGAGTTCATAACCCAAATGAGTCAAATGTATGAAAGATGATATAGCATGAGCTTTTGAACAACCAAAAAAAAGAAAAAAAAAGGAATTTAATTTCCAATATTTGAGACATTTTACAACTTTATTTTTTAATAAAATTGGCTTTTATTTGTTATCTTACTTGCTGTTATCTGCCTTTCAGTTTGAAAAAACGATGTGCTGTAGCCATTCATCCATGTAGTATGTAACAGAAAATTTTCAGTGTCTCCATATAACCAGATTGGCAAGGCATCAAGGTTTCCCTCACAAACAAGATAAAGGCTTTTGCATAAGAAATTTAATATTCTGCAATACATTTTTTTTTAACTTTCCAATTAAATTTCAATTTTTTTTTAAAAAAGAAGAAACTAAACCCCACAGTAAGAAGGCCTCAAAGTGGAGAAGTGGAGCAGTATTAATGGCAGGCCTATTTAATCACTCCTGGTTCACAGGAAGGGTGTCCAGGCCACCCTGACTTTAGGCAAATGAGGGGCAAGAAAGCTTATTTGGGCCACTGTCTTGGGCTGTGCCCCTCATGAAAAACTCCAGCCAGAGGTTATGAGGAGTGTCTATGTGGAAGAAGATGAGGACAATGTGGGAGTGTTTTGGTTTTAATTGTGGTCATTTGTGTGGCAGATGGAAGAGATGACTGGGTCCAACTGGGCTTGAACACTGGTGTGATTCCCCTTAGAGAATGAGTTCTGGAACTGACCTCAGATAAGTATTGCCATGAATTGTGTTGCGATTTCAGGAGGCCACACATGAGAGTCGCCCTTTGAAACTGAGATCTAGGCCCAGGGTGGCTTTCCCAAGAGTACTGAGAATCTCAGCTAGGATATCACATGATTTTATTCTGAAAGACTTGGCACCCATAGTTGAGAGTCAAAACACACATGGACCTCACATTGTAGACCTCAATGGGCCTGGCTTCATGTGACCTTTTGGCCACTCTTTGGGAAGCCTTGCCTGTGAGTGTTCTCCAGATCTTTCATTGAAATGAGCTTCCTCAACATTTAATGGTCCCTGAATGAATTGAAACCCACAGTGCCTCCACCTTCATCCTTGAAATTTGTCTAGATCAATACCATGAATATTTAGAAATTTTCATGACCAGATGGCACTGGAGAACCTTTTGATGTACTTTTGCTGATCATGAGTATACCAGACAGTGCCTTGATTGACTGGGCTTCATGAAAATGTTTAGAACAGAGATGCCAGAAAGTTGGAGACTGCAGAGTAGTGGGCCTAGAGCAGTGGTGGGAAGGTGTATGATAAAACATCTGTGGTGGGGCCATGTGGATCTGCCATTGACTTTCAATTGTCTTGAGACAGACATGGTGCAGCCATCAGACCATTGTATATAAAGGCATCTTGTTATATGGAGAAGTTTCAGAGTAATGTTTAGAATCAGGTTGCTATGATCAAGGGGGCAAGCTATGTGGGATAGAAGCCTGGTTGGTGCATTCTACTGTAGACCAGGATACAAGTACCACACGTGACAGAACTCCCTCCAGCACTGTGTCCCAGTTGAACTCCTTGTATTTCGTGATGCCAATACCAAACTACCAGTGCAGCAGCAAGAAACACCACGAAAAGTGGAAGATGACCAAATGGTTTCACAGTCCACACGGGGAGACACTTAGCCCCCAGTGGCAATAGTTTACCTACAACGAGAGAATTCAGCATTGCTGCCTCATGTTCATTGGAAAATAAGATGCCATGTCCTCCAGGTCACATAGATGCAGACCCAGCTTAGATGGTCTCACTATAAAGGAAGCGAAAGCTCCTGAAAACAACATATATTTCAAGTGCCCAACCTCAAAGGCAGTTTCTCAAGAAGTGTTTAGGCCAGCAGATCTTCATGTCTGTGGAGTATTTCCCATGTCACTTACTTTTGGAAACTCCTCTACCACCTCCAAGGTTGTGCACTCCTGAGCATTTTCGTTGCAGATATATATTTACAGATTTTCTAACTCTTCTCCTCTAATTGTGACTTACTTGGGGCAATGGTAATGTCAAGTCATTCTTCTATATGAGAGAAGGAAGATTTTTTTGTAGCACATATTTGCATACACATTGGATTCATTTTTCAATTTTTCATTCGAAATACTGAATCCTTGACACTAGCCCATACCCTTATAGACTCTGACTACTAATACTAATATGATGAGAAAAATAACCAAAACAGAATAGAAATACAAGCAGTTCAGAAGAGGCATGGTGTGTAGTTGTACTTGCCTTTTGCATGATATAAGGTAGGAGTTATAAATCTAGTCAATTATTTGTTGAAATAATTCTCCATGTGTTTTTAAAGTTAAGAAATATGTGAATTTCTGTCTCTCTTTCTCTTTAGCCTATTAAGCACATGTATTTTTATATGCAAAAATAGAATCCTACCTGGTTTCACACGTACATTCTTGTGAGGTGGCTGACTTGGCAGATACAAATTGTGAGAAGAGATCACTTCTCCTAAAGGCTGTTGGAACTAAAAATTCAACCCATGGGTGACCTTCCTAGATGAACAACATTATACATAATCCATGTTCAGTATAATGAATATTTTTTGATATGCAGATGAGTTATTTTTCATGATGAATTTCAATTGGCATATATATTGCTACATTATAATGTGTGTGTGTTTGTGTCTCTCTATATATATATAGTCTCCAGATTTTCAAAATATGAAATATAAGTGTCTTACTATACACTGCCTAAATTCATTCATGTTCCTGTATGGGGATATATAATCAATTTTTCACAAGATTATTCTTAGAAATATACATCCACTAAAATACATATTTGTTTCCTAGTACTGAAAACTAACTTCAGGGAATGGTGCTAAGAAATCCTAATATTTCTACAGTGACTCACCCAGTTTAACATCAATGCAAGTAGACACCTATGGGACATGATGTGTATTTTGAAGTTCATTTTTATTCAACACTGGTACATTACTATTTCTGCAGTTTATGGGCAATATAGGATATATCATTTCATCCACAATTTTACAAATTTATAGGCATTTGGTTCAATTTCAATCACTTCCTACTTGAGAAGACATGTATTCCTCCATGTTTCTTGACTGTTCTTTTCATGAGATTCTTTCCAAACACATTATTTTCGATTTCCATAATCACTTTTGAAACAAAACTCACACACTCTTCATAATAAACCGTAACACTAATATTATCATTAGATGTATAACTGTTCGGAATGAATGTATGTATATCAATGTAAGATTTCTTGTATATTTTCAGATATCAATTCAATCCATTATTTAAATTTTGAACCAGTTATATTATTTATTCACAGTATGGTCTATTAAAGAATCATCTCTATATTCATAGACCCAGGGTATACCTATTTGTATCCCCAATACTAATTTATAAGCCTTTAAAATATTGCTTTCAAAAATGGTGGAAGAAATATTCTAGTCACCTGATATACATATGCATTTCATCACAGTAATATTCCTGACAAAAAATGCAAGTGTCACACTTATGATTGTACCAAAGCCTATATTGAAAGTGAGCATGTACTACTAACAACATCCATGTCCTGATTCACTAATGATCTCGAATATCATTCCTATTGGTGACTACATATTTGTTTCTTCCTAAGATTGTATATTCAAACTCAACCCTGTTAAAAATGTCTTATCCTATCACTCTCTTTGAACTTTGCCTGATTTCCTAATATCTCTATTGATATCTGCTTTCCTACACATTTTCCCCAGTTCATCACTGTGGCTGACTCTTCACATATGCTGAAATTTACATTCACTCTCTAACCAAAACCCTATATCTAAAGTCTTTTGATCCAACTCCTTGGTTCACTCAAATGGGTTCTTCAAATCCCTTCAGAGGGTAGCCCATAGGTGCTTGGGTTTTCTCATGACCCCAATTCTCATAAAGAATCTATACCCCACAGAGAGTAGGCCTCAAATTGGAGAAGTAGAGCACTATTAATGGCAGGCCTATTTGATCACCCCTCGTTCACAGGAAGGGTTTCCATGTCACCCTGACTTTAGGCAAATGAGTGGCAAGTGAGCTTATTTTGAACACTGTCTTGGGCTGCGCCCCTCATGGAAACCTCCAACCAGAGTTTATTATGACTGTCTATATGGAAGAAGATGAGGGCCATGTTGGAGTGTTTTGGTTTAATTGTGGTCATTTGTGTTACGGTTGGAAAAGATTCCAGGGTCAACCTGGGCTTTAACTCTTGTGTGATTCCCTTTAGAGACTGAGTTCTGGAACAGATCTCAGCGATGTATTGGCATGAATTGTGTTTGGAATTTAGGAGGCCACACATGAGAGTTGCCCTTGGAGACTGAGATCTAGGCCCAGGTTGGCTTTCCAAAGAGCACTGGGATTCTCAGCCAGGATATCACATGACTTTATTCAGAAAGACTTAGCAGTCATAGTTGAGAGTCAAAACACACATGGACCTCAATTGTAAACCTCAATGGGCCTGGCTTCATGTGACCTTTTGGCCACTCCTTGGGAAGCCTTGCCTGTGAGAGTTGTCCCGAGCTTTCATTGAAATGAGCTTCCTCACTATTTCATGGTTCCTGAATGAATTGAAACCCACAGTGCCTCCAACTTCATCCTTGAAAATTGGCTAGATAAACACCATAAAATTTTTGATATTCCTATGAACAGGTGGCACTAGAAAATCTTTGGATGTCTGTTGCTGATCACAAGTATACCAGACAGTGCCCTGATTGACTGGGTTTCATGAAAATGTTGTAGAACAGAGATGCCAGAAAGTTGGAACCTGCTGAGTAGTGGGCCTAGAGCAGTGGTTGGCAGGTGTATGATAAAACATCTGTCGTGGGGCCACATGGATCTTCCCTTGGCTTCCAAATGGATTGTGACTGACATGGTGCAGCCAGCAGACCCTTACAAATAAAGGGATCTTGTTATATGGAGAGGTTTCATGGCAATGTTCAGAATCAGGTTGCTATGGACATGGGTGCAAGCTTTTTGGGATAGAAGCCTGGTTGGTGCATTCTCCTGCAGACCCTCACTCACCACACATGAGAGTACTCCCTCTAGGACTGTGTCCCAGTTTATCTCCTTGTACTTCATGAAGCCAATACCAAACTCAGAGTACTGCAGTAAATAACACCACAAAAATTCGAGTATGACCAAATGGCTTCACAGACCACACGGTTAGACACTTAGACCCCAGTGGCCTCAGTTTACCTACAAAGAGAGAATTCAGAACTGCTGCCTCATGTTCAATAGAAAATAAGGAACCATGTCATCCAGGTCACATAGATGCTGACCCAGATTTGATGGTCTCACTACAAAGGAAGCTAAAGCTCCTGACAACAACAAATATTTCAAGGGCCCAAACTCAGAGGCAGTTTCTCAAAAATTTATTAGGCCACCAGAGCTCCATGTTTGTGGAGTGTTTATCCTTTCTTTTACATTTGGAAATTCCTCTACCACCTCCAAGGTTGTGAACTCCATTCATTTTTTTTCCAGATATATATTCACAGATTTTCAAACTATTCTCCACTAATTGTGTCTTACTTGTGGTGAAGGAAATATCAAGGCATTGTTGTGGAGGACAGTGGGAAGATTTTTGTCTAGCATATATTTGTATACACATTAGATTAATTTTCCTATTTGAAATACTGAATTCCTGACAGTAAGCCATACCCTAGTAGACTCTGACTGTTCCCGGGTGCCTATGGTTGGTATACCATTCTAACTTGTGAATGTGACACAGGAAGTAGGGGCAGCCTCCATGTCATGGAGCCATTGGAAGCAAATGTTAGAACAAAGTGGTTGCCAAGGCAGTGACCTCATTCAGTTCCTGAAGGAAGTGACCTACCTCACTTTCTTGGTGATGGAACCCTCTGAACTTGGGATCCAGGAAGCCAGGCACCAAGAGCCAGTCCCAGTCCCTTTCCCAGTGGGTTCACTTGTTTGGATTTACCAAGGGCAGAGTCAGTCTTTCTTGTGGATCACTAAATGCAAGGAAAGCTCTGAAGAGGGGCCTTTCCTGAGAAAGCAGGTAGTGACTAACCGATGGCTCCTGAAAACTTTAGAGAGTTGGTAAAGGAGACCAGATCTGAGACAGGACAGGCCATTTCGGGGGAACATAGTATGGCCTATCAGTCTGAGGACACTCTGGTTACTCACAGACCTATGTGGGTAAACGATATGCCTTTGAGGGTGTAGATGTGAGTTTATGGTTTTGTCTCATGTTCTGAGAATAGGTAGGAAAGGCAGTTTGTTTGGTTTGGAGTGGACTGTTTTTAATAAGTCATTTGACATGGTGAGTGATTCTATGTCTGTGTATCCCACTTTGTCGGTGGTTGAAGATATGAGAAAAGTGAATGCATCAATGCATGTGTCCTGACAAGTAGAAAGCATTCCAGGACACATCCTGCCCAATTTATGAATGGACTGTTGCTTGCCTTATCGATGGGCAACACCTACTATTTTCCTTAGTTCCTGTTTTCTTCCTGAATTCTGGCCATTCTCCAGAATAGGCTCATTTTTTTTTGTCCAAGATATGTACCACCTCCGAGCTCTGTGACATGGCCATTTACTGGATACCTGAAATGAATGGGGAGGATCTCAGAAAACTCAGATATCAGTGTGACCAGTAAAGTCTCAGTAGAGAAACCCTGCTTTGTGCCTTTTGCTTACCTACTGTTCTGTTGACCTGAATGTCAGGTAGGTCTTTGCCTCAGACCACCAGTTTGTGAAGCCTGAAGAAACTGCTTTCAAATGGAAATGAATGAGCATCACCCGTGGCTCTTAGATTAATTGCTTTAGAAAAGGATGTGTCTAAATCATCCTCTCGGCTCTGTGTGAGGCTGTGGCTTACAATCTCAGCACCTGATGGATCTAAAGAAAGATCCCATGTGTGCATCCAAAACCAAAATGGCAAAAAGATCAGACATTGTGGATGAAGTCTCTTGCTTCCTCTGTTAGGCTCCTCACCTCCATCAAGTACGAATAGGGATCCTTTGGGTCTAATGAGTTCTTCAAAGACGAGAAAAGGTGCTTGGGTTTCACAAGACTCCAAATCACATAAAGAATCTATACCTCACGTTCAGTAGGCCTCAAAAAGGAGAAAAAGAGCATTATTAATGGCAGGCCTATTTGATCAATCCTGGTTCACAGGAAGGGTGTCCAGGAAACCCAGACTTTAGGCAAATGAGGGGCAAGGGAACTTATTTTGGACACTGTCTTGGGCTTCGCCCCTTGTGGAAACCTCCAGCCAGACGTAATGATGAGTGTCTATATGGAAGAATATAAGGGCCATGTGGTAGTGTTTTGGTTTTAATTGAACATGTTAATAACACTAACCATACATTGTTCCATCAATTTAAGTATTCAGAAGAGCAGGGACAGATTTGTTCTTACAATACAGGAATGTAGGGGATCTTCAACCTGCTGAAAACCTCAAAGGTCAATGCAGAAATTATCCCTGGAGAAGATATAGGCAGCTATGAAGGACCGGAGAGAGCAAAAGTAATCTTCCATGGAAAACAACCTGGTCAGGATGAAGGGTTGAGGCTGAATCAACTCTCTATCCTTAACGTAGAGGAGATGGAGCAAACCGGGCCTGTGTGGAGAGCTGTTCCTGGGTACCTATGGTTGGTATACCATTCTAACTTTTGAAAGTGTCTCAGGAATTAGGGGCAGCCTCCATCTCATGGGACCCTTGGAAGCAAGTGTTAGGACAAAGTGGTTGCCACGGCAGTGACCTCATTCAGTTCCCGAAGAAATGACCTTCCTAACTTCCTTGGTGATGGAACTCTCTGAACTTGTGACCCAAGTAGCCAGGCACCCAGAGCCAGTCCCAGTCACAGTTCCAGTGGGCTCACTTGTTGGATTTACCAAGGACAGCGTCAGTCATTCTTGGTACCTACTGATGTGAGGATGGCCAAATGCCAGGAGTGCTCTGAAGAGGGGCCTTTCCTGAGAAAGCAGGTAGTGGCTCAACACTGGCTCCTGACAACTTCACAGAGTTGGCCAAGGTGACCAGATCTGAGGCAGGACAGGCCATTTCGGGAGAACACAGTATGGCCCACAAGTCAGAGGACATTCCGGATAGTCACAGACCTACTTGGGGGAAGAAGTTGAATTTGTGAGTTCCGGTGGGGTTTGTGGTTTTGTCTCATGTTCTCAGAATATGTAGGAAAGGAGGTTTGTTTGGTTTGGAATTATCTGATTCTTCTAAGTCCTTTGACAATGCGAGTTTTTCTATGTCTGTGTATCCCACTGTGTTAGTGGTTGTAGACATTAGAAAAGAGAATGCATCAATGGATGTGTCCTGTCTAGTAGAAAGCTTCCCAGCATTCATCCTGCCCAATTTATGAATGGACAGCGGCTTGCCTTATGGATGGGCAACACCTGCAATCTTCCTAAGTTCCTGATGTCTTACTCAATTCTGGTTACTCTCAAGAATAGACTCATGGTTGTGTGTCCAAGATATGTACCACCTCCAAGGTCTGTGAAATGGCCATGTACTGGATAGCTGAATGGAATGGCCGAGCATCTCAGAAAACTCAGATAGCAGTGTGACCAGGAATATCTCAGTGGAGAAACCCTGCTTTGGGCCTTATGCATACATATTTTTCTGTTGCCCTGAATGTCAGGAAGGTGTTTTCCTCAGGCCAAAACTTTTGGAAGCCTTAACAAAAGACTTTTCAATTGGAAATAAATGTGCATCTCCTGTGGCTCTTTGCTTAATTGCTTTGGAAAGGGATGTGTCTGAATCAGCCTCTTGGCCCTGTGTGAGGCTGTGGCTTAGATTCTATGCACCTTATGGATCTAAAGAAAGATTCCATATGTGCATCCAAAACCAAAATGGCTAAAAGTAGAGTCATTGTGGATGAAGTCTCTTGCCTTCCTCTGGTAGGGCACTTACTTCCATCAAGGAAGAATAGGGATCCTTTGTGTCAAATGGGTTCTTCAAAGCTCTGCAGTGGCTTGCCCATAGTTCTTGTGGTTTCTCATGCGTCCAATTCCCAAAAAGAATTTAAACCCCTCAGTCAGTAGGCCTCAAATTGGAGAAGTGGAGCAGTATAAATGTCAGGCCTATTTGATCACTCCTGGTTCATAGGAAGGGTGTCCAGGCAAACGTGACTTTAGGCAAATGAGGGACAAGGAAGCTTATTTTGGACACTGTCTTGGGCTGTGCCCTCATGGAAACCTCCAGCCAGAGGTTATGATGAGTGTCTATATGGAAGAAGATGAGGGTCATGTGGGAGTGTTTAGGTTTTAATTGTGAGAGATTACTGGTTCAACCTGGGTTGAATTCTGGTGTGATTCCCCTTAGAGACTCAGTTCTTGAACTGACCTCAGAGAAGAATTGCCATGAATTGTGTTAAGATTTTCGGAGGCAACGCATGAGAGTCGCCATTGGAAGCTGTGATCTAGTCCCAGGGGGACTTTCCACAGTTCACTGGGACTCTCAGCCAGAGAATCACATAATTTTATTCTGAAAGACATGGCAGCCACAATTGAGAGTCAAAACACACATGGACCTCACATTTTAGACCTCAATGGGCCTGGCTTCAAGTGACGTTTTGGCCACTATTTGGGAAGCCTTGCCTGTGAGAGTTCTCCAGAGCTTTCATTAAAATGAGATTCCTCACCATTTAATGGTTTCTGAATAATTGAAACCCACAATGCCTCCAACTTCATCCTTGAAAATGGTTACATAAATATCATGAAATTTTAAAAATTACCATGACCAGGTGGCACTGGAGAACCTTTGGATGTCCTGTTGCTGATCATGAGTATACCAGAGAGTGCCTAGATTGACTGGGTTTCTTTAACATGGTGTAGAACACAGATGCCAGTAAGTTGGAGTCTGCTGAGAAGTGGACCTAGAGCAGTGGTGGGCAGGTGTGTGATAAAACATCAGTGGTATGGCCATGAGGATCTAGCATTGGATTCCAAATGCCTTGTGACTGACATGGTGCAGGCAGCAGACCCTTCTATGTAAAGGCATCTTGTTATATGCAGAGGTTTCAGGGCAATGTTCAGAATCAGGTTGCTATGGTCAAGGGGGAAAGATATCTGGATAGAAGCCTGGTTGGTGCATTCTCCTGCAGACACTGACCCACCACACGTGACAGAACTCCCTCCAGCACTGTGTCCCAGATAAACTCGTTGTATTTCATGAAGCAAACACCAAACTCCCAGGGCAGCAGCAAGAAACACAACGAAAAGTGGATCATGACCAAATTGCTTCACAGTCCAAACGGGGAGACACTTAGCCCCCAGTGGCCACAGTTTACCTGCAAAGAGAGAAACCAGCACTGCTGCCTCATGTTCATTGAAAAATAAGATGCCATGTCCTCCAGGTCACATAGATGCAGACCCAGCTTTGATGGTCTCACTAGAAAGAAGCTAAAGCTCCTGAAAACAACATATATTTCAAGTGCCCAAACTCAGAGGCATTTCTCAAGAAGTCTTTAGGCCAGTAGAGCTCCATGTTTGTGGAGTGTTTATCCTGTCCCTTACTTTTGGAAACTCCTCTACCACCTCCAAGGTTGTGAATTTCTGAGGATTTTTCATTGAATATATGTATTCACACATTTTCTAATTCTTCTCCTCTAATTGTGTCTTTCTTGGTGCGAAGGTAATGTCAAGGCATTTTTCTGGATGAGAGTGGGAAGATTTTTGTGTAGCATATATTTACATACACATTTATTTCATTTTCCAAATTTCCATTAGAAATACTGAATCCATGACACTAACCACTACATTACTAGACTCTGACTACTAATCCTAATATGATGGAGAATAAAAACCCAAACAGAATAGAAATATAAGCAGTTCAGAGGATGCATGTTGCATAGTGGGACTTGCCTTTTGCATTATATAGGGTAGGAGTTATAAATCTAGTCAATTTTCTGTTGAAATATTTCTCCATGTATTTCTAAAGTTAACAAATATGTGAATACCTGACTCCCTTTCTCTGCAGCCTATTCAGCACATGTAATTTTATATGCACATATAGAATCCTACCTGGAATCACACGTACATTCTTGTGAGATGGCTCACTTGGCAGATACAAATTGTTAGAATAGTTCACTCTTCCTAAATGATGCTGGAACTGAAAATTCAACCAATGGGTGAGCTTCCTGGTTGAACAACTTTACACAAAAACCCATGTTCAGTAAAATAAATATTTCTGATCTGTGGATGATATATATTTCATGGTGAATTTCAATTTGCATATATATTCCTACTTTTTAAAGTCTGTTTGTGTGTGTGTGTGTATACATACTCTCCAGATTTTTCAAAATATGAAATATGTGTCTTATTATACACTCCCTAAAATAATTCATATTCATGTATGTGGATTTTTAATCAACTTTTCACTAGATTATTCCCAGGAATATTCACACACCTGAAAAACATATTTGTTTCCTCGTACTGAGAACTATCTTCAGTGAATGGTGCATACAAATCCTTGTATTTCTGCAGTAACTTACCCAGTTTAACATCAATGCAAATAGATTTCTATGGGACATGATGTGTATTTTGAAATTCATTTTTATTCAACACTGGTACATTGCAATTTCTTCCGTTTATGCACATCATAAAATATATATTTCATCTAGAAATTCGAAAATTAATAGGCATTTGTTTCATTTTCAATCACTTCCTGCTTCAGAACACATGTATAACTCCATGTTTCTTGACTGATCTTTTCATGAGGTTTCTTTTTCGATTTCCTTAATCATTTTTGAAGCAAAACTCACACACTCTTCATGATGAACCATAACCCTAATATTACCATTAGATGTATATTTGGTTTTAATGAATGTATATATATCAATATAAGATTTCCTCTATGTTTTCATTTATCAATTCAATCCATTATTCAAAGTTGGAACCAGTAATACTATTTATTCACAGTATGGTCTATTCATGCATTATCTCTATATTCATAGACACAGGGTACACCTATTTGTACCCCCAGTACTAACTTATACGTCTTCACAATATTGCTCCCAGAAATGGTGGAAGAAATACTCATGTCACCTGATCTACATGTACATGTTATCACAGTAATATTCTGGAAACAAAATGCAAAGGTCACAGTTATGATTGTACCAAAACCTAAATGAAAAGTGAGCATGGATTACTAAAAATATTCCTGTCCAGGTTGCTACCGCTCTCAAATGTCAATCCTATTGGTGACTATATATTTGTTTCCTCCTAAGATTATATATTCAACCTCAAGCCTGTTGAAAATGTGTAATCCTATCACTCACTTTATACTTTGCCTGATATCCTAATGTCTCTATTGATTTCTGCTTTCCTAAATATTTTCCCAGTTTATCATTTTGACTGACTCTTCACATGTGCTGACATTTAAATTCACTTTCTAACCGAAACCCAATTGCTAAAAACATTTCCTCCAAAACCTATAATCACTATTCTTTCTAAACCTACCGACACTTTTCCTAATCCTACCGACTATAGCTTTTCGACTGGATATTCTCGTGACATTCAATCATCCAAGGTACAAGGTCCTATGACATTGTATATGGATTTATTTAAGACATCTGTGCAGAACGTAAGTCAAAGCTAAGTATCCCAATTAAAGGCCCAATGCCCTTCTGGGCTTCAAATTTTACCTAGATTTCTGTTTTCATACTTATATTTCACCTAAATATTCTTGTAAATATCGCACATTCCCAATACCATTATTCATCGCTCAGAATGATTCTTAATCCAAATCGAACCTGTTATTAAGCCTAACCAAACACTGTTCCCTCAATCTAACTTTACAGAAGAGCAGCGACAGAGTTGGTCTTACAATACAGGAATGTAGGGGATCTTCCAGATGCTGAGATCCTCAAAGTTTTAAGCAGAAACGATCCCTGGAGAAGACATAGGCAGCTATGAAGGACCTGAGAGAGCAAAAGTCATCTTCCATGGCAAACAACGCACTCAGGATGAAGCATTGTGTCTGAATCAGCCTCTCTTTTCTTAATGTAGAGAAGAGGGACCAAACCAGGCCTGTGTGGAGAGCTGTTCCCGGATTCCTATGGTTGATATACCATTCTAACTGTTGAAACTGTCTCGGGAAGTAGGGGCAGCCTCCACCTCATGGGAACCTTGCAATCACCTGTTAGGACAAAGTGGTTGCAAAGGCAGTAAAGTCACTCAGTTCCTGAATGAAGCGACCTACCTCACTTCCTTGGTGAAGAAACTCCCTGACCTTGGGCTCCAGGAAGACAGAGAATACCAAGACCTTGTCACAGTTCCAGTGCCAGTGGGCTCCATTGTTTGGAAAAACCAAGGATAGACTAAGTATTCCTTGGTACCTACTGATATGAGGATTTCAAATGCCAGGAGAGCTCTGAAGAGGGGCCTTTCCTGAGAAAGCAGGTAGTGGTTCACCGCGACCAGATCTGAGACAGGACAGGCCTTTTGGGGGAACATAGTATGGCCCACCAGTCAGAGGACACTCCAGATAGTCACAGACCTACTTGAATGAAGGAGGTGCGTTTGCGCGTGTGTGTGTGATTTTGTGGTTTAGTCTCTTCTTATGAGAATAGGTAGGAAAGGCGGTTTGTTTGGTTTGGAGTGGACTGCTTCTAGTAAGTCGTTTGACAAGGCGATTTTTTGCATGTCTTTGTAACCCACTGTGTTCGTGGTTGTAGACCTTAGAAAAAAGAATGCATCAATGTGTCCTGTCTAGTAGAAATCTTCCCAGCATTCATCCTGCCCAATTTAGGAGTGGACTGCCCCTTGCCTTATGGATGGGCAACACCTGCAATCTTCCTAAGTTCCTGATTTCTTCCTCAATTCTGGTCACTCTCAAGAATAGGCTCATTGTTTTGTGTCCAAGATATGTACCACCTCCAATCTGAGTGACATGGCCATGTACAAGATAGATGAAGGGAATGGCGAGCATCTCAGAAAACTCTAATATCAGTGTGTCCAGGAAAGTCTCAGTGGATAAACCCTGCTTTGGGCCTTTTGCTATTGTTCTGTTGCCCTGAATGTCAGGAAAGTCTTTGCCTCAGGCCATCCCTTTGTGAATCCTGAAGAAAACAGCTTTCAAATGGAAATAAATGGACATCAACTGTGGCTCTGTGCTTAATTGGTTTGGAAAGGGATGCGTCTGAATCAGCCTCTTGGTCCTATGTGAGGCTATAGCTTAGATTCTCAGCACCTGATGGATCTAAAGAAAGATCCCATGTGTGCATTCAAAACCAAAATGGCAAAAAGATCAGTAATTGTGGATGAAGTCTCTTGCCTTCCTCTGTAAGGTTCCTGACCTCCATCAAGTGAGATTAGGCATTCTTTGGGTCAAATGAGTTCTTCAAAGCCCTGTGGAGGCCATTAACAGGTGGCACTGGAGAACTCTTAAATGGTCTGTTGCTGATCATGAGTATACTAGCCAGGGCCTTTATTGACTGAGTTTCATAAAAATTATCTAGAACAGCAATGCCAATAAGTTGGAGCCTGCTGAGTAGTGGACCTAGAGCAGTAGTGTGTGATAAAATATCTGTGGTGGGACCATGTGGATCTGCTATTGACTTCCAAATGGCTTGTGACTGACATGGTGCAGCCAGCAGACCCTTCTATGTAAAGGCATCTTGTATATGGAGAGGTTTCAGGGTAATGTTAAGAATCAGGTTGCTGAGGTTAAGGGGACAAGCTATCTGGTATTGAAGCCTGGTTGGTACATTCTCCTGCAGAACGTGACCCACAACACGTGACAGAACTTCCTCCAGCACTGTGTTCCAGTTGAACTCATTGTATTTCGTGAAGCAAATACCAATGTCCCAGTTCAGCAGCAAGAAACACCACAAAAGTTGGAGGATGAACAAATGGCTTCAGAGTCCACATGGGGTGACACTTAGCCCCCAGTGGCCACAGTTTACATACAAAGAGAGAAATCAGCACTGCTGCCTCAGGATCATTGGAAAATAAGAAACCAAGATCTTCTTGTCACATAGATACAGACCCAGCTTTGATGGTCTCACTAGAAAGGAAGCTAAAGCTTCTGACAAACACATATATTTCAAGTGCCCACCCTCAGAGGCAGTTTCTCAAGAAATCTTTTGGCCAACAGAGCTCCATGTTTGTGGAGTGTTTACCCTGTCCCTTACTTTTGGAAACTGCTCTACAACCTCCAAAATTGTGAACTTTTGAGCATATTCCACTACAGATATATATTCACAGATTTTCTACCTCTTCTCTTCTAATTGTGTCTTATTTGGGGTGAAGGTAATTTCAAGGCATTGTTGTGGATGAGAGTTGGAAGATTTTTTTGTAGCACATATTTGCATACACATTGGATTCATTTTTCAATTTTCCATTCGAAATACTGAATTCCTGACACTAACCCATAACCTACTAGAATCTGACTACTAATGCTAATATGATGGAGAACAATAACCCAAACAGAATAGAAATCCAAAAAGTTCAGAGGAGGCATGGTGTATAGTTGAACTTGCCTTTTGCATTATATAGTGTAGGAGTTATAAATCTAATCAATATTTTGTTGACATAGTTGTCCATGTGTTTTTAAATTTAACAAGTATTTGAATTCCTGTCTCCGTTTGTCTGTAGCCTATTCAGCACATGCATTTTTATATGCACATATAGAATCCTACCTGGTATCAAATGTACATTCTTGTGAGGTGGCTGACTTGGCAGATACAAATTATGAGAAGAGATCACTCCTCCTAAACGCTGTTGGAACTGAAAATTTAACCTAAGGGGGAGCTTCCTAGTTGAACAACATTATACACAAATCCATGTTCAGTAAATTAAATATTTTTGGATCTTTGGACGATATGTATTTCTACATCAATTTCAATTGGCATATATATTGCTACATTTCAATGTCTCTGTGTGTATATGTGTTTGTTTGTGTGTGTGTATATATATATATATATATATATATATATATATATATATATATACACTCTCCAAATTTTTAAAAATATGAAATACTTCTGTCTTCTTTTACACACCCTAAATTCATTCATATTCATGTATGTGGATTTATAATAAACTTTTCACAAGATTATTCTCAGAATTATTCATCCACCTGAAATACATATTTGTTTTCTAGTACTGACAAGTAACATCAGTGAATGGTGCATACAAATCCTAATATTTCTACAGTAACTGACCCAGTTTAACATCAATCCAAGTAGATTACTATGGGACATGATGTACATTTTGATGTTCATTTTTATTCAACACTGGTACTTTACTATTTCTTCAGTTTATTCACATCATAGGATATGTATTTCATCCACAAGTTAGCAAAATTATTTGCATTTGTGTCACTTTCAATCACTTTCTACTTCAGAACACATGCATTCCTCTATGTTTCTTGACTGGTCTTTTCATGAGACTTCTTTCCAAACACATTATTTTCCTTTTCCATTCTCACTTTTGAAGCAGATCTCACACACCTTTCATGATAGAATATAACCCTAATATTACCATTAGATGTATAACTCATTGGAATGAATGATTCTATATCAATATAAGATTTCTTATATATTTTCAGATATCAATTCTAGCAATCCATTATTTGAAGTGGAATCAGTTATATTATTTATTCACAGTATTGTCAATTCATGAATTACTTCTATATTCATAGACACAGGGTACACCTCTTTGTACCCCCAATACTAATTTATTTTTTTTTATTTTGCATTCTTTCTTAAAGTATTTTTATATTATATTCAACAACATTTGAAACAACAGGATTTTCTAAATAGACTTGTCTTTAGCATACCCAGATGAAAAAATATAATTCTATTTCATATCCCTTTGTGGGATAATGTGGGTTTTTTGTACTGAAAAAATGCTAGGAATATTAGAATATATGATCCGTTAGCCAACTTTGTTTGTTTGTTTGTTTGCTTTTGCAAAGCTAGGAATTGAACCCTAGTAGTAACTAGTAATTCTACTCATTCAGAAAAGTTAGTGTGTCATTTTATTGAAATAACCATACTGGATATAAAATAGATACACATGTGATACAATAGATTGCATGGTATATAAATTTGTATCTCAGTAAAGCTGTAATTAAAATAAAATTTAAAGTATTGAAATTCAGGCAAAGGATAGGAAAGATATTTGTGTCTGTTTTTCAGAAGTTTATTGTCATCCATTTAAAAAATCTTTTAAAAGAGATTGCATTTGAACAAAAGGTATTGTTTAGTGTGCTTTCTCTGTATTCTTAGTGGTTCTTCACTATTACTATTTTATTCACACCCTCTTAATTTCTTATTGTTGAGCCAATTCTGCATCTAAATGTAGTGGCAAGATATATTCAGGAGTCTGGTGCAATAGTGCATGCCTGAAATCCCAGCTACTAAGACCCTTTCTCAAAACAACAAAAAAGTAGTGGGGGTGGGGAGCATGGATGTAGTTTAGCAGTCAAGTGCTTTCCGAAGCATGTGGAGGCCCTGGGTTCTATCTGCAGCACCGCAAAAGCAAAACAAACAAAAGACGTATTCCAGAGATTTTGATTATTTCTGCAGGAGACATGCAGTCAAGACTAAGTAATTTGAAACAGGAGTGGCACAAGAAGTGGAAGATAAAGTATCAATTTTTTTTTCTTTTTTTTTGATTAGAATTAGTTCACTTTGCATTCCTTGCGTATGCGCCTCTACCTTTGGAACCACATTGGTAAAAGTTTGTGTAAGAATTGTTTGTTGGCATATCCTAGAGTGCTCAATTTATACGTCTTCAAAATATTGCTCCCAGAAATTGTGGAAGAAATACTCATGTCACCTGATCTACATATACATTTTATCACAGTAATATTCGGAACACAAAATGCAAAAGTCACACTTATGATTGTACCAAAGGCTAAATAGAAAGTGAACCTGTATTATTAAAAACATTCATGTCCAGGTTGCCTAATACTCTCAAATGTCAATCCTATTGGTGACTACATATTTGTTTCTTCCTATGATTATATATTGAAACTCAACCCTGTTGATAATGTCTAATCCTATCACTCACTTTATACTTTGCCTGATTTCCTAATGTCTCTATTGATATCTGCTTTCCTACATATTTTCCCCAGTTCATCATTGTGACTCATTCTTCACATGTGCTGACATTTACATTCATTCTCTAACCGAAACCCTATTACTAAAGAACTTTTGGTCCAAATCCTATACTCACTCTTCTTCCTAAACCTACGGACTATATTCCTAATCCTACTGACTATCCCTTTTGACTGGATGTTCTCTTCTACATTCAATCATCCAAGTAAAGGTCGGTCGAGTGTCGGAAGAGGAGACCACCAAGAATCTATCTCATGTAACAGCAAAGGGTTTATTGGGGGTCCAGCATGCTGGGGCTCAGAGTTCACTTGAAAAGAGTAGAGAGCCCTGAGAACAGCTTAAGCAGAGGTTAAATACTTTCCCTTGCGAGTGCAGGGAGGAAAGTTTATTGATGTGTCAGGGCGAGTGGTCAATTTGCATGCAACCTGGTGAAGGAGTACATTCTGCAGTTTGACAGTTGGGGACAGCACATTCTGGGAACAAGATTGGCAAACATTTCTCAAGATTTCAACAGTGTTTTGTTAAGCGTACAGAAAAACAGGAAGTGACAACTACATATTTTATTAACCTTTCATTCGACACTTCTTTTTCTGGCTACTTTTAATCATAAAAATGATCATTGGGGGGTGTCACATTCTATGTCTGCTAGTGGGGTATTACCATTAGTTTAACTTGTCCAATTTGAGCTTGGAGAAAATAAATTACATGGTTGAGCAAGCAGGGTTTAATAGTTAGCAATAATATGAGGATTATTATTGGACCGGCCAGCCGACAAGACAAGACAAGACAATAAAGACAAGACAAGACAATAAAGACAGGATATGGAAGTCCAACACTGAGACCAGGACTTAGTAGTTGGCAGAACCCGATCGGTTGGCAATAACGAATCTGAAACAAAATATCACTGAGTCATGGAGACTATTGTTCCTCAATTTTCTGAGTCCTCTATGACGTCACCCAGGGACTTGGCCTGTGGCTCTGTGACATGACTGTCAGCCATCGTTGGAGAGAGCTCACGCTCTTCATTGACATCCATTTTGCCAAGCCCTGACCTGAAACCTGAGCAGAAAGAGGCACCTTACTTACCCTGAGAGGAGTTTGTTGGGGTCTCTTGTCCACCGCTGCCGGATCTCAGTGGAACCTCCATATGTAAAGGTCCGGTGACAATCGGGGGAAGAGACCACCAAGAGACTGTCTCATGCAAAAGCAAAGGGTTTATTGGGGGTCCAGCATGCTGGGGCTCAGAGCTCACTTGAATAGAGCAGAGAGCCCAGAGAACAGCTTAAGCAGAGCTTATATATTTCCCTTGGACAGGGCAGGGGGGTAAGTTTATTGATGGGTCCGGGCGAGTGAGCGGTTTGCGTGCAACCGGTTGAGGGAGTACATTCTGCAGTTTGGCAATTGGGGACAGCACATTCTGGGAATAAGATTAGCAAACAGTTCTCAATATTTCAAAAGTGTTTTGTTAAGCATACAGAAAAACAGGAAGTGACAAGTACTTATTTTATTAACCTTTCACTGCGAACTATACTTTGCCAGAATTCCTAATGTCTCTATTGTGTTTGTTAAAGTTCATTTTTATTCAAACCTGGTACGTTATTATTTCTTCAGTTCATGGACATCATAAGATATTTCCTTTCATTCACAAGTTTACAAATTTATAAACATTTGGTTCACTTTCAATCACTTCCTCCTTCGGAAGACATATGTTCCTCCATGTTTCTTGACTGGTCTTTTTACTAGACTTCTTTCTAAACATATTATTTTCGATTCCATAATCATTTTTGAGGCAAAACTCACACACTATTCATGATAAATGATAACCCTAACATTACAATTAGATATATAACTGGTTGAAATGAATGTATGTATATCAATATAAGATTTTCTATATATTCTCAGATATCAATACAATCCATTATTTAAATATGGAACCAGTTATATAATTTATTCACAGTATGGTCTATTAATGCATCATCTCTATATTCATCAAAACAGGGTAAACCTAATAGTATCCCCAGTACTAATTTATAAGTTTTCAAAATATTGCTCACAGAAATGGTGAAAGAAATACTCATGTCACCTTAGCTACATATACATATTATCACACTAATATTCTGGACACAAAATGCAAAGGTCACACAGAACATAATTTAAGCTAAGTATCCCAATCAAGGGCCCAAAGTCCTTCTGGGCTTCAAATATTACCTAGATTTCTGTTTTCATACTTATATTTCACCTCCATGTTCTTGTAAATATCACAGGTTCCCAATATCATTATTCATCCAGCAAAATGATTCATAACCCAAATCGAACATGCTATTAACCCTAACCATTCTGTAAACTGAGATTGTTCACTCAATCTCACTTTACAGAAGAGCAGGGACAAAGTTAGTATTACAATACAGGAAGTTAGGAGATCTTCCACCTGCTGAGTACCTCAAAATCCATGCAGAAATGATCCCTGGAGAAGACGTAGGCAGCTATGAAGGACCTGAGACAGCAAAAGTCATCTTCCTTTGCAAACAACCCGATCAGGATGAAAGGATGTGTCTGAATCATCCTATCTCTTCTTAATGTAGGGAAGATGTATGAAACCAGGCATGTGTGGAGAGCTGTTCCCAGGTGCCTATGTTTCTATACCATTCTAACTTGTGAAAGTGTCACAGGAAATAGAGGCAGCCTCCTTTTCCTGAGACACTAGGAAGCAACTGTTAGGACAAAGTGGTGGCCAAGACAGTGGCCTCATTCATTTTCTGAAGAAAGTGACCTCACCTCACTTTTTTCATGATGGAACTCTCTGAATTTTGTGATCCAGGAAGCCAGGCACCAAGAGCCAGTACCAGTCCCAGTCCAAGTGGGCTCACTTGTTTGGATTTACCAAGTAAAGAGTCAGTCTTTCTTGGTACCTACTGATGTGAGGGTGGCCAAATGCCAAGAAAGCTTTGAAGAGGGTCCTTTCCTGAGAGGGCAGGAAATGGCTCACCACTGCCTCCTGAAAACTTCACAGAATTGGCCAAGGAGACCAGATCTGAGACAGGACCGGCCATTTCTGGGGAACATTCTATGGCCTACTAGTCAGAGGACACTCCGGATAGTCACAGACATACTTGGGGAAGGAGGTGACTTTGTGTGTGTGGATGTCAGTTTGTGGATTTGTCTCATATTCTGAGAATAGGTAAAAAAGGAGGTTTGTTTGGTTTGAAGTGGACTGTTTCTAGTAAGTCATCTGACAAGGAGACTGTTTCTATGTCTGTGTATCCCACTGTGTCCTTAGTTGTAGATATTAGAAAAGAAAATGGCTCACTGGGTGTGTCCTGTCTAGTAGAAAGCTTCACAGCATTCATCCTGCCCAATTAATGAATGGACTGAGGCTTGACTTATCCATGGGCAACACCTAGTATCATCCTAAGTTCTTGAATTCTTCCTGAATTCTGGCAACTCTCCAGAAAGGCTCATGGTTTTTTGTCCAAGATATGTACCACCTCCAAGCTCTGTGACATGGCCATGTACTAGTTAGCTGAAAGGAATGGCGAGCACACCAGAAAACTCAGATATTGGTGTGACCAGGAAAGTCTCTATGGTGAAACCTGGCTTAGGGCCTTTTGCTTAACTATTGTTCTGTTGCCCTGAATGTCAGGAACCTCTTTGCCTCAGGCCACCCCTTTATAAAGCCAGAAGAAAACAATTTTCAAATGGAAATGAATGGGCATCACCTGTGCCTCTTTGATGAATTGTTTTGGAAATGGTTATGTCTGAATCAGACTCTGGGCCCTGTGTGAGGCTGTGGCTTAAATTGTCAGCACCTCTTGCTGATCATGAGTGTACCAGACAGTGCCTTGATTGACTGGGATTTATGAAAATGGTGTAGAACAGAGATGCCATTAAGTTGGACCCTCCTGAGTAGTGAGCCCTGAGCTGTGGTGTGCAGGTGTGTGATAAATCTTCTGTGGTTGCGCCATGTGGTTTTGCCATTGAATTCCAAATGGTTTGTCACTGACACGGTGCAGTGACCAGACACTTATATGTAAAGGTGTCTTGTTAAATGGATAGTTTTCAGGGCAATGTGCAGAATCAGGTTGCTATGGAGAAGGGGGCAAGTTATGTGGGAATGAAGCCTGGTTGGTGCATTCTCTTGTAGACCCTGAAAAACCACAAATGACAGAACTCCCTCCAGGACTGTGTTCCAGTTGAACTCCTTGTATTTTGTGAGGCAAATACCAAACTCTCAGTGCTGCAGCAGGAAACTCTACGAAAATGGAGGATGAACAAAAGGCTTCACAGTCCACACAGGGAGACACTTAGACCCCAGTGGCCACAGTTTACATACGAAGAGAGAATTCAGCACTGCTGCCTCATGTGTATTGGAAAGCAAGAAAGAATGTCCTCCAGGTCACATAGATGCAGACCCAGCTTTGATGATCTCACTACAAAGGAAGCTAAAGCTACTGACAACATATATTTCAAGTGCCCATCCTCAGAGGCAGTTTCTCTAGAAGTCTTTAGGCCAGCAGACCTCCATGTTTGTGGAGTGTTTACCCTGTCCCTTACTTTGGGATACTCCTCTACCACCTCCAAGTTTGTGAACTCCTGAATATTTTCCATTCCAGATATGTATTTACAGATTTTCTAACTCTTCTCCTCTAATTGTTTCTTATTTGGCGTGAAGGTAACGTCAAGGCATTGTTCTGGATGAGAGTGGGAAGATTTTTGTGTAGCACATATTTGCATACACATTGGATTCATTTTCCAATTTTCCATTCCAAAGACTGAATCCCTGACACTAACGCATACCCTACCAAACTCTGACTACTAATCCTAATATGATGAAGAAAAATAACCCAAACAGAATAGAAATACAAGCACTTCTGAAGAGGCATGGTGTATAGTTGGACTTGCCTTTTGCATGATAAAGTGTAGGTGTTATAAACCTAGTCAATTTTTCATTGAAATAGTTCTCCATGTGTTTTTTTTTCCTTTAATATTTATTGTTGGTTCTACAAAACATTACATAGTTCTTGACATGTCATATTTCACACTTTGATTCAAGTAGGTTATGAACTTCCATTTTTCTTCGTATACAGATTGCAGTATCTCATCAGTTACACATCCACTATTTTACATATTGCTATACTAGTGTCTGTTGTATTCTGCTGCCTTTCCTGTCCTCTACTATCTCCCATCCCCTCCCCTCCAATCCTCTCTCTCTACCCCATCTATTGTAATTCATTTCTTCCACTTGTTTTTGTCCCCTTTCACCTCACTTCATCTTGTATTTAATTTTGTATAACCATGAGGGTTTCCTTCCATTTCTATGTAATTTTCCTTCTCTTTCCTTTTCCCTCCCACCTCTCACCCCTGTTTAATATTAATCATCTTCTCATGCTCTTCCTCCCAACTCTGTTCTTAGTTACTCTCTTTATATCAAAGAAAACATTTGGCATTTGTTTTTTAGTGATTGGCTATCTTCACGTAGCATAATACATTCTAATGCCATCGATTTCTCTGCAAATTGTATGATTTTGTCATTTTTTAATGCAGAGTAATACTCCATTGTGTATAAATGCCACATTTTTTTAATCCATTCATCTATTGAAGGGCATCTAGGTTGGTTCCACAGTCTTCCTATTGTGAATTGTGCTGCTATGAACATAGATTTATCAGTGTCCCTGTAGCATGCACTTTTTGGGTCTATAGGGATTAGACCGAGAAGGGGAATTGTTGGGTCAAATGGCGGTTCCATTCCCAAGTTTCCAAGAAATCTCCATACTGCTTTCCAAATTTGCTGCACCAATTTGCAGTCCCACCAGCAATGTACAGGTGTACCCTTTTTCCCACATCCTCGCCAGCACTTGTTGTCGTTTGACTTCATAATGGCTGCCAAGCTTACTGCAGTGAGATGGTATCTTAGGGTGGGTTAGTTTTGCATTTCTCTGAATGCTCGAGATGGTGAGAATTTTTTGATGTACTTATTGATTGATTGTATGTCCTCCTCTGAGAAGTGTCTGTTCAGGTCCTTGGCCCATTTGTTGATTGGGTAATTCATTTGCTTATTGTTTAATTTTTTGAGTTCTTTGTATAACTCTGGATATTAGGGCTCTATCTGAAGTGTGAGGAGTAAAGATTTGTTCCCAGGATGTAGGCTCCTTTTTTACCTCTCTTATTGTTTCTTTTTCTGAGAAAAATCTATTTAGTTTGAGTAAGTCCTGTTTGTAGATTCTAATTATTAACTCTTATGCTATGGGTGTCCTATTGAGGAATTTGGAGCCCGACCCCACAGTATGTAGATCATAGCCAAAGTTTTCTTCTATCAGATGCCGTGTCGCTGATTTGATATCAAGCTCCTTGATCCATTTTGAGTTAACTTTTGTGCATGGCGAGAGAAAGGGATTCAGTTTCATTTTCTTACATATGTAATTCCAGTTTTTCCAGCACCATTTGTTGAAGATGCTATCCTTCCTTCAGTTTATGCTTTTAGCTCCTTTATCAAATATAAGATTGCTGTAATTTTGTGGATTGATTTCTGTGTCCTCTATTCTGTACCATTGGTCCACCCGCCAGTTTTGGTACCAGTACCATGCTCTTTTTGTTACTATTGCTCCGTAGTATAGTTTGAGGACATGTATCGCTATACCGCCTGATTCACACTTCCTGCTTAGAGTTGTCTTTGCTATACTGGGTCTTGTATTATTCCATATGAATTTCATAATTGTTTTATCTATTTCTACAGGAAATGCCGTTGGGATTTTGATTAGCATTGCATTAAACCTATAGAGAACTTTTGGTAATATCGCCATTTTGATGATGTTAATTCTGCCTATCCATGAACAGGGTATATTTTTCCATCTTGTAAGATCTTCTTCTATTTCTCTCTTTAGGGTTCTGTAGTTTTCATTGTGTAAGTCTTTCACATCTTTTGTTACGTTGATAACCAAATATTTTATTTTGTTTTTTTTGAGGATACTCTCAATGGAGTGGTTGTCCTCATTTCCGTTTCAGAGGATTTGTTGCTGATATTCAGGAATGCTTTTGATTTATGATTGTTGATTTTATATCATGCCACTTTGCTGAATTCATTTATTATCTCTAATAGTTTCTTGTAGACCCTTTTGGGTCTACTAGGTATAGAATCATGTCATCTGCAAATAGTGATAATTTAAGTTCTTCTTTTCCTATTTTTATGCCTTTAATTTCTTTCATTTGTCTAATTGCTCTGGCCAGTGTTCGAGAACTATGTTGACCAGAAATCGTGAGAGAGGGCATCCCTGTCTTGTTCCAGATTTTAGAGGGAATGCCTTCAATTTTTTCTCAATTCAGAATGATACTAGCCTGAGGCTTAGCATAGATTGCTTTTACAATTTTGAGGTATGTTCCTGTTATCCCAGTTTTTCTAGAGTTTTAAACATAAAGGGATGCTGTACTTTATTGAATGCTTTTTCTGCATCTATTGGGGTGATCATATGGTTCTTATTTTTAAGTCTATTGATGTGGTGAATAACATTTATTGATTTCCGTATATTGAACCAGCCTTGTATCCCAGGAATGAATCCTACTTGATCATGTAGCACAATTTTTTAAATATGTTTTTGTATCTGATTCGCCAGAATTTTATTGAGGATTTTTGCATCTAGGTTCATTAGAGAGATTGGTCTGTATATTTGTTTCTTTGAAGGGTCTTTGTCTGGTTTAGGAATCAGGGTGATATTGGCCTCCTCTGCTGTATACCCATTCGGTCCTGGGCTTTTCTTAGTTGGTAGTCTTTGGATGGTTTCTTCTATTTTCTCAATTGATATTGGTCTGCTTAGGTTGTCTATATCCTCCTGACTCAATCTGGGCAGATCATATGACTTAAGAAATTTATTGATGCCTTCACTATCTTCTAATATAATTTCTGATTATCTTCTGTATTTCAGAAGTGTCTGTTGTGATATTGCCTTTTTCATCCCTTATGATAGTAATTTGAGTTCCCTCTCTTCTTCTCTTCATTAACATGGCTAAGAGTCTGTCGATTTTATTAATTTTTCAACTTTTAGCATTTTCAATTTTTTCAATTGTTTCTTTTGTTTCGATTTCATTAATTTCAGCTCTGATTTTAATTATTTCTTGCCTTCTACTTCTTTTTCTGTTCTTTTGCTCTTCTTTTTCTAGGATTTTGAAATGAACTATGAGATCATTTATTTGTTGTTGTTTTTTTTTTCTTTTTTTAAGGAAAGAACTCCAAGCAATGAATTTTCCACTTAGAACTGCTTTCAATGTGTCCCATAGATTCTGATATGTTCTGTCTGTCTTTTTCATTTATGTCTAAGAATTTTTTTTATTTTTCTCCTTGATGTCTTCAATAACCCATTGATCATTCAGTACGTATTGTTCATTCTCCAAGTGATGCATGAATTTTCCTTCCTTCTTTTATTGTTGATTTTCAGTTTCATTCCATTACGATCAGATAAGATGCCTGGTATTATCTATACTCCTTTATATTGTCTAAGAGTTGTTCTGTGACATAATATATGATCTATTTTTGAGAGGTATCCATGTGCTGCTGAGAAAACAGTGTAACTGCTTGATGTTGGGTGGTATATTCTATATATGTTAATTAAGTCTAGGTTATTATTTGTGTTATTGAGTTCTATAGTTTCCTAATTCAACTTTTGTTTGGAATATCTGTCCAGTAGTGAGAGAGGTGTGTTGAAATCTCCCATGATTATTGTATGGTGGTCTACCAGACTCTTGAACTTGAGAAGAGTTTGTTTGATTAACATAGCTGAACCATTGTTTGGGGCACATATATTTATGATTGTTATGTCTTGTTGGTGTATGGTTCCCTTGAGCAATATGTAGTGTCCCTCTTTATCCCTTTTGATTAACTTTGTCTTGAAATCTATTTTATTTGATATGAGTATGGACACTTCTGCTTGTTTCCGAAGTCAATATGAGTGATATGATTTCTCCCAACCTTTCACCTTTAGTCTATATATGTCTTTTCCTATCAAATGTGTCTCCTGTAGGCAGAAAATTTTTGGGTCTTCTTTCGTGATCCATTCTACTAGCCTGTGTCTCTTAATTGGTGAGTTTAAGGCATTAACATTTAGGGTTATTTTTGAAATATGGGTTGTTCTTCCAGCCATATTTGTTTATTTATGTTACTAAACATGGTTTGTTTTTCTCTTTGATTATTTTTCGCCCCTTTACTGTACTACCTCCCACTGTTGGTTTTCATTGTTATTTTCCATTTCGTCTTCCTATAATGTTTTGCCAAGGATCTTTTGAGGAGATGGTTTTCTAGCTGCAAATTCTTTTAACTTTTGTTTATCATGGAAGGTTTTAATTTCATCTTCCATCCTGAAGCTTAAAATCGCTGGATACACAATTCTTGGTTGGAACCCAATTTCTTTCAGTGATTGAAATATGTTATTCCAGGATCTTCTAGCTTTCAGAGTCTGTGTTGAAAGATCAGCTGTTATCCTGATTGGTTTACCCCTAAATGTAATCTGCTTCCTTTCTCTTGTAGCTTTTAAAATTCTCTCTTTATTCTGTATGTTTGGCATCTTCATTATAATATGTCTCGGTGTTTATCTCTTATGATTTTGCACATTTGGCGTCCTGTAGGCTTCTAGGATTTGGGATTCTGTCTCATTCTTCATGTCTGGAAAGTTTTCTCATATTATTTCATTGAATAGATTGCTCAATCCTGTGGTTTGGACCTGTATACCTTCCTGTATCCCAATTACTCTTTAGTTTGGTCTCTTCATGTTATCCCATATTTCTTGGATGTTCTGCTCATGGTTTCTTAACAGTCTTGCTGAGCTTTCTATGTTCTTTTCAAGTTGAAATACTTTGTCTTCATTGTTCTAAGTGATCTATTCTGCTGGTAGTATTCTCAATTGAGTTTTTAAGTTGGTTTATTGCTTCCTGCATTTCTATGATTTCTGTTTGTGTGTTTTTTATAACCTCTATCTCCCTGTATAGTTGATCTTTTGCTTCTTGGATTTGTTTTTGTAATTCATTGTCAAAGTGATCTTTCATTGTCTGATTTTGCTGTCTAATGTCTCCCTGGAGACTTCAGATCATCTGAAGCAAGTATATCCTGATTCTTTATCTGACATTCCATATGCTGCAGATATTACCTCTTCTAATGTTGAGTTGACCTGCGTTGCTTGTGGTCCTTTCTTTCCTTGTCTTTCCCTACTGTTCACGTTTTTTTTTGGCTTGGTGAAACTTTTGTGTTATTGAATTTTACCCCTAAATGTTTATATTGCTATTGTATTCTTGAAAAGTCTCCCTCACAGGCGTAAGCAGCGGCTCTGCCCCTCCTCCAATTGGGGCAATGTGCCTACCACACCAGCACGCCGCTGGGCCTGTTCTGCCTCTTGGTAGCTGGTCCGCCTACCTTGCAGGAGCGGGCAGTTGATCTACCCCTCTGCGGGTGCTGGTCCTGTTCAGCCAGTGGGTAACAGGTCCAGCTACCTTGCAGGCACAGGCGTCGGCTCTGCCCCTCCGCACTCCGCTGGGCCTCTTCTGTCTGTGGGTTGCAGGGCTGTCTACATTGCAGGCGTGAGTGGCATCTCTGCCCCCCCCCAAACCGGGGCGATGTGTCTACCACACTGGTAGGTCGCTGGGTCTGTTCTGCCTCTGGGTGAGAGGTCTACCTGCTTTGCAGGCACGGGCAGCGGCTCGCCCCCTCCCCAAACCTGGTTATGTGTCTAGCAACCTGGCGGGGCCTAGCACCTGGTCTGTCGGTGTTCGCAGGTCCACCTACTTCGCAGGCGCGGGGGCCGGCTCTGCCCCTCTGAAGGCAGCTGGGCCGCTTCAGCTGGTGGGTCGCAGGTTCACCTATCTTGAAGTCACAAGGGGTGTCTCTGCCCCTCCGCGGGTGTCTGGGCCTGTTCTGCCTGTGGGTCGCATGTCCGCGTTCCTTGCACGCGTGCAGTGGCTCTGCCCAACCCCCAACCAGGGTGATGTGTATTTCACGATGGCGGGCCGCTAGGCCTGTTCTACGGGTGGCTCGCAGGTCCGCCTACCTTACAGGCGCGGTTGGCGGCTCTGCCCCTCCCTTCTCCATGTGTTTCTAAAGTTAACAAATATGAGAATTCCTGTCTCCATTTCTCTGTACCCTATTCAGCACATGCATTTTTATATTCACATATAGAATCCTACCTGGTATCACATGTACATACTTGTGAGGTTGCTGACTTTGCAAATACAAATTGTGAGAAGGGATCACTCCTCCTAAATGCTGTTGGAACTTACAATTCAAACTATGGGTGAGCTCCCTAGTTGAACAACATTATACATAAATCGATGCTCAGAAAAATGAAGATTTTTGGATTTGTGGATGATATATAATTCATGATGTATTTCGATTGGCATATATATTGCTACTTTTTAATGTATACGTGTGTGTGTGTGTGTGCATATATATATGTATAAACTCTCCAGATTTTTCAAAATATGAAATGTATGTGTCTTATTATATACTCCCTAAATTCATTGATGTTCATGAATGTGGATTTATATTCAACTTTTCATAAGAATGTTCTCAGAAATATTAATCCACCTGAAATACATATTTGTTTCCTAATACTGAAACTAACTTCAGTGAATGGTGCATACAAATCCTAATATTGCTATAGTAAATGACTCAGTTTAACGTCAATGCAAGTAGATTCCTATGGGACATGATATGTATTTTGACGTTCATTTTTATTCAAAACTGGTACATTAATATTTCTTCAGTTTTTGCACATAATAGAATACATATTTCATTCACAAATTCACAAATTTATAGGCATTTTTTTCACTTTCAATTACTTCCTGCTTCAGAACATATGTATTCCCCCAGGTTTCTTGACTGCTCTTTTAATGAGACTTCTTTCCAAGCACATTATTTTCAATTTCCATAATCATTTTAGAAGCAAAGCTCACACACACTTCATGATAAACCATAACAGTGATATTACCATTAGATGTATAACTGGTTGGAATGATTGTATGAATATCAATATATGATTTCCAATATATATTCAGATATCAATTCAATCCATTATTTAAATTTGGAACCAGTTATATTATTTATTCACAGTATGGTCTATTCATGCATTATCTTTATATTCATATAACACAGAGTATACCTATTTGTACCCACAATACTAAATTATATGTCTTCAAAATATTGCTCCCAGAAATGGTGGAAGAAATACTCATGTCACCTGATCTATATATACATTAATCACAGTAATATTGTGGAAACAAAAAGCAAGGTCACACTTATGATTGTACCAAATCCTAAATGGAAAGTGAGCATGGATTAAAAAAAAATCCATGTCCAGGTTGCCTAATGCTCTCAAAAGTGAATCCTATTGGTGACTACATATTTGTTTCTTCCTGAAATTACATATTCAACCTCAACCCTGTTGAAAATGTCTAATCCTATCACTCACTTTATACTTTGCCTGATTTCCTAATGTCTCTATTGAAATCTGATTTCCTGTATTTTTTTTCCCATTTCATCATTATGACTGACTCTTCACATGTGCTGACATTTACTTTCACTCTCTACCCAAAACCCTATTGCTAAAGATCTTTTGGTCCAAATGCTATACACACTCTTCATTCTAAATCTACCGAATATCTTCCTAATCCACCAACTATCCCTTTTGGACTGGATTTTCTCTTCGACATTCAATCATCCAAAAGACAAGGTCCTATGCCATTGTATATCAATTAATCTGAGACACCTGTGCAGAACATAATTCAAAGCTAAGAATCCCAATAGTGGGGCCAATTCCCTTCTGTGCTTCAAAAATTACCTAGATTTCTTTTTTCATACTTATATTTCACCTATATATTCTTGAAAATATAGCAAAATTCCAATACCATTATTCATCCAAGAGAATGATTCCTAACCCAAATGGAAGCTGTTATTAACCTTAACCATACAATATTTCCTCAATCTAACTTTACAGAAGAGGAGGGACAGAATTAGTCTTCCAATACAGGAGTGTAGGGGATCTTCCACCTGCTGAGAACCTCAAAGTTTCATGCAGAAATGATCCCTGGAGAAGATGTAGGCAGCTATGAAGGACCTGAGAGAGCAAAAGTCATCTTCCATGTCAAACAACCCAGTCAGGATGAAGGGATGTGTCAGAATAAGCCTCACTCTTCTTAATGTAGAGAAGTTGGACCAAACCAGTCAAGTGTAGACAGCTGTTCCTGGCTGCCTATGGTTGATATACAATCCTCAGTTGTGAACGTATCACAGGAAATAGGGGCAGCCTCCATCTCATGGGAACCTTGGAAGCAAATTTTAGGACAAAGTGGTTTCCAAAGCAGTGACCTCATTCAGTTCACAAAGGAGGTGACCTTCCTCACTTCTTTGGTGATAGAACTCTCTGAACTTGGGATCCAGGAAGCCAGGCTACCAGAGGCAGTCCCAGTACCATTCCCAGTGGGCTCACTTATTTGGATTTACCAAGAACAGAGTCAGTCTTTCTTGGTACATACTGATGTGAGAATGGCCAAATTTCAGGAGAGCTCAGAAGAGGGGCCTTTCCTGAGAAAGCAGGAAGTTGCTCACAGCTGGCTCCTGACCACTTCACAGATTTGGCCAAAAAGACCAGATCTGAGACAGGACAGAACATTTCAGGGAACATAATAAGGCTCACAAGTCAGAGGACACTCCGGATAGTCACAGACCTCTTTGGGGGAAGGAGGTGCCTTTGTGGGTGTGGGTGTGAGTTTGTGGTTTTGTCTCATTTTCTGAGAATAGGTAAAAAAGGCGGTTTGTTTGGTTGGAGTGGACTGTTCCTAGTAAGTCGTTTCACAAAGTGAGTGTTTCTATGTCTGTGTATCCCACTGTGTCTGTGGTTGTAGACATTTGAAAAGAGAATTCATCAATGGATGTGTCCTGTTTAGTAGAAACCTACCCAGCATTCATTCTGCCCAATTGATGAATGGACTGTGGCTTCCCTTATGGATGGGCAACACCTACTAATTTCCTAAGTTCCTGTTTTCTTCCTGATTCTGGCCACTCTCCAGAATAGGCTCATGGTTTTGTGTCCAAGATATGTATCACCTCCAAGCTCTGTGACAAGGCCATGTAATGGATAGCTAAAGGGAATGGCTAGCATCTCAAAAAACTCAGATATCAGTGTGACCAGGAAAGCCTCAGTGGAGAAACTCTGCTTTGGGTTTTTTGCTAACCAATTCTTCTCTTCCCCTGAATGTGAGGAAGGTCTTGGCCTCAAGACACCGCTTTGTGAAGCCTGAAGAAAACAGCTTTAAAATGGAAATAAATGGGCATCACCTGTGGCTCTTTGTTAATTTCTTTGGAAATGGATGTGTCGGAATCAGTCTCTTGGCCCTGTGTGAGGCTGTGGCTTAGGTTCTCAGCACCTGATGCATCTAAAGAATGATCCCATGTGTGCATCCAAAACCAAAATGGGAAAGAGATCAGTAATTGTTGATGAAGTCTCTCGCCTTCCTCTCTTAGGTTCCTGACCACCATCAAGTGAGAATAGAGATCCTTTGAATCAAATGAGTTCTTCTAAGCCCTGCAAAGGCTATCCCATACATGCTTGTGTTTTCTCATGACTCCGAATCACATAAAGAATCTATACCTGACAGTCAGTAGGTCTCAAATTGGAGAAGCAGAGCAGTATTAAAGGAAGGCATTTTTGATCCCTTGTGGTTCACAGGAAGGGTGTACAGGCCACCCTGCCTTTTGGAAAATGACGGGCAAGCGAGGTTATTTGGACTCTGTGTTGGGCTGCGCCCCTCATGGAAACATCCAGCCAGAGGTTATGAGGAGTGTCTATATGGAAGAAGATGAGGGCCATGTGGGAGTGTTTTGGTTTTAATTGTGGTTATTTGTGTGGAAGTTGGAAGCGATGACTGGGTCCACCTGGGCTTGAACTCTGGTGTGATACCCTATAGAGACTGAGTCCTGGAACTGACCTCAGAGAAGTATTGCCATGAATTGTGTTGGGATATTAGGAGGCCACACATGAGAGTCACCATTGGAAACTGAGATCTATTCCCAGTGTGGCTTTCCACAGAGCACTGGGAATCTCAGCCAAGGTATCACATAATTTTATTCTGAAACACTTGGCAGCAATAGTTGAGAGTCAAAACACAAATGCACTTCACATTGTAGACCTCAATGGGCCTGGCTTCATGTGGCCTTTTGGCCACTCTTTGGGAAATCTTGGCAGTGAGAGTTCTCCAGATCTTTCTTTGAAATGAGCTTCTTCACCATTTAATGGTTACCGAATTAAATGAAACACTCAGTGCCTCCAACTTCAACCTTGAAAGATGGGCTCGATAAATACCATGAAATTTTTGAAATTCCCATATCCAGGAGGCACTGGAGAACCATTGGATATCCTGTTGGTGATCATGAGTGTACCAGACAGTGCCTTGATTCCCTGGGTTTCACGAAAATGGTGTAGAACAGAGATTCCAGTAAGTTGGAGCCTGCTGAATAGTGGGCCTAGAGCAAAGGTGGGCATGTGTGAGATAAAACATCTGTGGTGCTTCCATGTGGATTTCCCAATGGCTTCCAAATGGCTTGTGACTGACATGGTGCAGCCAGCAGACCCTTATATGTAAATGATTCTTGTTATATGGGTAAGTTTCAGGGCAATGTTCAGAATCAGGTTCCTATGGTCAAGGGGTCAAGCTATGTTGGACAGAAGCCTGGTTTGTGCATTCTCCTGCAGACCCTGTCCCACCACACGTGACAGAACTCCCTCCAGCACTGTGTCCCAGGTGAACTCCTTGTATTTCGTGAAGGAAATACTGAACTCCCAGTGTAGCAGCAAAAAATATCACAAAAATTGGAGGATGATCAAATGGCTTCACAGTCCACATGAGGAGACACTTAGCCCCAAGTGGCCACAGTTGACCCCGAAAGAGAGAATTCAGCAATGCTGCCTCATGATCATTGGTAAATAAGAAAGCATCTCCTCCAGGTCACATAGATGCAGACCCGGCTTTTATGGTCTCACTACAAAAAAAGCTAAAGCTCCTGACAACAACATATATTTCAAGAGCCCAACATCAGAGCCAGTTTTTCCAGAAGCCTTTAGGCTAGCAGAGCTCCATGTTTTTGGAGTGTTTACATTGTCCCTTACTTTTGGAATCTCGCCTTCTAAATGCAAGTTTGTGAACTCCTGAGCATATTAAATTCCAGATATGTATTCACAGATTTTCTTACTCATCTCCTCTACATGTGTTACTTGGGACGAAGTTAAGGTCAAGGCATTGTTGTGGATGGGAGTCGGAAGATTTTTGTGTAGCACATATTTGCATACACATTGGATTCATTTTCCAATTTTCCTTTCGAAATACTGAATCCCTGAAACTAACCCATACCCTACAAGACTCTGACAACTAATCCTAACGTAATGGAGAAAAATAACCCAAACAGAACAGAAATACAAACATATCAGAGGAGGCATGGTGTACCATTGAATTAACTTTTCCATTATATAGGGAAGGAGTTTTAAATCTAGTCAATTTTTCGTTGAAAGAGTTGTCCATGTATTTTTAAACTTATCAAATATGTGAATTCCTGTCTCCCCCATTTCTTTGTATCCTATTCAGCACATGTATTTTTATATGCACATATAGAATTGTACCTTGTATCACACATATATTCTTGTGAGGTGGCTGACTTGGCAGATACAAATTGTGAGAAAAGTTCACTCCTCCTAAACGCTGTTGGAACTGAAAATTCAACCTATGGGTGAGCTTCCTAGTTGAACAACATTATACATAAATCCATGTTCAGTAAAATGAATATTTTTGGATACGTGGATGATATATATTTCATGATGAATTTCGATTGGCATATATATTGCTAGTTTTTAATGTCTGTGTGTGTTTGTATATATATATATATATATATATATATATATATATATATATATATATATATATATATATATATATACTGTCAAGATTTTTCAAAATATGAAATATATGTGTATTTTGGCCACTCTTTGGGAAGCCTTACCTGTGAGAGTTCTCGAGAGCTTTCATTGAAATGATTTTCCTCAACATTTAATGGTTCCTGAATGAATTGAAACCCACAGTGCCTCCAACTTCATCCTTGAAAAATGGCTCTATAAATACCATGAAATTCCCCTGACCAGGTGGCACTGGAGAACCTTTGGATGTCTTGTTGCTGATCATGAGTGTACCAGACAGTGCCTTGACTGACTCGATTTCATGAAAATTGTGCAGAACAGAGATGCCAGTAAGTTGGAGAGTGCTGAGAAGTGGGCCCAGGGCTGTGGTGTGCAGGTGTATGATAAAACATCTGTGGTGGGGCCATTTGGGTCTGCCATTGACTTCCAAATGGCTTGTTGCTTACATGGTACAGCTAGCCGACCCTTATCTGTAAAGGCATCTTGTTATATGTAAAGGTTTCAGGACAATGTTCAGAATCAGTTTGCTATGGATAATGTTTCAAGCAATGTGGGATAGAAGTCTGGTTGGTGAATTCTCCTGTAGACCCTGACCCTCCACACGTGACAGAACTCGCTCCAGCACTGTGTCCCAGTTGAACTCCTTGTATTTCATGAAGGAAAAACCAAAAGCCCAGTGCAGCAGCAAGAAACACCACGAAAATTGTAGGATGGCCAATTGGCTTCACAGTCAAGACGGGGAGACACTTACCCCTCCGTGGCCACAGTTTACCTTCAAAGGAAGAATTGAGCACTGCTGCCTCATGTTCTTTTGGAAAATAAGAAACCATGTCCTCCAGGTCAGATAAATGAAGACCCATCTTTGATGGTATCACTACAAAGGAAGCTAAAGCTCCTGACAACAACATATATTTCAAGTGCCCAACCTCAGAGGCAGTTTCTCAAGAAGTCTTTAGGCCAGCAGAGTTCCATGAATTTGGACTGTTTATCCTGTCCCTTAAGTTTGAAAACTCCTCTAAAGTGCCCAAGCTTGTGAACTCCTGAGCATTTTCCATTCCAGATATGTATTCACAGATTTTCTAACTCTTGTCCTCTAATTGTGTCTTACTTGGGTGAAGGTAATGTCAAGGCATTGCTCTGAATGAGAGTGGAAAGTTTTTTTGTAGCGCATATTTGCATACACAATGGATTCATTTTCCTTTATTTCCATTTGAATTACTGAATCCATGACACTAACGCATACCCTACTAGACTCTGACTACTAATGCTAATATGATGGAGAAAAATAACCCAAACACAATAGAAATACAAGCAGTTCAGAAGAGGCATGGTGTATAGTTGGACTTGCCTTTTGCATGATAAAGGGTAGTTGTTAAAAATCTGGTTAATTTTTAATTGATATAGTTCTCCATGTGTTTTGAAAGGTATCAAATATGTGAATTCCTGTCTCCCTTTCTCTGTTGCCTATTCAGCACATGTATTTTTATATGCACAAATAGAATCCTACCTGGTACCACACGTACATTATTGTGAGGTGGCCTACTTGGCAGATACAAATTGTGAGAAGAGATCACTCCTCCTAAAGGCTGTAGGAACTGAAAATTCAACCTATGCGTGAGCTTCCTAGTTGAACAACATTACACATAAATCCATGTTAAGTAAAATAAATATTTTTGGATCTGTGTATGATATGTATTTCATGATGAATTTTGATTGGCATATATATTGCTACTTTTTAATATCTCTGTATGTGTTTTGTGAAAAATCTGCACTCTATAGATTATTCAAAATATGAAATATATGTGTCTTATTATACACTCCTTAAATTCATTCATGTTCATGTATGAGACCACGGCTCATGCAACAGCAAAAGACATTTATTGAGGATCCAATCCAGTATGCTAGGGCTCCGTGGTCACTCAAGAAGGGAGAGCAGCCCAGATCTCCGAGCTGAGGTTGAGCAGTGCTTAAGTACACTTTTTGGGGAGGGCGAGACTTTACATATATCACAGTATCTTTTAAAAAATCATCATACACTGCGGGAAAATCAAACAACAAATCCTAAACATGATTAGTTCATTCATTGGTGGGAACATGTCAGGCAGGAGGGATAGGTCAGTTCTACAGCGGGGTACAGATTCAAATTGATTAGATTAGGCCCTGCAATGCATATGTGCCAAGCCACACAGGGTTCTAGGTTATTAAACAACCAGGCGATCAGGGGGAATATTTACTGGGCAGTCCAGAAATTGTCCTACAAGTAACAGGAATTTCAGATTTTTCATGTAGCATAGGGACTTAACAATACCTGGTCCTTTACATTTTAAATCAGGCCTTGAATCTTAGAAACTTTACAAACCCGGTCTTTTACACTTTAACTTTTACACTTTAATTTCAATTTCTTTTACCCTTAAAGATCACTCCTGGTTCACAAGATGGGTGTCCAAGCCACCCTGACTTTAGGCAAATGAGGGGCAAGGGAGCTTATTTTGGACACTGTCTTGGGCTGTGCCCCTCATGGAAACCTCCAGCCATATGTTATGATGAGTGTCTTTATGGAAGAAGATGAGGGTCATGTAGGAGTGTTTTGGTTTTAATTGTGGTCATTTGTGTGGCGGTTGGAAGAGATGACTTGGTCCACCAGGGCTTGAACTCTGCTCTGATACTCCTTAGAGACTGAGTTCTGGAACTGACTTGAGAGAAGTATTGCCATGAATTGTTTTGGGATTATAGGAGGCCACACATGAGATTAGCCCTTGGAAACTGAGATCTAGGCCCAGGGTGGCTTTCCACCGAGCACTGGGAATCTCAGCCAGGGTAACACATGATTTTTTTACTGAAAGACTTGGAAGTCATAGTTGAGACTCAAAACACACATGTATCTCATATTGTAGACCTCAATGAGCCTGGCTTCATGTGAACTTTTGGGCACTCATTGGGAAGCCTTGCCTGCGAGAGTTCTTCAGAGCTTTCATTGAAATGAGCTTACTCACCATTTAATGGTTCCTGAATGAATTGAAACCCACAGTGTTTCCAACATCATCCTTGAAAAATGGCTATACAAATACCATGAAATTTTTGAAATTTTCATGACCAGGTGGCACTGGAGAAACTTTGGATGTCCTGTTGCTGATCATGTGTGTACCAGACAGTTCCTTGATTGACTGGTTGTCATGAAAATGGTACAGAACCGAGATGTCAGTAAGTTGGAGCCTGCTGAGTATTGGGGCTAGAGCAGTGGACTATACATTTGTGAATAAATATCTGTGGTGGGACCACGTGGATCTCCCTTTGGCTTCCAAAATACTTGTGACTGATATGGTGCAGGCAGCAGACCCTTATATGTAAAGGCATCTTGTTTTATTGAGAGGTTTCAGGGCAATGTTCAGAATCTGGTTGCTATAGTCAAGGGGAAAGCTATGTGGGATAGACCCATGTTTCGAACATTCTCCTGAAGACCCTGAGCAATCACACGTGTCAGAGCTCCCTCCAGAATTGTGTCCCAGTTGAACTCCTTGTATTTCATTAAGCCAATTCCAAACTCCCAGTGCAGCAGTAAGAAACACCACAAAAATGGAGGATGACCAAATGGCTTCACAGACCACACGGGAGACACTTAACTCCCAGTGGCCACAGTTTACCAAGAAAGAATTCAGAACTGCTGCCTCATGTTCATTAGAAAATAAGGAACCATTTCCTCCAGGTCACATAGATGCAGACCCACATTTGATGGTGTCACAATGAGGAAGCTAAATCTCCTGACAACTTCATATATTTCATGTTCCCAACCTGAGAGGCATTTTCTCAAGAAGTCTTAAGGCCAGCAGAGCTCCAAGTTTGTGGAGTGTTTAACCTCTCCCTTACTTTTGGAAACTGCTCTACCACATCCAATGTTGTGAACTCCTGAACATTTTCAGTTCCACATATGTAATCACAGGTTTTCGAACTCCTCTCCACTAATTGTGTCTTACTTGGAGTGAAGTTAATGTAAAGGAATTGTTCTGGATGAGAGTGGCAAGATTTTTGTGTAGCACATATTTGCATACACATTAGATTTATTTTCCTATTTTCATTTGAAATACTGATCCCCGACACTAACACATACCCTAATAGACTCTGACTACTAATGCTAATATGATGGATAAAAAGAAAACTAACAGAATAGAAATACAGGCCTTTAATAGGAGGCATGGTATATACTTGGAATTTCCTTCTGCTTTATCAAGGGTATGTGTTATAAATCTTGTCAAATTTTCATTGTAATATTTCTCCATGAGTTATATATATATCTAGATTTTTCAAAATATGAAAAACATGTGTCTATTAAACACTATCTAAATTCATTCATATTCATGTATGTGGATATAAAATCAACTTTTCAAAAGATTATTCTCAGAAACATTCAACCACCTGAAATACATATTTGTTTCCTCATCCTGAGAACTAACTTCAGTGAATCGTGCTTACAAACCCTAATATTTTTACAGTAACTGACACAGTTTATCATCAAAGCAAGTAGATTCCTATAGGACATGATGTGTATATTGATGTTCATTTTTATTCAACAATGGGACATTAAAATTTCTTCATTTTATGCACATCGTAGGATATATATTTCCTCCACAGGTTAGCAAATATATAGGCATTTGTTTCACTTTCAATCACTTCCTGCTTCAGAACACATGTATTCCTCCATGTTTCTTGACTGGTCTGTTCATGAGACTTCTATCCAAACACATTATTTTCGATTTCCTTTATCACTTTAGAAGCAAAACGGACACACACTTCATGATAAACCATCACTGTAATATCACCATTAGATGTATTACTGGTTGGAATGAATGATTATATATCAATAAAAGATTTTTTATATATTTTCTGATATCAATTCAATACATTGTTTAAAGTGTAACAAGTTATATTATTTATTCACAGTATGGTCTATTCATGCATTATCTCTATATTCATAGACACAGGGTACACCTGGTTGTACCCCAAATACTAATCTATACATATTTGAAATATTGCTCCCAGAAATGGTGGAAGAAATACTCATGTCACCTGATCTACATATGCATGTTATCACTCTAATATTCTGGACACAAAATGCAAAAGCCACACGTATGATTGTACCAAAGCCTAAAGGTAAACTGAACATGGATTACTAAAAACATCCCTGACCAGGTTGCCTAATGCTCTCAAATGTCAATACTATTGCTGGCTACATATTTGTTTCTTCCTAAGATTATATATTCAACCTCAAAACTGTTGAAAATGTTTAATTTTTTCACTCACTTGATACTTTTGCCTGATTTCCTAATGTCTCTATTGATATCTACTTTCCTACATATTTTCTGCAGTTCAACATTGTGACTGACACTTCACATGTGCTGACATTGACATTCACTCTGTAACGGAAACACTATTGCTAAAGATCTTTGGTCCAAATCCTATACTCGCTCTTCTTCCGAAACATACTGACTATCTTTCTGATCCTATCGACTATCCCTTTTTGAGTAGATGTTTTCTACTACATTCAATCATCCAAGGTACAAGATCCTATGCCATTGTATATCGATTTTTCTGAAACATGTATCTAGAACGTAATTCAAAGCTACGTATCGCAATCAGTTGCCCAATGCTTTTCTGAGCTTCAAATCTTACCTAGATTTCTGTTTTCATACTTATATTTTATCTCTATATTCCTATAAATATTGCAGGTTCCCAATACCATTATTCATCCCGCATAATGATTCCTTACCCAAATCGAACCTGTTATTAACCCTAACCATACACTGTTGCTTCAATCTAAAATTACAAAAGAGCAGGGACAGAGTTCGCCTTACAATACAGGAATGTAGGGTATCTGCCAACTGCTGAGAACCTCAAAGTTCGATGCAGAAATAATCCCTGGAGAAGATGTCAGCAGCTATGAAGGACCTGTGAGAGCAAAAGCCATCTTCAATGGCAAACAATCTAGACAGGAAAAAGGGATGTGTATGCATCAGCCTCTCTCTTTTTAATGTAGAGAAGATTGACCTAACCAGACCTGCATGGAGAGCTGTTTCCAGGTGCCTATTTTGATATACAATTGAAACTAGTCAAATTTTCAAAGGAAGTAGGGGCAGCCTCTATCTAATGGAACCCTTGGAAGAAACGGTTAGGGCAAAGTTGTTGCCAAGGCAGTGACCTCTTTCAGTTCCTGAAGGAAGTGACCTACCTAACTTCCTTGGTGATGGAACATTCGGAAATTTTGATGCAAGAAGCCAGGCACCGAGAGCCAGTCCCAGTCCCTGTCCCAGTGGGCTCACTTGTTTGGATTTACCAAGTACAGATCAGACCTTCTTGGTACCTACTGATGTGAGGATGGCCAAATGTCAGTAGAGCTCTGAAGAGAAGCTTTTCCTGAGATAGCAGGTAGTGGCTAACGGTTGGCTCCTCAAAGCATCACAGAGTTGGCCAAGGAGACAAGATCTGAGACAGGAGAGGCCATTTTGTGGGGAACATAGTATGGCCCACCAGTCAGAAGACATTCCGGATAGTTACAGACCTACTTTTGGGAAGGAGGTGCCTTTGTGTGTGGGTGTGAGTTTGCGGTTTTGTCTCATGTTCTGAGAATAGGTAGGAAAGGTGGTTGGTTTGGTTTGGAGTCGACTGTTTCTAGTAAGTCTTTTGACAAGGCGACTTTCTATGTCTGTGTATCCACTGTGTCCGTGGTTTTAGACATTAGAAAAGAGAATGCATCAATGGAGGTGTCCTGTCTAGTAGAAAGCTTCCCAGCATTCATCCTGCTCAATTGATGAATGGACTGTGGTTTGCCTTATGGATCTTAAACACCTACTAACATCCTAAGTTCCTGTTTTCTTCCTGAATTCTGGCCACTCTCCAGAATAGGCTCATGATTTATTGTGCAAGATATGTACCACCTCCAAGCTCTGTGACATGTCCATGTTCTTGATAGCTGATAGGAATGGGAACATCTCGGAAAACTCAGACATCAGTATGAGCAGTAAAGTCTCAGTGGAGAAACCCTTCTTTGGTCCATTTGCTTAACTATGGTTCTATTGCCTTGAATGTCAGGAAGGTCTTTGCCTCAGGCCACCCTTTTGTGAAGCCTGAAGAAACAGTTTTCAAATGAAAATGAATGGGCATCTCCTGTGCCTCTTTGCTTAATTCCTTTGAAAAGGATGGTGTCTTAATCAGACACTAGGCCCTGTTTGAGGCTGTGGCTAAGATTCTCAGCTCCTGATAGATGTAAAGAAGATCCCATGTGTGCATCCAAAACCAAAATGGCAAAAAGATCAGTCATTGTAGATGAAGTCTCTTGCCTTCCTCTGATAGGTTCCGGAAATCCATCAAGTGAGAATAGGATTCCTATGGGTCAAATGAGTTATTCAAATCCTGCAGAAGTACTTGGGTTCTCTCATGATGCCAAATCACATAATGAATCTATACCTGACTGTCAGTAGGCCTCAAATTGGAGAAGCAGAGCAGCATTAACAGCAGGCCTATTTGATCACTCCTGGTTCAAAGGAAGGGTGTCCAGGCCACACTGAATTTAGACACATGGGGGGCAAGGGTGCATATTTTGGACATTGTCTTTGGCAGCGCCCCTCATGGAAACCTCCAGCTAGAGTTTATGATGAGTGTCTATACGGCTGAAGATGAGGGCCATGTGGGAATGTTTTGGTTTTAATTGTGGTCATTTGTGTGGCGGTTGGAAGAGTTGACAGGTTCCACATTGTCTTGAACTCAGGTGTGATTCCTCTTAGAGACTGAGTTCTGGAACTGACCTCAGAGAAGTATTGCCATTAATTGTTTTGGCATTGTAGGAGGCCACACATGAGAGTTGCCTTTGAAACCTGAGATCTAGGCCCAGGATGGCTTTCCTCAGAGAACTGAAAATCTCAGCAAGGATATCGCATAATTTTATTCTGAAAAACTTGGCAGCCATAGTTAGAGTCAAAAGACACATGGACCTCCCGTTGTAGACCTCCATAGGCCTTGCTTCATGTGACCTTTTGGCAAGTGTTTGGGAAGCCTTGCCTGTTAGACTTCCTCAGAGCTTTCATTGAAATGAGCTTCCTCCCCATGTAATGGTTCCTTGAAGGATGGAAACCCCAAAGTGCCTCCAACTTCATTCTTGAAAAATGGATAGATAAATACCATGATATTTTTGAAATTCCCAATGACCAAGTGGCACTGGAGAACCATTGGATGTTCTGTTGCAGACAGTGGCTTGATTGTTGTGTTACAGACAGTGCCTTGATTGACTGGGTTTCATGAAAATGGTGCAGAACAGAGATGCCAGTAAGTTGGAGCCTGCTGAGTAGTGGGCCTAGAGCAGTGGTGGGCAGGTGTGTGATAATACAACTGTGGTGTCGCCATGTGGATCTGCCATTGGCTTCCAAATAGCTTGTGACTGACTTGGTACAGCCAGCAGACCATTATATGAAAAGGCATCTTGTTATATGGAGAGGTTTCAGGGCAATGTTCACAATCAAGTTGCTATGGTCAAGGGGGCAAGTTATGTGGGATAGAACCCTGGTTGGTGAATTCTCCTGCACACCCTGACCCAACACACGTGACAGAACTCCCTCCAGCCCTATATCCTAGTTGAACTCCTTGTATTTCATGAAGCAAATACCAACCTCCCATTGCAGCATCAAGAAACACCACAACCTCGCCAGCACTTGTTGTTGTTTGATTTCATAATGGCTGCCAATCTTACTGGAGTGAGAAAAGGGTTCTCTTGTACATTGCTGGTGGGGCTGCAAATTGGTGCGGCCAATTTGGAAAGCAGTATGGAGATTCCTGGGAAAGCTGGGAATGGAACCACCATTTGACCCAGCTATTGCCCTTCTCGGACTATTCCCTGAAGACCTTAAAAGAGCGTATTACAGGGATACTGCCACATCGATGTTCATAGCAGCACAATTTACAATAGCTAGATTGTGGAACCAACCCAGATGCCCTTCAATGGATGAATGGATTAAAAAAATGTGGCATCTATACACCATGGAGTATTACGCAGCACTAAAAAATGACAAAATCTTGAAATTTGCAGGGAAATGGATGGCACTAGAGCAGATTATGCTTAGTGAAGCTAGCCAATCCCTAAAAAACAAATACCAAATGTCATCTTTGATATAATGAGAGCAACTAAGAATAAAGCAGGGAGGAAGAGCAGGAAGAAAAGATTAACATTAAACAGAGACATGAGGTGGGAGGGAAAGGGAGAGAAAAGGGGAATTGCATGGAAACGGAGGGAGACCCTCATTGTTATACTAAATTACATATAAGAGGTTGTAAGTGGAATGGGAAAATAAACAAGGTGAGAAATGAATTACAGTAGAAGGGGTAGAGAGAGAAGATGGGAGGGGAGGGGAGGGGGGATAGTAGAGGATAGGAAAGGTAGCAGAATACAACAGTTACTATTATGGTATTATGTAAAAATGTGGATGTGTAACCCATGTGATTCTGCAATCTGTACTTGGGGCAAAAAAGGGAGTTCATAACTCACTTGAAGCTAATGTATGCTAATGTATGAAATATGATATGTCAAGAGCTTTGTAGGGTTTTGAACAACCAATAAAAAAATAAAATTAAAAAAAAAAGAAAGAAACACCACAAAAAGGGCAGGATGACCAAATGGCTTCACAGTCCACTCAGGGAGACAATAAGCTTCCAGTGGCCACAGTTTACCAACAAAGAGAGAAATCAACACTGGTACCACATGTTCAATGGAAAATAAGAAACGATGTCCTCCAGGTCACATAGATGCAGATCCAGGTTTGATGGTCTCACCAGAAATGAAGCTAAAGCTCCAGACAACAAGATATATTTCAAGTGTTCAAACTCAGAGGCAGTTTTACAAGAAGGCTATTGGCCAGCAGAGTTCCATGTTTGTGGAGTGTTTACACAGTCACTTACTTTTGGAAACTCCTCTACCACCTCCAAGGTTGTGAACTCCTGTGCATTTTCCATTCCAGATATGTATTCACAGATTTTCTAACTCTTCTCTTCGAATTGCATCTTACATGGGGTGAAGGTAATGTCAAAGGATTTATCTGGATGAGAGTGGGAAGACTTTTGTGTAGGACATATTTGCATACATATTGGATTCATTTTCCAATTTTCCATCTCAAATACTTTATCTCTGACACTAAACCACACCCTACTAGTCTCTGACTACTAATCCTAATATGAGGCAGAAAAATAACCCAAATATAATAGAAATACAAGCAGTTCAGAGGAGGCATGGTGTATAGTTGGACTTGCCTTTTGCATTTTAAAGGTTAGGGGTTATAAATCTAGACAATTTTTTGTTGCAATAGTTGTCCATGTGGTTTTAAAGATAACAAATATGTGAATTCTTGTCTCTCTTTCTCTGTAGCCTACTCAGCAAATATATTTTTATATACACATAGAGAATCCTACCTGGTACTACACGTACATTCTTGTGAGGTGGCTAACTTGGCAGATACAAATTGAGAGAAAAGATCACTCCTTCTAAATGTCGTTGGAACTGAAAATTCAACCTATGGGTGAGCTTCCTAGTTGAACAAAATTATACACAAATCCATGTTCAGTACAATGAATATTTTTGGATCTGTGGATGATATATATTTCATGGTGAATTTTGATTGGCATATATTGCTATTTTTAATGTCTCTGGGTGTGTATGTGTGTGTGTCTGTGTGTGTATATATATTTATATATATATATATATATATATATATATATATATATATATATATATATATACTCTCTCCTTCTATTTTTCAAAATATGAAATATATGTGTCTTATATACACTCCCTAATTTTATTCATGTTCATGAATGTGGATTTATAATCAACTTTTCACAAGATTATTCTCAAAAAATTTCATCCACCTGAAATACATATTTGCTTCCTAGTACTGAAAACTAACTTCAGTGAATGGTGCATACAAATCCTAATATTTCTATAGTAACTGACACAGTTTATCATCAATGCAAATAGATGCCTATGGGACATGATGTGTTTATCGATGTTCATTTTTATTCAACACTGGGACATTACAATTTCTTCAGTTTATGCACATCATAGGATATATATTTCCTCCACAGGTTAGCAAATTTATAGGCATTTGTTTCACTTTCAATCACTTCCTGCTTTAGAACACATGGATTCCTCCATGTTTCTTGACTGATCTTTTCATGAGATTTCTTTCCAAACACATTATTTTCGAATTCCTTTATCACTTTTGAAGCAAAACGGTCACACACTGCATGATAAATCATAACTATAATATCACTATTAGATGTATAACTGGTTGGAATGAATGATTTTATATTAATATAAGATTTCTTATATATTTTCAGATATCAATTCAATACATTTTGTAAAGTGGAACCAGTTATATTATCTATTCACAGTATGGTCTATTCATGCATTATCTCTATATTCATAGACACAGGTTACACCTCTTTGTACCCCCAATACTAATTTATACATCTTCAAAATATTGCTCCCAGAAATGGTGGAAGAAATACTCATGTCACCTGATCTACATATGCATGTTATCACAGTAGTATTCTGGACACAAAATGCAAAAGTCACACGTATGACTGTAACAAAGCCTAAACGGAAACTGAACATGGATTACTAAAAACATCCATGTCCAGGTTGCCTAATGCTCTCAAATGATCATCCTGTTGGTGACTACATATTTGTTTCTTCCTAAGATTATATATTCAACCTCAATACCATTGAAAATGTCTAATTTTTTCACTCACTTTGTACTTTGCCTGATTTCCTAATGTCTCTATTGATATCTACTTTCCTACATATTTTCTCCAGTTCAACATTGTGACTGACCCTTCACATGTGCTGACATTGACATTCACTCTCTAACCGAAACCCTATTGCTTATGAACTTTGGTCCAAATCCTATACTCACTCTTCTTCCGAAACATACTGACTATGTTCCTGATCCTATCGACTATCCCTTTTTGAGTAGATGTTCTCTACTACATTCAATCATCCAAGGTACAAGATCCTATGCCATTGTATATCGATTTTTCTGAAACATGTATCTAGAACGTAATTCAAAGCTACGTATCGCAATCAGTTGCCCAATGCATTTCTGAGCTTCAAATCTTACCTAGATTTCTGTTTTCATACTTATATTTCATCTCTATATTCCTATAAATATTGCAGGTTCCCAATACCATTATTCATCCCGCATAATGATTCCTTGCCCAAATCGAACCTGTTATTAACCCTAACCATACACTGTTGCTTCAATCTAAAATTACAAAAGAGCATGGACAGAGTTCGCCTTACAATACAGGAATGTAGGGTATCTTCCAACTGCTGAGAACCTCAAAGTTCGATGCAGAAATGATCCCTGGAGAAGATGTAGGCAGCTATGAAGGATCTGAGAGAGCAAAATCCATCTTCATGGAAAACAACCTGAACAGGACGAAGGGATGTGTATGCATCAGCCTTTCTCTTCTTAATGTAGAGAAGATGGACCTAAGCAGGCCTGCGTGGAGAGCTGTTCCCAGGTGCCTATTTTGATATACCATTCTAACAAGTCAAATTGTCACACAAAGTAGGAGCAGCCTCCATCTCATGGAACCCTTGAAAGCAACGGTTAGGACAAAGTTGTTGCCAAGGCAGTGACCTCATTCAGTTCCTGAAGGAAGTGTCCTAGCTAACTTCCTTGGTGATGAAACTCTCTGAAATTGTGATGCAAGAAGCCAGGCACCGAGAGCCAGTCCCAGTCACAGTCCCAGTGGGCTCACTTGTTTGTATTTACCAAGTACAGATTCAGACCTTCTTGGTACCTACTGATTTGAGAATGGCCAAATGCCAATTGAGCTCTGAAGAGAGGCCTTTCCTGAGATAGCAGGTAGTGGCTAACTGCAGGCTCCTCAAAGCATCACAGAGTTGGCCAAGGAGACAAAATCTGAGAGAGGAAAGGCCATTTCGAGAGGAACATAGTATGGCCCACCAGTCAGAGGACACTCCAGATAGTCACAGATCCACTTTTGGGAATGAGGTGACTTTATGTGTGTGGGTGTGAGTTTGTGGTTTTGTCTCATATTCTGCGAATAGGTAATAAAGGTGGTTCGTTTGCTTTGGAGTCTACTGTTGATAGTAACTCTTTTGACAAGGCGAGTGTTTCTATGTCTGTGTATCCACTGTGTCCGTGGTTTTAGACATTAGAAAAGAGAATGCATCAATGGAGGTGTCCTGTCTAGTAGAAAGCTTCCCAGCATTCATCGTTCATAAGTGATGAATAGACTGTGGCTTGTCTTATGGATAGGAAACAACTACTAACTTCCTAAGTTCCGGTTTTCTTCCTGAATTCTGGCCACTCTCCAGAATGAGCTCATGATTTATTGTCCAAGATATGTATAACCTCCATGCTCTGTGACATGGCCATGTTCTTGATAGCTGAAGGGAATGGGAACATCTCAGATATTAGTGTGACCAGTAAAGTCTCATTGGAGAAACCCTGCTTTGGGCCATTTGCTTACCTATGGTTCTGTTGCCTTGAATGTCAGGAAGGTCTTTGTTTCAGGCCACCCCTTTTTGAAGCCTGAAGAAACAGTTTTCAAATGGAAATGAATGGGCATCACCTGTGGCTCATTGCTTAATTTCTTTGGAAAGGGATGTGTCTTAATCAGACACTAGGCCCTGGTTGAGGCTGTGGCTAAGATTCTCAGCTCCTGATAAATCTAAAGAAGATCCCATGTGTGCATCCAAAACCAAAATGGCAAAAGGATCAGTCATTGTGGATGAAGTCTCTTGCCTTCCTCTGTTAGGTTCCTGACGTCCATCAAGTGAGAATAGGATTCCTATAGGTCAAATGAGTTATTCAAAGTCCTGCATAAGTGCTTGGTTTCTCTCATGATGCCAAATCACATAAGCAATCTATACCTGACAGTCAGTAGGCCTCAAATTGGAGAAGCAGAGCAGTATTAACGGCACGCCTATTTGATCACTCTTGGTTCACAGAAAGGGTTTCCAGACCACCCTAAATTTAGACAAATGAGGGGCAATGGTGGATATTTTGGACACTGTCTTGGGCTGCATCCCTCATGGAAACCTCCAGCCAGAGTTTATGATGAGTGCCTATATGGATGAAGATGAGGGCCATGTGGGAATGTTTTGGTTTTAATTGTGGTCATTTGTGTGGCGGTTGGAAGAGATGACAGGGTCCACATGGGCTTGAACTCTGGTGTGATTCTCCTTGGAGACTGAGTTCTGGAACTGACCTCAGAGAAGTATTGCCATTAATTGTGTTGGCATTGTAGGAGGCCACACATGAGAGTTGCCCTTGAAACCTGAGATCTAGCCCCAGGATGGCTTTCCACAGAGAGCTGAAAATCTCAGCAAGGATATCACATGATTTTATTCTGAAAAACTTGGCAGCCATAGTTAGAGTCAAAAGACACATGGACCTCACGTTGTAGACCTCAATGGGCCTGGCTTCATGTGACCTTTTGGCCAGTGTTTGGGAAGCCTTGCCTGTTAGAGTTCCTCAGAGCTTTCATTGAAATGAGCTTCCTCCCCATGTAATGGTTCCTGGATGAATGGAAACCCCAAAGTGCCTCCAACTTCATTCTTGAAAAATGGAAAGAAAAACACCATGAAATTTTTGAAATTCCCAATGACCAGATGGCACTGGAGAACCATTGGATGTCCTGTTGCTGATCATGAGTGTAAAAGACAGTGCCTTGATTGACTGGGTTTCATGAAAATGGTGTAGAACAGAGATGCCAGTAAGTTGGAGCCTGCTGAGTAGTGGGCCTAGAGCAGTGGTAGGCAGGTGTGTGATAATACATCTGTGATGTGGCCATGTGGATCTGCCATTGGCGTCCAAATGGCTTGTGACTGACTTGATGCAGTCAGGAGACCATTATATGAAAAGGCATCTTGTTATATGCAGAGTTTTCAGGGCAATGTTCAGAATTAGGTTGCTATGGTCAAGGTGGCAAGCAATGTGGAATAGAAGCCCAGTTGGTGCATTCTCCTGCAGAGCCTGACCCACCACACGTTACAAGACTCCCTCATGCACTGTGTCCCAGTTGAACTCCTTGTATGTCATGAATCAAATACCAAACTCCCAGTGCAGCAGCAAAAAAACACCACGAAAAGTGGAGGATGACCAAATGGCTTCAAAGTCCACACGGGGTGTCACTTTGCCCGAAGAGGCCACAGTTTACCTACAAAGAGACTTCAGCACTGCTGCCTCATGTTCATCGGAAAATAAGAAACCATGTCCTCCAGGTCACATAGATACTGACCCAGGTTTGATGGTCTCACTTCAAAGGAAGCTAAAGCTCCTGACAACAACATATATTTCAAATGCCCAAACTCAGAGGCAGTTTCTCAAGAAGTCTTTAGGCCAGCATAGCTCCATGATTGTGGAGTGTTTACACTGTCCCTTACTTTTGGAAACTCCTCTACCACCTCCAAGGTTGTGAACTCCTGAGCATTTTCCATTCCACATATGTATTCACAGATTTTCTAACTCTTCTTTTCTAATTGTGTTTTACCTGGGGCGAAGATAATTTCAAGGCATTTTTCTGGATGAGAGTGGGAATATTTTTTGTGGCACATATTTGCATACACATTGGATTTATTTTCCTATTTTCCATTTGAAATACTGAATCCGTGACACTAACCCATACCCTACTTGTCTCTGACTACTAATCCTAATAAGATGGAGAAAAATAACCCAAACAGATTATAAATACAAGCAGTTCAGAGGAGGCATGGTGTATAGTTGGACATGGCTTTTGCATGAAAAAATGTAGGTGCTATAAATCTAGTCGATTTAAATTGAAATAGTTCTCCATGTATTTTTAAATTTAACAAATATGTGAATTTCTCTCTCCCATTTTATGTAACCTATTGAGCACATCTATTTTTATATGCACATATAGAATACTACCTGGTATCACACATACGTTCTTGTGAGGTGTCTGACTTGACAGATACAAATGATGAGAAGTGATCACTCCACCTAAACGCTATGGGATTTGAAAATTCATCCTATGTGTGAGCCTCCTAGTTGAACAATATTATACATAAATCCATGTTCAGTAAATTGAATATTTTTCTATCTGTGTAAGATATATATATCACGGTGAATTTCGATTGGCATATATATTGCTACTTTTTAATGTCTCTCTCTCTCTCTGTGTGTATATATACACACTCCAGATTTTTTTAAAATATAAAATATATATGCCTTATTATACACTCCCTAAATTTTTTCATATTCATGTATGTGGATTTATAGTCAACATTTCAAAAGGTTATTCTCTGAATTATTCATCCACCTGAAATACATATTTGCTTCCTAGTAATGAAAACTAACTTCCGTGAATGGTGCATACATATCCTAATATTTCTACAATAATTGACCCAGTTTCTCATTAATACAAGTAGATTCATATGGGACATGATGTGTATTTTCATGTTTATTCTTATTCGCCACTGGTACATTACTATTTCTTCAGGTAATGCACATAATAGAGTATATATTTCATCCACAAGTTAGCAAAATTATGGGTATGTGTTTCACTTTCAATAATTTTCTGTTTCAGAACACATGTATTCCTCCATGTTTCTTGACTGGTCTTTTCATGAGACTTCTTACCAAACCCATTATTTTCGATTTCCATAATCCCTTTTGAAGCAAAACTCACACACCGTTCATGATAAACCATAACCCTAATATTACCATTAGATGTATAACTGGATGGAATGAATGATTGTATATCAATATAAGATTTCTTATATATTTTCAGATATCAAATCAATCCATTATTTAAAGTGGAACCAGTTATATTATTTATTCACAGTATAGTCTATTTATGCATTGTCTCTATATTCATAGACACAGGGTACACCTCATTGTAAACTCAATACTAATTTATACGTATTCAAATTATGGCTCCCAGAAATGGTGGAAGAAATATTCATGTCACCTGATCTACATATACAATTTAACCCAGTAATATTCTGGACACAAAAAGAAAAGGTCACACTTATGTTTCTACCAAAGCCTAAATGTAAAGTTAACATGGATTACTAAAAACATCCATGTCCAGGTTGCCTAATGCTCTCAAAAGTCAATCCTATTTGTGACAATATATTCGTTTCTTCCTAAGATAATATATCCAAAATCAACCCTGTTGAAAATGCCTAATTCTATCACACACTTTATACTTTGCCTGATTTCGTAATGTCTCTATTGATATCTGCTTTCCTACATATTTTCCCCAGTTCATCATTGTGATGGTTCATATGTGCTCACATTTACATTCACTCTCTAACCAAAACCCTATTGCTAAAAAACTTTTGTTCCAAATCCTATACTCACTCTCCTTCCTAAACATACCAACTATCTTCCTAATCCTACCGACTATCCCTTTTTGACTGGATGTTCTCTTCTACATTCAATCATCCAAGTAATGTTCAGGTGAGCGTCAGAGGAAGAGACCACCAAGAGACTGTCTCATGGAACAGCAAAGGGTTTATTGGGGGTCCAGCATGCTGGGGCTCAGAGCTCCCTTGAATCGAGCAGAGAGCCCTGAGGACATCTTAAGCAGAGCTTATGTGTTTTCCTTGTAGAGGGCAGGGAGGGAAGTTTATTGATGGGTCAGGGCGAGTGGGCAGTTTGCATGCAACCGGGAGAGGGAGTACATTATATATTTTGGAAGTTGGAGACAGCACATTCTGGGAACAAGATTAGCAAACAGTTCTCAAGATTTCAACAGTGTTTTGTTAAGCATACAGAAAAAGAGGAAGTGACAAGTACCATTTTATTAACCTTTCATTCCCCACGTCTTCTTCTGGCTACTTTTAATCATAAAAGTGATCATTGGAGTGGTGTCACATTCTATGTCTGCTAGTGGGGTATTACCATAAGTTTAACTTGTCTAATTTGAGGTTGGAGAAATGAAAATACATGGTTGAGCAAACAGGGTTTTATAGTTAGCAAGAATGTGAGTATTATTATTGGACTGGCCAAGGTTGATAAACGTATAGTTAACCAGGGGGACTGTGTGAACCAAGACTCAAACCACCCTTTTTGGGCCTCTCTCTTTCGTTGACACTCTTCAAGGCATCCTTTTATTTTACTCATAAATTTTTTACAACTCCAGTATTGTTGCCATAAAAATAACATTCTTCCCTCAATGCAGCACAAAGGCACCATTCTCTCATGAAGAGGAGGTCCAACCCTCGATTGTTGTATGAAACAACATCAGAGAGAGAGGTTAAAGATTCCCACAAAGCTGTGATGGAGGTTTCTAATATCTTTAAGTTTTGGTCTATTGCTGCTTCTAATTGGGTATTTTGCTGTGTACCATGGACCAAGGCAGTGGTTCCTGTGACCTCCCCTGCAGCAACTCGTATTCCTAATAGGATGGCTGAAGTGAGGGATATATGTTCCCTGTGGAACCGGGTTGTATGCCCCCCTGTTTGATCTTCAAATGAACCTGCATCATGATAGAGCACTCTGGGTAACCTCTGCACCATTACACATTTAATCACCACTGTTGACCATTTAATGAAAACATAAAAATGTTTAAGTATATAGAATTATACTCTTGTAGGAACAGTCAAGACAAGGCACCTAAGATAGCACCAAAGCTAGGGAAACAGTCCTATTTGGTTGCAAACGGATTCAGAGGGCATTGCTTCTGTTGTAATCAATTAATCCCATGAACCCCAAGTTTAGGAAGTTTCAGAATTTTGTACCCAACATGTAAGGGAATGTGCTCAGAAGTTCACAGTCAGCAGAAATTCACAAAAAGCAGTTTTTTTATGTTTTTTTCCTCTGTTCTGAGCAAATTAACTTTTCAAGGACACCTGGGAGGGGGAGAGATATTTCATCCCTTTCTTTTTTCCGCTTGCCAGCTGTTACCATGGAGCCAGTTGGTAACTTCTTTATCATAGAAATGTAGCCATCTCTTTGAAGCCCCAGCTCAAAGTCAGAGGCCTTGTTCACATATTTTGTGAAAAACTAGTAAGGGGGTGTCTAGCTTACAAGTACTGATTGTTTTAGCCAGTGGCCAAGTAGAACAGGGCCACATGAAAACAGGAAGTTTGTCTACACTGAACTCTTTTATAGGGACTCTTTTGCTGAACGTCCTAAAGTCAGCCATGGTGAAGACATCTGGAGAAGATCAGTTAAGACTTTTCTGTGGGTGTGGAACAGAGGGGAAAGAGAGGGAAGGCGGGACTTAGAGCAGTTCCGAGGATCTGAGAATGAGTACGGAGAGATGTAAAAGAATAATGGGAAAGGGGTTTGGGATTTTCTAGCAACAAAAACTTGAGCAGTAGAACATGTAGAAAAGAGGGGAAAATGGGAGTGTGTATCCAAAAAGCCTGTGAGGGACTTTAAATTCTTAGTAACCTGTTTTCAGTGATGACAAAGCAACTTTAAAGACCATTTTTATTACATCTTGGATAGGGGTCTTCTCAGCTATTTTGAGCTTTAGGTTAGCTGGTAAAAGGACCTGGTGAAACCCCGTATGGGTGCTGACAGGAGAAGAGAGGAGTGAGTGGGTAGAGTGGTAACTAAGTACCTGCTACCTCAGCAAGGGGGCAATGGTCTGAGAACCGGCGGATGTTTGGGTTGTTGATCTAGTAACGGGATGGGAGAAATCAGGTTGTTGAGGTGGGAGTGACAGCAGAGAGACTAGAGCAGAAGGCTGAGGGTGAGGATCTATTGGAGAAGCATAGTTCAGGATGTGAGCGAAGGACGGAAAAGGCCTCCACATAGGGGAATCTCTTTTCACGCCTTTGAGCCCTTCCCAAAGTTAAAAAGGTTCCACAGAATTTTAGGATCTAGAGACCCCTCTGGGTGCCATCGATTTAGGTTATCTTATTGGTAATATGGCCAATGCTGTGTACTGAATTTGATTAGGAGTTTGGGTTCCATCGTGCAGCCCCTGTATGCTCACATCCCCTTGATTACAGAAGAAGTCGGCTTTTCCCACACACAGCCATGGCTGTTTGTGGCTTTGATAGTTCACCGGGCAAACATAGTAATCTAGGCTAGCCGACCTGCATCTGGCTCACGTGTCCCTACATCCATAATGTTTGTTTCCATTATATATGATACGGAAGGGATTTAATGGAATTTTAGTGGGATCCTCTTCTTCAGGGATATCTGAATAGGAAAGACATATAGCCAGCTGACAAATGTCTGGGTGGAGAGATGGCCACCAGGTCCCTAAGGGGGCTGTATGCAAGATTGATTAAACTTCTTGTCCAGTAGGATTTGTGATCAGCCATCGCTGCTGAAAGGGGTGATGAGGGTTAGAAATACTGGTGGTCAAGGGGAGAGTCTATAGCCTTATCCACACGGCGAATGTGCAATTTGAAAGGGTTACCAGTCTTTTCCAGTTTCCAGCCAATTCCAGTTTCCAGTCAATGTCTGGACAGGGCGCAGGCTTGAGATGAGAGGCATGCATCCAGGAAGTGATTCCATCTTCCTTTACCACTGTAGGTGTTATAAGTAGCACCTGGAATGGTCCTTTCCAGCGGGGTTCCAGCGATGTCACCTGATGTCGTCTTACGAAGACAAAGTCTCTTACTTGATATCGATGTGGAGTCCCCTCGTCCCCAGTTTGGTAGGCAGTGGCCAGCTGTTTTCACAGGTGTCACTGAATTCTTTCAAGAGCTTTAAGTCTGTCAAGCAAGCTTGTGTGGAAGGGATTGTAAGGTCTTAGAGTTGGTGTTAGGTCCCTTACTGGAGGAGGGGCACCATAGAGAATTTCATAGGGGGTGAGGTTACACTAAAATCAGAGTGAGTATTTTCTTCATTTAACAGTGCATAAGGCAGGAGCATAGTACAATCTTTTATTCCGGTCTCTAAGCTTAATTTTGTTAAGGTCTGTTTAATGGTTTGGTTCATTCTTTCTACCTGTCCTAAACTCTGGGGTCTATAAGCACAATGTAACTTCCAATTAATCCCCAGGGTCCTGGCTAACCCCTGACTTACCTGGGCCATGAACGCCGGTCCATTATCAGACCCTATTAACTTAGGCAGGCTGTATCTTGGAAAAATATCTTCTAGGATATTCTTGACCAAAATTTGCGCTATTTCTTTTCTTTTTTTTTTTCTTTTTTTTGTGGGGAAGGCTTCAATGCATCCTGAAAATGTATCTACAAAGACTAGGAGATATTTAAGTCCATACCTTGCTGGCTTTATTTCAGTAATGTCCACTTCCCAGTATTGTCCTGGTTTGGTGCCTCGTATGTGCTTTCATACAGGAAGCTTGGAAGGGTAAGCATTTACCAATTGATGAACCCAACAGGCTTTTGTTACCCATTCAGTTATTTTCTTCACTGTGAGTCTGTTAGTGGAAAACTCTGTTCTTGATCCTTCAGGAATGCCTGCAGTTTCTTTGAACCAAGGTGAGTGAGTTGATGTACATTTTCTACTGACATAGTTAGAGCCGTGGCTCTTGGAGTTTTTACTGAAAGATTTAGAAATTCCACTTAAGGGCCTTCAGGGTTAAAATTTATTTTGGCCCAGAGCTTGGTGAGCAGATCTCCGCCGATCAATGGGGCCAGGCATTCTGGGACTACTAGGAAGGAGTGATGGATTTTTCCTTTTCCCAGGTCCATGGTCCTCTTAGTTGTCCAAGCCCGATATTTACTGCCATTAGCCCCTTGAAATAGAGATTTTTTATTTGATAGAGGGCCCAATGTGGCCTTATGGGCTCAGTATATTGCCCCTGTATCCACTTCAAAGTTTACTGGGGTCCCCTCCACTTCAAAAGTTACTCTGAGCTCGGGGAGGGGATCTGAGCCCCGACTTTCTTAGTCATCCTCCAGAGTCAGAATGGCTGGCTGGCGTGGCTGTCGCTTTCTATGTCAATTTTGGCCCAGTGTCCTTTTTGTTTGAGTAGGCACATTGATCTGAGGCCAAGGGTGGCCTCTGTCGTGGGCCAATGTATACCTTCTTGTCTCCCTGTTTCTTAATTTTTGGCCTATTTGTTGTTGTGACCTGGACCTTAGTCAACACCTTACTCTGCCTTTTGTTTCTTTTATCCTCCATTTGCTCCCTTCTCTTCCTCAGTTTCTCTCTTATAGTATACCTTCTCAGCTTCTCTGACTAAATCTCTCAAAGTCATATCTTGTAATCAATCTAAGCTTTGTAACTTTGTTTTAATATGCAGGGCAGTTTGCCCAATAAGGCCATCGTGACAGATGCCTTTTGATTCTCTGCCTGACGATAAAAAGGATTATAGCTCCTATATGCCTCCATAATTCTCTCTAGAAACATAGAGGGAGATTCGTCAGGCCCCTGATAATCTCTCTTACCTTGGCCAAATTAGTTGGTCACTAGCGGCTGCTCGGAGACCCACTATTAGAGCCCGGCGATAAGTGGACAGATGCTCCCTACCTTCAAAGGTGTTGGGGTCCCAGTTGGGTCGGTTCAAGGGAAAGCCGGCTTTGATTATGTTGGTAAGTTGTGTCGGATGCAAACCTGGTCCAAGGATTTTTTTTTAGCTTCCTGGAGAATTCCCTTTTTTTCCTCTGTCATGAAGAAAGTCCCTAGCAGTTGTTGGCTGTCATCCGAAGTAGGCTGGTGTGAAAACATCAATGACTCAACCACACCTGAGAGCCGGGTGGGGTCCTCGGTAAAAGGGGGATTGCTATTTTTTAAGTTACATAGGTCTGAAGAGAAGAACGGCCAATACTGGTAGGCTTGAATTTTCCCCCAATGGCCATTGTCAATCATTGGTCCATAGGGTCGAAGGGGAGGCATCCCAAGAGTTCCAGGGTTTTCAATCATTCACCGCCAGCGAGTTCCTTTAGCAGGGCCAGCTTCCTCCATGGGAGGAGGTGCTGTGTGTGCTGCAGGGGAATTACCTGGAGGGCGCTGGGCCGGCTTAGCTTCCTTCAATGGAGGAGAGGCTCAGTCAGCAGCAGGGGTATCACTTAGAGGGTGTTGGGGGTTAGAGGATGAGGGTAGGGGATAAGGAGGGGGAGGAGAGTCCAGTAGACTCAAATCTGGTGACACAGGGAAAACAGAGTGTGGAGGAGGAGGAGGAGCAGAGTGTTTGTGAGTTCCTGGGGGAAGGAGTCATTGCGGGGGCAGGGGCAAGGAAAGGCTTGACCCATTGAGGAGGAAATTTGCAGAGGTCCTGCTGAATTAAAATATATGGCTGTTGATCCAGATGACTATCTGGCCACGGCTGAAAGACAATATCTCTGAATTATAAATTAGTGGGAAGTAGAAAGATCCTTCTAGGGGCCATCCGACTCCAAAGGTGGGCCATTCTGAGGTACAGAGAGTCTACCACATCCGGGGCTTTACTGAAATAAAGAGATTCTGAGCCCTTAAACGGACTTTGGTATAGTGATCAAGGGTCAGGGACAGAGGCATTGAAGTGCTCTGTTCCATAATGAGAGATACACAAACAGTGAAAGCAAGACACATGACACAGGCAAGACAAGACAATAAAGACAGGCAATGGACATTCAACACTGAGACCATGACTGAGTAGCCGGCAAAATCCGATGGACTGGCAGTACTGAATCCGAAACAAAATATCACTGAGTCAAGGAGACTATTGTTCCTCAATTTCCCGAGTCCTCTCAGGCGTCCTCCAGGGACGTGGCCTGTGGTTCTGTAACACGACTGTCAGCCACCATCAGAGAGAGCTCACACTCTTCATTGACAGCCATTTTGCCAAACCCTAACATGAAACCTGAAACCAGAAAGAGGCGCCTTACTTATCTGAGGGGGGTCCATTGGGGTCTCTCGTCCACCGCTGCTTGATCTCTGTGGAACCTCCATATGTAAAGGTCGGGCTAGTGTCAGAGGAAGGGACAACCAAGAGACTTTAACATGCAACAGCAAAGGATTTACTGGGGGTCCAGCATGCTGGGGCTCAGAGTTCACTTGAATAGAGCAGAGAGTCCTGAGAACAGCTTCAGCAGAGCTTATATACTTTTCTTGGAGAGGGCAGGGAGGGAAGTTTATTGATGGGTAAGGGTCAGTGGGCAGTTAGCGCTTAACCGGGTGAGGGAGTACAATCTGCAGTTTGGCAGATGGGGACAGCACATTCTGGGAACAAGATTAGCAAACAATTCTCAAGATTTCAACAGTGTTTTATTAAGCATACAGAAACACAGGAAGTGACAAGTACCTATTTTATTAAACTTTCACTACCAACTATCCCTTTTTGACTGGATGTTCGCTTCTACATTCAATCATCCAAGGTACAAGGTCCTATGTCATTGTATATGGATTTATCTGAGACAACTTTGCAGAAAGTAATTCAAAGCTAAGTAGTCCCAATCAAGGGACCAATGCCCTTCTGGGCTTCAAATCTTACTTAGATTTCTGTTTTCATACATATATTTTACCTATGTATTCTACATATATTCAAATATATATATATATATATATATATATATATATATATCATAGTATATATATTTCATCCAGAGTTTCACAAATTTATAAGAATTTTTTTTCATGTTTAATCAATTCCTTCTTCAGAACACATTTATTCCTCCAGGTCTCTTGACTGGTCTTTTCATGAGACTTCTTGCCAAACACATTATTTTTGACTTCCACAATCACTTTTGAAGCAAAACTCACACACTCTTCATGATAAACCATAACACTCATATTACCATTAGAATGTAACAGGATGGAATGAATGATTGTATAGCAATATAAGATTTTCTGTATATTTTCAGATATCAATTCAAAAAATTATTTAAAGTTGGAACCAGTTATATTATTTATTCTCAGGATAGTCTATTCATGCATTATCTCTATATCCAAAGACTCCAGGTACACCTAATTTTACACCCAACACTTATTTATACGTCTTCAAAATATTGCTCACAGAATTGGTGGAAGAAATACTCATGTCACCTGATGTCCATATACATTTTATCACAGTAATATTCTCGACAAAAAAGCAAAGGTCACACTTTGATTGTACGAAAGCCTAAATGGAAAGTGAGCATGGATTACTAAAAACATCTATGTGCAGGTTGCCTAATGCTCTCAAATGTCAATCCTATTGTTGAGTACATATTTGTTTCTTCCTTAGATTATATATTCAACAACAACCCTGTTAAAAATGCCTAATCCTATCACTGACTTTATACTTTGCCTGATTTCATAATGTCTGTATTCATATCTGCTTTCCTATATATTTTCCCCAGTTCATCATTGTGACTGACTCTTCACATATACTAACTTTTACATTCACTCTCTATCTGAAACCCAATTGCTGAAGAACTTTTGCTGCCAATCCTATACTCACCCTTCTTCCTAAACCTACCAACTATCTTTCTAATAATACCGACTATCCCTGTTTGACTGGATGTTCTCTTCAACATTCAATCATCCAAGGTACAAGGTCCTATGCCATGGTATATCGATTTATCTGACACATCTGTGCAGAACAAAATTCAAAGCTAAGTATCCCAATCAAGAGCCTAATGCTCTTCTGGGCTTCATATCTTACCTAGATTTCTGTTTTCATACTTATATTTCACTTGTATATTCTTGTAGATATCACAGGTACCCAATACCATTATTCATCAATCAGAATGATTCCTAAGCCAAATCGAACCTGTTATTAAGCCTTACCATACACTTTTCCCTCAATCTAACTATACAGAAGAGCAGGGACAGAGTTTGTCTTACAATACAGAAATAGAGGGGATCTTCCACCGGCAGAGAACCTCAAGGTCCATGCAGAAATGATGCCTGGAGAAGATGTATGCAGCTATTTAGGACCTGAGAGAGCTAAAGTCATCTTCCATGGCAAACAACCTGCTCAGAATGAAGGGATTTGTCTGAATCAGCCACTTTCTTCTTTATGTAGAGAAGACGGACCAAACGAGGCTTGTATGGTGAGCTGTTCCCAGGTGCCTATGGTTGATATACCATTTTAACTTGTGAAACTGTCACAGGAAGTAGAGGCAGCCTCCATCACATGAGACCCTTCGAAGCTACTGTTAAAACAAAGTGGTTGCCAAGGTAGTGTCATAATTCAGTTCCTGAAGGAAGTGAACTAACTAATTTATTGGTGATGGAGCTCTCTGAACTTGGGATCCAAGAAGCCTGGCATCCAGAGACAGTCCCAGTCACAGTCCCAGTGGGCTAACTTATTTGGATTTACCAAGAACAGAGTAAGTCTTTTTTGGTACCTACTGATATGATGATGGCCAAATGCCAGGAAAGCTCTGAAGAGGGGTCTTTCATGAAAAAGCAGGTAGTGGCTCACCCCTGGCTCCTGACAACTTCACAGTGTTGGCCAAGGAGACCAGATCTGAGACAGGACAGGCCATTTTGGGGGAACAAATAATGGCCAACCAGTCAGAGGACACTCCGGATATTCACAGACCTTCTTGGGTAAAGAAGTTGCCTTTGTGGGTGTGGGTGTGTGTTTGTGGCTTTGTCACATGTTCTGAGAATTGATAGGAAAAGCAGTTTGTTTGGTTTGAAGTGGACTATTTCTAGTAAGTCATTTGACAAGGCGAGTGTTTCTAGGTCTGTGTATCCCACTGTGTCCGTGGTTGTCGACATTAGAAAAGAGAATGTATCAATGGATGTGTCCTGTCTAGTAGAAAGTTTCCCAGCATTCATTCTGCCCAATTTGTGAATGGACTGCGGTTTGACTTTTCGATTGGCAACACCTCCTATCTCCTTAAGTTTCTGTTTTCTTCCTGAATTGTGGGCACTGTCCAGAATGGGCAAATGGTTTTGTGTTCAAGATATGTACCACCACCAAACTCTGTGACATGGCCATGTACTGGATAGCTGAAGGAAATGGCGAGCATCTCAGAAAACTCAGATACCAGCGTGACCAGAAGAGTCTCAGTGGGATACCCTGCTTTAAGCCTTTTGCTTACCTATTGTTCTGTTGCCCTGAATGTCAGGAAGGTCTTTGCCTCAGGCCACACCTTGGTGAAGGCTGAAGCAAACAGTTTTCAAATTGTAATGAATGGGCATCACCTGTGGCTCTTTGCTTAATTGCTTTGAAATGGGATGGGTCTGAATAAGCCTCTTTGCCCTCTGTGATGCTGTGGTTAGATTTTCAGCACCTGAGGGATCTAAAGAAAAATCTCTTCTGTATCCAAAACCAAAATAGCCAAAAGAACAGTCATTGTGGATGAAGTCTCTCGCCTTCCTCTAAGGATCCTGACCTTTATCAATTGTGAATCGGGATCTTTCGGTCAAATGAGTTCTTCAAAGCCCTGCAGAGGCTAGCCCAGAGATGCGTGGGTTTTCTCATAACTCCAATTCACATAAATAATCTAAACCCCAGAGCCAGTAGGCCTCAAATTGTGGAATTGGAACAGTATTAACAGCAGTCCTATTTGATCACTCATGGTTAACAGGAAGGGTGTCCAGGACACCCTGACTTTAGGCAAATGAGGGGCAAGGAAGTTTATTTTGGACACTGTCTTGCACAGCGCCCCTCATGAAAACCCCCAGCCAATGGATATTATGTGTGTCTATTGGAAGAAGATAAGGGCCATGTGGGAGTGTTTTGGTTTTAATTGTGGTCATTTGTTTGGCGTTTGGAAGAGATGACTGGGTCCACCTAGGATTGAACTCAGGTGTGATTCCCCTTAGAGACTGTGTTCTGTAACTGACCTCAGAGAAGTATTGCCATGTATTGTGTTTGGATTTTAGGAGTCCACCCATGAGAGTCGTCCTTGGAAACTGAGATCTACGCCCAGGGGGGCTTTCCACAGAGCACTGGGAATCTCATCCAAGATATGCCATGATTTTATTCTGAAAGATTGGCAGCCGTAGTTGAGAGTAAAAACACACATGGACCTCACATTGTAGACCACAATGTGACCTTTTGCCTACTCTTTGGGAAGCCTTGTCTCTGAGAGTTCTCCAGAGCTTTCATTGAAATGAGCTTCCTCATCATTTAATGGTTCCTGAATGAATTGAAACCCACAGTGCCTTCAACTTCATTTATGAAATTTCAAAAACTTCATTTTTGAAATTTCCATGACCAGGTGGCACTGGAGAACCTTAGGATGTCCTGTTGCTGATCATGAGGGTACCAGACAGTGCCTTGATTGACTGTGTTTCATGAAAATGGTGTAGAACTGAGATGTCAGTAAGTTGGAGCTTTCTGAGTAGTAGGCCTAGAGCAGTGGTGTGCAGGTGTGTGATAAAACATCTGTGGTGGGGTCATGTGGATCTTACACTGGCTCCAAATGGCTTGTGAATGACATGGTGCAGCCAGCACACCCTTGTATATAAAGGCATATTGTTACATAGAGAGTTTTCAGGGCAATGTTCACAATCTGGTTGCTATGATCAAGGGGGCAAGCAATGTTGGATAGAAGCCTGGTTGTTGCATTTTCCTGCAGACCCTGACCCCCCACATATTACAGGACACCCTCCAGGACTGTGTCTCAGTTGAACTCCTTATATGCCTTGAAGCAAATACAAAACACCCAGTGCCGGAGCAAGAAATAACACGAACACTGGAGGATGACCAAATGGCTTTCAAGTCCACATGGGGAGACACTTAGCCCTAAGTGGTCACAGTTTAGCTACAAAGAGAAAATTCAACACTGCTGCCTCATGTTCATTGAAAAATAGGAAACCATGTCCTCCAGGTCACATAGATGCAGACTCAGCTTTGATGTTCTCACTAAAAAGGAAGTTAAAGCTCCTGACAACAATGTATATTTCAAGTTCCCAACCTCATTGTCAGTATCTCCAGAAGTCTTTAGGCCAGTAGAGTTCCATGTTTGTGGAGTTTTACCCTGTCCATAAGTTTTGGAAGCTCCTCTAAAGCCTCAAAAGTTTTAAACTTCTGAGAATTTTCCATTCCATATATGTATTTACAGATTTTCTGACTCTTCTCCTCTAATTTTGTCTTTCTTTGGGCGAAGGTTATGTCAAGCCATTTTCTGAATTAGAGTGGGAAGTTATTTGTGTAACACATATTGCATACACATTGGATTCATTTTCCAATTTTCCATTTGAAATACTGAATCCCTGACACTAACTTATACCCTACTACACTCTGACTACTAATTCTAATATGATGCAGAAAAGTAACCAAATCAGAATTGAAATACAAGCAGTTCAGAAGAGGAATGGTGTATTCTTGAACTTGCCTTTTGCATGATAAAGGTTAGGTGTTATAAATCCAGTCTATTTTTAATTGAATTAGATATCCATGTGTTTTTAAAGTTAACAAATATGTGAATTCCTGTCTCCCTTTGTGTGTAGCCTATTCAGCACATGTATTTTTATATGCACATATCAAATCCCAGCTGGTATCACACCTACATTCTTGTGAGGTGGCTGACTTGGCAGATACAAATTTTGAGAAGGGATCACTCCTCGTAAACGCTGTTGGAACTGAAATTCAAACTATGGGAGAGCCTCCTAGTAGAACAACATTATACATAAATCCCTGTAAAGTAAATTGAATATGTTTGGATCTGTGAATGATGTGTATTTCATGGTGAATTTCGATTGGCATATATGTTGCTGCATTTTAATATCTGTGTGTGTGTGTGTGTGTGTGTGTGTGTGTGTATACACACACACTCTACAGATTTTTCAAAATATGAAATATATATGTCTTATTTGCACTCCCTAAATTCATTCATGTTCAAGTATGTGGATTTATAATCAACTTTTCACCAGATTATTGTCAGAAATATTCATCCACCTGAAATACATATTTGTTTCCTAGTACTGAAAACTACCTTCAGTGAATGGTGCATACAACTCCTGTTCATAGCTGCAGCCTAAGGGGCCCAGCAAACTTCCAGCTGCCTGCAAACTTTCAGCTGCCGGCTGATGATTGGCTCACAGTGGCCCCAGCAACATCTAGCTGATTGGCTCCTCTGCGGTGATGCTCATTGGAGATGCTCATTGAGCTGTTTCCCCACCCTTTCAGACTGCCAGCTGATATTTGGCTCACAGCGGCCCCAGCAACATCTAGCTGATTGGCTCCTCTGCGGTGATGCTCATTGGGCTGCTTCCCTGCCTTTTCAGATCACAGAGCTGCTCATTGGGGGACTTTTTTGACTCCACACGTGACCCAGCCAATCGGCCTCAAGAGCAGGAGGATTGTGGGAAGAGGAGAGAGGCTTGTGTGGGAGGGAAAGGCTTGTGGGAAGCCGGTGGTGACAGTTGGGGCTCTGAGGGTTTTTCCTGAGAGGCTCTTTTGCTTGGCGTGTGTGGTTCTAAAAATAAAGTTGCTTTCTTTTGAAAAGTGGCTCCTGATTGTGCCCAGCCAGACTGCAGCATTTGGTGGCTCGCATGGGGAGCGACTGAGGGTAACTGATAAGGTAAACTGCTTGCCCCTGAGGGCAGGACAAGAGGATGGGTAGCCATTTTAAGATTCCTCTTTTGTTTTGCTTCACATTTGCTTTAAATTGCCTGTCCCTGGAGACGAGTGAGATGGAAGAAAAACCGCTCACATCTGAGGAAAAACTATTTGTGTCTGAGGAACAGATAGAGAGAAAGGCTATAATGATATTTTGTTTTTCCATTTTTATTTCATTCTATCTCTGTTTTGTTTGGTGTTATCTTGTTGGGTTGTATTATAGTAGAAATATGGCATCAGAAATTAGAAAAAAAAACAAACTGAAAAAGTGTTAAGTAAATTGTTAGAGGAAGGAGGCATCCCAGTAAAATTAAGAGCAGTCAGGGCATACATTGATACAATACAAAAATGTAGCCCATGGCTTTTTAAGGAGGAGTTGTTAAATATATCACAATGGAACCATCATGGTGAAGATTTAAAAAGAATAGAAAAGAAAAGCCCAGGGACTCTGCCAGTTGGCACATTGCCATTGTGGACTTTCGTATCTTGTTTGTTTAGTCAAAAGCCTTCAGTTCAGACAATGGTAGAGGAAGGAGAAGACATATTGATTCAAGTAAAAGAGAAGGTCTCTCAAGTTAGTCAGACAGAGGAAAAAATTCAAGTAAAAGAGAAGGTCTCTCGAACCAGTCAGACAGAGGAAAAAAATCATGTAAAAGAGAAGGCCTCTCAAGCTAGTCAGACAGAGAAAGAAAGTGTAAAACAGTAAAAGCCATCAGGGGGAAATTTACAACAGGAGACTATTACTAACACCTTTCTATCACCAGAGGGTGTAAGTGTCCAACCAACAGAACCACCTCTACAGGAGACTGCTACTAATACTTTTCTATCACCAGAGGACGTAAGTGTCCAACTAACAAGGCCACCTCCAGATGCTGGGAAGCCCCCAACCCCCACAGTTGATAGTTGGGATCCTGAGACAAGATCTCAAATATTAACATGCCCTATATTTGAGGTAGGAGGGCAGCGAGTTTACCATGCTTTAAATTTCAAAACAGTGAAGCAGATAAAAGAGGCTGTAACAACCTATGGTCCTCAAGCACCCTTCACTGTAAGCATGGTCGAAACCATTAACAACTTGAACATGAAGCCAGCGGATTGCGCTAATATGTGTAACGTTGTGCTAAATGGAGGACAATACCTGTTATGGAAGGTTGACAATGAGGAATTTTGCAAGGAGACGGCTATGCGAAATGCAGCAGCTGGTTATCCTCAGAGAAATCTAGATATGTTGTTAGGAAAGGGACCTTATGAGGATCAGCAGCAACAAATTGCATATGATTCTGGTGTATGTGCATAAATTGCTGTAGATGCATTTAAGTCATGGAAGACTTTACAAGGACTTGGAGGTTTACAAGGTCAATTATCTAAAGTAATACAAGGAGCTAATTAACTTTATGCTGAATTTGTCGATAGGCTTATTCAAACAGGTACCAGAGGTTCTGGGAAAACAGAACAAGCAATGCTATTACTAAAAAAACTGGCTTATGAGCAAGCGAATAGTTGGTGCAGAGATATAATTAGACCATGGAAACATGAAGATTTAAACACATATATTAAATTATGTAGAGACATTAATGAACAAGAGCAAGTCGTGGCAACTGCAGTAAAACAGGCTTTAGATGCCAGAGACATTAATGAAGAAGGGCAAATTGTGGCAGCTGCACTAAAACAGGCATTAGATGCCAGGCCAAGAACATGCTACAATTGTGAACAAACAGGACATTTTAAAAGGAATTGCCCATAGGAGGAGGGTTTAACAAAATTACTTATATATATTAAAGGTTTTTTTTTTTTTCAATTCCAATTCATCCTGAGGATAGTCCACGTTTTGCATTTACTATCCCTGCACTGAATCATGAAGGTTCTGATCAGAGATATGAATGGAAAGTACTGCCTCAAGGGATGGCTAACAGCCCAACAATGTGTCAAATTTATTTTAACAAAGTAATCAAGCCACTTAGAAATCAAAATCCTGAACTACAAATATTTCACTATATGGATGATGTATTATTAGCACACAAAGCTAAAAACACATTGCTAGAATGTTATGCCACACTTACAAACTTATTAAAAAATAATCTAGATATAGCAATAGATAAAGTACAATTAAATTTTCCAATTAATTATTTAGGTGTTCTATTATCCTCAACCATGTACCGCCACCAAAAATTCAAATACAAGTAGATCAACTCAAATCACATAACGACTTTCAAAAGTTATTAGGAGACATAAATTGGATAAGGCCTTATCTAGGTATACCAACAGGAGAGTTGGGATATTTATTTGATATCCTAAAAGGTCCATCATATCCCAATTCACGGTACATGTTAACGCCTGAAGCAAGAAAGGCATTAAAAATCATTGAAACATATATGGAAAATATGCAATTGGATAGAATTGATATAAGTTTGCCTTTATTATTTATTGTCTACCAACAAAAAATATTCCTACAGGAGTATTTTTGCAAGAAGGTCCATTATTATAGATACATTTATCTTATTCTCCTAACACTATTCTTACTAGGTACCCTGAGGCTATAGGACAATTAATACCCAAAGGAATAAAAGCAGCAAAGTGAGTGCTTGGGATTGCTCCCAATAAAATTATTACTCCACATACTCTGAATCAAATTGATGAGTTAGTTAATGAGTTAAATACTTGGGCAATAATCATGTGCAAATCTAATGTTTCATTTCATAATCACTTACCATCTAATCCTTTATTGTCTTTTTGGTCATCGCATCCTCTAATTTTTCCAAAATTGACAAGAAAAACACCTATCATGAATGCTCCAAATATATTTACTGATGGATCAAATAATGGTACAGCAGCAATAGTTACACCTGATCAAACTTTTACATTTCTAGTACCCAAACAATCAGCTCAAAATGTAGAGCTTAATGCAGTATTACAAGCTTTTGTGATGTTTAAAGATTCTGTATTTAATTTATTTTTGATAGTCAGCATATAGTTAATGCTATAGTATGCCTTGAAAATGCTGGTAGGATTTCCCATTCCTCTACTGTTTTCTCCTTGCTTTCCACTATACAAAGTATAATCTGGGACAGAAAAGATCCATTCTTCATAGGACATATCAGGGCACATACAGGATTGCCTGGAGCCATCAGTTTGGGCAATGATTTAGCAAATAAAAGTACACATGACATACATATTTTCTCTACACTAGAAGAAGCTATAAATTTTCGTAAAAAGTTCCATGTCAAAGCTAATACCTTACAAAAGCCTTCTAAAATAACTAAGGAAAAAGCTAGACAAATAATAAAACAATGTCAAAATTGTGTGACCTTTTTACCACAAGTTAATCTTGGAGTCAATCCTAGAGGATTGATACCTAATCATATTTGGCCGATGGACATCACACACTTGCCAGGATTTGGAAAATTAAAATATTTGTATGTTACAGTTGATACTTCTTCTGGATTTTTGATGGGCACCCTTCATGCCGGAGAAAAAACTAAAGATATTATCACTCATTGCTTACAAAATTTTGCCACTGTGGGCGTTCCCAAACAGTTAAAAACAGATAATGCCCCTGGTTATACTTCTACCTCTTTTAAACAATTTTGGTCATCATTTGGCATTACTCATATAACATTAATCCCATACAATCCACAGGGACAAGGCATAGTTGAAAAAGCTCATCAAACTGTTAAAAAGTACTTATTAAAGCAAAAAAGACGCAATTGGGAAAGGGTATATATTCCCCAAAGACAAACTTAAAATAACCCTTTTTATTCTAAACTTTTAAAATTTGGATTCATCAGGACTTAGTGCTGGGGAAAGGCATATGTGTCCAAAAAATGTGCATAAGCCCAAGGTTCTTTGGAAAGATATTCTAACAGGACAATGGAAAGGTCCTGACCCAGTAATTGTCTGGAGTCGGGGGTCTGTTTGTCTGTTTCCACAGGAAAACCAGTAGCCGATTTGGATTCCAGAGAGATTAACCAAGGTCCTGACCCAATGATTGTCTGGAGCCAGGGGCTTGTTTGTGTGTTTCCACAGAGAGAACAACAGCCGATTTGGATTCCAGAGAGATTAACTGAAGCGATTTCTACAGAACAAAAAGAAGATGATTTGACTCAAGTCCATATCAGCTGATATCCAAAATTCCAGTTTGGCTACCCTTACATCTAAGATAGAACCAGGATGCTTTTTTCAATATCTATTTTATTATTGCCTTTTCCCACATTTTATTTTGGTTTTTTTGAGCTCATACATACCTAGTTTAATGTTTTGGTGATCAGTTCTATTTTTTGACAATAGAGTTTTTAAACATTGCAATGGAGATTTCACATGTAAAAAGTTATAAGGCCTTTACTATTAGGTTATGTGTTGTATGTATTATATTATGTGTGCACACTTGTGTTTTGTGTTATATGTTTGAATGTTCATATGTCCATATATCATATATGATGAGGGCTCATGAAAAAATTGATCCAAATATTTTTTTATTCACATTATTTAAATGGTTTAATTTAAATTGGGTAAACAGCTGTTGAGGATTGTTTTAAAATGTGAACAAAAAAGGAGGTTAACAGATCTGTTTGTTTTCTTTCACATTTCCTTTTCATTATATTTAATAATTCTCTCCAAGACAATGTAAATTGTTAAGAAAATTGTTTTCTTTCAGTGTTTTCTGGAATGTTACATAATTTTTTCTTTAGCCATTATTGCCAGAATTTCTATCTTCGTCACAGTGCTGGTGAAATCAAAGATAAAACCAATCTACAGCTTCTGCAATAGCCATCACTGAACTGCTTGCAGAACTTGCCTGGACACATTGTGAACTCACATGTATGCATTGTAAACTATCTGTTTGTGCAGCAACTTGTGGTAGTGTTGGGTTATATTTGCTGATGATGTCATTGGTGGTACAATTTTTTCAAAAGGAGCCGTCAATTGGCTTGGTGTATCTTCCTCCCTTCTGAGATTCCAAAAGTAAGGGACAGGGTAAACACTCCACAACCATGGAGCTCTGCTGGCCTAAAGACTTCTTGAGAATCTGCCTCTGACGTTGGGCACTTGAAATATATGTTGTTGTTGGGAATTTTAGCTTTCTTTGTAGTGAGACCATCAAATCTGGGTCTGCATCTATGTGACTTGGAGGTCATGGTTTCTTATTTTCCAATGAACATGAGGCAGCAATGTTGAATTCTCTCTTTTAGGGTAAACTGTGGCCACGGGGGGCTAAGTGTATCCACATGTGGACTGTGAAGCCATTTGGGCATCCTTCACTTTTTGTGGTGTTTCTTGCTGCTGAAATGGAATTTTTGTATTTGCTTCACGAAATACAAAGAATTCAACTGTTACCCAGTGCGTGAGGGAGATCTGTCACCTGTGGTAGGTCAGGGTCTGCAGAAGAATGCATCAACCAGGCTTATATTCCACATAGCTTGCCCCCATGACCATGGCAACCCGATTCTAAACATTGCCCTGAAACCTCTCCATATAACAAGATGCCTTTACATAGAAGGGACTGCTGGCTGCACCATGTCTGTCACAAGGCATTTGGAAGCCAATGGGAGATCCACATGGCCCCACCACAGATGTTTTATCACACACCTGCCCACCACTGCTCTATGCCCACTCCTCAGCAGGCTTCAACTTCTTGGCATCTCTGTTCGGCACCATCTTCATAAAAACCAGTCAATCAAGGCACTGACTGGTATACTCATGATCATCCTCAGGATATCCAAAGATTCTCCAGTGCCACCTGGTCATGGGAATTTTAAAAATTTCATGGTATTTATCTAGCCACTTTTCAAGGAGGAAGTTGGAGGCACTGTGGGTTTCAATTTATTCTGGAACCATTAAATGGTGAGGAAGCTCATTTCAATGAAATCTCTGGAGAACCCTCACAGGAAGGTTCCCAAACAGTGGCCAAAATGTCACATGAATCCAGGCCTATTGAGGTCTACAATGTGATGTCCATGTGTGTTTTGACTCTCAATTATGGCTGCCAAGTTTTTCAGAATAAAATCATGTGATATCCTGGCTGAGATTCCAAGTGCTCTGGGAAAAGCCTCCCTGGGCCAAGATCTCAGTTTCCAAGGGTGACTCTCATGCGTGGCCTCATAAAATCCCAACACAATTTATGCCAGTACTTCTCTGAGGTCTGTTCCAGAACTCATTCTCTAAGGGGAAGCACACCAGAGTTCAAGTCCAGGTGGACCCAGGCATCTGTTCCAACTGTCACACAAATGACCACAATTTAAACCAAAACACTCCCACATGGCCCTCATCTTCGTCCATACAGACACTCATCATAACCTCTGTCTGGAGTTTTCCATGAGGGGTGCAGCACAAGACAGTGTCCAAAATAACCTCCCTTGCCCCTCATTTGCATAAAGACATGTTGGCCTGGACACCCATCTTGGGAACCAGGAATGATCAAATAGGCCTGCTGTTAATACTGCTCTGCTTCTCCAATATGAGGCCTACTGACTGTCAGGTATAGATTCTTTTTTTTTTTTTTTTTTAGAAAGAGTGAGAGAGTGAAAAGACGGGGAGAGAGAGAGAATTTTAATACTTTTCTTTTTTAGTATTTGGCGAACACAACATCTTTGTCTGTATGTGGTGCTGAGGATCGAACCCGGGCCGCACGCATGCCAGGCGAGCACGCTAGGGCGTGAGCCACATCCCCAGCACCAGGTATAGATTCTTCATGTGATTTGGATTCAGTTGAAACCCAAGCACCTATGGGCTAGTTTCTGCAGGACTTTGAAGATCTTATTTGAACCAAAGGTTCGTATTCTTACTTGATGGAGGTCAGGAACCTTACAGAGAAAGGCGAGAGAATTCTTCCACAATGAATGCTCTTTTAGCCAATGTAGTTTATGATGCACACATGGGATCTTTCTTTAGATGCATCAGGTGCTGAGAATCTAAGCCACAGCCTCACAGAGGACCTATAGCCTGATTCAGACACATTCCTTTCCAAAGCAATTAAGCAAAGAGCCACATGTGATGCCCATTCATTTGCATTTGAAAACTGTTTTCTTTATGCTTCCCAATGGGTGGCCTGAGGCAAAGATCATCCTGACATTCAGGGCAACAGAAAAATAGGTAAGCAAAAGGCCCAAAGCAGTGTTTCTCCACTGAGACTTTTCCTGATCACAGATATCTGAGTTTTCTGGGACGCTCGCCATTCCCTTCAGCTATCAAGTACATGGCCATGTCACTGAGTTTAGAGGTGGTACATATCTTGGAAACAATATCATGAGCCTATTCTGGAGAGTGGCCAGGATTCAGAAAAAAAACCAGAAACTTAGTAAGATATCAGGGGTTGCTCATTGATAAGGCAAGCCGCAGTCCATTCATAAATTGGGAAGTATGAATGCTGGGAAGCTTTCTACTACACAGGACACATCAATTGAAGCTTTCTGTTTTCTAAAGTCTACAACCACATACACGGTGGGATACACAGACCTAGAAACACTCGCCGTGTCAAACGACTTACTAGAATCAGTTCACTCCAAAGTAAACAAACCGCCTTTCTTACCTATTCTCAGAACATTAGACAAAACCACAAACCCACACCCACACCCACAAAGGCACCTCCTTCCCCCAAGTAGGTCTGTGACTATCCGGAGTGTCCTCTGACTTTTGGGCCATACTATGTTCCCCCAAAATGGCCTGTCCTGTCTCAGATCTGGTCTCCTTGGCCAACTCTGTGAAGTTGTCAGGAGCCAGCGGTGAGCCACTACCTGCTTTCCCAGGAATAGCCCCGCTTCAGAGCTTTCTTGCATTTGGCCTTCCTCACATCTGTAGGTACCAAGAAAGACTGACTCATACAGGAACATGAATGAATTAAGGGAATGTATAATAAGACACACTTATTTCATATTTTGGAAAATCTGGAGAGTATATATATATATATATATATATATATATATATATATATATATATATATATATAGACACACACACACACACACACACACATTAATATTTAGCAATATATATGCCAATTGAAATTCATCACGAAATATAATACATCCACATGTCCAAAAATATTCATTTTACTGAACATGGATTTATGTATAATGTTTTTCACTAGGAAGCTCACCCATAGGTTGAATTTTCAGTTCCATCAGTATTTAGGGGAAGTAATCTCTTCTCACAATTTTTATATCCAAAGTCAGTGAGCTCACAAGAATATACGTGTGTTACCAGGTAGGATACTATATATGCTTAAAAAAATACATGTACTCAATAGGCTACAGAAAAAGAGAGACAGGAATTTACATATATGTTAACTTTAAAAGCTCAGGGAAAAATACTACAATGAAAACTTGACTAGATTTATAACACATACTCTTGATAAAGCAGAAGGCAAATCCAAGCATACACCATGCTTCCTATGAAAGGCCTGTATTTCTATTTAGTTAGGTTTCTTTTTCTCCATTATATTAAGATTAGTAGTCAGAGTCTAGTAGGGTATGGGTTAGTGTCAGGGATTCAGTATTTCAAATGGAAAATAGGAAAATGAATCTAATGTGTATGCAAATATGTGCTACACAAAAATCTTCCCACTCTCATCCAGAACGAAGCCTTGACATAACCATTGCTCCAAGTAAGACACAATTAGTTGAGAGGAGTTAGAAAATATGTGAATACATATGTGGAATGGAAAATGCTCAGGAGTTCACAACACTGGAGGTGGTAGAACAGTTTCCAAAAGTAAGGGAGAGAGTAAATACTCCACAAACATGGAGCTGTGCTGGCCTAAAGACTTCTTGAGAAACTTCCTCTGAGGTTGGGCACATGAAATATATGTAATTGTTAGGAGAATTAGCTTCATTTGTAGTGACCCCATCAAATCTGGGTCTGCATTTATGTGACCTGGATGACATGGTTACTTATTTTCTAATGAACATGAGACAGCAGTTATGAATTCTCTCTTTGTCGGTAAACTGTGGCCACTGGGAGCTAAGTGTCTCCCCGTGTTGTCTGTGAAGTCAGTTGGTCATCCTCCAGTTTTAGTGGTGTTTCTTACTGCTGCACTGGGAGTTTGACATTGGCTTCACGAAATACAAGGAGTTGAACTGGGACAAAATGCTGGAGGGAGTTCTGTCACGTGTGGTTTGTCAAGGTCTCCAAGAGAATGTACAAACCATGCTTCTATTCCAAATAGTTTTCCCCTTGACTATAGCAACCTGATTCTGAACATTGCCCTGAAACCTCTCCATATAACAAGATGCCTTTACATATAAGGATCTGCTGCCCGCACCATGCAAGTCACATGTCTTTGGAAGCCAATGGCAGATCCAGGTGGTCCTACCAAAAATATTTATTCACACACCTACAGTCCACTGCTCTACACTCACTACTCAGCAGGCTCCAACTTATTGGCATCTCTGTTCTACACCATTATCACGAAACCCAGTCAATCAAGGCCCTGTCTGGTACACTCATGATCAGCAACCGGACATCCACAGGTTCTCCAGTGCCACCTGGTCATGGGAATTTCAAAAGTTTCATGGTATTTATATCACCATTTTTCAAAGATGAAGTTTGAGGCACTGTGGGTTTCAATTCATTCAGGAACCATTAAATGGTGAGGAAGCTCATTTAAATAAAAGCTCTGGAGAACTCTCACAGGCAAGCCTTTCCAAAGAGTGGCCAAAAGGTCACATGAATCCAGGACCATTGAGGTCTAAAATGTGAGGTCCATGAGTGTTTGGAATCTCAACTATGGCTGCAAAGTCTTTAAGAATAAAATATTGGGATATCGTGGCTTAGATTTCCCAAGCTCTGTGGAAAGCCATCCTGGGAATAGATCTCATTTTCCAAGGGCGATTCTCATGCATGGCCTCCTAAAATTGCAACACTATTTATTGCAATACTTCTCTGAGGTCAGTTCTAAAACTCAGTCTCTAAGGGGAATCATACCAGAGTTCAAGCCCAGGTGGACAAAGTCATCTCTTCCAACCACCACACAAATGACCACAGTTAAAACCAAAACACTCCCATATGGCCCTCATCTTCTTTTATATAGACACTCATCATAACCACTGGCTGGAGGTTTCCATAAGGTGCGCAGACCAAGACAGTGTCCAAAATATGTTCCCTTTCCTCTCATTTGCCTAAAGTCAGGGTGGCCTGGACACTTGCTGTGAACCTGGAGTAATCAAATACTCCTGTCATTAATTCAGGTCCACTTCTCCAATTTGAGGCCAACTGACCGTGGGGTTTTGAATCTTTATTTGAATTGGAGTCATGGAAAACCCAAGCACCTATAGCCTAGCCTCTGTAAGTTGGAAAAATTCATTTCACTCAAAGAATCCCTATTCTCACTTGATGGAGGTCAGGAACCTTACAGAGGAAGGCGACAGACTTCATCCCAAAGACTGCTCTTTTGGCCATTTTGGTTTGGGATGCACACATGGGAAATTTCTTTAAATCCATCAGGTGTTGAGAATCTAAGCCACAGCCTCACTCAGGGCCAAGGGGCTGATTCAGACAATCCCTTTCCAAAGCAATTAAGCAAAGAGCCACAGGTATACCCATTCATTTCCATTTGAAAACTGTTTTCTTCAGGCTTCACAAAGGGATGGCCTGAGTCAAAGACCTTCCTGACATTCAGTGCAACAGAACAATAGGTAAGCAAAAGGCCCAAAGCAGGGTTTCTCCACTGAGACTTTCCTGGTCACACTGATATCTGAGTTTTCTGAGATGCTCGCCATTCACTTCAGCTATCCAGTTCATGGCCATGTTACAGAGTTTGGAGGGGGTACATATCTTGGACACAAAACCATGGGCTTATTCTGGAGAGTGGCCAGAATTCAGGAAGAAAACAGGAACTTAGAAAGATAGTAGGTGTTTCCCATCCATAAGCAAGCTACAGTCCATTCATCAATTTGGCTGGATAAATGCTGTGAAGCTTTCTACTAGATAGGACACATCCATTGATGCATTTTTTTTAATGTCTACAACCCCGGACACAATGTGATACACAGACATAGAAACACTCGCCTTGTCAAACGACTTATTAGAAACAGTCCACTCCAAATTAAACAAACCTACTTTTCTACCTATTCTAAGAACATGACACAAGACCACAAACTCATAACCACAAAAAAAAAGGCACCTCCTTCGCCCAGGTAGGTCTGTGACTATCCGGAGTGTCCTCTGACTTGTGGGCCAATAATGTTCCCCCGAAATGGCCTGTCCTGTCTTAGATCTGGTCTCCTTGGCCAACTCCGTGAAGTTGTCAGGAGCCAGCGGTGAGCCTCTACTTGCTTTCTCAGGAAAAGCTCTGCTTCAGAGCTTTCTTGCATTTGGCCTTCCTCACATCTGTAGGTACCAAGAAAGACTGACTCTGTCTTTGTAAATCCAAACAAGTGAGACCACTGGGGCTGGGACTGGGACTGGCTATGGGTGCCTGGCATCCTGGATCCCAAGTTCAGAGAGTTCCATCACCACTGAAGTGTGATGGAACTGTTTTTAGTTCCTCCTTCAGGAACTGAATGAGGTCACTCTCTTGGCAACCACTTTGTCCAAACGTTGCTTCCAAGGTTCCCATGAGATGGAGGCTGGCCCTAATTCCTGTGACACTTTAACAAGTTTGAATTGTATATCAACCATAATCTCCCAGGAACAGATCTACACACAGGCCTGGGTTGGCTCATGTTCTCTGCTTTAAGAATAGAAGCTGATTCAGACACAACCCTTTATCCTGACCAAGCCGTTTGCCATGGAAGATGCCTTTTGCTCTCTCAGGTCCTTCATAGCTGCCTACATATTCTCCAGGGATCATTTCGCCATGGACATTTGAGGTTATCACCAGGTGGAAGATCCATTATATTCCAGTATTATAAGACCAACTCTTTCCCTGCTTTTCTGTAAAGTAAGATTGAGGGAATACTGTATGGTTAGGGTTAATAACAGGTTCGATTTGGGTTAGGAATCATTTTGCTGGGTGAATAATGGTATTGGGAACCTGCGATATTTATAACAATATAGAGGTGAAATGTATGCATGAAAACAGAAATCTAAGTATGATTTGAAGCCCAGAAGGGCATTGGGCCCTTGCTTGGGATACTTAGCATTGAATTAACTTCTGAACAGATGTCTCAGATAAATTGATATACAATGGCATATGACCTTGTACCTTGGATGATTGAATGTAGAAAAGAACATCCAGTCAAAAAGGGATAGTCAGTAGGATTAGAAAGATAGTAGTTAGGATTAGGAAGGAGAGTGCATGTAGAATTTGCAACAAAAGTTCTTTAGCAATAGGTTTTCGGTAAGAGAATGAATTTAAATGTCAGCACATGTGAAGAGTCAGTCACAATGATGAAATTGGGAAAATATGTAGGAAAGCAGATATAAATAGAGACATTAGGTAATCAGGCAAAGTATATAGTGAGTGATAGGATTAGACATTTTCAACAGGGTTGAGGTTGAATATATTATCTTAGGAAGAAACAAATATGTAGTCACCAATAGGATTTACATTTGAGAGCATTAGGCAACCTGGACATGATATTTTTAGTAATCCATGTTCACTTTCCATTTAGGCTTTGGTACAATCATAAATGTGAACTTTGAATTCTGTGCCCAGAATATTTCTGTGATTAAATATATATATATATATATATATATATATATATATATATATATATATATATATATATATATATGTAGATCATTTGACATGAGTATTTCTCCACCATTTTTAGGAGCAATATTGACTGACTACTACTGACTGATAGGTATAGATTCTTTATGTGATTTGGCGTCATGAGAAAACCCAAGCACCTCTTCATGGCTTGAAGAACTCATTTGACCCAAAGAGCCACAAGTGATGCTCATTCATTTCCGTTTGAAAACAGCTTTCTTCAGGCTTCACAAAGGGGTGACCTGAGGCAAAGAACTTCCTGATATTCTGGGCAACAGAACAATAGGTAAGCAAATGGCCCAAAGCAGGGTTTCTCCACTGAGACTTTCCTGATCACACTCTCCCAGCTCACGTGTAAAGTTAGACTGAGGGAAAAGTCTATGGTTAGGGTTAATAACATATTCGATTTTGGTTAGGAATCATTCTGAAGGATGAATAATGGTATTGGGAGACTGGGATATTTACAAGAATATATAGGTGAAATACAAGTATGAAAACAGAAATCTAGGTACAATTTGAAGCCCAGAAGGGCATTGGGCCCTTGAGTGGGTTACTTAGGTTTGAGTTATGTCCTGCCCAGATGTCTCAGATAAATCGATATTCAATGGCATAGGACCTTGTACCTTGGATGATTGAATGTTGAAGAGAACATCCAATTAAAAAAAGAAAGTCCGTAGGATTAGGAAGATAGTTGCTAGGTTTAGAAACAAGAGTGAGTATAGGATTTGGACAAAAAGTTCTCTAGCAATAGGTTTTCAAGTAGAGAGTGAATGTAAATATCAGCACATGTGAAGAGTCAGTCACAATGAGAACTGGGGAAAATATGTAGGAAAGCAGATGTCAATAGAGACTTTAAGAAATCAGGCAAAGTTTAAAGTGAGGGATAGGATGAGATATTTTCAACAGGCTTGAGATTGAATATATAATCTTAGGAAGAAACAAATATATAGTCAACAATAGGATTTACATTTGAGAGCATTAGGCAACCTGGACATGGATGTTTTTAGTAATGCATGCTCACTTTCCTTTTAGGCTTTGGTACAATCATAAGAGTGACCTTTGTTTTCTGTGTCCAGAATGTTACTGTGATAAAATGTATATGTAGATTAGGTGACATGAGTATTTCTTCCACCATTAGTGGGAGCAATATTTTGAAGACGTATAAATTCGTATTGGGGGAACAAAGAGGTGTACCATGTGTCTATGAATATAGAAATAATGCATGAATAGACCATACTGTGAACAAATAATGTAACTGGTTCCAACTTTAAATAATTGATTTAATTAATATCTGAAAATGTAAAGGAAATCTTAAATTGATATACATACATTCATTATAACCAGTCATAAATCTAATGGTAATATTAGGGTTATGGTTTATCAAGAAGAATGTGTGAGTTTTGCTTCAAAAGTGATTATGGAAATCGAAAATAATGTGTTTGAAAAGAAGTCTCATGAAAAGACCAGTCAAAAAATCTGGAGGAATATATGTGTTCTGAAGCAGGAAGTGATTGAAATTGAAACAAATGCCTATAAATTTGTGAACTTGTGGATGAAATATATATCCTATGATGTGCATAAACTGAGAAAATAGTAATGTACCACTGTTGAATAAAAATGAACCGGAAAATACACATCATGTCCCATAGGAAACTACTTGCATTGATATTAAACTGGGTATTACTGTAGAAATATTAGGATTTGTATGCACCATCCACTGAAGTTATCTTTCAGTACTAGGTAACAAATATGTATTTCAGGTTGATGAATATTTCTGAGAATTATCTTGTGAAAAGTTGATCATAAATCCACATACATGAATATGAATGATTTTAAGGAGTGTATAATAAGACTCATATATTTCATATTTTGAAAAATTTGTAGAGTGTGTATTCCAATCAAAATTCATCATGAAATATATATGTCATCCACAGATGCAAAAATATTTATTTCACTGAAAATGGATTTATGTATAATGTTATTCTACTAGGAAGCTCACCCATATTTTGAATTTTCAGTTCCAACAATGTTTAGGAGGAGTGATCTCTTCTCATAATTTGTATCTGCCAAGTCAGCCACCTCACAAAAATGTACATGTGATAACAGATAGGATACTATATGTGCATATAAAAATACATGTGCTGAATAGGCTACAGAGAAATGAGACAGGAATTTGTTGAGAGCCACAGCTGAAGGGGCCCCAGCAAACTTCCAGCTGCCAGCAAATTTCCAGCTGCCGGCTGATTATTGGCTCACAGCGACCTCAGCATCATCTAGCTGATTGGCTCCTCTGTGGTGATGCTCATTGGGCTGTTTCCCTGCCCTTTCAGACCATGGAGCTGCTCCTTGGGGAACTTTTTTGGCTCCACCCAGCCAATCGGCCTCAAGAGCAGTAGGATTGTGGCAGGTGGAGAGGCTTGTGTGTGTGAGAGAGACTTTACAAGGAAGCCAGTAGTGGCAGTTGGGCTCTGAGGGTTTTTCCTGAGGAGTTGTTTTGTTTGCCGTGTGTGGTTCTAAAAATAAAGTTAGTTTTTTTTTTTTTTTTTTGACAAGTGGCTCCTGAATCATGCCCAGCCAGACTGCAGCATTTTGTGGCTCACATGGGGAACGACTGAGGGTAAGTGATAAGGTAAACTGCTTGCCCCTGTGGGCAAGGTGAAAGGATGGGTAGCCATTTTAAGATGACTCCTTTGTTTTGCTTCACTTTTGTTTTAAGTTGCCTGTTCCTGGAGATGAGTGGGATGGAAGAAAAACCACTCACATCTGAGAAAAAACTATTTACGTCTGAGGAACAGAGAGGTATAAAGGACGGATGCACATGTCAGGAGGATAGAAAGGCTATAATGACTTTTTGTTGTTCCCTTTTTAATTCATTCTGTCTCAGTTTTGTTTGGCGTCATCTTGTTGGGTTGTATTATAATAGAAATACGGGATCAGAAATTAGTAAAAAAACAAACTGAAAGAGTGTTAAATAAATTGTTAGAGAAAGGAGGCATCTCAGAAATATCAAGGACAGTCAGGGCATTTGTTGATACAATACAAAAATGTAGCCCATGGCTTTTGAAGGAGGAGTCATTAAATATATCACAATGGAACCATCATGGTGAAGATTTAAAAGGATTAGAAAAGAGCAGCCGAGGGACTATGCCAGTTGGCACATTGCCATTGTGGACGTTCATATCTGGTTTGCTTAGTCCAAAGCCTTCAGTTCAGACAAAGATAGAGGAACCAAGTTTAGAGCATAAAAAGCAATCAGGGGCAAAGTTAAAAAAGGAGACTGCTACTAACACCTTTCTGTCACCAGAGGATGTAAATGTCCAACTAACAAGGCCACCTCCATGTGCTGGGAGGCCCCCAACCCCAACAGTTGATAGTTCGGATCCTGAGACAGGATCTCAAGTATTAACATGCCCTGTATTTGAGGTAGGAGGGCAGCGAATTCACCATGCTTTAAATTTCAAAATAGTGAAGCAGCTAAAAGAGGCTGTAACAACATATGGTCCTCAAGCACACTTCATTGTAAGCTTGGTCGAATCTATTAACACCTTGAACATGACGCCAGCAGATTGGGCTAATATGTGTAAAGCTGTGCTAAATGGAGGTCAATACCTATTATGGAAGGTTGCCAATGAGGAATTTTGCAAAGAGATGTCTAGGCGAAATGCAGCAGCTGGTTATCCTCAGAGAAATCTAGATTTGTTGTTAGAAAAGAGACCTTATGAGGATCAGCAACAACAAATTCCATATGATCCTGGCATATACGCACAAATTGCTGTAGAGGCAGTTAGGGCATGGAAGACTTTACAAGGACATGGAGGTTTACAAGGTCAATTATCTAAGGTAATACAAGGAGCTAATGAATCTTACGCTGGATTTGTAGATAGGCTTATTGAAACAGCTACAGAGTTTTTGGAAATACAGAACAAGCAATGCCATTATTAAAACAACTGGCTTATGACCAAGCGAATCATTGCTGCAGAGGTATCATTAGACCATGGAAACATGAAGATTTAAACACATTTATTAAATTTGGTAGAGACATTAATGAACAAGAGCAAGTCGTGGCAGCTGCAATAAAACAGGCTTTAGATGCCAGAGACATTAATGAAAAAGGGCAAATTGTGGCAGCTTTAGTAAAACAGGCTTTAGAAGACAGGCCAAGAACATGCTACAATTGTGAACAAACAGGACTTTTTAAAAGGAATTGCCCCATAGGAGGAGGGTTTAACAAAACTAGGTATCAAAGGACTAGAATACCGGGTATTTGGCCACAATGACGTAGAGGGAGACATTGGGCTAATGAATACCATTCTCAAACCACCATAGAGGGTACTTCATTATCAAAAAACAAACAAGCACCAGGTGTTTATCCACGATATCATGAAGAAAGGCATCCGGCTCCATTGCCAAAAAATGGACAGGGGGGCCCAATGCTCTGGGGCCCGAAACCGCAAATATATGGAGCACTGGAGGAAACCAGCAACCCCATCAGTGTAGTGCCCACGACACATTGTTCATCAGATCCCTCATCAGACAAACCAGAGGGAGCGCAGGGTTGGACATCTGTGCCTCCGCCAGATCAATACTAACTCCAGAGATGGAAGTTCAAATCATTCCCACAGGGGTGAAACGACCTTTTCCCAAAAGAACAGTAGGCTTATTATTGGGATGCAGCTCTTCTACTCTAAAAGGACTTATGATGAGTCCTGGGGTAATTGATCCCGATTATGAAGGTGAAATAAAAATTATAGCCAGTTTTCCAAAGGGTATATCAGTAATTTCTCCAGGAGATAGAATAGCACAATTAATAATAATACCCAGCCCACATGATAAATTTTACAGTTATGCTGTAGAAAGGGGTTCCAAAGGATTAGGCTCCACAGGTGTAGATTGGGCTATGCTTTCTTTAAATTTATATTCTCGCCCCATGCTAAAAGTAAATATTCAAGGACATGAATTCAATGGGCTACTGGATACAGGTGCAGACCTTAGCATCATCTGTCGTCAAGAATGGCCAAAACATTGGCCATTACAACAAGCCACTCAAACGCTTCGAGGCCTAGGAGTGGCTACTAATCCCCATAAAAGTGCAACGGTATTAGATTGGAAGGATCCTGAAGGATGTGAAGGAACTATACAGCCATATGTATTGGAACATCTTCCCGTAAATTTATAAGGATGAGATGTCCTAGATCAATTAGGTTTGACATTAACAAATAACATCAATCAAAATTCACCCACTATTATGGCTAGACAAGATTTTAGGAAAGGAAAAAGATTAGAAAAGCAAGAACAAGGTATAGCAACACCAATACAAAAAGATCAAGGAACAGATAGATATGGGTTGGATTTTCAGAAAGGGCCACTGAGACAATAAATATTACTTGGAAATCAGAAAGACCAGTATGGGTTCCTCAGTGGCCCCTGACTAAAGAAAAGATACAAGTAGCCCATGACCTGGTCAAACAACAATTAGCGGAAGGACATATACAACCTTCTGTGTCTCCCCATAATACTCTCATTTTTGTCCTTAAAAAGAAATCTGGTAAATGGAGATTATTGCAAGATTTAAGAGCCATTAATAATGGGATGGTTTTTATGGGACCTGCTCAATCAGAGATTACTCAATTGTGTGCTTTGCCAAAAACTTGGTATGTTTTCGTTGTAGATATTAAAGATCGTTTTATTTTCAATTCCAATTCATCCTGAGGATATTCCAAGTTTTGCATTTACTATACCTGCACTGAATCATGAAGGTCCTGACAAGAGATATGAGTGGAAAGTACTCCCTCAAGGGATGGCTAACAGCCCAACTATGCGTCAAATTTAAGTTAACAAAGTAATCCAGCCAGTTAGAAATCAAATTCCTGAAATACAAATTTTTCACTATATGGATGATGTATTATTAGCACACAAAGTTAAAAACCCATTGCTAGAATGGTATGCCACACTTACAAACGTATTAAAAAATTATAACCTAGAGATAGCAAGAGGTAAAATACAATTAAATTTTCCAATTAATTATTTAGTAGCTCTATTATCCTCAACCATGGTCAGTCAACCAAAAATTCAAATACGAGTAGATCAACTCAAATCAATTAATGACTTTCAAGAGTTATTAGGAGACTTAAATTGGATAAGGCCTCATCTAGGTATACCAACAGGAGAGTTGGGACCTTTATTTGATATCCTAAAAGGACCATGAGATCCAAATTCACTCAGAATGTTAACGCCTGAAGCAAGAAAAGCAATAAAAATCATTGAAACATATATGGGAAATATGCTTTTGGATAGAGTTGATATAATTTTGCATTTATTATTTATTGTACTAACAACAAAAAAATATTTCTACAGGAGTATTTTGGGAAGAAGGTCCATTATTATGGATACATTTATCTTATTCTTCTAACACTATTATTACTTGCTATCCTGAGCCTGAGGGAGAATTAATACTCATAGGAATAAAAGCAGCAAAAAGAGTGTGTGTGGAATTTCACCCAATAAAATTATTACTCCATATACTATGAATCAAATTGATGAATTAGCTAATTAGTTAAATACTTGGGCAATAATCGTGTGTAAATCTAATGTTTCATTTGATAACCACTTACCATCTTATCTTTTATTGTCTTTTTGGTCATCGCATCCTGTAATTTTTCCAAAAATGACAAGAAAACACCTATCATGAATGCTCCAAATATATTCACCGATGGGTTAAATAATGGTACAACAGCAATAGTTACACCTGATCCAACTTTTATATTTTTAGTACCAAAACAATCAGCTCACAAGGTAGAGCTTAGTACAGTATTACAAGCTTTTGTGATTTTTAAAGATTCTGTATTTAATTTATTTTCCGATAGTCAGTATATAGTTAATGCTATAGTATCCCTTGAAGATGCTGGTAGGATTTCCCCTTTCTCTACTGTTTTCTCTTTGCTTTCCACTATACAAAGTCTAATCTGGGACAGAAAAGATCCATTCTTTATAGGACATAGCAGGGCACATACAGGATTGCCTAAAGCCCTTAGTTTGGGCAATGATTTAGCAGATAAAACTACAATTGACATACATACATATTTTCTTTACACTAGAAGAAGCAATAAATTTTCTTAAAAAGTTCCATGTCAATGCTTATACTTTACAAAAGCATTTCAAAAAAACTAAGGAACATCTAGACAAATTATAAAACAATGTCAAAATTGTGTGACCTTTTTACCACAAGTTAATCTTGGAGTCAATTCTAGAGGATTGATACCTAACCATATTTGGCAGATGGACGTCACACACTTGCCAGAATTTGGAAAATTAAAATATTTGCATGTTACAGTTGATATTTGTTCTGGATTTTTAATGGGCTCCCTTCATGCTGGAGAAAAAAACTAAAGATGTTATAGCTCATTGCTTACAAAATTTTGCCACTGTGGGCATTCCAAAACAGTTAAAAACAGATAATGCCCCCGGTTACACTTCTAACTCTTTTAAACAATTTTGCTCATCATTTGGCATTACTCATATAACAGGAATCCCATACAATCCACAGGGACAAGGCATAGTTGAAAGAGCACATCAAACAATAAAAATGTACTTATTAAAGCACAAAGACGGAATTGAGAAGGGGTATATATTCCCCAAAGATAAACTTAAATTAACGCTTTTTACTCTAAACTTTTTAAACTTGGATTCATCAGGACTTAGTGCTGTGGAAAGGCATATGTTTCCAAAAAATGTGCATAAGCCCAAGGTCCTTTGGAAGGATATTCTAATAGGACAATGGAAAAGTGTTGACCCAGTAATTGTCTGGAGTCGGGCGTCTGTTTGTGTGTTTCCACAGGAAGAACAGCAGCTGATTTGGATTTTGGAGAGATTAACTAAAGTCCTGACCCAGTGATTGTCTTTAGTCAGGGGTCTGTTTGTGTGTTTCCACAGGAAGAACAGCAGGCAATATGGATTCCAGAGAAATTAACTAAAGTGATTTCTATAGACCAAAAAGAAGATGATTTGGCTCAAATTCATAACAGCTGATATCCAAAACTCCAGTTTGGCTATCCTTACATCTGTGACAGAACCAGGATGCTTTTTTCAATATCTATTTTATTATTGCCCTTTCCCACATCATGAAGTTCTATTTTCTATTTTTTTTTTTGAGCTCATACAGACCTAGGTTAATGTTTTGCTGATCAGTTCTATTTTTTGACTATAGAGTTTTTAGACATTCCAATGGTGATTTCACCTGTAAAAAGTTATAAGGCCTTTACTATTATGTTATGTGTTGTATATATTATATTATTTGTGCACACTTGTGTTTTGTGTTTTATGTTTGAATGTACATATATCCATATATCATATATGATGTGCGCTCATGAAAAAATGGATCCAATTTTTTTTTATTCACGTGATTTAAATAGTTTAATTTAAATTGGGTAAACAACTGTTGAGGATTGTTTTAATATGTGAACAAAAAAAGGAGTTTAGCAGAACTGTTTGTTGACTTTCACCTTTCCTTTTCATTATATTTAATAATTCTCTTCAAGATAATGTAAATTGTTAAGATAATTGGGTTTTTTAGTGCCTTCTGGAATGGTAAGTAATTTTTTCTTTAGCCATTATTGCCAGAATTCCAATCTTCAACCCAGTGCTGGTGAAGACAAAGATAAAACCAATCTACAGCTTCTGCAATAGCCATCACTGAACTGCTTGCAGAACTTGCCTGGAATATATATCACTTGTATGCATTGTGAACTAACATGTATGCATTGTGAACTATCTGTTGGTGCAGCGACTTGTGGTAGTGTTGGGGTAATTTTGCTGATGCTCTCATTGGTGGTACAATTTTTCCAAAAGGAGACATCAATTGGCTTGGTCTATCTTCCCTATTCTCACTTTATAGAGGTCAGGAACCTTACAGAGGAAGGCGAAAGACTTCATCTGCAATGACTGTACTTTCGGCCATTTTGGTTTTGGATGCACACATGGGATCTTTCTTTAGATCCATAAGGGGCTGAGAATTTAATCAACAGCCTCACACAGAGCTAAGGGGCTGATTCAGACACATCCCTTTCCAAAGCAATTAAGCAAAGAGCCACAGGTGATTTCCATTCATTTCCATTTGAAAACTGTTTTCTTCAGGTTTCACAAAGGGGTGGCCTGAGGCAAAGAACTACCTGACATTCAGGGTAACAGAACAATATGTAAGCAAATGTCCCAAAGCAGGGTTTATCCACTGAGACTTTTCTGGTCACAGTGATCTGAGTTTTCTGAGATTCTCGCCATTCACTTCAGCTATCCAGAACATAGCCATGTCACAGACCTTGGAAGTGATTCATATCTTGGACACAAAACCATGAGCCTCTTCTTGAGAGTGGCCAGAATTCAGGAAGAAAACAGCAACTTAGGAAATTAGCAGGTGTTGCCCATCGATAAGGCAAGCCAAAGTCCATACATAAATCGGGCAGGATGAATGCTGGGAAGCTTTCTACCAGACAGGACACATCCATTGAATCATTCTCTTTTCTAATGTCTACAACCACGGACACAGTGCGATACACAGACATAGAAACAGTCGCCTTGTCAAATGACTTATTAAAAACAGTTCACTACAAACCAAACAAACCACCTTTCCTACATATTCTCAGAATATGAGACAAACCAAAAAACCACACCCACATAACAAAGGCACCTCCTTCCCTCAAATGGGTCTGTGACTATCCGGAGTGTCCTCTGGTGGGCCACAATATGTTCCCCTGAGATGGCCTGTCCTGTATGAGATTAGGTCTCCTTGGTCAACTCTGTGAACTTGTCAGAAGCCAGGGGTGAGCCTCTACCTGCTTGCTCAGAAAAGGCCCCTCTTGAGAGCTTTCCTGTTATTTGGCCATTCCCACATCGGTAGGTATCAAGAAAGATTGACTCTATCCTTGGAAAATCAAAACAAGTGAGACCACTAAGACTGGGACTTGGACTGGCTCTGGGTGCCTGGCTTACTGGATCTAAGTTCAGAGAGTTTGATCACCACGGAAGTGACGTAAGTCACTTCCTTCAGGAATTGAATGAGTTCACTGCCTTGGCAACCACTTTGTCCTAAGAGTTGACTCCAAGGGTCCCATGAGATGGAGGCTGCCCCTGCTTCCTGTGACACTTTCACAAGTTAGAATGGTATATCAACCATAGGCACACAGGAACAGCTCTCCACACAGGCCTGGTTTGGTCCATCTTCTCTACATTAATAAGTGAGAGGCTGATTCATACATATCCCTACATCCTGACCAGGTTGTTTTCCATGGAAGATGACTTTTGCTCTCTCAGGTCTTTCATAGCTGCCTACAACTTATCCAGGTGTCATTTATGTAGGACATTTGAGGTTCTCAATAGGTGGAAGATCGCCTACATTCCTGTATTGAAATACCAACTCCTTCCCTGCTCTTCTGTAAAGTTAGATTGAGGGAAGAGTGTATGATTAGGGTGAATAACAGGTTCGATTTGGGTGAGGAATCATTCTGAGGGTTGAATAACAGTATCGGGAACCCGTGATATTTACAAGAATATATAGGTGAAATATAAGTATGAAAACAGAAATGTAGTTAAGATTTGAAGCCGAGAAGGGCATGGGAACTTGATTGGGATACTTAGCGTTGAATTACGTTCTGAATAGATGTCTCAGATAAATCGATATACAATGGCATAGGACCATGTACCTTGAATGATTGAATGTAGAAGAGAACATCAAGTCAAAAAGGAATACTCGGTAGGAACAGGAGATAGTAGTTTTAGGAAGAAGAGTGAGTATAGGATCTGGACCAAAAGTTCTTTAGCAATATGGTTTCAGTTGAGAGTGAATGTAAATGTTAGCACATGTGAAGAGTCAGTCACGATGATGAACTGGGGAAAATATGGAGGAAAGCAGATATTAATAGAGACATTAGGAAATCAGGCAAAGTATAAACTGAGTCATAGGACTAGACATTTTCAACAGGGTTGAGTTTGGATATATAATGTTAGAAAGAAACAAATATGTAGTCACCAATAGGATTGACATTTGAGAGCATTAGGCAACCTGGACATGGGTGCATTTAGTAATCCATGCTCATTTTCCATTTAGGCTTTGGTACAATCATAGGAGTGACCTTTGTTTTATGTGTCCAGAATATTACTGTGATAAAATGTATATGTAGATCAGGTGACATGGGTATTTCTTCCACCATTTCTGGGAGCACTATTTTGAAGAAATATAAATTAGTATTGGGGGTAAAAAGGGTATACCCTGTGTCATAGAATATATTGATAATGCATCAATTGACCATCATGTGAATAAATAATATAACTGGTTCCACTTTAAATAATGGATTGAATTGATATCTGAAAATATATAAGAAATCTAATATTGATATACAGTCATTCATTCCAACGAGTTATACATCTAATGGTAATATTAGGGTTATGGGTTATCATGAAAGGTGTGTGGGTTTTGCTTCAAAAGTGATTACGGAAATCGAAAATAATGTGTTTGGAAAGAAGTCTCATGAAAATATCAGTCAAGAAACATGGAGAAATACATGTGTTCTGAAGCAGGAAGTGACTGAAAGTGAAACAAATGCCTATCAATTTGCTAACTTGTGGATGAAATATGTATCCTATGATGTGCATAAACTGAAGAAATAGCAATGTACCAGTGTTGAATAAAAATGAACTTCAAAATACACATCATGTCCCATAGAAATCTACTTGAATTAATGTTAAACAGGGTCAGTTACTGTAGAAATGTTAGGATATGTATGCACCATTCAACGAAGTTAGTTTTCAGTACTAGGAAACAAGTATGTATTTTAGGTGGATGAGTATTTCTGAGAATAATCTTGTGAAAAGTTGATTATAAATCCACATACATGAATATAAATGAATTTAGGGAGTCTACAATAAGACACATGTTTCATATTTTGAAAAATCTAGACAGAGTGCATATATATATATATATATATATATATATATATATATATATATATACATATATATATATATATACACACACAGAGAGAGAGAGACATTAAAAATTGCAATATATATGCCAATCGAAATTTATCGTGAAATATATATCATCATCAGATCCAAAAATATTAATTTCACTGAACATGGATTTTTGTATAAGGTTGTTCAAATAGGAAGCTCACCCATGGGTTGTATTTTCAGTTCCAACAGCGTTTACGAGGAGTGGTCATTTCTCACAATTTGTATCTGCCAATCAGCCTCCTCATGAGACTGTATGTGTGATAACCAGGTAGGATTCTATATGTGCATATAAAAACACATGTTCTGAATAAGCTAGAGAGAATGGGAGACAGTAATTTACATATTTGTTAACTTTAAAAACACATGGAAAACTATTTCAATTAAAAATTGACTAGATTTATTACTCCTACCCTATATAATGCAAAAGGCAAGTCCAACTATACACCATGCCTCCTATGAAATGCTTGTATTTCTATTTTGTTTGAGTTATTTTTCTCCATCATATTAGGATTAGTAGTCAGAGTCTATTAGGATATGGGTTAATGTCAGGGATTCAGTATTTCAAATAAATGCTGCACACAAATTTTTGCACACTCATACAGAAAAATGCCTTGACATTACCCTCGCCTGAAGTAAGACACAATTAGAGGAGAAGAGTTAAAAATTCTGTGAATACATATCTGGAATGGAATACGCTCAGGAGTTCACAACCTTGGAGGTGGTAGAGGAGTTTCCAAAAGTAAGGGACAGGGTAAACACTCAACAAACATGGAGCTCTGCTGGCCTAAAGACTTCTTGAGAAACTGCCTCTGAGGTTGCACACTTGAAATATAAGTATTTGTCAGGAGCTTCCTTTGTAGTGAGACCATCAAAGCTGGGTGTGCATGTATGTGACCTGGAGGACATAGTTTCTTATTTTCCACTGAACATGAGGCAGCAGTGCTGATTTCTCTCTATGTAGGTTAACAGTGTCCACTGGGGGCTAAGTTTCTCTCTGTGTGGACTGTGAAGCCATTTGGTCATCCTCCACTTTTCGTGGTATTTCTTACTGCTGCACTGGGAGTTTGTTATTTGCTTCACGAAATACAAGTAGTTCACCTGGTACAGTGCTGGAGGGAGTTCTGTCACCTGTGGTGGGTAAGGGTCTGCAAGAGAATGCACCAACCATGCTTCTATCCCACATAGCTTTTCCCTTGACCATACCATCCTGATTCTGAACATTGCCCTGAAACCTCTCCAAATAACAAGATGCCTTTACATATAAGGGTCTGCTGGCTGCACCATGTCAGTCACAAGCCATTTGGAAGACAATGGAAGATCCCCATGCCCCACCACAGATGTTTTATCACACACCTGCCCTCCACTGCTCTAGGCCCACTACTCAGAAGGCTCCAACTTACTGGCATTTCTGTTCTACACCATTTGCATGAAACCCAGTGAATCAAGGCACTGTCTGTTATACTCATGATCAGAAACCGGACATCCAAACTTTCTCCAGTGGTACCTGGTCCTGGGAATTTCAAAAATTTCATGGTATTTATCTAGCCATTTTTCAAGGATGAAGTTGGAGGCACTGTGGGTTTCAATTCATTCAGGAACCTTTAAATTTTAAGAAAGCTGATTTCAATGAAATCTCTATAGAACTCTCACAGACAAGGCTTCTCAAAGAGTGGCCAAAAGGTCACATGAAACCAGGCCCATTGAGGTCTACAGTGTGAGTTTCATGTGTGTTTTGAGTCTCAACTATGGCTGCCAAGTCATTCAGAATAAAATCATGTGATTTCCTGGCTGAAATTTCCAATGCTCTGTGGAAAGCCACCCTGGGCCTAGATCTCAGTTTCCAAGGGCAACTCTCATGTGTGGCCTCATATAATCCCAACACAATTCATGACACCTCTTCTCTGAGTTCAGTTCCAGAACTCAGTGTCTAAGGGGAATCACACCAGAGTTCACACCCAGGTGGACCCAGTCTGTTAGGGTAAAAGAAATTGAAGTTAAAGTGTAAAATAGCGGGTGTTGTAAAGTTTCTAAGCTGCAAAGCCTGAGTTAAAATGTAAAGGACCAGGTATTGTTAAGTTCCCATGCTAAACCTAAAACCTGAAATTCCTGTAGGTGTTAGGACAATCCTTTTACTGCCCATTAAATATTCCCCCTGACCATCCAGTTGTTTAATAATCTAGGACCCTGTGCAGCTTGGCACCTAAGCATATCAGGGCCCAAACCAATCAGTTTGAATGTACCCCCCTCCTTAGGATCGACCTATCACCCCCGCCCGACCTGATTCCACCAATGAATGTGCTAATCAAGTTGGAGAGTTGTTGTTCGATTTTCCGGCTGATCAAGATGATTTCCTCTGATATATATAAAGCCTCTGCCTACCCAAAAAGTGTACTGAAGCACTGCTTAACCTCTTCTCGGGGATCTGGGCCGCTGTTGCTTGTTGAGTGAGCACAGAGCCCCAGCGAACTGAATTGGATCATCAAGAAATCCCCATTGCTGTTGCATGAGCCAGTCTCTTGGTAGTCTCTTCCTCCGACGTCTGCTGGAATCTTACAAGTAATCTCTTCCAACTGCCACACAAATGACCACAATTAAAACCAAAACACTCCCACATGGCCCTCATATTCTTCCATATAGACACTCATCATATCCTCTGGCTAAAGGTTTCCATGAGGGGCGCAGCCCAAGACAGTGTCCAAAATAAGCTCCCTTGCCTCTGGTTTGCCTAAAGTCAGGGTGGCCTGTACAACCTTCCTGTGAACCAGGAGTGGTCAAATAGGCCTGCCATTAATACTACTTCGGTTCACCAATTTGAGGCCTACTGACTGTGGGGTTTAGATTCTTTATGTGAATTGGAGTAATCAGAAAACCCAAGCACCTATGGGCTAGCCTCTGCAGGGCTTTTAAGAACTCAATTGACCCAAAGGATCCCTAATCTCACTTGATGGAGGTCAGGAACCTTACAAAGGAAGGTGAGAGACTTTATCCATAATGACTGCTCTTTTGGCCAGTTTGGTTTGAATGCACACATGGGATCATTCTTTAGATCCATCAGGTGCTGATAATCTAAGCCACAGACTCACAAAGGGCCAAAAGGCTGAATCAGACACATCTCCTTCCAAAGAAATTAAGAAAAGAGCCACAGGGGATGTCCATTCATTTCCATTTGAAAACTGTTTTCTTCAGGTTTCAAAAAGAGATGGCCTGAGGCAAAGACCTTGCTGACATTCAGGTCAACAGAACAATAGGTAAGCAAAAGGCCCAAAGCAGGGTTTCTCCAATAAGACTTAAATGGTCACTCTGATATCTGAGTATTCTGAGATGCTCTCCATTCCCTTCAGCTATCCAGTACATGGCCATGTCACAGAGCTTTTAGGTGGTACATATCTTGGAGAGAAAACCATGAGCCTATTCTGGATATTGGCCAGAATTCAGGAAGAAAACAGGAACTTAGAAAGATAGCAGGTGTTGCCCATCGATAAGGAAAGCCTCAGACCATTAATAAATTTGGCAGGATACATGCTGGGATGCGTTCTACTAGACAACACAAATCCATTGATCCATTCTCTTTTCAACTGTCTACAACCACGGACACAGTGGGATTCAGAGACATAGAAACACTCGCCTTGTCAAATGACTTACTAGAAACAGTTCACTCGAAACCAAACAAACCGCCGCTACTACCTATTCTCAGAACATTAGACAAAACCACAAACACACACACACATACAAAGGCACCTCCTTCCCCCAAGTAGGACTGTGACTATCCAGAGTGTCCTATGACTGGTGGGTCATACTATGTTCCACTGAAATGGCCTGTCCTTTCTCAGATCTGGTCTCCTTGTCCAACTCTGTGAAGTTGTCAGGAGCCAGTGGTGAGCCACTACCTGCTTTCTCAGAAAAGGCCCCTCTTCAGAGCTTTCCTGGCATTTGGCCATCCACACATCAGTAGTTACCAAGAAACTCTGACTCTCTCCTTGGTAAATCAAAAAAATTGAGACCCCTGGGACTGGGACTGTGACTGGCTCTGAGTGCCTGGCTTCCTGGATACCAAGTTCAGACAGTTCCATCACCAAAGAAGTGTGATGAGGTCACTTCCTTCAGGAACTGAATGAGGTCACTATCTTGGCAACCTCTTTGCCTTCACAGTTGCTTCCAAAGGTCCCATGATATGGAGGCTGCCCCTACTTCCTGTGATACTTTCACAGGTTATAATGGTATATCAACCATAGGCACCTAGGGACAGCTCTCCACATAGGCCTGTTTTGGTCCATCTTATCTATATGAAAAAAAGAGAGGCTCATTCAGACACAACCCTTTATCCTGACCAGGTTATTCACCATGGAAGATGTCTTTTGCTCTCTCAGGTCCTTCATAGCTGCCTACATCTTCTCCATGGATCATTTCTGCATGGGCCTTTTAGGTTCTCAGCAGGTGGAGAATCCCCTACATGCCTGTATTTTGAGACCAACTCTGTCCCTGCTCTTCTGAAAAGTTAGATTGAGGGATCAGTGTATGGTTAAGGTTAATAACATATTTGATTTGGGTTAGGAATCATTCCGCTCAATTAATAATGGTATTGGGAACCTGTGACATTTTTAAGAATATATAGGTGAAATATAAGTATGAAAACAGAAATCTAGGTAAGATTTGAAGCCCAGAAGGGCATTGGGCCTTTGATTGGGATACTTAGCATTGAATTATGCTATGCACAGATGTCTCAGATAAATCGATATACAATGAAATAGGACCTTGTACCTTGGATGATTGAATGTAGAAGAGAACATCCAATCAAACAGGGATAGTCTGTAGGATCAGGAAGATAGTCGGTAGGTGTTGAAACGAGGGCGAGTATAGACTTTGGACCAAAAGTTCTTTAACAATAGGGTTTCGGTTAGAGAGTGAATGTCAATATCAGCACATGTTTAGGGTCACTCACAATGATGAACTGGGGAAAATATGTAGCAAAGCAGATATCAATAGAGATATTAGGAAATCAGGTATAGTTCAAAGTGAGTGATAATATTAGACATTTTCAACAGGGTTGAACTTGACTGTATAATCTTAGGGAAAAATAAATATGGAGTCACAAATAGATTGACATTTGAGAGCATTAGGCAATTTAGACATAGATGTTTTAGTAATCCATGGTCAATTTCCATTTAGGCTTTGGTACAATCATAAAGGTGAACTTTGCATTTTGTGTCCAGATTATTACAGTGATAAAATGTATATGTAGATCAGGTGGAGTATTTCTTCCACTGTTTCTGGGAGCAATATTTTGAAGATGCATAAATTAGTATTGGGGGTACAAATGGGTGTACCATGTGTTTATGAATATTGAGATAATGCATGAAGAGACCATACTGAGAATTAAAAATATAACTGGTTCCAACTTTAAATAATGGAATGAATTGATATCTGAAAATATACATGAAATCTTATATTGATACACATACATTCATTACAACCATTTATACATCTAATGGAAATATTAGGGTTATGGATAATCATGAAAATTGTGTATATTTTGCTTCAAAAATCATTATGAAAATCAAAAATAATGTGTTTGGAAAGAAGTTTCATGATAAGACCAGTCAAGTAACCTGCAGGAATACGTGTGTTCTGAAGCAGGAAGTGATTGAAAGTGAAACAAATACCTGTAAATTTGATAACTTTTGGATTAAATATATATCCTATGATGTGCAAAAAAAGAAGAAATAGTAATTTACCAGTGTTGAATAGGAATAAACGTCAAAATACATAACATGTCCCATAGGAATCAACTTGCTTTGATATTAAACTGGGTCAGTTACTATAAAAATATTAGGATTTGTGTGCACCGTTCACTGAAGTTAGCTTTCAGTACTAGGTAACAAATATGAATTTCAGGTGGATGAATATTTCTGGAATAATCTTCTGAAAAGTTGATTATAAATCCAAGTACATGAACATGAATAAGTTTATGGAGTGTATAAAAGACACATATATTTCATGTTTTGAAGAACCTGGAGAATATATATATATATATACAAAAAACACACACAGAGACATTAAAAACTGGCAATATATATGCCAATAGAAATTCATCATGAAATATATATCATCCATTGAAGCAAAAATATTTATTTTACTAAACATGGATTTAAGTAAAATGTTGTTAAACTAGGAAGCTCACCCATAGGTTGAATTTTCAGTTCCAACAGTGTTTAGGAGGAGTGATCTCTTCTCACAATTTGTATCTGCCATGTCATCCACCTCACAAAAATATAAGTGTGATACCAGGTAGGATTCAATATGTGCATTAAAAATACATGTTCTGAATAGGCTTCAGAGAAAGGGAAACAAGAATTCACATATTTGTTAACTTTAAATCACATGGAGAACTTTTTCATTTAAAAATTGACTAGATTTGTAACACCTACCCTTTATCATGCAAAAGGCAAGTCCAACTATACAACAGGCCTCCTCTGAACTGGTTGTATTTCTATTTTGTTTGGGTTATTTTTCTCCATCATATTAGGATTAGTAGTGAGAGTCTAGTAGGGTATGGGTAAGTGTCAGGGATTCAGAATTTCGAATGGAAAATAGGAAAATTAATCTCATGTGTATTCAAATATGTGCTACACAAAAATCTCCCCACTCTGATCCAGAACAATGCCTTGACATTTCCTTCACCACAAGTAAGACACAATTAGAGGAGAAGAGTTAGAAAATTTGTGAATACATATCCGGAATGGAAAATGCTCAGGAGTTCACAACCTTGGAGTTGGGAGAGGAGTATCCAAAAGTAAGGGATAGGGTAAACACTCCACAAACATGAAGTTCTTTTGGCCTAAAGACTTCTTGACAAACTGCCTCTGAGTTTGGGCACTTAAAGTATATGTTGTTGTCAGGAGATTTAGCTTCCTTTGTAGTGAGACCATCAAATCTGGAATGGCATCTATGTGACCTGGAGGACATGGTTTCTTGTTTTCCAATGAACATTAGGCAGCAGTGATGAATTCTATCTTTGTCGGCAATTTTTGGCCACCTGGGTCTAAGTGTCTGCCCGCGTGGACTGTGAAGTCATTTGGTCATCCTCCACTTTTCGTGGTGTTTCTGGCTGCTGCACTCGTAGTTTGGTGTTGCTTCAAAAAATACAAGGAGTTCATCAGGGACACAGTGCTGGAGGGAGTTCTGTCAGGTGTGGTGGGTCAGGGTTTACAGGAGAATGCACCAACCAGGCTTCTATCCCACATAGCTTGCCCCCTTGACAAGAGCAACCTGATTCTGAACATTGCCCTGAAACCCCTCTATATAATAAGATGCCTTTACATATAAGGGTCTGCTGGCAGCAGCATGTCAGTCACAAGCCATTTGGAAGTCAAAGACATATTCACATGGCCCCACCACAGATGTTTATCACACACCTTCACACCACAGCTCTAGGCCCACTACTCAGCAGGCTCCAACTTACAGGCATCTCTTTTCTACTCCATTTTCATGAAACCCAGTCAATCAAGGCATTGTCTGGTACACTCATGATCAGGAACCAGATATCCAAAGGTTCTCCAGTGCCACCTGGTAATGGGAATTTCAAACCTTGCATGGTATTTATCTAGCCATTTTTCAAAAATGAATTTGAGACACTCTGGGTTTCAATTAATTCAGGAACCATTAAATGGTGAGGAAGCTCATTTCAATGAAAGCTCTAGAGAACTCTCATAGGCAAGGCTACAGAAACAGAGGCCAAATGGTAACATAAGCAAGGCCCATTGAGGTCTACAATGTTAGGTCCATGTGTGTTTTGACTCTCATCGATGGCTGCCAAGTCTTTCAGAATAAAATCATGTGATATCCTTGCAAAGATTCCCAGTTTTCTGTGCAAAGCCACCCTGGGCCTAGATCACAGATACCAAGAGCGAATCTCATGCGTGGCCTCCTAAAATCTCAAAACAATTCATGGCAATACTTCACTGAGGTCAGTTCCAGAAAGCAGTCTCTAAGTGGAATCACACAACAGTTCAAGCCCAGGTGAACACAGTTATCTCTTCCAACTGACACACAAATGACCACAATTAAAACCAAAACACTTCGACATGGCCCTCATTTTCTTCCATATAGACACTCATCATAACCTCTGGCTGGAGGTTTTCATGAGGAGCGCAGTCCAAGACAGTGTCCAAAATAAGCTCCCTTGCCACTCATTTGCTAAAGTCAGGGTGGCCTGGACATACTTTCTGTGAACCAGGCGTGATGAAATAGGCATGCTGTGAAGACTACACCGCTTCTCTACTTTGAGGCCAACTGACTCAGAGGTTAAGATTATTTATGTGAATTGGAGTCATGAGAAAACCCAAGCACCTCTGCAGGGCTTTGGAGAACTCCTCTGACCCAAAGGATCCCTATTGATGGAAGTCAGGAACCTCACAGAGGAAGGCGAGACGTCATCCACAAGGACTGCTCTTTTGGCCATTTTGGTTTTGGATGCACACATGGGATCTTTCTTTAGATCCATCAGGTGCTGAGAATCTAAGCCACAGCCTCACACAGGGCCAAGAGGCTAAATCACACACATCCCTTTCCAAAGCAATAAAGCAAAGGGCCACGGGTGATGCCCATTCATTTCCATTTGAAAACTGTTTTCCTCAGGCTTCACAAAGGGGTGGCCTGAGGCAAAGAACTTCTTGAAATTAAGGGCAACAGAACATTATGTAAGCAAAAGGCCCAAAGCAGGGTTTCTCCACTGATACTTTACTGGTCACACTGATATCTGAGTTTTCTGAGATGCTCGCCATTCCCTGCAGATATCCAGTACATGGCCATGTCACAGAGCTTGGAGGTGGTACATATCTTGGACAAAAAAACATGAGCCAATTCTGGAGATTGGAAAGAATTCAGGAAGAAAATTGGTAATTAGGAAGATAGTAGGTGTTGCCCATCCTTAAGGAAAGCCGCAACCCATTCATAAATTGGGCAGGTTGAATGCTGGGAAGCTTTCTACTAGACAGGACAAATACATTGATGCATTCTCGTTTCTAATGTATACAACCACGGACACAGTGGAATACACAGACATAGAAACACTCGCCTTGTCAAACGACTTACTAGAAACAGTACACTCCAAAAAAAAAAAAAAAAACTAACCGCCTTTCCTACCTATTCTCAGAAGATGAGACAAAATCATAAACCCACAACCACACCCACAAAGTCACCTCCTTCCCCCAAGTAGGTCTGTGACTCTACGGAGTGTCCTCTGACTGGTGGGCCATACAATGTTTCCCCGAAATGTCTTGTCCTGTCTCAGATCTGGTCTACTTGGCCAACTCTTTTAAGTTGTCAGAAGGGAATTTTGAGCCACTACCTGCTTTCTCAGGAAAGGCCCCTCTTCAGAGCTCTCCTTGCTTTTGGCATCATAATATCAGTAGGAACAAAGAAAGACTGACTCTGTCTTTGGTAAATCCAAGCAAGTGAGCCCACTGCGACTGGGACTGGGACTGGCTCTGTGTGCCTGGCTTCCAGGATCCCAAGTTCAGAGAGATCCATCACGAAGGAAGTGAGGTGAGGTCACTTCCTTCAGGAACTGAATGAATTCACTGTCTTGTAAACCATTTTGTCCTAATAGTTGCTTCCAAGGGTCCCATTAGATGGAGGGTTCCCCTACTTCCTCTGAAATGTTCACAAGTTAGAATGGTATGTCAACCTTAGGAACCCGGGAATAGCTATCCACACAGGCCTGGTTTGGTCCTTCTCCTCTACATTAAGAAGAGAGAGGCTGATTCAGACACATCCCTTCATCCTGACCAGGGTGTTTGACATGGAAGATGACTTTTGCTCTCTCAGGTCCTTCATAGATGACTATATCTTCTCCAGGGTTCATTTCTACATGGATCTTTGAAGTTCTCAGCAGGTGGAAGATCCCCTACATTCCTGTCTTGTAAGACCAACTCTGTCCCTGCTTTTCATTAAATTTAGATTGAGGGAACAGTGTATTCTTAGGGTTAATAAAATGTTTGAATTGGGTTAGGAATCATTCTGCGGGATGAATAATGGTATTGGGAACCTGCGATATTTATAAAAATATAGAGGTTAAATATATGAATAAAAACAGAAATCTAGGTAATTTTGAAGCCTAGAGGGCATTGGGCCCTTGATTGGGATACTTAACTTTGATTTACATTGTGCACAGATGTCTCAGAAAAATAGATATATAATGGCATAGAACCTTGTACCTTGGATGATTGAATGTCGAAGAGAACATCCAGTCAAAAACGGATAGTCGGTAGGATTAGGTAGATAGTAGGTTTAGGAAGAAGTGTCAATATAGGATTTGGAATATATGTTCTATCGCAATAGTGTTTTGGTTAGAGAGTGAAAGTAAACATAACTTCATGTGAAGGGTCAGTCACAATGATGAACTGGGGAAAATATGTAGGAAACCACATATCAATAGAGACATAATGAAATCAGGCAAAGTATAAAGTGAGTGATATGATTAGGCATTTTCAACAGGGTAGAGTTTGAATATATAATCTCTGGAAGAAACAAATATGTAGTCACCAACAGGATTGATAATTGAGAGGATTAGGCAACATGGACAGGAATGTTTTTAGTAATCCATGTTCACTTTCCATTCAGACTCCGGTACAATCATAAGTGTGACATTTACTTTTTGTGTCCCGAATATTACTGTGATAAAATGTGTATGTAGATCTGGTGACATGAGTATTTCTTACACCATTTCTGGCAGTAATATTTAGAAGACATATACATAAGTATTGGTTGTACAAAGAGGTGTGCCCTGTGTCTATGAATATAGAGATAATGCATGAATTGACCACACTGTGAATAAATAATATAGCTGATTCCACTTTAAATAATGGATGGAATTGATATCTGAAAATATTTAAGATATCTTATATTGATATAAAATCATTCATTCCAACCAGTTATACATCTATTGTTAATATTAGTGTTATTGTTTATCATGAACGGTGTCTGAGTTTCGCTTCAAAAATGATTATGAAAATTGAAAATAATGTGTTTTGTAAAGAAGTCTCATGAAAAGACCAGTCAAGAAACATGGATGAATACATGTGTTCTGAAGAAGGAATTGATTGAAAGTGAAACAAATGCCTATAAATTTGCGAAACTGTGGATGAAAAATATATCCTATGATGTGCATAAACTGAAGAAATCATAATGTACCAGTGTTGAATAAAAATGAACGTCAAAACACACAGCATGTCCCATTGGAATCTACTCGCATTGATGTTAAACTGGGTCAGTTACTGTAGAAATATTAGGATTTGTATGCAACATTCACTGAAGTTAGTTTTCACTAGTAGGAAAAAATATGTATTTCAGGTGGATGAATATTTCTGAGAATAATCATGAGAAAATTTGATTATAAATCCACATACATGAATATGAATGAATTTAGGAAGTGTGTAATAAGACACATATATTTCATATTTTGAAAAATCTGGAGACTGTATATATATATATATATATATATATATATATATATATATATATATACACACAGACATTAAAAAGTAGCAATATATATGCCAATCGAAATTCACCATGAAATATAAATCATCCACAGATGCAAAAATATTCATTTTACTGAACATGGATTTATGTATAATGTTGTTCATCTAGGAAGCTCACCCATAGGTTTAATTTTCTGTTCCAACAGTGTTTAGGAGCTGTGATGTCTTCTCGCAATTTGTATCTGCCAAGTAAGCCACCTCACAAGATTGTACGAGTGGTACCAGGTAGGATTCTGTATGTGCATATAAAAATACATGTGCTGTATATGCTACGGAGAAAGGGAGACACGAATTCATACATTTGTTTACTTTAAAAACACATGGAGAACTCTTTCAATAAAAAAATTAACTAGTTTATACCTTCTACCCAATATAATGCAAAAGACAATTCCAACTACACACCATGCCTTCTCTGAACTGCTTGTATTTCTATTCCGTTTGGGTTATTTTACTCCACCATATTAGGATTAGTAGTCAGAGTCTAATAGGGTATATGTTAGTGTCAGGGATTTAGTATTCTGAATGGAAAATTGGAAAATGAATCCAATGTGTATGCAAATATGTGCTACACAAAATTTTTCCCACTCTCATCCAGAACAATGCCTTGACAATACTTTCACCCCAAGTAAGACACAATTAGGGAAAAAGAGTTAGGAATTCTGAGAATACAAATCTGGAATGGAATATGATCAGTAGTTCACAAACTTGGAGGTGGTAGAGGAGTTTCCAAAAGTAAGGGACAGGGTCAAAACTCTCCATATAACAAGATGCCTTTACAAATAAGGGTATGCTGGCTGCATCCTGTCAGTCACAAGGCATTTGGAAGCCAATGGCAGATCGAAATGGCCCCAGCGCATATTTTGTGTCACACACCTGCCCAACATTGCTCTAGGCCCACTGCTCAGCAGGCTCCAACTTACTGGCATAGCTGATCTACACCATTTTCATGAAACCCAGTCAATCAAGGCACCGTCTGGTATACTCATGATCAGCAACAGGACATCCAAAGTTTCTCCAGTGCCACCTGGTCATGGGAATTTCAAAAATTTCATGGTATTTATCTAGCCATTTTTCAAGGATGAAGTTGGAGGCACTATGGGTTTCAATTAATTCAGGAACCATTAAATGGTGAGGAAGCTCATTTCAATGAATGCTCTGAAGAACTCTCACAGGCAAGTCTTCCCAAAGAGTGGCCAAAAGGTCACATGAAGCCAGACCCATTGAGGTCTACAATGTGAGTTCCATGTGTGTTTTGACTCTCAACTATGGCTGCCAAGTCTTTAAAAATAAAATCATGTTATATCCTGGCTGAGATTCCCAGTGCTCTGTGGAAATCCACACTGGCCTTAGATCTCAGTTTCCAAGGGTCACTCTCATGCGTGGCCTAATAAAATCCCGACAAAATTTATGGCAATACTGCTCTGAGGTCAGTTCCAGAACTCAGTCTCTAATGGGAGTCACACCAGAGTTCAAGCCCAGGTGGACCCAGTCATCTCTTCCAACCACGATACAAATGTCCACAATTAAAACCAAAACACTCCCACATGGCCCTCATCTTCTTCCATATAGACACTAATCATTACCTCTGGTAGCAGGTTTCCATGAGGGGCGCAGCCCACAACAGTGTCCAAAATAAGCTCCCTTTTTCCCTCATTTTCCTAAAGTCTGTGTGGCCTAGACACCCTTCCTGTTAACCAAGAGTGATCAAATAGGCATGCCGTTAATGCTGCTTTGCTTCTCCAATTTGAGGCCAAATTACTGTGCGGTTTAGATTCTTTATGTGAACTGGAATCATGAGAAAACCCATGCACCTATAGGCTAGCCTCTACAGGGCTTTAAATATCTCATTTGACCCAAAGTATCACTATTCTCACTTAATGGAGGTCAGGAACTTTACATAGGAAGGCGAGAGACTTCATCTACAATATCTGCTCTTTTAGCCATTTTTGTATTGGATGCACACATGAGATATTTCTTTGGATCCATCTAGTGCTGAGAATCTAAGCCACAGCCTCACACAGTGCCAAGAGGCTGATTCAGACACATCCCTTTCCAAAGCAATTAAGCACAGAGCCACAGGTGATGCCCATTCATTTCAATTTGAGAACTCTTTTCTTCAGGCTTCACAAAGGGGAGGCCTGAGGCAGAGACCTTCCTGACATTCAGGGCAATAAAACAATAGGTAAGCAAAAGGCACAAAGCAGGCTTTCTCCACTGAGACTTTACTGGTCATACTGATATCTGAGTTTTCTAAGAAGCTCGTCATTCCCTTCAGGTATCCAGTACATGTCCATGTCACAGAGCTTGGAGGTGGTACATATCTTGGGCACAAAAGCATGAGCGTATTCTTTAGAGAGGCCAGAATTCAGGAAGAAAACAGGAACTTTGGAGGATAGCAGATGTTGCCCATCCATAAGTCAAGTAGCAGTCCATTCATAAATTGGGCAGTATGAAGGCTGGCAAGCTTTCTACTAGACAGGACACATCCATTGATGCATTCTCTCTTCTTATGTCTACAACCACGAACACCGTTTTATATACAGACATAAAAACACTCACCTTGTCAAAGTACTTACCAGAAAGAGTTCACTCAATCCAAACAAACCGCCTTTGATACCTATTCTCAGAACAAGTGAAAACCACAAACCTACACCTACACCCATAAAGGCACCTCCTTTCCCTAAGTAATTCTGAGACTATTTGGAGTGTCCTCTGACTAGTGGGCCACAGTATGTTCCCTTTAAATGGCATGTTCTCTCTCAGATCTGTCCTCCTTAGCCAACTCTGTAAAGTTGTCAGGAGCCAGCATTGAGCAACGACCTTTTTCTCAGGAAAGGCCCCTCTTCAGAGCTCTCTTGGCATTTTGCCATCCTCACATCAGTAGGTACCAAGAAAGACTGACTCTGTCTTTGGTAAATCCAAACAAGTGAGACCACTGGGACTGGGACTGGGACTGGCTCTGTGTGCCTGGCTTCCTGGATCCCAAGTTCAGATAGTTCCATCAACAAGGAAGTGAGGTGAGGTCAATTCCTTCAGGAACTGAATGAGGTCACTGCCTTGGCAACCACTTTGTCCTAACATTTGCTTCCAAGGGTCCCATGAGATGCAGGCTGCCCCTACTACCTGTGACAGTTTCACAAGTTAGAATGGTATATCAACCATAGGCACCCGGGAACAACTCTCTAAACAGGCCTGGTTTGGTCCATCTTCTCTACATTAAAATTTGAGATCCTGATTCATACACAACCCTTCATACTGACCAGGTTGTTTTCCATGGAAGATGACTTTTGCTCTCTCAGGTCCTTCATAGCTGCCTACATCTTCTCCAGTGATCATATCTGCATGGATCTTTGAGGTTCTCAGCAGATGAACAATCCCCTACATTCCTGTATTGTAATACCAACTCTGTGCCTGCTCTTCTGTAAAGTTAGATTGAGGGAAGAGTGTATGGTTATGTTTAATAACATGTTTGATATGGGTTAGGAATTATTCTGCTGGATGAATAATGGTATTGGGAACCTGAGATATTTATAAGAATATAGAGTTGGAATATTGTAATGGTCGGGCAGGCATAGGAGGAAGAGACCACCAAGAGACTGTCTCATGCAACAACAAAGGGTTTATTGAGGGTCCAGCATGCTGGGACTCAGAGCTCACTTGAATAGAGCAGAGAGTCCTGAGAACAGCTTAAACAGAGCTTATATACTTTCCTTGGAGAGGGCAGGGAGGGAAATTTATTGATGCGTCAGGGAGAGTGGGCAGTTTGCTTTCAACGGGATGATGGAGTACATTCTGCAGTTTGGCAGTTGGGGACAGCACATTCTGGGAACAAGATTAGCAAACAGTTCTCAAGATTTCAACAGTGTTTTATTAAGCATACAGAAAAATAGGAAGTGACAAGTACCTATTTTATTAACTTTTTATTCCCCAATTCTTCTTCTGGTTACTTTTAATCATGAAAGTGATCATTGAAGGGTGTCACATTTTATGTCTCCTAGTGGGGTATATTGTTGTCTGATTACCATAAGTTTAAATTGTCCAATTTGAGCTTCGAGAAAGGAAACTACATGGTTGAGCCAACAGGGTCCTACAGTTAGCAATAATATGAGGATTATTAATGGACAGGCCTGGGCTTATGAAAGCATAGTTAACCAGAGGGACTGTGTGAACCAAGACTCAAACCACCCTTTTTGGGCCTCTCTCTCTCGTTGACACTCTTAAAGGCATTTTCTTAATATACTCATAGGTTCTTATACAACTCCAGTATGGTCGGCATAAAAACAACCTTCTTCCCTCAATGCAGCACAAAGTCCTCCTTCTCTCATGAAGAGAAGGTTTAACCCTCGCCTGTTCTGTAAAACAACTTCAGAGAGAGAGGTTAAACATTCCTGTAAAGCTGTGATGGAGGTTTTATTATCTTTAATTTTTGGTCTATTGCTGCTTCTAATTGGGTCATTTGTTGTGTCCCATGGACTAGGGTTCCTGTGCTCACTCCTGCAGCAACTCCTATTCCTAATAGGATGGCTAAAGTGAGAGATACAGGTTCCCGGTGGAAACAGGTTGTATGCCCTCCGATTTGATATTTAAATGAACATGCATCATCCTAGAACACTCTGGGAAACATCTGCACCATTATATAATTAATCACATCTGTTGACCATTTCATGAAAACATAAACAATGTTTAAGTATATAGAATTATACTGTTGTAGGTACGGAAAAGGAAAGGAATCTAAGATAGCACCGAAGACAGGGAAACAGCCCTATTTGGTTGCAAACGGATTTAGAGGGTATTGCTTCTGTTGTAATCAATTAATCTTCTGAACCCCAAGTTTAGGTAGTTTCAGAATTTGTACCCAACATGTAAGGGAAGGGGCTCAGAAGTTCACAGTCTGCAGAAGTTCACAAAAAGCAGTTTTTGTTTCTGTTATTTTTTCCTCTGTTCTCGGCAAGTTAACTTTTCAAGGACACTTGGGACAGGGAGAGCTTTTTTTTTTTCTCTTTTTATTCTCCCTGCCAGCTGTTACCATGGAGCCTAGTTGGTAACTTCTTTACTTTGAATTGTAGCCATCTCTGAGAATCCCCAGCTCAAGGCCAGAGGCCTTGTTCACTTATTTTGTGAAAAACTCGTAAGGGGGTGTCTAGCTTAGGAGTGCTGATTTTTCCAGCCACTGGCCAAGTAGAACAGGGCGACATGAAAACACGGAGTTTATCTACATTGAATTCTTTTATAGGGACTCTTTTGCTGAAAGTCCTAAAGTCAGCAATGGTGAAGACTTCTGGAGAAGGTCATATAAGACTTTTCTGTGGGCCTGGTGAAGAGGGGCAAGACGTGGAAAGCAAGGCTGAGAGCAGCTCCGTTTATCTGAGAATTAGGAAGGAGAGATGTAAAAGAATATTGGGAAAGGGGTTTGTGATTTTCCTGGCAACAAAAACTTGAGCAGTAGAACAGGTAGAGCAGAGGGGACGACAGGAGTGAGTATCCCAAAAAGCCTGTGAGGGACTTTAAATTCTTAGTCACCTGTTTTCAGAGATGACAAGGCAACTTTAAAGGTCACTTTCATTACATCTTGGATAGTGGTCTGAGGGATCTCCTCAGCTGGTTTGAGCTTTGGGTTAGCTGGTAAGAGGACCTGATGGGACCTGCTCTGGGCACTTACTGGAGAAAAGAGGACTGAGTGGGTGGAGGGGTACCTCAGTACCTGATACCTCAGCAAGGGCGCAATTGTCTGAGAACCGGCCGAGGTTTGGTTTTTTGATCTAGTAAATGGAGGGGAGAAATCAGGTTGCTCAGGTGGGAGTGAAAGCAGAGAGTCTGGAGCAGAAGGCTGAGGGTTAGGATCTATTGGAGAAGCATAGTTCAGGACGTGAGTGAAGGAGGGAAAAGGTCTTCACATAGGGGAATCTCCTTCCACCCTTTTGATCACTTGTAGAAGTTAAAAATGTCATGCATAATTTGAGGATCTAGAGAGCCTTCTGGGGTCCATCAGTTTTGGTTGTCTAATTGGTAATATGGCCAATGCTGTGTACTGAATTTGATGGGGAGTTTGGGTTCCACCAGGCAGTCCCTGTATGCTAACATCCCCATGACTTACAGAAGAAGTTGGCTTTTTCCCCTCACAGCCGTGGCTCTTTGTGGCTTTGATAGTCTGCCATGCAAACATAGTAATCTGGGCTAGCCAACCTGCATCTTGCTCGCGTGTCCCTACATCCATAATGTTTGTTTCCATTATCGATGATACAGAAGGTATTTAATAGAATTTTAGTGGGATCCACTTTATCAGATATATCCCAATAGGAAAAACCTATAGCCAGCTGACAAATGTCTGGGTGGAGAGATGGCCACCAGGTCCCTATGGGGGCTGTAAGCGAGATAGACCATACTTCTTCTCTAGTAGGATTTGTGATCAGCCATCGCTAATGAACCACCTGATGAGGTTTAGGACTACTGGTGGCCAAGGGGAGAGTCTATAGCCTTATTCATATGGTGAATACACAATTTGAAAGGGTTACTAGTCATTTCCAGTTTCCATCAAGAGTCTGGACAGAGCGCAGGCTTGAGATGAGAGGCATGGATCCAGGAATTGATTCCGTATACATTTACTGATGTAGGTGTTATAAGTAGTACCTGATATGTTCCTTTCCATCGGGGTTCCAGGAATGAAACCTGATGTCTTCTTATGTAGATGAAGTCTCTTACATTATATTGAAGTGGAGTCCCCTTGTCCCCAGTTTGGTAGGCCGTGGCCAGCTGTTTGAACAGATATCAATGAGTTCTTTCAAGAGCTTTAAGTCTGTCAAGCTAGGGGGTGTGGAAGGGATCCTTAGGTCTTAGAGTTGGGGTTAGGTCCCTTACTGGAGGAAGGGCACCATAGAGAATTTCACAGGTGGTGAGGTTACACAAAGAAACAGAGGGAGTATTTCTTGCATGAAACAGTGGATAAGGCAGGAGCATAGTCCAATCTTTTATGCAGGTCTCTAAGAGTAATTTCGTAAAGGTCTATTTAATGGTTCTATTTATTTTTTCTACCTGTCCTGAGTTCTGGGGTCTATAAGCATAATGTAACTACCAATTAATAACCAGGGTACTGGTTAACCTATTCTCAGAACATGGGACAAAAAAAGAATCCCACACCAACACCCACAAAGGCACCTGCTTCCCCCAAGTACATCTGTGACTATCTGGAGTATTCTCTGACTGGTGGGTCTTACTATGTTCCCCAAAAATAGCCTGTCTTGTCTCAGATCTGGTCTTCGTGGCCAACTCTGCGAAGATTTCAGGAGCCAGCATGAGCCACTACCTGCTTTCTCAGGAAAGGCCCCTCTTCAGAGCTCTTCTGGCATTTGGCCATCCCCACATCAGTAGGTACCATGAAAGACTGACTCTGTCCCTGGTAAATCCAAAGAAGTGAGCCCACTAGGAGTAGGACTGGGACTGGCAATGGGTGCCTGGCTTCCTGGATCCCAAGTTCAGAGAGTTCCAACACCAAGGAAGTGACGTGAGGTCACTTCCTTCAGAAACTGAAAGAGGTCACTCCCTTGGCAACCACTTTGTCCTAACAGTTGCTTCCTATGGTCTCTTGAGATGGAGGATGCCCCTACTTCCTGTGACACTTTCACAAGTTAGAATGGTATATAAACCATAGGCACTCAGGAATAGCTCTCCACACAGGCCTGGTTTGATCCATCTTCTCTACATTAATAAGAGAGAGGCTGATTCAGATACACTCCTTTATCCTGACCAGGTTGTTTGCCATGGAAGATGACTTTTGCTCTCTCAAGTCCTTCATAGCTGCCTACATCTTCTCCAGGAATGATTTCTGCATGGACCTTTGAGTTTCTAAGCAGGTGGAAGATCCCCTACATTCCTGTATTGTAAGACCAACACTGTCCCCGCTCTTCTGTAAAGTTAGATTGAGGGAACAGTGTATGTTAGGTTTAATAACATGTTCAATTTGGGTTAGGAATCATTCTTCGGGATGAATAATAGTATTGGGAAACTCTCTCATATCTGGTCTCCTTGGCCAACTCAGTGAAGTTTTCAGGAACCAGTGGTGAGACACTGCCTGCTTTCTCATGAACTGGCCCTCTTCAGAGCTCTCCTGGCATTTGGCCATCCTCACATCAGTAGGTACCAAGAAAGTCTGACTCTGTCCTTGGTAAATACAAACATGTGAGCCCACTGGAATTGGGACTGGGACTGACTCTGGGTGCCTGGCTTCTTGGATCCCCAGTTCAGAGAGTTCCATCACCAAAGAAGTGAGGTAGGTCACTTCATTCAGAAACTGAATGAGGTCACTGCCTTGGCAAACACTTTGTCCTAAAAGTTGTTTCCTAGGTTCCCATGAGATGGAGCCTGCCCCTACTTACTGTGACACTTCAAGCTAAGAATTGTATATCAAAAATCGGCACCCGGGAACAGCTCTCCACACATGCCTGATTTGGTCCAACTACTCTACATTAAGAAGAGAGAGGCTGATTCAGACACATCCCTTCATTTTGACCTGGTTGTTTTCCATGGAAAATGAATTTTTCTCTCTCAGGTCCTCCATAGCTGTCAACATCTTCTCCAGGGAACATTTCTGTAAGGACCTTTGAGGTTCTCAGCAGGTGGAAGATCCCCTACATTCCTGTATTGTAAGACAAACTGTGTCCTTACTCTTTTGTAAAGTTAGATTGATGGAAGAGTGTATGGTTAGGATTAATAACATATTTGATTTGAGTTAGGAATCATTCTGCAGGATGAATAATGGTATTGGGAATCTGCGATATTTACAAGAATAAATAGGTGAAATGTAAGTATGAAAACAGAAATCTAGGTAAGATTTGAAGCCCAGAAGGGAATTGGGCCTTTGATTGTGACACTTAGCTTTGAATTATGTTCTGCACAGATGTCTCAGATAAATCGATATAAAATGGCATAGGACCTTGTACCTTGGATGATTGAATGTCGAAGAGAATATCCAGTCAAAAGGGGACAGTAGGTGGATTAGGAAGATAGTAAGTAAGTTTAGAAAAAAGAATGAGTATAGGAATTGGACCAAAAGTTCTTTAGCAACAGGGTTTCGGTTAGTGAGTGAATGTCAATGTCAGCACATGTGAAGAATGAGTCACAATGATGAACTGGGGAAAATATGTAGGAAAGCAGATATCTATAGAGACATTATGAAATCAGACAAAGTATAAAGTGAGTGATAGTATTAGATATTTTCAACAGGGTTGAATTTGAATATATAATCTTAGGAAGAAACAAATATGTAATCATTAATAGGATTGACATTTGAGAGCATTAGCCAAATTGGACATGGATTTTTTTAGTAATCCATGTTTACATTCCATTTAGTCTTTGGTACAATCATAAGTGTGAACTTTGCATTTTGTGTCCAGAATATTACTGTGATAAAATGTTTATGTACATCAGTTGACAGAGTATTTCTTCCACCATTTCTGGGAGCAATATTTTGAAGACATATAAATTAATATTGGGGGTACAAAGAGGTGTACCCTGTGTCTATGTATGTAGAGATAATGCATGAAGAGACCATACTGTGAATAAATAATATAACTGATTACACTTTAAATAATCGATTGAATTTATATCTGAAAATATGCAGAAAATCTTATATTGATATACAATCATTAATTCCAACCAATTATACATATAATGGTAATATTACTTTAATGGTTTATCAAGACGGGTGTGTGAGATTTGCTTCAAAGCGATAATGGAAATTGAAAATAATGTGTTTGGAAAGAAGTCTCATGAAACGAGCAGTCAAGAAACATTAAGGAATACATGTGTTCTGAATCAGGAAGTGATTGAAAGTGAAACAAATGCCTATCAATTTGATAAATTGTGGATGAAATATTTATCCTATGATGTGCATTAACTGAAGAAATAGTAATGTACCAGAGTTGAATAAAAATGAACGTCAAAATACACTTCATGTCCCATAGGAATCTATACGCATTGATGTTAAACTGGGTGAGTTACTGTAGAAATATTAGGATTTGTGTGCACCATTCACTGAAGTTTGTTTTCAGTACTAGGAAACAAATATGTATTTCAGGTGGATGAATATTTCTGATAATAATCTTGTGAAAAGTTGATCATAAATCCACATATATGAATATGAATGAATTTAGGGAGTGTATAATAAGACACATATATTTCATATTTTGAAAAATCTGGAGAGTATATATATATATATATATATATATATATATATATATATATATAACACACACACACAGACATTAAAATGTAGCAATATATATGGCAATCTAAATTAATCATGAAATATATATCATCCACAGATCCAAAAATATTCATTTTACTGAACATGGGTTTATGTATAATGTTGTTCAACTAGGAAGCTCACCCATAGGTTGAATTTTCAGTTCCAACAGCGTTTAGAATGAGTGATCTATTTTCACAAATTGTATCTGCCAATTCATCCACCTCACAAGAATGTACGTGTGGTACCAGGTAGGATTTGATATGTGCATATAAAAATACATGTGCTGAATAGGCTACAGAGAAAGGGAGACAGGAATTCAAATATTTGTTAACTTTCAAACACATGGAGAACTATTTAAATTGAAAATTTGCTAGATTTATAACTCCTACACTACATAATGCAAAAGGCAAGTCCAACTATGCACCATGCCTCCTCTGAACTGCTTGTATTTCTATTTTGTTGGGGTAATTTATCTCCATCATATTTGCATTAGTAGTCAGAGTCCAGTAGGGTAGGTTTTAGTGTCAGGGATTAAGTATTTCGAATGAAAAATTAGATAATGAATCCAATGTGTATGCAAAAAATCTTCCCATTCTCATCCAGAACAATGCCTTGACATTGCATTCGCCCCAAGTAATACACAATTAGAGGAGAAGAGTTAGAAAATCTGTGAATACATATCTGGAATGGAAAATGCTCAGGAGTTCACAAGCTTGGATGTGGAAGGGGAGTTTCCAAAAGTAAGGGACAGGGTTGATAGACCCAACCTGATCATTTATTAAAATTGGGAGCCCACTTGCCAGAAAGCCATGAAAAGATAATTTTGGATTTATTATAAATTACTGCAAATTCTGAACCTGCTTGGAATGTTTGCCCATGCCTTAAACTCACCCATGCCTGGCTCTCTGACCAGATTGCAGCCCTCTCTGAAACTTTAGTGACACCTCATAAATATTTTCTTTCCCTGGCCAGACATCGAGTCTCTGAGGCTCTAATGGTCCTCATAATTTCTGATGTTGGGGTGAGCTTAAAAAAAAATGTAAACTACCGTTAGTGTGATGCTTGTTAAAGTTCTGTTATCTGTAACCCCCTTTTTGTGCATCTTTCTGGGCTATATAGCTGGGCTATAGGAAAGGTGGGTTTGCTGTCTTGCTCCCGCCATTTTGGGAGGGAGAGGTAGCCTTTCCCTTTGAAATAATTAGCTTGCCTTAATTTGATTTTACTAGGAGTCAGTGGTCTTTACATGCGTTCCTGGTCTAATATTTTGGAGTTCCCCAGTGAGATGACCCTGCCGGACAAGATCACAAGACCAGACTGCTGTAAATTCTGAAGTTGGCCTTCCTTCCAGGGCTCCAAGCTTGAGAGCAACTCTAGGGTTTGTGCAACTTGAGATGGTCCAAGGCCTTGGAGTTAGCCTTCAGTTCAGGGAGCACTGCAGTGAACCACCGCATTAAAACTATTAGCAAGCACCTGGTGGAGGAGGCATCCATAGGTAATTGGTGCCTTTATAACATCTGATATCCGGTTAAGGGAGATCTCTTCTGATGACAGAGAGGTGGACTGAGGAGGCTCACATATACTGCTGTCTGGGACAGTAACAAGAATCATTCTGTCATCTGTTCTGTTCTCTAGGGAATTCATCTGGAAGGGTAGAGAGGTGCCAACGGGCACGCATGCGCTCCTACGGGGAGCTTTAGGAAGACATTGCATTGCTCCTCTGTTTTCCTGTTTCGGCGCCGGATTTCTGTTTTTTTTTTTTTTTTTTTTTTTTTGTTGTTGTTGTTGTTTTGTTCTGTGTTCTATATGTTTTTTGTTTGTTTGTTTTTATGCATTTTGTTGTGTGATTTCTGTGGTGAAAACTTAAGGATATCGGACATGAAAATAAAGCAAGTAAGCCTGACACCCTTTGGACTGAGTTTAAAGGAACTGCATTGAACTTTACACCCGTTTGTTAAGCAGTATGATAGAAGCCCCTAGCTGGCTGCCTGGAGCACACTCACTGCAGAGGGCAGTGCCTGCGGGGGACCTAAGAACTGAGTATCTCCCAGGTTAATAAGTGAAACTCCTTTAAAATCCCTTGTCCCTCCAGATAAAGAGAGTCACAACCTTTTGGCAGAGTCCCTGTGTTTATCTTTGTTAGCAAAGCAATAAACCTTCGTTTTTCTTTTTCTCAAAACCCTGTCCTCATTTTTAAATTGGCATTAATTGGCTTCAAGTTCAGGAACCCAACTTTAAGTTACAAATTTTGATAACCCACCCGCACCCTGGAACTTTTTGAGAGCTGACTACAGAAATGTTAGGAGATGGAGCATGCTTGTGGTGGAACTGAAACAGAGGAGCAAATCCTGTAAGTAAAAGGAGGGACTGAGGGACTCCCAGCAGCTGCTGAAGCCTTATTTTTTCAGAGAATTCCCTAGGTCTTTCCCTGCAATTTAACGATAATGCCACCTCTGTCATCTTAAAAAAGAGGGAAAAAAAGGGGACACTAAATGCAGGAAAGTCACTATGGAGACACTTGATTTTACATTTCAGGATGCTCCTCTGTGAAAACATCTGGTCCCCTTGTGGGGACATCTGTGGTGCAACTGGTGTAGGAGATTTTTCTCTTATCTGCTCTGTTTTAAAGGCTTCTGTCTGTCAGTCATAGTCTGGAGCTCCTTTCTGTCTGTCGTGTGTCTTTGTTTCTGGCACTTTAAGACATGTGCAATAATGTGTTGATATTATATATTGTTTCTTGGGAATGATTTTACCTGAATGTGTGTCTAAATGATGATGTTTTATTGTAACAATCTGGTAGCTTATTGGGTTTTTGAAGCATTGCAGAATCTTGCCGTTAAAAGTCAGATTGAGATAATTGTTTAGTTTATGATTTCAGATAATTCATGCCAGAGAACTTCAATACTTAGGATGGAAAACTAAAGAACTCTACTTCCAAGTTGGCAAGAAATTTTCCAATCATTCAGTCTTTTTTTTTTCACCAATTTTTAATTGGGTAGCCTGGGAAAATGTCACTGTGTGTACCAGTGCATTAATTTGGACAAGGATAGTAAATCATAGTATGGTATCTGTTGACAACACAAGATGTAAAGATATAAAATTTTGTAAATTTTGTCTTAAGCTTGTATCAAAATTTTCAACATCCTATCTGGAAAATTATGGTTAAAATGCGTTAGGCCTGAGGTGTCTGCTCAGAATAGCAGTTTTTTCCTGCTCCTTCCAGACCTCAGCCAGGACTTAGATTGAAATGCAAATGAAAGAAGCCTGCAAGATCAGTAGGAGACTGATATGAGGCTTAAGGAAAAAAAAAGTAAATAGTATGGTATTTACTAATTACTGGTCAGTTATTTTTTCTAGGACTCTTATTTTTTTCCTTAGATCCTTTAATTTTTCTAACTCATAATTTTGATCCTACAGACCTAGGTTAATGTTTTTCTGATCAGTTCTATCTTTGACCAACTGTGGAGTTTTTAAAACATGGCAATGGAGATTTCACCTGCTAAAAGCTACAAGGCCTTTACTATTATTATGTGTGCACACTTTTGTTATTTGTTGTATGTCTATATATATATATATTCTTAATCATATATATGATACAGAAATTAACATATATAAGGAGCGCTCATAATAAAAAAAGCACTCATAAAAACAAATTTTAAGGGATGCCCTCTCTCACCACTTCGGTTCAACATAGTTCTCGAATCACTGGCCAGAGCAATTAGACAGACGAAAAAAATTAAAGGCATAAAAATAGGAAAAGAACTCAAATTATCACTATTTGCAGATGACATGATTCTATACCTAGCAGACCCAAAAGGGTCTACAAAGAAACTACTAGAGCTAATAAATGAATTCAGCAAAGTGGCAGGATATAATATCAACACACATAAATCAAAGACATTACTGTATATGAGCCACAAATCCTCTGAAATGGAAATGAGGACAACCACCCCATTCACAATATCCTCAAATAAAATAAAATACTTGGGAATCAACCTAACAAAAGAGGTGAAAGACTTATACAATGAAAACTACAGAAACCTAAAGAGAGAAATATAAGAAGATCTTAGAAGATGGAAAAATATACCCTGTTCATGGATAGGTAGAACTAACATCATCAAAATGGCGATATTACCAAAAGTTCTCTATAGGTTTAATGCAATGCCAATCAAAATCCCAACGGCATTTCTTGTAGAAATAGAGAAAGCAATCATGAAATTCATATGGAAAAATAAAAGACCCAGAATAGCAAAAACAATGCTAAGCAGGAAGTGTGAATCAGGCGGGATAGCTATACCAGACTTCAAACTATACTATAGAGCAATAGTAACAAAAACAGCAGGGTACTGGTACCAAAACAGGTGGGTGGACCAATGGTACAGAATAGAGGACACAGAAACCAATCCACAAAACTACAACTATCTTATATTCGATAAAGGGGCTAAAAGCATGCAATTGAAGAAGGATAGCATCTTCAACAAATGGTGTTGGGAAAACTGGAAATCCATATGCAACAAAATGAAACTGAATCCCTTTCTCTTGCCATGCACAAAAGTTAACTCAAAGTGGATCAAGGAACTTGATATCAAATCAGAGACATGGCGTCTGATAGAAGAAAAAGTTGGCTATGATCTACATACTGTGGGGTTGGGCTCCAAATTCCTCAATAGGACACCCATAGCACAAGTGTTAATAACTAGAATCAACAAATGGGACTTACTCAAACTAAAAAGTTTTTTCTCAGCAAAAGAAAGAATAAGAGAGGTAAATAGGGATCCTACGTCCTGGGAACAAATCTTTACTCCTCACACTTCACACAGAGCCCTAATATCCAGAATATACAAAGAACTCAAAAAATTAGACAATAAGATAACAAATAACCCAATCAACAAATGGGCCAAGGGCCTGAATAGAAATTTCTCAGAGGAGGACATACAATCAATCAACAAGTATATGAAAAAATGCTCACCATCTCTAGCAGTCAGAGAAATGCAAATCAAAACCACCCTAAGATACCATCTCACTCCAGTAAGATTAGCAGCCATTAGGAAGTCAAACAACAACAAGTGCTGGCGAGGATGTTGGGAAAAGGGTACTCTTGTACATTGCTGGTGGGACTGCAAATTGGTGCGGCCAATTTGGAAAGCAGTATGGAGATTTCTTGGAAAGCTGGGAATAAAACCACCATTTGATCCAGCTATTCCCCTACTCGGTCTATTCCCTAAAGACCTAAAAAGAGCACACTATAGGGACACTGCTACATCCATGTTCATAGCAGCACAATTCACAATAGCAAGACTGTGGAAGCAAAACCTAGATGCCATTCAATAGATGAATGGATAAAAAATATGTGGCATTTTTACACAATGGAGTATTACTCTGCATTAAGAAATGACAAAATCATAGAATTTGGAGAGAAATGGATGGCATTAGAGCAGATTATGCTAAGTGAAGCTAGCCAATCCCTCAAAAACAAATGGCAAATGTCTTCTTTGATATAAGGAGAGTAACTAAGAACAGAGTAGGGACGAAGAGCATGAGAAGAAGATTAACATTAAACAGGGATGAGAGGTGGGTGGGAAAGGGAGAGAGAAGGGAAATTTCCTGTAAATGGAAGGAGACCCTCAGGGGTATACAAAATTACATACAAGAGGAAGTGAGGGGAAAGGAGGAAAAATATGAGGGGGGAGAAATGAATTACAGTAGAGGGGGTAGAGAGAGAAGAGGGGAGGGGATGGGGGAGTGGGGATAGTAGAGGATAGGAAAGGCAGCAGAATACAACAGACACCAGAATGGCAATATGTAAATCAATGGTTGTGCAACTGATGTGATTCTGCAATCTGTATATGGGGTAAAAACGGGAGTTCATATCCCACTTGAATCAAGTGTGAAATATAATATATCAAGAACTATGTAATGTTTTGAACAACCTACAATAAAAATTAATTTAAAAAAAGTGGATCCAAAGATCTTTAATTCACGTGATTAAAATTGTTCAATTTAAATTGGATAAACAGATAAAAATAAATGTTTTTAAATTTAAGCTTACAAGTTTTTATAGGTGTTCAAAAATCTAATAAAATATTAATATCTACAAAATGTCTAAAATGCCTTGATTCTAGGACTTTTCCTTCAACAAAAAAATGGTTTACACTCTTCAATACATTTGTCTAATATTTTAATAAATAAGTAAAGTAAATTTGATGTGGAATTTCTCATTCTTGAGTACATTTGTTAGATACCCGATTGATTTACTAAGGTCTGTATCAGATTGTAAAAATCAGTCATGTGTTAAAGAGACAAAAATTTCTGAAAACATAAGTTTACCCATAACATTGTGTTTATTAAGTTTTATTTTTTCTAGAGCAAGCAACCATAAAAATTAAACAACTGATTAAATAAGAACTGTTATTTTAGAGCACTCTACTGCCATTTCTTTAAAAGCTAAACTTGGTTAATCTAGAAATATCAATGTAATTTTGATGCTATTAATGTGCTCATATCTTCCAGGTATACAAGTCTGTAAGTTAGAAACATTTAAAGAGCATTATATCAAGCTGGTATTCTGAAGTTGTATGGTAAAAAAAATGTACTGGGGATTTATTTACCTGTTATCAATAAGATATGTAAAGTTTTATGTTACTTTTTTCATTGGGGAACAATTTAAATGTATTTTTAAGTTAATCAGAGCCTAATATATGTAAAGGTTAAAATCTTTCAGCCTTTCTTTAATCCATGTTTTAAATGTGATGTCATATGATGTTAGATAATGTTCATGTGACCTCAAACAATTTATGTAAACTTTGTAAAATGATATTTAAAAAACAATGATCAGCTTTAGAACTAAAACACTTAATATTTATAAAGAGGCCTGCCTTACCTGAGATAAGGCTCTGTGTCCCATCTTACTACATGTGAGAATGACTACAAAAGGAGTAGGTCAGATTTTATTTCATTTAAAGTTATGTTCAAAAGTTCTTTTGTTTTTCTGTGAAGATTACTAGGATCTCAAACAGGGCATATAATGTATAACTCAGCCAAAAAATTCAGGGTAGCTATTACAGAAACTAAGTATTTTTACTCTTGTTAAAAAATTTTATTTTTAATTTGCTTATAAGTGATCTAAAGATTCCCTGTTAGTCTTTTACAGAAGTGTTGCTTTAATAACACAACATGGGTTAATTTAAGATAATAAGTCATCACCTACAAGACAGACAGAATAATACATATCCCAATTAATGAAAAGATAAATAATAATTAAGTTATAGATATTAAAGCCCAGTACTCTCAATATAAGGCTGTTAAAATTTATTTGCTGGATGTTAAAGATTAGGATTTAAAATTAAAGTTAAATGAATCGGCCAAGAAAACAAATATTAATATTTTAAGGTATACACTTTATGTTAGCGTCCCAAAATAAGTAAGACTGGAGGTTACAAAGAAGGATTCTCAGACAGGAATGCCTGATAACTATAAAAAGAGACTATTAAGAGGAGCTGCCAGAGGCAGAAAATTTATTTTAGGGCCTACAGATATTCCTAACCTACAGAGGTAGGCTTGGTGTTTGCTAGTACGATTATCCAGCCCTGAGTAACAGAATTAAAGGTTTCTCTATTAGACACAGAGGTCATACTAGAAAAAGGATTTTGCAAGATCAGATGACATTAAATTAATAAACTGTATCTTATGGGGAGGGACAACTGTAAAACAAAAAATTAAATATTAAGTTGACAGTCCTGATAACTGAGGATATTAAAGAATGGTGAGGGAACTTCTATACGGTGACATGTTCCAGCTGCTGCAACATTTATTCATTACTCATGGTTTTTGTTACTCTCATAGAAGAACCCATTCCCAGATGACTTTACAACCTGTTCTTCCCCAACCAGACTTCAAACCAAGCTGAAATCTAAAAGGCAACTCATGTCCCTCAACTAAATTCTAAAAGGCAACTCATGTCCCTCATGCCATGACCCTTACGTCACCCTCTCTCAGCGCAGAAGAATCCAAAATGCGTGAGGCCTCCCTTCTTACAACAATGGAGCCAAAAATAAATAGACTATCAATATACGTAATTAATTAAGTCAGGTAAAATCAGGGAGACCCATTTTGGGTGAGTTCTAGAAATTTGGAGACTGTTACCTGAGGGATTTAAATTTCCTCAGTGCACTTCCCTTAATCTATCAAAGATTTGAAAGGAACACATAAGAAAAGGGGGGAATGATAGGCCCAACCTGATCTTTTATTAAAATTGGGAGCCATATTGCTACAAAGCCATGATAAGATAATTTTGGCTTTACTATAAATTACTGCAAATTCTGAACCTGCTTGGAATGCCTGCCCATGCCTTGAACTCACCCATGTCTGGCTCTCTGACCAGATAGCAGCACTCTGTGAAACATTAGCGACACATCATAAATATTGGCCTTCCCTGGACAGACAATGACCATTTCTGAGGGTCTAATGGTCCTCACAAATTCTGATGTTGGGGCCAGCAAAAAAAAAAAAAAAAAAAAAAAAAAAAAAAATATATATATATATATATATATATATATATATATATATATATATATATAAACTACCATTAGTGTGATGCTTGTCCGAGTTCTGTTATCTCTAACCCCCCTTTTGTGTAACTTTCTGGGCTTTAAAGCTGGGCTGTAGGTAAGTTGGGGTTGCTGTCTTGTTCCGGCCGTTTTGGGAGGGAGAGTTAGCCTGGCTGGTGAAAATAATAAGCTTAGTTTAATTTGATTTTAATTGGAGTCAGTGGTCTTTTCTTGCATCCTTGTCTAACAGGTAAACACTCCACAAACATGGAGCTCTGCTGGCCTAACGACTTTTTGAGAAACTGCCTCTGAGGTTGGGCACTTGAAATATATGTTGTTTTCAGGAGCTTTAGCTTCCTTTGTTGTGAGACCATCAAAGCTGGCTCTGCATCTATGTGACCTGAAGAAATTGGTTTCTTATTTTCCAATGAAAATGAGGCAAAGTGCTGAATTCTCTCTTTGTAGGTAAACTGTGGCCACTGAAGGCTAAGTGTCTCCCTGTGTGGACTGTGTACCCATTTAGTCATCCTCCACTATTCATGGTGTTTCTTGCTGCTGCACTGGGAGTTTGGTATTTGTTCTACGAAATACAAGAAGTTCAACTGGGACACAGTGCTGAAGGTAGTTCTGTCACGTGTGGTCGGTCAGAGTCTGCAAGAGAATGCACCAACCAGGATTCTATCCCACATAGCTTGCCCACTTGAAGATAGCAACCTGATTCGTAACATTGCCCTGAAACCTCTCCATATAACAAGATGCCTTTACATATAAGGGTCTGCTGGCTGCACCATGTCAGTCACAAGCCATTTGGAAGTCAATGGTAGATCCAAATGGCCCCAACACAAATGTTTTATCCCACACCTGCACACCACAGTTCTGGGCCCAATACTCAGCAGGCTCCAACATACTGGCATTTCAGTTCTACAGCATTTTCATGAAACCCAGTCAATCAAACCACTGTCTGGAACACTCCTGATCAGCAACAGGACATCCAAATGTTCTCCTCTGACACCTGGTTATGGGAATTTCAAAAATTTCTTGGTATTTATCTAGCATTTTTCACGGATGAAGTTGGAGGCACTGTAGGTTTCAATTCTTTCAAGAACCATTAAATGGTATGGAAGCTCATTTCAATGAAAGCTCTGGAGAATTCTCACAGTCAAGGCTTCCCAAAGAGTGGCCAAAAGATCACATGAACCCAGGCCCATTGAGGTCTAGAGTGTGAGGTCCATGTTTGTTTTGAATCTCATCTATGGCTGCCAAGTCTTTCATAATAAAATCATGTGATATCCTGGCTGAGATTCCCGATGCTCTGTGGAAAGCCACCCTGGGACTTGATCTCAGTTTCCAAGGGCGACTCTAATGCGTGGCCTCCTAAAATCCGAAGAGAACTCATGGCAATATTTCTCTGAGGTCAGTTTCAGAACTCAGTCTGTAAGGGGAATCACACCAGACTTCAAGCCCAGGTGGACCCAGTCATCTATTTCAACCACCACACAAATGACCACAATTAAAACCAAAACACTCCTACATGGCCCTCATCTTCTTCCATATAGACACTCATCATAACCTCTGGCTGGGGTTTTCCATGAGGGGCAAAGCTCACGACAGTGTCCAAAATAAGCTCCCTTACCCCTCATTTGCCTAAAATCAGGGTGGCCTGGACACCCTTCCTGTGAACCAGTAGTGATCAAATATGCCTGCCATTTGTACTGCCCAGCTTCTCCAATATGAGGCCTACTGACTGTTTGGTATAGATTTTTTATGTGAATTGGAGTCATGAGAAAACCCAAGCAATTACGGGCTAGCCTCTGCAGGGTTTTGAAGAACTCATTTGACCCAATGGATCCCTCTTCTCACTTGATGTAGGTCAGAAACCTTACAGAGGAAGGCGAGGGACTTCAACCACAATGACTGCCCTTTTGGCCATTTTGGTTTTGGAAGCACAAAAGGAATGTTTCTTTAGATCCATCAGGTGCTGAGAATCTAAGCCACAGCCTCACACAGGGCCAAGAGGCTGATTCAGACACATCCCTTTTGGAAGAAATTAAGCAAAGAGCCACAGGTGATGCCCATTCATTTCCATTTGAAAACTGTTTTCTTCAGGCTTCACAAAGGGTTGGCCTGAGGCAAAGACCTTCCTGACATTCAGGGCAACAGAACATTATGTAAGAAAAGGCCCAAAGCAGGGTTTCTCCACTGAGATTTTACTGGTCACACTGTTATCTGAGTTTTCTGAGATGCTCGCCATTCCCTTCAGCTATCCAGTACATGGCCATGTCACAGAGCTTGGAGGTGGTACATATCTTGGACTCAAAACCATGAGCCTGTTGTGGAGAGTGGCCAGAATTCAGGAAGAGTACAGAAACTTAGGAATATTGTAGGTGTTGCCCATCCATAAGGCAAGCCACAGTCCTTTCATAAATTGGGCAGGATGAATGCTGTTAAACTTTCTCCTGGAGAGGACAAATCCATTGATGCATTATCTTTTCTAATGTCTACAACCAGAGATACAGTGGGATACACAGATATAGAAACACTTGCCTTGTCAAACAACTTACTAGAAACAGTCCACTCAATACCAAACAAATAGCCTTTCCTACCTATCACGCCTTTCCTACTGTATCAACATACACTAGTTATTCATCACCCCCTGCCCCGGTTATTTTGCTGCAGTGGGACTGCTGCAGATGGTGGCCCATACAGGGAGCCCTGGGACACTTGGGGGTAAGTGACGAATAAAAGCTGCCCATCCATAGATAGGATGGGAGCAAATCTGCTCATCCCTAGGCAGATAGGGGGAGAGGAAAAACGGTCATTTCAAAAAATGGAGAAGATTGATACAGTATGATTGTGTCTTGTTTTATCTCAGTGTATTGTATTGTCTTTGTGATGAAAATAAGGAAGGGGTGAGAAGTAAATTGATAATGGAAAGAGGCACCCCAGTGGAAACAAGTGCAATTAGGGCATGTGTTGATGGAAGCCCAGGAAGTCTAATCAGAAAGAAAAAGAAAGTTAAGAAGAAGAAGGATTATCAGGAAAAAAGTTTCAGCAAAAGGCTGTTACTGAATACTTTTCGTTTCCGGAGTGTGTGTGAATAGGCGCCTCGGCTGCCACATGCTCAAGCCAGTCACTGTGCAGCAAGGGCTTTTCAAGCAGTGGCAGCCGGCAATTCCCCGCCCCCAGCCTGGGGAGCAGGGCCCCGTGGCAGTTTGAGTCCTGGACACTCCCCAGGGCCATCTGTGGCTGCCCAGGATGCTACAGCCAGCCATAGATGCTACTGGCTCCCTGATGTTTGGTCATTTTCAATGCCAATAACTAAGCTACAATGGTTCTCCCACACCCGGAAGATAATAAATAATAAGCACTATTAAGGCTTTTTTCAAATGTAAAAAACCTTGAGATAATGTACTAAATTTTTCAGAAGGTTGTTTTCTTAGCACCTGGTGGAATACTATAGGATTTTCTTTAGCCAGTGGTAGGAGTTCCTGCCTTCATCCCAGTGCCGGTGAGGACAAGGGTGGAAGAATTTCCAGTGTTGCTGAAAACCGGAGGAGACTTCGGCTGAGAAACGGAGGAGACTTTGGATCAAGCTAGCTGCCTTCAGAACTTTCCTGGGCTGTGATTTAAGCTAGCTGCCTGCAGAATTTACATGGACTGTGATTTAAGCTAGCTGCCTGCAGAACTTACCAGGACTGTGATTTAAGCTAGCTGCCTGCAGAACATACCTGGACTGTGGTTTACCTGAACTGTGAGTTAATCTATTGAGACACTGCTTTACCTGGACTGAGACAACAAACTGTAATCTATAACAAATTTTAACTCGGTGTCTTTGCTAACAGTGTCATTGCTGGTATTATTTCTCCAAGTGCTTCATCAATTGGCTTGTATTGTGACATTTTGTATCCTCCCTTTCTGTTTGTAGCAGGTTATTTATGGTGTTTCTGTAAAAACCACTGTGGTCTTTATTTAAATTAAATAAAAGGGGGAAATGTTAGAGTCTGTAAACATGTCAAAATAACACCTGGCATTTTGCCAGGGGAATGTTAGAGTGTGTAAACAAGTCTGGATGATGCCTGGCAAAATGCCAGAGGGAGTGGTTTGAGATGTAACAAAAGCGAGCCATTAAGTGTGGAGATTCCTGATTGGTTGACTGCAGTATCTAGTTTATGTTAATTAGATAACCTGGGTGGAATGTATAAATACCTCTATTGTCCTACAATAAATGGCTTCCACTCCTGCTATATCAACATACACATGTTATTCATAACCCCCACCCCCCGGTTATTTTGCTCCAACCGGACCGCGGCAGTATCTGCCAAGTCAGAAACCTCTCAAGTATGAACATGTGATACCAGGTAGGATTCTATATGTGCATATAAAAATACATGTGCTGAATAGGCTACACAAAAAGGGAGAGAGGAATTCACATATTTGTTAACTTTAAAAACACATGGAGAACTATTTTAATTAAAAATTGACTAGATTTATAACTCCTACCCTATATAATGCAAAAGGCAAGTCCAACTATACAACATGACTCCTCTGAACTGCTTGTATTTCTATTTTGTTTGGGTTATTAATCTCCATCATATTAGGATTAGTAGTCAGAGTCTAGTAGGGTATGGGTTAGTGTCCAAAATAAGCTCCCTTGCCCCTCATTTGCCTAAAGTCATGGTGGCCTGGACACCCTGCATGTGAACCAGGAGTGATAAAATAGGACTGCAGTTAATACAGCTCTGCTTCTCCAATTTGAGGCCTACTGAGTGTCAGGTAACAATTCTTTATGTGATTTGGAGTCATGAGAAAACACAACCACTTCTTCAGGGCATTGAAGAATTCATTTGAACCAAAGGATTCCTATTCTCACTTGATGTAGGTCAGAAACCTAACAAAGGAACGCAAGAGACTTCATTCACCATAACAGATCTTTTTGCCATTTTGGTTATGGATGCACACATGGGATCTTTCTTTAGATCCATGAGGTGCTGAGAATCTAAGCCACAACCGCACACAGGGCCAAGAGGCTGATTCAGACACATCCCTTTACAAAGAAATTAAGCAAAGAGCCACAGGTGATGCCCTTTCATTTCCATTTGAAAACTCTTTTCTTCAGGCTTAACAAAGGGGTGGGCTGAGGGAAAGAACTTCCTGACATTCAGGGCAACAGAAATATAGGTAAGAGAATGGCCAAAGCAGGATTTCTCCACTGAGACTTTCCTGGTCACACTGATATCTGAGTTTTCTGTGATTCTCCCATTCCATTCAGCTGTCCAGTACATGGCCATGGCACAGAGCTTGGAGGTGGTATATATCTTGGACACAAAACCATGAGCCTATTCTGGAGAGTGGCCAGAATTCAGGAAGAAAACAGGAACTTAGGAAGATAGTAGGTGTTCCCCATCCATAAGACACACCGCAGTCCATCCATCAGTTGAGCAGGATGAATGCTGGGAAGCTTTCTACTAGACAGGATGCATCCATTGGTGCATTCTGTTTTTTAATGTCCAAAACCACGTACACAGTGGGATACACCGAACTAGAATCACTCACCTTGTCAAACGATTTACTAGAAACAGTCCATTCCAAACCAAACAAACCACCTTTCCTACCTATTTTCAGAACATGAGACAAAACCACAAACTCACACCCACACCCACAAAGGCATCTCCTTCCCACAAGTAAGTCTCTGACTCTCCAGTGTGTCCTCTGTCTGTTGAGCCAAACTATGTTCCCCGAAATGGCCAGTCCTGTCTCAGTTCTGGTTGCCTTGGCCAACTCTGTGAAGTTGTCAGGATCCAGTGGTGAGCCACTACCTGCTTTCTCAGGAAAGATCCTCTTCATATCTGTCCTGGCATTTGGCCATTCTCTCAGCAGTAGGTACCAAGAAAGACTGACTCTGTCCTTGGTAAATCCAAACAACTGAGCCCAGTGGGAGTGGGACTGGGACTGGCTCTGGGTGTCTGGCATCTTGGATCCCAATTTCAGAGAGTTCCAATACCAAGGAAGTGAGGTAGGACACTTCCTTCAAGAACTGAATGAGTTCAATCCCTTGGCAACCACTTTGTCCTAACAGTTGGTTCCAAGGGTCCCATGAGATAGAGGCTGCCCCTACTTCCTGTGACACTTTCGCAAGTTAGAATGGTATATCAACCATAGGCACCCGGGAACATCTCTCAACAAAGGCCTGGTTTGGTCCACCTTCTCTACATTTAGAATAGAGACACTGATTCAGACACGACCCTTCATCCTGACCAGGTGGTTTGCCATGCAAGGTGACTTTTGCTCTCTCAACTCCTTCATAGCTGCCTACATCTTCTCCAGGTATCATTTCTGCATGGACCTTTGAGGTTCTCAGCAGGTTTAAGATGACCTACATTCCTGTATTGTAAAAACAACTCTGTCCCTGCTCTTCTGTAAACTTAGATTGAGGGAAGAGTGTATGGTTAGGGTTAATAAAAGGTTCGATTTGGGTTAAGAATCATTCTGCAGGATGAATAATTGTATTGGGAACCTGTAATATTTACAAGAATGTAAAAGTGAAATACTAGAATGAAAACAGAAATCTAGGTAAGATTTGAAGCCCAGAAGGGTATTGGGCCCTTGATTGGGATACTTAGCTTTGAATTATGTTCTGCAGAGATGTCTCAGATAAATCGATGTACAATGGCATAGGACCTTGTACCTTGGATGATGGAATGTCGAAGAGAACTTCTAGTCAAAAAGGGATACTCGGTATTATTTGAAAGATAGTCAGTAGGTTTAGAAAGCAGAGAGAGTGTAGGATTTAAACCAAAAGTTCTTTAGCAATAGGGTTTCGGGTAGAGAGTGAATGAAAATGTGAGCACATGTGAAGAGTCAGTCACAATGATAAACTGTGGAAAATATGTAGGAAAGCAGATATTAATAGAGACATTAGTAAATCAGGCAAATGATAAAGTGATTGATAGGATTAGACATTTTCAACAGGCTTGAGGTAAAATATATAATCTTAGGAAGAAACAAATATGTAGTGACCAATAGGATTCACATTTGAGAGCGTTAGGCAACCTGGACATGGATGTTTTTAGTAATGCATACTCACTTTCCATTAAGGCTTTGGTAAAATCGTAAGTGTGAACTTTGCTTTTTGTGTCCAGAAAATTACTGTGATAAAATGTATATGTAGATCAGATGACATAAGTATTTATTCCACCGTTTCTGGGAGCAATATTTTGAAGATATATAAATTAGTACTGGCGTTACAAATGGGTGTACCCTGTGTCTAGGAATATAGAGATAATGCATGAATAGACAAAACTTTGATTAAACAATGTAACAAGTTCTAAATTTAAATAATGGATTGAATTGATATCTGAAAATATACAGGAAATCTTATATTGATATGCAATCATTCAATCCAACCAGGTATCCATCTTATTTTAATATTAGGCTTATGGATTATCATAAAGAGTGTGTGAATTTTATTTCAAAGGTGATTATGGATTTCAGAAATAATGAGTTTGGAAAGAAGTCTCATGAAGAGACCAGACAAGAAACCTGGAGGAATACAAGAGTTTTGAATAAGGAAGTTATTGAAAGCGAAACAAATGCCTATAAATTTGTGAACTTGTTAATGAAATATATATCCTATGATGTGCATAAACTGAAGAAATAATAATGTACCAGTTTTGTTAAGAAATGAACGTCAAAATACACATCATGTCCCATAGGAATCTACAAGCATTGATGTTAAACTGGGACAGTTACTGTAGAAATATTTGGATTTGTATGCACCATTCACTGAAGTTTGTTTTTAGTACTAGGAAACAAATATGTATTTCAGGTGGATGAATATTTTTGAAAATAATCTTCTGAAAAGTTGATTATAAATCCACATACATGTACATGAATGAATTTAGGGAGTATATAATAAGACACATATGTTTCATATTTTCAAAAATCTGGAGAGTGTATATCTATCTATCTATCTATCTATCTATCTATCTATCTATACACACACACACACACACACTCAAACAGACATTAAAATGTAGCAATATATATATATCATGAAATATATATAATCCACAGAGCCAAAAATATTAATTTTACTAAACGTGGATTTATGTATAATGTTGTTCAATTAGGAAGTCACCCATAGTTTGAATTTTCACTTCCAACAGCATTCAGAGGAGTGATCTCTTCTGACAATTTGTATCTGCTAAGTCAGCAACCTCTCAAGAATGTACATGTGATACCAGGTAGGATTCTAAATGTGCATATAAAAATACATCTTCTGAATAGGCTACAGAGAAAGGGAGAGAGGAATTCACATGGTTGTGAACTTTAAAAACACATGGAGAACTGTTTCAATTAAAAATTGACTAAATTTATAACTCCTACCCTATATAATGCAAAAGGCAAGTACAACTATACAACATGAATCCTCAAAACTTCTTGTATTTCTATTCTGTTCGGGTTAATATTCTCCATCATGTTAGGATTACTAGTCAGAGTCTAGTAGGGTATGGGTTAGTGTCCAAAATAAGCTCCCTTGCCGCTCATTTGCCTAAAGTCATGGTGGCCTGGACACCCTGCATGTGAACCAGGAGTGATAAAATAAGACCGCAGTTAATACTGATCTGCTTCTCCAATTTGAGGCCTACTGACTGTCAGGTATAGATTCTTTATGTGAATTTGAGTCATAAGAAAACCCAAGCACTTCTTCAGGGCTTTCAAAAATTTATTTGAACCAAAGGATCCCTATTCTCACTTGATGTAGTTCAGGAACCTAGCAAAGAAAGGCAAGAGACTTCATCCATCATAACTGATCTTTTTGAAATTTTGGTTTTGGATGCACACATCGGATCTTTCTTTAGATCCATCAGGGGCTGAGAATCTAAGCCACAACCGCACACAGGGCCAAAGGGTGATTCAGACACATCCCTTTGCAAAGAAATTAAGCAAAGAGCCACAGGTGATGCCCATTCATTTTCATTTGAAAACTCTTTTTTTCAGGCTTCACATGAGGGTGGCCTGAGGCAAAGAACTTCCTGACATTCAGGGAAACAGATACATAGTAAGAGAATGGCCCATAGCAGGGTTTCTCCACTGAGACTTTCCTGGTCACACTGGTATCTGAGTTTTCTGAGATTCTCCCATTCCCTTCAGCTGTCCAGTACATGGCCATTTAACAGAGCTTGAGGTGGTACATATCTTAAACACAAAACTATGTGACTATTCGGGAGAGTGGCCAGAATGCAGGAAGAAAACAGGAACTTAGGCAGATAGTAGGTGTTGCCCATCCATGAGGCAAGCCGCAGTCCATTCATCAATTGGGCAGGATGAATGCTGCGAAGCTTTCTACTAGACAGAACACATCAACTGATGCATTCTCTTTTCTAATGTCGACAACCACGGACACAGTGGGATGCACAGACATAGAAAGACTCGCCTTGTCAAACGACTTACTAGAAACAGTTCACTACAATCCAATCAAACCGCCTTTCTTTCGTATTCTCAGAACATGAGACAAAACCACAAACCCACACCCACACCCGCAAAGGCACCTCCTTCCCCCAAGTAGGTCTGTCATATCCGGAGTGTCCTCTGACTGGTGGGCCATACTATGTTCTCCCAAAATGGCCTGTCCTGTCTCAGATCTGCTATACTTTGCCAACTCTGTGAAGTAGTCAGGAGCCAGCGGTGATCCACTACCTGCTTTATCAGGATAGGACACTCTTCAGAGGTTTCCTGGCATTTGGCCATCCTCAAATCAGTAGGTACCAAGAAATATTGACTCTGTCCTTCGTAAATCCAAACAAGTTAGACCACTGGGTCTTGGACGGGTTATGGCTCTGGGTGCCTGGCTTCCTGGATCCCAAGTTCAGAGACTTCCATCACCAAGGAAGTGAGGTGAAGTCACTTCCTTGAGAAACTGAATGAGGTCACTGCCTTGGAAACCACGTTGTCCTAACATTTGCCTCCAAGGTTCCCATGAGATGGAGGATGCCCCTACATCCTGTGACACTTTCACAAGTTCGAATCGTATATCAAACATAGGGACCAGGGAACAGCTCTCCACACAGGCATGGTTTGGTCTATCTTCTCTGTATTAAGAAGAATGAGGCTGATTCAGACACATTCCTTAATTCTACCAGGTTGTTTGCCATTGAGATGACTTTTGCTCTCTCAGGTCCTTCATCGCTGCCTACATCTTCTCCAGGGATCATTTCTGCATGTACCTTTGAGGTTCTCAGCAGGTGGAAGATCCCATGCATTCCTGTATTGTAAGACCAACACTGTCACTGCTCTTCTGTAAAGTTAGATTGAGGGAACAGTGTATGGTTACGGTTAATAACATTTTCATTTTCGGTTAGGAACCATTCTGCTGGATGAATAATGTTATTGGAACCTCTGATATTTATTAGAATACAGACGTGAAATATATGTACATAAACAGAAATCTAAGTAAGATTTGAAGCCCAGAAATCATTGGGCCCTTGATTGGGATACCTATCGTTGAATTACATTCTGCAAAAATGTCTCAGAGAAATCGATATACAATGGCATAAGACCTTGTAACTGGATGATTGAATGTAGAAGAGAACCTCCAGTCAAAAAGTGATAGTCGGTAGGATTAGGAAGATAGTAGGTAGGTTTTAAGAAGAAGAGTGAATATAGGATTTGGACCAAAAGTTCTTTAGCAATAGGATTTCGATTAGAGTGTGAATGTAAGTTTCAGAACATGTGAAGATTTAGTCACAATGATGAACTGTGGAAAAGCAGATACCAATAGAGACATTACAAAAACAGGCAAAGTATAAAGTGAGTGAGAGGATTAGACATTTTCAACAGGGTTGAGTTTGAATATATAATCTTTGGAAGAAACTAATTTGTAGTTACCAATAGGATTTTCATTTGAGAGCATTAGGCAACCTGGACATGGATGTTTTTAGTAATCCATGTTCACTTTTCATTTAGCTTTGACACAATCATAAGTGTGACCTTTGCTTTTTGTGTCCAGAATATTTCAGTGATAAAATGCATATGTATATCAGGTGACATGGGTATTTCTTCCAACATTTCTGGGAGCAATATTTTGAAGACGTATAAATTAGTGTTGGGGGTACAAAGAGGTGTACCCTGTGTCTATGAATATAGAGATAATGCATGAAAATACCACATTGTGAATAAATAATATAACTGGTTCCACTTTAAATAATGGATTGAATTGATATCTGAAACTAAGTAAGAAATCTTATATTGATATACAATCATTCATTCCAACCAGTTGTACATCTAATGGTAATATTAGGGTTATGGTTTATTATGAGGGGTGTGTGAGTTTTGCTTCAAATGTGATAATGGAAATCGAAAATAATGTGTTTGGAAAGAAGTTTCAAGAAAAGACCAGTCAGAAACGGAGGAATACATGTTTTCTGAAGGAGGAAGTGATTGAAAGTGAAATAAATGCCTATAAATTTGTGAACGTGTGGATGAAATATATATCCTATAATGTGCATAAACTCAAGAAATAGAAATGTACCAGTGTTGAATAAAAATAAACTTCAAAGTACATATCATGTCCCATAGGAATCTACTTGCATTGATGTTAAACTGGGTCAGTTACTGTAGAAATATTAGGATTTTTTTTTTTTTTTGGTGTTATACTACAATTTATTTTAGCACTAGAATGCCACAGAATGTAGAGGAAAGAGCAATGGATTTTTAGTTATAGCACTAATAATCCAACATTTAATGACTTTTTTGGGGAGTCTAGAAATTACATAAGGCTATGTAACATATATTTTATTATTTAACATTCATAAATGCTTGGGATTTTAGTAATATTTCTAGTTTTTTATTTTTTATTTTTTAAGTTGTTGATGGATCTTCATTTTCTTTATTTGTATGTGGTGCTGAGAATAGAACCCAGTTCCTCACACATACTAGGCAAACATGTTAACACTGAATCACAAACCCAGCCGCTCCACTTTTGTCTTAACATCGAACACGCCTCTCCCTCTTCTTTACTCACTTTCTTCCTCATTTTTCCCCTTCTCTCTCTTCCTTTTTCGTTTTTCCTCCATATCTATTTTTCTCTCATGGCATTACAAACAGTTGTATGCTATGAAATTTAAATTTGAGACTGTTTTTTATAGTCACTATTTTTTTTAAAAAAAATTAATAATTATAATCACCTGATAGATATATTACAATACATTTATTATACATATGTGTCTATATTCATGCATATGCATTACATATATTATGTATATATATATATATATATATATATATATATATATATATATATATACATATATATTTAAAAGTACTTTGATTAGCCTGTTAGAAATAATATACACCAAGACTTTCTTAATTCTGAAGTCTTCCAGAATTAACATCTTACAATGAAAATCAAATAAACATATTTAATAAAAAAGGTATCATTCCTTATTATCAATATTGATAATTTAATGTTTTTTATCACGTTACGCTGTAATATGGCATATTATATCTTATGAATTAGAGAAATTTTTTTGAACAACCTATTATTTAAGGACCATAAACACTGACATTTTAAATGGCTTTCTTATGATTTCAATTTCTATCAATTATGTATTAATTGCCAAATACTTATTTTAGTACTTTTCATATTCATAATTGATATAAAGTGAATTGTTTAATTTTTCTGGTAATTAGTTACTTATTACAGTAGGGACATTTTTAATAGTTCTAAATTTTTATAAGTAAATGGTACAAAGATATTTTCATGCAAAATTAAGAATAATTGCATGCTCTAAATGTTTGATTGTTGATACATATAATACAGAGCTTTTGATGAGTCTCTTCCCAGTAAAACATAAAATGCAAAGATATCGTTGGGTATGTATGTCCAAATAAAGATAATGAAAAATACACATTATCAGCTAGAAACTATTAAATAAAAGATGAAAAGAACAATCCAACACATTGTACCAACTTATCAGATGAGGCAGTATTCTGAAAGAATAGCCTAAGACTAGACCTGGTCCATGACAAAATATTTACCAAAAATTGAAATATGAAAAATATAGGAAATGCTATGAATTTTTCATGAAGGTAGGTGGATTATCCTTTAATCTCAATTAAGTGTATTTTCAAAAGCCAGTTTTCTGGTAAAATAAATTTGTGATAGATACAACTACACAAAACAAAGTTTCTGCTTAGCAAAATGAATGCATCTCAACACTTTTTTAGCTGATTTCTTGCCACTCAATTTTAAACCTTTATTTATTTATTTATTTTTATTGATTGTTCAAAACATTACAAAACTCATGATATAATATCTTTCATACATTTGACTCAATTGGGTTATGAACTCCCATTTTTCCCCAAATACGAATTGTAGAAGCACATTGGTTACACATTCACATTTGTACATAATGGCATAATAGTGATGTTGTATTCTGCTACCTTTTCTATCCCCTACTATCCCCCCTCCCCTCCCCTCCCATCTTTCCTCTCTACCTCATCTGCTGTTGTTCAATTCTCTCCATTGTTTTCCCCCCATTTCCCCTCACAAGCTCTTATATGTAATTTTGTGTAACATTGAGGGTCTCCTACCATTTCCATATGCTTTCCCTTCTCTCCCCCTTTCTATCCCCCCACTCGTCTTTGTTTAATGTTAATCTTTTTCTCATGCTCTTCCTCCCTGTTCTGTTCTTAGGTGCTCTCTTTATATCAAAGAAGACATTTGGCATTTTTTAAAGGATTGGTTAGCTTAGCTTAGCATAATCTGCTCTAATGCCATCCATTTCCTTGCAAAGTCTATGATTTTGCCATTTTTTAGTGCTGAGTAATACTCCATTGTGTATAGATGCCACAGTTTTTTAACCATTCATCTATTGAAGGACATCTAGGTTGGTTCCACAGTCTAGCTATTGTGAATTGTGGCGCTATGATCATTGATGTGGCAGTATCCCTATAGTACGCTCTGTTAAGACCCTCTAGTCCGAGAAGGGTGATAGCTGGGTCAAATGGTGCATTCATTCCCAGCTTTCCAAGAAATCTCCATACTGCTTTACAAATTGGCCTTATCAATTTTCAGTACCACCAGTAGTGTACAAGTGTACCCTTTTCTCCACATCCTCGCCAACACTTATTGTTGTTTGACTTCATAATGGCTGCTAATCTTACTGGAGTAAGATGGTATCTTAGGGTGGTTTTGATTTGCATTTCTCTGACTGATACAGATGGTGAGCATTTTTTTATGTACTTGTTGATTGATTGTATGTCCTCCTCTCTGAAGTGTCTGTTCAGGTCCTTGGCCCATTTGTTGATTGGGTTATTTGTTATCTTATTGTTTAATTATTTGAGTTCTTTGTATATTCTGGATATTAGAGCTCTATCTGAAGTGTGAGGGGTAAAAAATTGTTCCCAGGATGTAGACTCTCTATTTACCTCTCTTATTGTTTCTCTTGCAGAGAAAAAACTTTTTGGTTTAAGTAAGTCCCATTTGTTTATTGTTGTTATTAACTCTTGGGCTATGGGTGTCCTATTAATGAATTTGGAGCCCGACCCCACAGTATGTAGATCATAGCCATCTTTTTCTTCTATCACATGCAGTGTCTCTGATTTCATCACTAGCTCCTTGATCCATTTTGAGTTAACTTTTGTGCATGGCGAGAGAAAGGGATTCAGTTTCATTTTGGTGCATATGGATTTCCAATTTTCCCAGCACCATTTGTTGAAGATGCTATCCATCTCCCAATATGCTTTTAGCCTCTTTATCATATATAAGAATGTTGTAATTTTGTGGATTGATTTCTGTGTCCTCTATTCTCTACCACTGATCCACCTGCCTGTTTTGGTACCAGTACCACGCTGCTTTTATAACTATTGCTTTGTAGTACAGTTTGAACTCTGGTATCGCTATACCTCCAGATTCAAATTCCTGCTTAGAATTGCTTTTGCTATTCTGGGTCTTTTGTTTTTCCATATGAATTCCATGATTGCTTTATCATTTCTACAAGAAATGCCGTTGGGATTTTGATTGGCATCCATTTTAACCTGTAGAGAACTTTGGGTAATATCACCATTTTGATGATGTTAGTTCTGCCTATCCATGAACAGGGTACATTTTTCCATCTTCTAAGATCTTCTTCTATCTCTCTCTTTAGGATTCTGTAGTTTTCATTATATAAATCTTTCACCTCTTTTGTTAGGTTGATTTCCAAGTATCTTATTTTCTTTGAGGATATTGTGAATGGAGTGGTTTTTCCTCCTTTCCATATCAGAAGTTTTGCTCCTGATATACATAAATGCCTTTGATTTATGCGTGTTGATTTTATATCCTGCCACTTTGCTTAATTCATTTATTATCTCTAGCAGTTTCTTTGTAGACCCTTTTGGGTCTGTTATATATATTATCATGTCATCCACAAATAGTGATAATTTAAGTTCTTGTTTTCCTATTTTTATGCCTTTAATTTCTATTGTCTAATTGCTCTGGCTAGAATTTCAAGAACTAAATTGAATAGAAGTGGTGATAGAGGGCATCCCTGTCTTGTTCCAGATTTTAGAGGCAATCCCTTCAGTTTTTCTCCATTTAGGATGATGCTAGCCTGAGGTTTAGCATATATAGCTTTTACAATGTTGAGGTAAGTTCCTGTTATCCCTAGTTTTTCTAGTGTTTTGAACATAAAGGGATGCTGTACTTTGTCAAATGTTTTTTTCTGCATCTATCGAGATGATCATATGGTTCTTGTCTTTAAGTCTATTGATGTGGTGAATAGTATTTATTGATTTCCGTATATTGAACCAGCCTTGCATCCCAGGGGTGAATCCTACTTGATCATGGTGCACAATTTTTTTTGATATGCTTTTGTATTCGATTCATCAGGATTTTATTGAGAATTTTTGTATCCAAGTTCATTAGAGATATTGGTCTGTAGTTTTGTTTCTTTGAAGTGTCTTAGTCTGATTTCAAGATCAGGGTGATTTTGGCCTCATAGAATGAATTTGAAAGAGCTCCTTCTTTTTCTATTTCTTGAAAGAGCTTGAAAAGAATCAGTATTAATTCTTCTTTGAAGGTTTTGTAGAACTCCGCTGTTTACCCATCCGGTCCAGGGCTTTTTTTCGTTGGTTATCTTTTGATGGCTTCTTCTATTTCTTCCTTTGTCATTGGTCTGTTTAAATTGTGTGTGTCTTCCTGACTCAATCTGGGCAGATCGTATGACTTAAGAAATTTATTGATATCTTCACTATCTTCTATTTTATTGGAATATAGGGTTTCAAAATACTATCTAATTACCTTCTATATTTCTGTAGTGTCTGTTGTGGTATTGCATTTTTCACCCCCTATGTTAATAATTTGAGTTCTCTCTCTTCTTCTCTTCGTTATCATGGCTAAGGGCCTGTCAATCTTATTTATTTTTTCAAAGAAACAACTTTTAGTTTATCAATTTTTTCAATGATTTTTTGTTTCAATTTCGTTGATTTCTGCTCTTATTTTAATGTCGTCTACTACATTTGCTGTTGTTTTGCTCTTCCTTTTCTAGGTTTTTGAGGTGTAGTGTGAGTTCATTTATTTGTTGTTGTTTTTTTCTTTTTTTGAGGAAAGAACTCCAAGAAATGAATTTTCCTCTTAAAACTGCTTTCATTGTGTCCCATAGATTACAGTAGGTTGTGTCTGTATGGTCATTTGTCTCTAAGAATTTTTTTGTCTCCTCCTTAATGTCTTCTGTAACCCATTGATCATTCAGTAGAATATTGTTCATTTTCCATGTGATGTAGGATTTTTCCTTCCTTCTTTTATCATTGATTTCCAGTTTCATTTCATTATGATTTGATATGGTGCATGGTATTATCTCCACGCCTTTATATTTACTAAGAGTTGCCCTATGACCTAATATATGGTCTATCTTTGAGTAGGATCCATCTGCTGCTGATAAGAAGGTGTATCCACTTGATGATGGTTGATATATTCTATATATGTCGGTTAAGTCTAGGTTATTGATTGTGCTGTTGAGTTCTATAGTTTCTTTATTCAGTTTTTGTCTAGAGGATGTGTCTAATGGTGAGAGCGGTCTGTTGACGTCACCTATAATTATCATGTTGTAGTCTATTTGACTCTTGAACTTGAGAAGAGTTTGTTTTATGAGTGTGGCAGCTCATTTGTTTGCTGCATACAAATTGGTAATTGTTATGTTATGTTGGTGGATGGTTCCTTTTAACGTTATATAGTGTCCTTCTTTATCCCTTTTGATTAACGTAGGTTTGAAGTTGATTGTATTTGATATGAGTTTGGCCACTCCTGCTTGCTTCCGTGTGCCCTGTGAGTGGTATGATTTTTCCCAACCTTTTACTTTCAGCCTGTGTATGTCTTTACCTATCATATGAGTCTCCTGAAAGCAGCATATTGTTGGATTTGTTTTTTTGATCCAGGTTACTACCCTATGTTTCTTGAATGGTGAGTTTAGGCCATTAACATTTAAGGTTACAATTGAAATATGATTTGTACATCCATTCATGTTAATTTATTTATTTATTTTAGTTTGGCTAGTTTTTACTTTTTGGTTATTTTCCTCCCCCTTTACTGAGATACCTCCCACTGTTAGTTTGGGGCACTATTTTTTAATTCTTCTTCTTGTAGTATTTTGCCCAAATCCTTTGCAGTGCTGGTGTTATGGGTGTGAATTCTTTTAGTTTTTATTCATTGTGAAAGACTTTAATTTTATTGTCAAATCTGAAGCTTAATTTTGCTGGATACAGTATTCTTTGTTGGAATTCATTATTTTTCAGTGTTTGAAATACATTGTTCCAGGATCTTCTCACTTTCAAAGTTTGTGATGAAAAATCGGTCGTTAATCTAATTGGTTTACCCCTGAATGTAATCCGCCTCCTTTCTCTCGTAGCTTTTAATATTCTCTCCTTGTTCTGTATTTTGGCTATCTTCATAATTATATGTCTTGGAGTTGGTCTATTATGGTTTTGAATGTTTGGGGTCCTGTAGTCTTCAAGGATTTGGCAATCCATTCCATCTTTCATCTCTGGGAAGTTTTCTAGAATTATTTCATTTAATATGTTGTCCATTCTTTCGGTTTGAATCTCTATGGCTTCTTCTATTCCGATGACTGTGAAATTTGTTTTTTTTATGACATCCCATATCTTTTGAATAGACTGCTCTTGGGACTTAAGCATCTTTTCTGTGTTGACTATATTCTTTTCAAGTTGATAAACGTTGTCGTCATTATCTGATGTTCTGACTTCTATTTGATCTAGTCTATTTGTAATATTCTCGTTTGAGTTTTAATTAATAGTTTCCTGCATTTCTAGGATTACTGTTTGATTTTTTTTAAGATCTCTATCTCCTGGTAAAGCTTGTTCTTTGCCATTTGAATTTGTTTAATTCATTTTCAAAATATACTTTTATTGCTAGGACTTGCTGATTCATGTATTCTCTAATATCCCTTTCCATCTGAGTTAGGTAAGCCTTGAGTTTTTTTCCCTATCCCTGTTTCTGATGATTCTAGGTCCTCCTGTAGAATTAAGTTGTCCTGCATTGTTTGTACACATTTTTTTCCTTTGTTTTTTCATGATGTTCACGTTGTTTTCCATCTCTATTTGATTGCTGTTTTTCTGCTCTATTCTATAGATTTGTTTTGGTTTAATATATCTGTTGTCTCTCCTTTGTGTTGGTAGACTATGCCTGCTAAAGTGAATTCTGCTTGGAAGGAATTGCGATGGCCGAGCTCCAGTGATGTCACCTGTCTGCTATGGCGGGCCCCAGGCTCCTTGCCAGGGTGTTCAAATGGGAGTGGGCTGGGACTGATCTGTCTCTGTTTGTTTTCAACTCCCGGTCGCCGGCGGGCGGGCGGTCTCCAGCTGTCCAGTCACACAGTCAGCGGGTGGGCTGTCACTGGTGGGCGGGAGATCTCTAGCCACCCAGTTGCACGTGCAGCCAGCGGGCGATTGGTCGCTGGTAGGCAGGCGGGCACCAGCCACCCAGTCGCACCAGCAGCGGGCTGTTTGTGACCAGTGGGCGGGCGTTCTCCAGCCGCCCAGTCACGCGGGCCTGGCCTCTAGTCCCCTGTTATCTCCTGCTAGTCCTGGTTTCTCGTGCTAGACCAGATTTCCCATGAGTGATGCCTCTCGGCAGCTCATACTGTCCTCTGGGCCTGCCGTTTCTTGGGTGTGGATGGTGTCTATGGGGAACCCCGGCACTCTATTGTTTTGATTTTTTCCTCTTGCCCCTCTCCCAGCTCTGGCTAGACAGGTTTTGTTTTCGCCGCTGATGGGAGGGGAAGTTGAAGGTCAGGTGCCTGTAGTTTTCCCGATGTCTTTATGCAGGCTCTCTCTGATAATCTCTCCAATGGAAAGCCTAAGAGAGATTTTATGTGAATTCCCTGCTGTATGGGAGATGAGCTGAGTAACACAAACCTGTTTTATTGTTGCAATCTGTTGGAGAGTGGCGGTGGTTACTTCTGCTCTCCAAGATGGTGACCGTTGGTTTCCTTGGTGGAGTTTTTATTGTGGGGGGATAGAACTGTAGCACTTCCTTCCCCGTTTGAAATCCCAAACTCAGCCCGGGGCTCAGTTGGAGGTCAGCCAGCAGGATTCCACAGAATCTGCAGCAACGTTTCTCCCTGCCGGCTGGTCGCTTCTAGGTGGTGCCCTGCTGTCTCTAGCCACGGGGCAGGCCACACAGATTTGTCAGCCCGGATCTCCGGTCGCACATTTGGCTCATGTTTGAGACTCAATTACCGGACCTCATTGGTGGAAATCATTCTTCTAGGTTTCGGTGCACACCCATTTTTCTGTAAGATCCTAACAAGATAATTTTTTGTCGTTCTAACTCGTTATTCACCTGTGAAGTGGCGCAGTTCACAGGGTGTGAGTGGCAGATTCAGAGACATCCCTTCATCCTGACCAGGTTGTTTGCCATGGAAGATGACTTTTGCTCTCTCAGGTCCTTCATAGCTGCCTACATCTTCTCCATGGCTTATTTCTCTATGGACCTTTGAGGTTCTCAGCAGGTGAAAGATCCCCTACATTCCTGTATTATAAGACCAACTCTGTCCGTGCTCTTCTTTAAAGTTAGATTGAGGGAACACTGTAGGGTTAGGGTTAATAACATGTTTGATTTGGGTTAGGAATCATTCTGTTTATGAATAATTCTATTGAGAAGCTGCGATATGTATAAGAATATATAGTTGAAATATATGTAGGAAAACAGAAATCTAAGTAAGATTTGAATCCCAGAATGGCATTGGGCCCTTAATTGGGATACTTAGCGTTGAATTACGTTCTGCACAGATGTCTCAGGTAAATTGATATACAATGTCATAGGACCCTGTACCTTGGAAGATTGAATGTAGATGAGAACATCCATTTAAAAAGGTATAGTTGTTATTGAATGGTTAATTAAATAGGTACTTGTCACTTCCTGTTTTTCTCTATGCTTAACAAAACACTGTTGAAATCTTGAGAACTGTTTGCTAATCTTGTTCCCAGAATGTGCTGTCCCCAGTTTTCAAACTGCAGAATTTACTCTCTCACCTGGTTGCATGCAAACTGCCCACTCCCACTGACCCATCAATAAACTTCCCTTCTTGCCCTCGGCAAGGAAAGTATATAAGCTCTGCTCAAGCTCTTCTCAGGGCTCTCTGCTGTATTCAAGTGAGCTCTGAGCCCCAGCATGCTGGAACTCCAATAAACCCTTTGCTGTTTCATGAGTCAGTTTCTTGGTGGTCTCTTCCTCCAATGCACGCCCGACCTTTACACATGAAGTTTCCACTGATATCTGGCAGCGGCGGATGAGAGACCCCAATGGGCTACTCTTGGGGTAAGTAAGTCTCCTATTCCTGGTTTCAGATTTCAGGTTAGGACTTGGAAAAATGGCTATTGATGAAGAGTGTGAGCTCTCTCCGACAGTGGCTGACAGACGTGTCACAGAGCCACAGGCCACGTTCCTGGAGGACGCCCCAGAGGACTTGGGAAATTTAGTTATAATAGATTCCTCGACTCAGTGATATTTTGTTTTGGATTCGGTATTGCCAGCCCATTGGTTATTGCCGGCTACTCAGTCCTGATCTCAGTGTTGGACGTCCATTGCCTGTCTTTATTGTCTTGTCTTGTCTGTTTCATGTGTCGTTGCTTTCACTGTTTGTGGATCTTTCATTATGGGACAGAGCACTTCAATGCTAGATCTCAGTTTAAAGGGCGACTCTTATGCGTGGTCTCATAAAATCCCAACACAATTAATGGCAATACTTCTCTGAGCTCAGTTCCAGAACTCAGTCTCTAAGGGGAATCACACCAGAGTTCAAGCCCAGGTGGACCCAGTCATCTCTTCCAAATGCCACACAAATGACCACAATTAAAACCAAAACACTCCCCAATGGCCCTCATCTTCTTCCATATAGACACTCATCATAACCTCTGGCTGGACGTTTCCATGAGGGGCATAGCCCAAGACAGTGTCCAAAACATGCTCCCTTGCCGCTAATTTGCCTAAAGTCAGGGTGGCCTGGAAACCCTTCCAGTGAACCAGGATTGATCAAATACACCTGCCATTAATACTGATCTTCTTCTGCAATTTGAGGCCTACTGACTGTCAGGTGTAGATTCTTTATGTGAATTTCAGTCATAAGAAAACCCAACCACATCTGCAGTGCTTTGAAAAACTCATTTGACCCAAAGGATCCCAATTCTCACTTGATGGACGTCAAGAACCTAACAGAGGACGGAGAGAAACTTCACCCACAATGACTGCTCTTTTGGCCATTTTGGTTTTGGATGCACACATGGGATCTTTCTTTAGATCTATCAGTTGCAGAGAATCTAAGACACAGCCTCACACAGGGCATAGAGTTGGATTCAGACACATCCATTTCCAAAGCAAGTAAGCAAAGAGCCACAGGTTATGCCCATTCATTTAGATCTGAAAACTGTTTTCTTCAGGCTTCACAAAGGGGTGGTCCGAAACAAAGAACTTCTTGACATTCAAGGCAACAGAACATTATGTAAGCAAAAGGCTCAAAGAAGGGTTTCTCCACTGAGAGTTTACTGGTCACACTGATATCTGCGTTTTCTGAGATGCTCGCCATTCCCTTCATCTATCCAGTACATGGCCATGTCACAGAGCTTGGAGGTGGTACATATCTTGGACACAAAACCATGAGCCTATTCTGGAGATTGGCGAGAATTCAGAAAGAAAATTGAAAATTACTAAGATCGTTGGTGTTGCCCATCCTTAAGGAAAGCTGCAATCCATTCATTAATTGGGCAGGATGAATGCTGGGAAGCTTTCTACAAGACAGGACAAATCCATTGATGCATTCTCTTTTCTAATGTCTACAACCACGGACATAGTGAGATACACAGACATAGAAACACTCGCCTTGTCAAACGTCTTACTAGAAACAGTTCAACACCAAAAAACAAACCACCTTTCCTACCTATTCTCAGAACATGAGACAAAATCATAAACCCACAACCACACCCATATTGGCACCTCCTTCCCCCAAGTAGGTCTGTGACTCTAGGGAGTGTCCTCTGACTGGTGGGCCATACAATTTTCCCCTGAAAAGTCCTGTCCTGTCTCAGGTCTGTTCTCCTTGACCAACTCTGTTAAGTTGTCAGAAGCTAGTGTTTAGCCACTACCTGCTTTCTCAGGAAAGGCCCTTCTTCAGAGCTCTCCTTGCTTTTGCCATCCTAACATCAGTAGGTACAAAGAAAGACTGACTCTGTCCTTGGTAAATCCAAGCAAGTGAGCCCATTGGGACTGGGACTGGGACTGGCTCTATGTGCCTGGTTTCCAGTATCCCAAGTTCAGAGAGATCCATCACCAAGAAAGTGAGGTGAGGTCACTCCCTTCAGGAACTGAATAAATTCACTGCCTTGTAAACCATTTTGTCCTAATAGTTGCTTCCAAGTGTCCCATTAGATGGAGGCTTCCCCTACTTCCTTTGAAACTTTCACAAGTTAGAATGGTATGTCAACCTTAGGAACCCGGGAATAGCTATCCACACAGGCCTGGTTTGGTCAATCTCCTCTACATTAAGAAGAGAGAGGCTGATTCAGACACATCCCTTCATCCTGACCAGGGTGATTGCCATGGAAGATGACTTTTGCTCTCGCAGATCCTTCATAGCTGACTATATCTTCTCCAGGATTCATTTCTGCATGGACTTTGGAGGTTCTCAGCAGGTGGAAGATCCCCTACATTCCTGTATTGTAAGACCAACTCTGTCCCTGCTTTTCTTTAAATTTAGGTTGATAGAACAGTGTATTCTTAGGGCTAATAAAATGTTTGATTTGAGTTAGGAATAATCCTGCGGGATGAATAATGGTATTGGGAACCTGAGATATTTATAAAAATATAGAGGTTAAATATATGAATTAAAACCGAAATCTAGGTAATTTTGAAGCTCAGAAGGGCATTGGGCCCTTGATTGGGATACTTAACTTTGATTTACATTGTGTACAGATGTCTCAGATAAATAGATATACAATGGCATCGGACCTTGTAGCTTGGATGATTGAATGTTGAAGAGAACATCCAGTCAAAAACGGATAGTAGGTAGAATTAGGTACAGAGTTGGTTTAGGAAGAAGAGTGAGTATAGGATTTGGAACAAAAGTTCTGGAGCATTAGGGTTGTGGTTAGAGAGTGAAAGTGAACATAAGTTCATGTGAAGGGTCAGTCACAATGGTGAACTGGTGAAAATATGCAGGAAACCACATATCTTTAGAGACATTATGAAATCAGGCAAAGTATAAAGTGAGTGATATGATTATGCATTTTCAACAGGGTTGAGTTTCAATATATAATCTTAGGAAGAAACAAATTTCCCCTTCCTCTCCTGTTTTCTCTTTTCTTTCCACTATACAAAGTCTAATCTGGGACAGAAAAGATCCGTCCTTTATAGGGCATATCAGGACATATACAGGATTGCCTGGAGCCCTTAGTTTGGGTAATGATTTAGCAGATAAAACTACGCATGACATACATATTTTCTCTACAGTAGAAGAAGCTACAAATTTTCATAAAAAATTCCATGTCAATGCTAATACTATACATAAGCGCTTTAAAATAACTAAGGAACAAACTAGACAAATAATAAAACAATGTCAAAATTGTGTGACCATTTTACCACAAGTTAATCTTGGAGTCAATCCTAGAGGATTGATACCTAACCATATTTGGCAGATGGACGTCACAAACTTGCCAGAATTTGGAAAATTAAAATATTTGCATGTTACAGTTGATACTTCTTCTGAATTTTTGATGGACTCCCTTCATGCCGGAGAAAAAAAACTAAAGATGTTATAGCTCATTGCTTACAAAATTTTGCCACTGTGGGCATTCCAAAACAGTTAAAAACAGATGTTGCCCCTGGTTATACTTTTACCTCTTTTAAAGAATTTTGCTCATCATTTTGCATTACTCATATAACAGGAATCCCATACAATCCGCAGGGACAAGGCATAGTTAAATGAGCTCATCAAACTATTAAAACGTACTAATTAAACAAAAAAAAAAAAAAAGGAATTGGGAAGGGGTATATATTCCCCAAAGATAAACTTAAAATAACCCTTTTTACTCTAAACTTTGGAAATTTGGATTCATCAGGGCTTATTCCTGTGGAAAGGCATATGTGTCCAAAAAATGTACATAAGCCCAAGGTACTTTGGAAGGATATTCTAACAGGACAATGGAAATGTCCTGACCCAGTAATTGTCTGGAGTTGGAGGTCTGTTTGTGTGTTTCCACAGGGAGAACAGCAGCCGATTTGGATTCCAGAGAGACTAACTAAAGCGATTTCTACAGATTAAAAGAATATGATTTGGCTCAAATCCATAACAGCTGATATCCAGAACTCCAGTTTGGCTATTCTTACATCTGTGACAAATCCAGGATGCTTTTTTCAATATCTATTTTATTATTACCCTTTCCCATGTCATGAAGTTCTATTTTGGTTTTTGAGCTCATACAAACCTAGGTTAATGTTTTGCTGATCAGTTCTATTTTTGGACTATAGAGTTTTTAGACATTGCAATGGAGATTTCACCTGTAAAATGTTATAAGGCCTTTACTCTTATGTTATGTGTTGTATGTATTATATTACGTGTGCACACTTGTGTTTTTTGTTATATGTTTGAATGTACGTATGTCCATATATCATATATGATGAGCGCTCATGAAAAAATGGATCCAAATATATTTTTATACACTTGATGTAAATGTTTTAATTTAAATTGGGTAAACACCTGTTGAGGATTGTTTTAAAATGTGTACAAAAAAGGAGGTTAACAGATCTGTTTGTTTACTTTCACCTTTTCTTTTCATTATATTTAATAATTCTCTTCAAGACAATGTAAATTGTTAAGAAAATTGTTTTCTTTTAGTACCTTCTGGAATGTTACATAATTTTTCTTTGGCCATTATTGCCAAAATTCCTATCTTCATCCCAGTGCCTGTAAAGACAAAGATAAAACCAATCTACAGCTTCTGCAATAGCCATCACTGAACTGCTTGCAGAACTTGCCTCGACTATGTATCACCTGTATGCATTGTGAACTCACCTGCATGCATTGTGAACAATATGTTGGTGAATTGACTTGTGGTAGTGTTGGGGTATTTTTGCTGATGATGTCATCGGTGGTACAATTTTTCCAAAAGGAGCCGTCAATTGGCTTGGTGTATCTTCCTCCCTTCTGCTGTCATGGTCGTTCAGCTAAAATTTGGGGGCCAACAGAGGTGAGACAAAGAACCTCACCCCCCGCTGGTACAAAGACCTCTCCACAGGTGTGACTGTATACTGGACCTGTAGCTAGTGACGGGTAAGATCCAATTGCAATGGTACCAATCTAAGACTGGAGGCTGATACCTTGAGGTCAGCTCATTCGATAATGGGTAAGCACCATATGTACTATTGGACAACCTAAGGCAGGCATGGTCCCTAAGCCACATGCTTATTGTTTAAACAGAGAGGGGGAGGTGTTGAGAGGCACAGCCCAAGGGGCCAAACAAACTTTCAGACTGCCGGCTGATGATTGGCTAACAGCGGCCCCAGCAACATCAAGCTAATTGGCTCCTCTGCGGTGATGCTCATTGGAGATGCTCATTGAGCAGTTTCCCCACCCTTTCAGACTGCAAGCTGATGATTGGTTCACAGCAGCCCCAGCAATATCTAGCTGATTGGCTCCTCTGTGGTAATGCCATTGGGCTGTTTCCCCACCCTTTCAGACAACGGAGCTGCTCATTGTGGGACTCTTTGGGCTCTGCCCACACGACCCAGCCAATCGACCTCAAGAGAAGGAGTGTGGAGGTTGAGAGCTTGTGGGAAGCCAGTAGTGGCAGTTGGGCTCTGAGGGTTTTTCCCGAGGAGCTAATTTTTAGTCATGTGTGGTTCTAAAAGTAATTTTAGTTTCTTTTGACAAGTGGCTCCTGAATTGTGCCCAGCCAGATTGCAGCAATCCTAAAGTGATGGAGAAAAAGAACCCAAACAGAATAGAAATACAAGCAGTTTAGAGAGGCATGGTGTATAGTTGGATTTACCTTTTGCATGATAAAGGGTAGGTGTTATAAATCTAGTCAATTTTAAATTGAAATAGTTCTCCATGTGTTTTATAGTTAACAAATATGTGAATTCTTATCTCCCTTTATCTGTAGGCTATTCAGCACATGTATTTTTGAATGTACATATAGAATACTACCTGGTATCACATGTACATTTTTGTTAGATGGCTGACTTGGCAGATACAAATTTTTAGAAGAGGTCACTCCTCCTAAACGTTGTTGGAATTGAAAATTAAAACTATGGGTGAGCTTCCTAGTTGAACAATATAATACATAAATCCATGTTCAGTAAAATGAATAGTTTTGGATCTGTGGATGTTATATATTTCATGATGAATTTCGATTGGCATATATATTGCTACCTTTTAATGCCTCTCTCTCTCTCTCTCTCTCTCTCTCTCTCTTTATATATATATATATATATATATATATATATATATATATATATACACACACACACTCTCCAGATTTTTCAGAATGTAAAATATATGTGTCTTATTATACAATCCCTAAATGCATTCATGTTCATGAATGTGGATTTATAACCAAATGTTCACAAAGTTATTTTCAGAAATATTCATCCACCTTAAATACATATTGTATCCTAGTACTGAAATCAAAATTCAGTGAATGGTGCATAGAAGTCCTAATTTTTCTACAGTAACTGACCCACTTTAACATCAATGCAAGTAGATTCCTATGGGACATGATGTGTATTTTGACCTTCATTTTTATTCAACACTGTTACATGACTATTTCTTCAGTTTATGCACATCATAGGATATATATTTCATTCACAATTTTGCAAATTGATAGGCTTTTGTTTCACTTTTAATCACTTCTTGCTTCAGTACACAAGTATTCCTCTATGTTTTTTGACTGGTCTTTTCATGATACTTCATTTTATTTTAGATTTCAATAATCACTTTTAAAGCAAAACTCACACACTCTTCATGATAAACCATAAACCTAATATTACCATTAGATGTATAAATGGTTGTAATGAATGTATGTATCTCAATATAAGATTTCCTGTAAATTTGTAAATATCAATTCAATCCAATATTTAAAGTTGGAACCAGTAATATTATTTATTCACAGTATGGTCTATTCATTCATTTTATCTATATTCCTAGACACAGGGAACACCTATTTGTACACCCTATACTAATTTATACACCTTCAAAATATTGCCCACAGAAATGGTGGAAGAAATACTGATGTCACCTGATCTACATATGCACTTTATCACAGTAATATTCTGGAAACAAAATGCAAAGTTCACACTTATGACTGTGCCAAAGCCTAAATGGAAAGTGTGCATGGATTACTAACAATATCCATGTCCAGATTGCCTAATTCTCTCAAATGTCAATCCTATTGGTGACTAAATATTTGATTCTTTCTAAGATTTTATACTCAACCTCTACCCTGTTGAAAATGTCTAATCCTATCACTCAATTTATACTTTGCCTGATTTCTTAATATCTCCATTGATATCTGCTTCCCCATTACATTTGGATAAGGGTCTGAGGGCTCTCCTCAGCTGGTTTGAGCTATGGGTTAGCTGGAAAGAGGACCTGGTGGGACCCAGTGCGGGCAGTGACAAGAGAAGAGAGGAGTGAGTCGGTGGAGGGGTACCTCAGTACCTGCTTCTCAGCCAGGGGGCAATGGTCTGAGAACCGGTGTTGTTTTGGGTTTTTGATCTAGTAATTGAAGGGAAGAAATCAGGTTGCTGAGTTTGGAGTGACAGCAGATAGTCTGGAGATGAAGGCTGAGGGTGAGGATCTATTGGAGAAGCATAGTTCAGGATGTGAGCAAAGGAGGGAAAAGGCCTCCACATAGGGGAATCTCCTTTTACCCTTTTGAGCACTTGCAGAAGTTAAAAAGGTCACACAGTATTTGAGGATCTAGAGACCCCTCTGGGGGCCATGGGTTTTGGTTATCTAATTGGTCATATGGCCAATGCTGTGTACAGAATTTGATGAGGAGTTCGGGTTCCATCAGGAAGCCCCTGTATGCTCACATCCCCATGACTTACAGAAGAAATTGGCTTTTCCTCCACACAGCTGTTGCTGTTTGTGGCTTTGATTGTCTGCCGGGCAAACATAGTAATCTAGGCTAGCCAACCTGCACCTGGCTTACCTGTCCCGACATCCATAATGTTTGTTTCCATTATTTATGGTACAAAAGGTATTTAATGGAATTTTAGTGGTATCCTCTTCATCAGGGATATCCTAATAGGAAAGACCTCTAGCCAGCTAACAAATGTCTGGGTGGAGAAATGGCCACCAGGTCCCAAAGTGGGCTATATGTGAGATAGATTATACTTCTTCTCCAGTAGGATTTGTGATCAGCCATCGCTGCTGAAAGGGCTGATGAGGGTTAGAACTACTGGTGGTCAAGGAGAGACTCTATAGCTTCATCCACCTGGCGAATACACAATTTGAAAGGGTTACCAGTCTCTTCCAGTTTCCAGGCAGAGTCTGGACAGGGTGCAGGCTTGAGATGAGAGGCCAGGATCCAGGAAGTGATTCTGTCTACCTTTACCACTGTAGGTGTTATAAGTAGAACCTGGTATGGTCCTTTCCAGTGGGGTTCCAGGGATGACACCTGATGTTGTCTTACATAGACAAAGTCTCCTACTTGATATTGATGTGGAGTCCCCTCATCTCCAGGTTGGTAGGCAGTGGCCAGCTGTTTTCACAGGTATCGCTGAGTTCTTTCAACAGCTGTAAGTCTGTCAAGCATGGTGGTGTGGAAGGGATCGTTAGGTCTTAGAGTTGGGGTTAGGTCCCTTACTGGAATAGGGGCCACATAGGGAATTTCATAGTGGGTGAGGTTACACAAAGAAACAGAGAGAGAATTTCTTGCATGAAACATTGCATAAGGCAGAAGCATTGTCCAATCTTTTATGTCGGTCTCTAAGCTTAATTTCATTAAGGTCTCTTTAATGGTTCTATTCATTCATTCTACCTATCCTGCACTCTGTGGTCTATAAGCACAATGTAATCCCCAGGGTACTGGCTAACCCCTAACGTAACTGGGTCATGAATGCAGGTCCATTATCAGACTCTGTTACCTTAGGCAGGTCGTATCTTGGAAAAAAATCTTCCAGGATCTTCTTGACCACCATTTGTGCTGTTTCTTTCTTTCTTTCTTTTTCTTTCTTTCTTTCTTTCTTTCTTTCTTTCTTTCTTTCTTTCTTTCTTTCTTTCTTTTTTTTTCTTTCTTTCTTTCTTTCTTTTTTTTTTTTTTGGTGGGGAAGGCTTTAATCCATCCTGAAAATGTATCTACAAAGACTAGGAGATATTTAAGTCCATACCTTGCATGCTTAATTTCAGTAAAGTTTACTTCCCAGAATTGTCCTGGTCTTTTTCCTCCTAGGTGCTTTCCTCCAGGAAGCTTGGAAGGGTAAGCATAAACCAATTGATGGACCCGACAGGCTTTTGTTACCCATTCAGTCCTTTTGCTGTGATTTGGTCAGTGGAAAACTCTGTTCTTGATCCTTCAGGAATGCCTGCAGTTTCTTTGAACAAAGTTGAGTGAGTTGATGTACATTTTCTACTGACATAGTTAGAGCCATGACTATAGGAGTTTTTACTGAAGGATTTAGAAATCCCACTTGGTTGCCTTCAGGGTTAAAAGTTATTTTGGCCCAGAGCTTGGTGAGCAGATCTCTGCCCATCAATGGGGCCAGGCATTCTGTGATTACTAGGAAGGATTGATGGATTTTCCTTTTCCCAGGTCTATGGTCCTCTTAGTTGTCCAAGCCCGATACTTACTGCCATTTGCCCCTTGAACTAGAGACCTTTTATTTGATAGATGGCCCAATGGGGCCTTGAGGGCTGAGTATATTGCCCCTGTATCCACTTCAAAGTTTACTGGGGTCCCCTACACTTCAAAAGTTACCCTGAGCTCCGGGAGGGGATGTTAGCCCCGACTTTTGGAGTCATCCTCAAGAGTCAGAATGGCTGGCAGGAGTGGCTGTCTCTTTCTAGGGAACTCTTTGGCCCAGTGTCCTTTTTTTTACAGTAGGCACAGTGATCTGAGGCAAGGAGTGGCCTCTGGCGAGGGCCCAGGTATCCCTTCCTGTCTCCCTGTTTCTTAATTTCTGGCCTATTTGTTGTTGTGACCAGGACCTTAGTCAGCGCCTTAGTCTGTCTTTTGTTTCTTTTATCCTCCCTTTGTTCCCTTCTCTTCCTCAGTTTCTCTCTTAAAGTATACCTTCTCAGCTTCTCTGACTAAATCTCTCAAAGTCATATCTTGTAATCCATCTAAGCATTTTAACTTTCTTTTAATATCCGGGGCAGCTTGCCCAATAAAGGCCATTGTGACAGATGACTTTTGATCCTCTGCCTGAGGATTGAAAGGAGTGTATCTTCTATATGCCTCCATAATTCTCTCTAGAAACATAGAGAGAGGTTCTTCAGGCCCTTGAATAATCTCTCTTACCTTGGCCTAATTAGTTGGTCGCCTAGCGGCCGCACGGAAACCCACTATTAGAGCCCGGTGATAAGTGAACAGATGCTCCCTACCTTCAAAGATTTGGGGGCCACAGTTGGGTTGGTTCAAAGGAAAGCTGGCTTTGATTATCTTGGGAAGTTGTGTCAGTCACGCATCTGGTCAGAGGATATTTTTTTCCAGCTTCCAGGAGTATTCTATTTTGATCCCCTGTCATGAAGACAGTCCCTATGAGTTGTTGGCAGTCATCTCAAGTAGGCTAGTGTGAAAACATCAATGACTCAACCAGACCTGTGTGCCAGGTGGGGTGCTCAGAAAAAGGGGGATTGTTATATTTCCAATTATGTACGTCTGAAGAGGAGAATGGCCAAAACTGGTAGGCTTGCATTTTTTCCCCCATGGCCGTCGTCAATCTTTGGCCCATAGGGATGGAGGGGGAGCATCATGGGAGTTCCAGTGTTTTCAACTATTCACTGCTGGCGAGTTCCTATAGCCGGGCCAGCTTCCTCAAGGGAAGGAAGGGCTGTGTGTGCCACTGGGGAGCTATCTGGAGGGTGCTGTGCTCCTCCAATTGCAGAGAGGCTGAGTCAGCAGCAGGGGAATCACTTAGAGGGTGTTGGGGATTGGGGGAAGAGGGCAGGGGATAAGGAGGGGGAGGAGAATCCAGTAGAGTCAAATCTTGTGACTCAGGGAGAACAGAGGGTGGAGAAGGAAGAAGAGCAGAGGGTTTGAGAGATCATGGGGGAAGGAGTAGGAGCAGGGGCAGCGGTAAGGAAAGGCTTCACCCATGGAGGAGGAGATTTGCAGAGGTCCTGCAAAGTTAAGATATATGGCGGAATGATCCAGATGGCTATGTGGCCCTGGCTAAAAGACAATATCTCTAACTTTTTAAATTAGTGGGAAGTAGAAAGATCCTTCTAGAGGCCATCCGACTCGAAAGGTGGGTCATTCTGAGGCACAGAGCGTCTTCCAGGTCCAGTGTTTTACTAAATAAAAAAGATTCTGAGCCCTTATGTGGACTTTGGGCCAGTGATCAATGGTCAGGGACAGAGGCATTGAAGTGCTCTGTCCCATAATGAAAGATACACAAATAGTGAAAGCCACGACACATGGGGTCTCACATTCGCCGCTGCTGGATTTCAGTGGAACCTCCATATGAAAAGGTCGGGCAAGCCTTGGAGGAAGAGACCACAAAGAGATTGTCACATGCAACAGCAAAGGGTTTATTGGGGGTCCAGCATGCTGGGGCTCAGAGCTCAATTGAAAAGAGATGAGAGCCCTGAGAACACCTTAAGCAGAGTTTATATAATTTTCTTGGAGAGGGCAGGGAGGAAAGTTTATTGATGGGTCCGGGTGAGTGGGCAGTGTGCGTGCACACGGGTGAGGGAGTACATTCTGCAGTTTGGCAGTTGGGGAGAGCACATTCTGGGAACAAGATTAGCAAAGAGTTCTCAAGATTTCAAAAGTGTTTTGTTAAGCATACAGAGAAACAGGAAGTGACAAGTTCCTATTTTATTAACCTTTAACTACCGACTATCCCTTTTTGACTGGATGTTCTCTTCTACATTCAATCATCCAAGGTACAAGGTCCTAGGCCATTGAATATTGATTAATCTGACACATCTGTGCAGAACCTAATTCAAAGCTAAGTATCCCAATCAAGGGCCCAATTCTCTTCTGGGCTTCAAAACTTACCTAGATTTCTGTTTTCATACATGTATTTCACCTATATATTCTCATACATATCACAGGTTCCCAATACCATTATTCATCCAGCAGAATGATTCCTAACCAAATCGAAAATGTTATTAACACTAACCGTACACTTTCCCCTCAATCTAACATTACAGAGAGGAGGGACAGAGTTAGTCTTACAATACAGGAATGTAGTGGATCTTCCACCTGCTGAGAACCTCAAAGGTCCATGCAGAAATGTCCTCTGGAGAAGATGTAGGCAGCTATGAAGGACCTGGGAGAGTAAAAGTCATCTTACATGACAAACAACCTGGCCAGGATGAAGGGTTGTGTCCAAATCAGCCTCTCTCGTCCTAATGTAGAGAAGATGGAACAAACCAGGCCTCTGTGGAGAGCTGTTCCCAGGTTCCTATGGTTGATATACCAATCTAACTTGTGAAAGTGTCACAGGAAGTTGGGGCAGCCACCATCTCATGTGACCCTTGGAAGCAACTGTTAGGACAAAGTGGTTGCCAAGCCAGTGAACTCATTCAGTTCCTGAAGGAAGTGACCTCACCTCACTTCCGTGGTGATGGAACTCTCTGAACATGGGATCCAGGAAGCCAGGCTTCCAAGCCAGTCTCAGTCACAGTCCCTGTGGGCTCACTTGTTTGGATTTACCAAGGACAGAGTCAATCTTTCTTGGTACCTACTGATGTGAGAATGGCCAAATACCAGAAAAGCTCTGAAGAGGGGCCATTCCTGAGAAAGCAGGTAGTGGCTCACCACTAGCTCCTGACAACTTCACAGAGTTGACCAAGGAGACCAGATCTGATAAAGGACAGGCCATTTTGGGAGAACATAGTATGGTCCAGAAGTCAGAGGACACTCTGGATAGTCACAGACCTACTTGAGGGAAGCAGGTGCCTTTTTGGGTGTTGGTGTGGGTTTGTGGTTTTGTCTCATGTTCTGAGAATAGGTAGGAAAGACGGTTTTGAGGTTTGGAGTGAAATGTTTCTACTAAGTCGTTTCACAGGGCGTGTGTTTCTATGTCTGTGTATCTCACTGTGTCCGTGGTTGTAGACATTAGAAAAAAAGAATGCATCAATGGATGTGTCCTGTCTATTAGAAAGCTTCCGAGCATTCATCCTGCCCAATTAATGAATGGACCAGGGCTTGCATAATCAATGGGTAACACCTGCTATCTTCCTAAGTTCCAGTTTTCTTCCTGAATTCTGGCCACTCTCCAGAATAGGCTCATGGTTTTGTGTCCAAGATATGTACCACCACCAAGCTCTGTCACATGGCCATATACTGGATAGCTGAAGGGAATGGCGAGCATCTCAGAAAACTCAGATATCAGTGTGACTACTAACATCTCAGTGGAGAAACCGTGGTTGGGCCTTTTGCTTAACAATTGTTCTTTTCCCCTGAGTCAGGAAGGACTTTGCCTCAGGCCAACCCGTTTGTGAAGCCTGAAGAAAACCGTTTTCAAATGGAAATGAATGGGCATCACCTGTGTCTCTTTGCTTAATTGCTTTGGAAAGGGCTGTGTCTGAATCAGGCTCTTGGCCCAGTGTGAGGCTGTGGCTTAGATTGTCAGCACCTGATGGATGTAAAGAAAGATCCCATGTATGCATCCAACACCAAAATGGCCAAAAGAGCAGTCATTGTGGGTGAATTCTCTTGTCTTTCTCTGTAAGTTTCCTGACCTCCATCAAGTGAGAATAAGGATCCTTTGGGTCTAATGAGTTTTTTAAAGCCCTGCAGAGGCTAGCCCATTGGTGCTTGGGTTTTATCATGACTCCAATACACATAAATAATCTAAATCCCACAGTCAGTAGGCCTCAAATTGGAGAAGTGGAGCAGTATTAAATGCAGGCCTATTGAATCACTCCTGTTTCACAGGAAGGGTGTCCAGGCCACTCAAACTTTAGGCAAACGAGGGGCAAGGGAGCTTATTTTGGATACTGTCTTGTACTGTGCTCCTCATGGAAACCTCTAGCAAGAGGTTATGTTCAGTGTCTATATGAAATAAAATGAGGGCCATGTGGGATTTTTTTTTGGTTTCAATTGTTTTCATTTGTGTGGCGGTTGGAAGAGGTGACTGGGTCCACCTGGGCTTGAACAGTGGCGTGATTCCCCTTAGAGAGTGAGTTCTGAAACTGACCTCAGAGAAGTATTGCCATGACTTGTGTTGGGATTTTAGGAGGACACGCATGAGAGTCGCCCATGGAAACTGAGATATAATCCCAGGGTACCTTTCCACAGAGCACTGGGAATCTCAGCCAGGATATCACATGATTTTATTCTTAAAGGCATGTCAGCCATAGTTGAGAATCAAAACAAACATGGACCTCACATTGTAGACCTCAATGAGCCTGGCTTCATGTGACCTTTTGGCCACTCTTTGGAAAGTCTTGCCTGTGAGAGTTCTCGATAGCGTTCATTGAAATGAGCATCCTCACCATTTAATGGTTCCTGAATGAATTAAAACCCACAGTGCCTCCAACTTCATCCTTGAAAAATGCCTAGATAAATACCATGAAATTTTTGAATTTCCCATGACCTGGTCGCACTGGGAACATTTGGATGTCCTACATCATTCATGAATCTATCAGGCAGTGCCTTGATTGACTGGGATTCATAAAAATGGTGTAGAACAGAGATACCAGTAAGTTGGAGCCTACTGAGTGGTGGGCCTAGAGCAGAGGTGGGAAGGTGTATGATAAAACATCTTTGTGAGGCCATGTCAATCTGCCATTAGCTTCCAAATTGCTTGTGACTGACATGGTGCAGCCAGCAGAATGTTCAATGAAATGGCATATTGTTATATGGAGAGGTTTCAGGGCAATGTTCAGAACCAGGTTTCTATGGACAAGGGGGCAAGCTATGAGGGATAGAAGCCTGCTTGGTGCATTCTCCTGAGAACCCTGACCCACCGCACAAGACAGAACTTCCTCCACCACTGTGTCCCATTTGAACTCCTTGTATATCGTGAAGCAAATACCAAAGTCCCAGTGCAGCAGCAAGAAACACCATGAAAATTGGAGGATGACCAAATGGCTTCACAGTCCCCCAGGGAGACACTTAGCATACAATGGCCACAGTTTACCTACAAAGAGAGAATTCCGCACTGCTACCTCATGTACATTGGAAAATAAGAATCCATGTCCTCCAGGTCACATAGATGCAGACCCAGCTTTGATGGTCTCACTAGAAAGAAATCAAAAGCTCCTGAAAACAATATATATTTCAAGTGCCCAACCACATAGGCAGTTTCCCAAGAAGTCTTTAGGGCACCAGAGCTCCACATTTGAGAAATGTTTACTGTGTCCCTTACTTTGGGAAACTCCTCTAACACCTCCAAGGTTGTGAACTCCTGAGCATATTCCATTCCAGATATGTATTCACAGATTTTCTAACTCTTCTTCTCTAATTCTGTATTACTTGGGGCGGAGTTAATTACAATAAATTTTTCTGGAAGAGAATAAGAAGATTTTTGTGTAGCACATATTTGCATACACATTGTGTTCATTTTCCAATTTTCCATTCGAAATACTGATTCCCTGACACTAACCCATAGCTTGCTAGACTCTGACTACTAATCCTAATGTGATGGAGAAAAATAACTCAAACAGAATAGAAATACAAGCAGTTCAGAGGAGGGGTGGTGTATAGTTGGGCTTGTCTTTTGCAATACATAGGTTTGGAGTTATAAATCTAGTCAATTTTTAATTGAAGTAGTTCTCCGTGTGTTTTTAAAGTTAACAAATATGTGAATTCCTGTCTCCCTTTCTCTGTAGCCTATTAAGCACATGTATTTGTATATGCACATATTGAATCCTACCTGGTATCACACGTACATACTTGTGAGGTGGCCAACTTGACAGATACAAATTGTGGAACAGAAAATTCAACCTATGGGGGAGCTTCCTAGGTGAACAACATTATATATAAATCCATGTTCAGTAAAATAAATATTTTTGGATATGTGGATCATATAAATTTCACGATGAATTTTGATTGGCATATATATTGCTACTTTTTAATTGCTCTGTGTGGGTTTTGTGTGTGTGTATATATATATATATATATATATATATATATATATATATATATATATATATTCTCCAGATTTTTCAAAATGTAAAATATATGTGTCTTATTATACACTCCTAAATTCATTAATGTTCATATATTTGGATTTCTAATCAACTTTTCACAAGATTATTCTCAGAAATATTCATCCACCTGAACTACATATCTGTTTCCTAGTACTGAAAACTAAATTCAGTGAATGGTATATACAAATGCTAATATTTCTACAGTAACTTACCCAGTTTAACATCGGTGCAAGTAGATTCCTATGTTCCATGATGTCTATTTTGACGTTCATTTTTATTCAACACTGGTATATTAGTTTTCTTCATTTTATGCACATCATACGATATATATTTCTTCCACAATTTAGCAAATTTATAGGCATTTGTTTCACTTTCAATCACTTCCTGCTTCAGAACACATGTATTCCTCCAGCTTTCTTGACTGGTTTTTTCATGAGACTTCTTTCTGAACACATTGTTTTCGATTTCCATAATCACTTTTGGGGCAAACTCACACACCCATCATGATAAACCATAACTCTATTATTACCATTAGATGTATAACTGTTTGGAATGAATGATTGTATATCAACATAAAATTTCTTATGTATTTTCAGATATCAATTCAATCCAATATTAAAAGTGGAACCTGTTATATTATTTATTCACAGTATGGTCTATTAAGGCATCATCTCTATATTCATAGACCCAGGGTCTATGTATTTGTATCCCCAATACTAATTTATAAGTCTTTAAAATATTGCTTTCAGAAATGGTGGAAAAAATACTCTAGTCACCTGATATACATATACATTTCATCACAGTAATATTCCTGACACAAAATGCAAGGGTCACACTTATGACTGTACCAAAGCCTAAATTGAATGTGAGCATGTATTACTAACAACATCCATGTCCTGGTTCCCTAATGCTCTCAAATATTATTCCTATTGGTGACTACATATCTGTTTCTTCCTAAGATTATATATTCAAACTCAACCCTGTTAATAATGTCTTATCCTACCACTCACTTTGTACTTTGCCTGATTTCCTAATGTCTCCATTGATATCTGCTTTCAAATACCTTTTCTCCAGTTCATCATTGGGAATGACCCTTCAAATGTGCTGACATTTGCATTTACTCTCTCACCAAAACCTTATTGCTAAAGAACTTTTGGTCCAACTCCTAGACTCACTCAAATGGGTTCTTCAAAGCCCTGCAGAGGGAAGCCCAGAGATTCTTGGGTTTTCTCATGACTCCAATTCACATAAAGTATCTAAACCCCACAGTCAGTAGGCCTCAAATTCGAGAAGCAGAGCAGCATTAATGGCAGTCCTATTTGATCACTCCTGGTTCACAGGAAGGGTGCCCAGGCCACCCTGACTTTAGGCAAATGAGGGGGAAGGGAGCTTATTTTGGACACTGTCTTGGACTGTGTCCCTCATGGAAACCTCTAGCAAGGGATTATGATGAGTGTCTATATGGAAGAAAATGAGGGCCATGTGGGAGTGTTTTGTTTTTAATTGTGGTCACTTGTGTGGCGGTTGGAAGAGATGAATGGGTCCACCTGGGCTTGAACTCTGGTGTGATTCCCCTTAGAAACGGAGTTTTGGAAATGACCTTAGAGATGTATTGCTATGAATTGTGTTGGGATTTTCGGAGGCCAGGCATGAGAGTCGCCCATGCATGACAATACGCGTCAAATTGGAGAAGCAGAACTTAATGTCCAAATCCTTTACTCACCCTTCTTTTTAATCCTACCGTCTATCTTCCTAATCTCAGATAAATACCATGATATATTTGAAATTCCTATGACCAGGTGGCACTGGAGAATCTTTGGATGTCCTGTTTCTGATCATGAGTGTACCAGACAGTGGCTTAATTGACTTGGTTTTATGAAAATGGTGTAGAACAGAGATGCCAGTAAGTTGGAGCCTGCTGAGTAGTGGGCCTAGAGCAGTGGTGTGCAGATGTGTGATAAAATATCTGTGGTCGGGTCATGTGGATCTTCCATTGGCTTCCAAATGGCTTGTGACTGAAATAGTGTAGCCAGCAGACCCTTATATGTAAAGGCATCTCGTTATATGGAGAGGTTTAACGTCAATTTTAAGAAACAGGTTGCTATGGTCAAGGGGACAAGCTATGTTGGATAGAAGACTTGTTGGTGCATTCTCCTGGAGAACCTGACCCACCACACATGACAGAACTCACTCTAGCATTTTGTCCCAGTTGAACTCATTGTATTTCGTTAAGTAAATACCATACTCCCAGTGCAGCAGCAAGAAACACCACAAAAAGTGGAGGATGACCAAATGGCTTCACAGTCCACATGGGGAGACACTTAGACCCGAGTGGCCACAGTTTACCTACAAAGAGAGAATTCAGCACTGCTCCCTTATGTTCATTAAAAAACAAGAAACCATGTTCTCCAGGTCACATAGATGCAGACCCATCTTTGATGGTCTCACTACAAATGAAGCTAAAGCTCCTGACAACAACATATATTTCAAGTGCCCAAACTCAGAGACAGTTTCTCAAGAAGTTTTTAGGCCAGCAGAGCTCCATGTTTGTGGAGTGTTTACCCTGACCCTAACTTTTGGAAACTCCTCTACCACCTCCAAGGTTGTGAACTCCTGATTATGTTCCATTCCATATATGTATTCACAGATTTTCTAACTCTTCTCCTCTAATTGTGTCTTATTTGGGGTGAAGGTAATGGCAATTCATTGTTCTGGATGAGAGTGGGAATATTTTTGTGTGGCACATATTTGCATACACATTGGATTCATTTTCTTATTTTCCAATCAAAATACTGAAACCATGACACTAACCCATACCCTACTAGACTCTGACTACTAATCCTAATATGATGGAGGAAAAATAACCAAAACAAAATAGAAATACATGCAGTTCAGTGGAGGCATGGTGTATATTTGGACTTGCCTTTTACATGATAAAGGGTAGGTGTTATAAATCTAGTCAATTTTTGGTTAAAATAATTCTCCATGTGTTTTTAAAATTAACTAATATGTGAATTCCTGTCTCCCTTTCTCTATAGACTATTCAGCACATGTATATTTATATGCACATATAGAATCCTACCTGGTATCACAGGTTAATTTTTTTGTTTTGTCTGACTTGGAAGATACAAATTGTGAGAAGAGATCCCTCCTCCTAAACGCTGTTGAAACTAAAAATTCAACCTATGGGTGAGCTTAATAATAGAAAAACATTATACAAAAATCCATGTTCAGTAAAATAATTATTTTTGCATATGTGAATTATATATATTTAATGATGAATTTCGATTAGCATATGTATTGCTACTTTTTATAGTCTGTGTGTATGTTTTGTGTATAATATATATATATATATATATATATATATATATATATATATATATATATATTCTCCAGATTTTTCAAAATATGAAATATATGTGTCTTATATATACTCCCTAAATTTATTCATGTTGATGTATTTAGATTTATAATAGATTTTTCACAAGATTATTCTCAGAATTATTCATCAACTTGAAATATATATTTGTTTCCTAGTACTGAAAACTGACTTCAGTGAAAGCTGCACACAAATCCTAATATTTCTAGAGTAACTACCCAGTTTAATATCAACGCAAGTAGACTCCTATGGGACATGACATATAATTTGACGTTCATTTTTATTCAACAATGGTACATTACTATTTCTGCAGTTTATGCACATTGTAGGATATATATTTTATCCACAAGTTCACAAATTTTTAGACATTTGTTTCAATGTCAATCACTTCCTGCTTCAGAACACAAGTATTCCTCCATGTTTCTTGACTGGTCTTTTCATGAGACTTCTTTCCAAAAATATTATATTTGATTTCCATAATCAGTTTGAAGCAAAACTCACACACACTTCAGGATAAACCACAACCCTAATATTACCATTAGATGTATTACTGGTTGAAATGAATGTATGTATATCAATATAAGATTTCCTGAATATTTTTAGATATCAATTTAATCCATTATTTAAAGTTGGAACAAGTAATATTATTTATTCACACTACGCTCTATTCATGCATTATCTCTATATTCATAGACACAGGGTACATCTATTTTTACCCACAATACTAATTTATACATCTTCAAAATATGGCTCCAAGAAATGGTGGAAGAAATACTCATGTTATCTGATCCACATATACATTTTATCACAGTAATATTCTGGTCAGAAAATGCAAACATCACACTTATGATTGTACCAAAGTCTAAATGGAAAATGAACATGGATTACTAAAAACATCCATGTCCAGGCTGCCTAATGCTCCCACTTGTCAATCTTTTTGGGGACTACATATTTGTTTTTTCCTAAGATTATATATTGAAACTCAATCATATTGAAAATGTCTAATCCAATCACTCACTTTACACTTTGCATGATTTCCTAATGTCTCTATGGATATCTGCTTTCCTACATATTTTCCCCAGTTCATCATTGTGACTGATTCTTCACACGTTCTGACATTCATATTCACTCTCTACCCGAAACCCTATTGCTAAAGAATTTTTGGTCCAAAACTTATACTCACTCTTCTTTTTAAACGTACAAACTGTCTTCCTAATACTACCAACTATCCCTTTTATCCTGGATGTTCTCTTCGACATTCAATCATCCAAGGTACAAGGTCCTATAACATTGTATATCGATTTATCTGAGACATCTGTGCAGAACATAATTCAAAGCTAAGTATCCCAATGAAGGTCCCAATGTCTTTCTGGGCTTCAAATCATACCTAAATTTCTGTTTTCATACTTATATTTTACCTATATATTCTTGTAAATATCGCAGGTTCCCAATACCATTATTCATCCAACAGAATGACTCCTCACCAAAATCGAACCTGTTATTAACCCTAACCATACACTGTTCCCTCAATCTACCTTTACAGAAGAGCAGGGACAGAGTTTGTCTTACAATACAGGAATGTAGGGGATCTTCCACCTGCTTAGAAACTCAATGGTCCAAGCAGAAATGATCCCTGGAGAAGTATTAGGCAGCTATGTAGGACCTGAGAGAGCAAAAGTCATCTTCCATGGCAAACAACCTTGTCAGGATGAAGGGTTGTGTCTGAATCAGCCTCTCTATTCTTAATGGAGAGAATATGGACCAAACCAGGACAATGTGGAGAGCTGTTTCTGGTTCCATATGGTTGATATACCATTCTAACTAGTGAAAGTGTCAGAGGAAGTAGGGTATCCTCCATCTCATGGGACCCTTGGAAGCAACTGTTATAACAAAGTGGTTGCCAAGGCAGTGAACTCATTAAATTCTTGAAATAAGTGACCTACCTCACTTCCTTGGTGATGGAACTCTCTGAATTTGGGATCCAGGAAGCCAGGCACACAGAGCCAGTCCCAGTCTCAGTCCCAGTGGGCTCACATGTTTGGATTTACCAAGGACAGAGTCTGTCTTTTTTGGTACCTACTGATGTGAGGATGGCCAAATGCGAGGAGAGTTCTGAAGACGGGCCTTCCCTGAGAAAGCATGTAGTGGTCAGAACAGGCTCCTGACAACTTCACAGTGTTTGACAAGGAGACCAGATCTAAGACAAGACAGGCCTTTTTGGGGGAACATAAAATGGCCCACCAGTCAAAGGACACTCTGGATAGTCACAGACTTACTTGGGGGAAGGAGGTGCCTTTTTGAGTGTGTGTGTGAGTTTGTGGTTTTGTCTCATGTTCTGAGAATAGGTAGGAAAGGCGGTGTGTTTGGTTTGGAGTGGACTATTTCTAGAAAGAACTTTGACAAGGCAAGTGTTTCTGTGTCTGTGTCTCCCACTGTGTCCATGGTTGTAGACATTAGAAAAGAGAATGCATCAATGGATGTGTCCTGTCTAGTAGAAAGCTTCCCAGCATTCATCCTGTCCATTTTAGTAATGGACTGCAGGTTGCCTTATCGATGGGCAACACCTACTATCTTACTAAGTTTCTGTTTTCTTCCTGAATTTTGGCCACTCTCCAGAATAGGTTCATGGTTTTGTGTCCAAAATATGTACCACCTCCAAACTCTGCGACATGGCTATGTTCTGGATAGCTGGAGGGAATTGGAGCATCTCAGAAAACTCAGATATCAGTGTGACCAGAAAAGCCTCAGTGGAGAAACCCTGTTTTGGGCCTTTTGCTAACCTATTGATCTTTTGCCCTGAATGTCAGGAAGGTCTTTGCCTCAGGCCACCCCTTGGTGAAGCCTGAAGGAAACAGTTTTCAAATGGAAATGAATGGGCATCACCTGTGGCTCTTTGCTTAATTGCTTTGGAAAGCCATGTGTCTGAATCAGCCTCTTGGCCCTGTGAGAGGCTATGGCTTAGATTTTCAGCGCCTGATGGATCTAAAGAAACATCCAATGTGTGCATCCAAAACCAAAATGGCAAAAACATAAGTCATTGTGGATGATGTCTCTTGCCTTCCTCTGTTAGGTTCCTGACCTTCTTCAAGGGAGTATAGGGATTTTTTGGGTCAAATGAGTTCTTCCAAGCTCTTCAGAGGTGCTTGGGTTTAATCATGAATCCAAATCACATAAGGAATTTATACCTGACAGTCAGTAGGCCTCTAATTGGAGAAGTAGAGCAGTATTAGCGGCAGACGTATGTGATCAATCCTAGTTCACAGGAAGGGTGTCCAGGCCACCCTGAGTTTAGGCAAATGAGGGGCAAGGAAGCTTATTTTGGACACTCTCTTGAGCTGCGCCATTCAAGGAATCCTCCAGCCAGAGGTTATGATGAGTGACTCTATGGAAGAAGATGAGGGCCATGTGGAATTGTTTTGGTTTTAATTGTGGTCATTTATGTGGTGGTTGGAAAAGATGACTGGGTGCACCTAGCCTTGAACACTGGTGTGATTCTCCTCAGAGACTGAGTTCTGTAACTGACCTCAGAGTAGTAATTGCTTTGAAATTGGTTGTGTCTTAATTAGCCTCTTGGCCCTGTGTGAGGCTGTGACTTAGATTATCAGCACCAGATGGATCGAAAGAAAGATCCCATGTGTGCATCCAAAACCAAAATGGCCAAAAGAGCAGTCATTGTGGATTAAGCCTCTTGCCTTTCTCTGTAAGGTTCTGAAAGAATAAAAGAAATTGAAATTGAAATTGAAATGTAAAGAACCAGGTTTGTAAACTTTCCAAGCTGCACTTTCCTGTGGCAGTTTAGACAATTCCCGGATCTGCCCATTAGATGTGTGTTGAAATCTTCCCTGACTACCTAGTTACTTAACAACCCTTTCCCAGAATCCCTGCAGCTCAGCAAGTATACATCTCAGGTATTCAACCAATCAGTTTAAATGTATACCCCTTCTTAGGGCTGACCAATCACCCCCTGCCCAAATTGTTCCCGCAAATGAAAGTGCTAATCATGCTTTAGAGTTGTTATTTGATTTTCCCATGGTATATGATGAATTGCTAAAGGAGGCTATCATGTATGTAAAGTCCCTGCCCTCTCTAAGGAATGTATATAAACTCTGCTCAAGTTGTTCTCAGGGCTCTTTGTTCTTTGCTCCTCTAAAGTGAGCTCTGAGCCCCAGCATGCTGGACCCCCAATAAAACCTTTGCTGTTGCATGAGAAAGCCTCTTGGTGGTCTTTTTCTCTGACGTTCGCCCCACCTATTCATCTGGAGGCCCCAGGTGAGATATCCGGCAGCGGCGGACAAAAGACCCCAATGGACTCCTCTCGGGGTAAGTAAGGCACCTCTTTCTGGTTTTGGGTTTCAGGTTATGGATTGGCAAAGTGGCTGTCAGTGAAGAGCATTAGCTCTCTCTGATGGTGGCTGACAGATGTGTCACAGAGCTACAGGCCACGTTCCTGGGGGACACTCCAGAGGACTAGAGAAATCAAGGAATACTAATTTCTTCAACTCGTTTATATTTTGCTTCAGGATTCGGTTCGCCAGCCCATCAGGTTTTGCCGGCTACTCAGTTTTGGTCATTGTTCTGAACTCATGTTGAGTTTTCCGGCTGTCTTTATTGTCTAACCCATCAGGTTTTGGCAGTTACTCAGTTCTAATCTTTGTCTTGGACTCATGTTAAACGTTTACTGTTTGTCTTTGTCTGTGTTGCATTTGTGTCTTCACTGTCTCTGTTTGAGTAACTCTCATTATGGGACAAAGCACTTCCACTTCTCTGTCCCTGACACTTGATCATTGGACTGATGTCCGCTCAAGGGCCCAGAATCTTTCTTTTTCAGTAAAATGCCGTACCTGGCAGATTCTCTGTGCTTCAGAATGGCCTATTCTCAGAGTCAGGTTGCCCCCCAGAAGGATCCTTCTACTTCCCTCTAATCCGAAAAGTCAGAGATATTGTCTTTCAGCTGGGGCCACGTGGCCACCCAGATCAACAGCCATATACCCCTTCCCCCAGCATCCTATCATTCAAACCTTCCACTCCTCCCCCTCTTCCTTCCATTCTCCCTGAGTCACAAGACTGGACACTCCTCCCACTCCTTATCCTCTACCCTCGCTCTCCAACCCCCAACACGTTCCAGATGATATTCTCGCCGCTGACTCAGCCTCTCCGCCGCTAGAGGCAATTGGGCCAGACCCAAGCACTCCAGGGGACTTCTCTGCAGCAGCAGCAACCCCTCCTCCCCTGGAGGAAGCTGGGCCACCTAAAGGAACCCGCCGGTGACGGATAATAGAAAACTCGGAAGCCCCTATGATGCTTCCTCTCCGTCCCTACGGGCCAATGAACCGATCCAACTGGCACCCAAACACCTTTAAATGTAGGTAGCATCTGTCCACTTATCGCCAGACTCTAATAGCGGGTCTCCGAGTGGCCGCCAGAGGGCCGACTAATTTGGCCAAGGTAAGAGAGATTATCCAAGGGCCTAATGAGTCTCCCTCTATGTTTCTGGAGAGAATTATGGAAGCATATAGGAAATATACTCCTTTTGATCCTCAGGCAGAGGATGAACAAGCATCTGTTGCAATGGCCTTTATCGAGCAGGCTGCCCTAGATATTAAGAGAAAGTTACAACGTCTAGATGTATTACAAGATAAGACCTTGAGAGATTTAGTAAGAGATGCTGAGAAAGTATATTATAAGAGAGAAACTGAGGAGGAAAGGGAACAGAGGAGAGAGACGGAAAGGGAACAAAAGGAGGATGAAAGGAGCAAAAGGCAGACTAAAGCATTGACTAAGGTTCTGGTCAGAGCACCAAATATGCCAGAAGTTAAAAAGCAGGGAGTCAGAAAGGGATACCTGGGCCCCCGCCAATGGCTGCCCCTGGCCTCAGATCAGTGTGCCTACTGTAAAGAAAACAGGACACTAGGCCAAAGAGTGCCCCCGAAAGAAGCAGAGATGCCAGTCCGCCGTGCTGACTCTAGAAGAGGACTAGGAAAGTCGGGGCTCGGATCCCCTCTTCGAGCTCAGGGTAACATTTAAAGTGGAGGGGACCCCAGTGAACTTTGAAGTGGATACAGGAGCAGTATAATCAACCTTTAAGACCCCACTGGGCCCCCTATCAAATAAATGGTCCCCTGTTAAAGGTACTAATGGCAGTAGATATTGGGCTGGGACAACTAAGAGGACTATGGACCTAGGAAATGGAAAAGTCCACCACGCTTTCCAAGTAATCCAAGAATGCCCAGCCCCATTGATGGGCTGGGATCTGCTTACCAAACTCTGGGCTAGAATAACCTTTAACCCTGATGGTTCCCAAGTGGAGTTTCTAAAGCCTTCAGTAAAAACTCCCATAGTCATGGCTTTGACAACATCCGTAGAAGATGAACATCAACACTTCGCGCCTCCTAGGACTGATCAAACAGGCAAACTACCCCAGAAATGGATAAAAGATTATCCTAATGCCTGGGCAGAAACTGCTGGGTTAGGTCTAGCCATATAACAACCTCCAATAGTAGTAGAATTAAAAGCCTCTATCTCTCCAATCAGTGTTAAACAATATCCTCTAATCAAAAAAGCTAAGGATGGGATAAGGGCCCATATTCAGAAATACCTGGCTCTTGGGGTCTTAAGGCCCTGTCATTTGTCCTAGAATATCCCCCTGCTACCAGAAAGAAAGCCAGGAACTGGGGACTACCGGACGCTTCAATACCTAAGAGAGATCAACAACAGAGTGCAGGACATTCACCCCACTGTACCGAATCCATATAATTTGCTTAGCGCTCTGAATCTGGAGCAGGAATGGTACACTGTGCTAGACTTAAAAGATGCTCACTTTTGCTTGCCCGTACATAAGGACACTCAGTTGCTGTTTGCTTTTGAGTGGATAGACCCCGAAAAAGGAACATCTGTCCAACTAACCTGGACTAGACTCCCACAGGGGTTCAAAAACTCTCCCACTCTCTTTGATGAACCCCTCCACAAGGACTTCAATGACTTCAAAACTGCACACCCCGATGTCACCATACTCCAATATGTGGATGGTCTGCTACTGGCAGCCGACACCAAAGAGAACTATGAGTCTGGGACCCAAGCATTATTTTCCAAGCTTGCTCGGCTTGGATATAGGGCTTCTGCCAAAAAGGCCCAAATTTGTCAGCAAGAAGTAATCTTCCTGGGTTATTCTCTTAGGGGTGGAAAAGGATGGCTCACTGAGCCCACAAAACGAACCTTTGTGCAGATACTGCCCCCATCTAATAAGAGACAACTCAGGGAGTTTCTTGGGACTGCCGGCTTTTGCAGGTTATGGATTCCTGGGTTCGCGTCTCTGGCTGCCCCTTTATACCCGCTGATAAAGGGGGATGCCCACTTCCAATGGACCCCTGAGCACCAACAAGCTTTTGATAATGTCAGAAAAAAGGTGCTGCTATCTGCTCCGGCCTTAGCACTCCCAGATATAGAAAAACCATTCAGTCTCTACATCGAGGAAAAGAAAGGAATAGCACGGGTTGTGCTCACTGAGACTTTGGGACCTTGGAAAAGGCCGGTAGAATACTTATCAAATAAACTGGACCCAGTGGCTAGTGGGTCGCCCCATTGCTTAAGAGCTATAGCAGCGGCAGCCCTTCTAATAAAAGATGCTGATAAATTAACGTTGGGACAGAAGCTAACGATTATAGTCCCCCATGCCCTGGAGTGCATCATCTGTCAGCCTCCAGAGATGTGGCTATCAAACTCTAGAATAACCCACTACCAGAACCTCTTGCTTGACAAAGACAGAATCACGCTGGGACCCGCTGCTCCACTCAACCCGGCTACACTGCTGCCAGAAGAATCATCAAGACCCGTTGCTCATGAGTGTCAACACATACTGGCAGAGGAAACCAGTATACGACGAGACTTGAAGGATCAGCCACTGCCTTGCCCTGAAGTTGTATGGTTTATGGATGGCAGCAGCTTCCTCCAAGATGGTAAGCGGTGGGCTGGAGAAGCAGTAGTTAGCAAAATTAATGTCATCTGTTCCTCTGGTCTCCCAGAACTGACATCAGCCCAAAAAGCAGAACTGATTGCCCTTACGAAAGTATTGGAACTAGCAACAGGCAAAAGGGCCACCATATACACTGATAGCCGCTATGCATTTGCCACTGCAAATGTGCACGGGGCTATTTACCATCAAAGGGGGTTATTAACCTCCACCTGGAAAGAAATAAAGAACAAAGATGAGATCCTCCAACTTCTCTCAGCAGTGCAGGGCCCTAAGGAACTAGCTATAGTGCACTGCCCAGGGCACCAGAAGGGAAACGAACCCTTGGCGGTTGGAAAAAGAAGGGCAGATGAGGAAGCTTAATTGGCAGCCCTAAATGGAGTGACTGTGTTAACTTTTTCCACACCAGGGGGAACAACAATCAGGAGACTTGGCCGCACCGGAACATTCAGGCAACTTATCATCTGAGGAGACAGATACAGAACTCTGGGATCCTACAGAGCCAAGTTTACAATTTCAAAAAGCCCACCTTTATGTCAAAGACGTACACCAGCTCACCCACTTAGACTCAGAGAAGATATAGGCACTCTTAAAGGACCGGAGAAAGGACTTATTATTGACTGACTCACAGAGGAAAGAAATAGCTGAGCAGGTGACTAGAGCTTGTCAAGTCTGCCAAGTAGTTAATGCTTACCCATCCAAGCTTCCTGCAGGGAAGCGCTTACAAGGAACCAGACAAGGACAATTCTGGGAATTGAACTTTACTGAAATTAAGCCAGCAAGGTATGAACTTAAATATCTCCTAGTCTTTGTAGATACTTTTTCAGGATGGGTCGAAGCCTTCCCCATGAAGAAAGAAACAGCTCAGATGGTAGTCAAAAAGATCGTAGAAGACATTTTTCCAAGGTTCGGCCTGCCTAAGGTAATAGGGTCCGCTAACGGACCGGCATTCATGCCCCAGGAAAGTAAGGGATTTGCCAGGACCCTGGGGATTAATTGGAAGTTACATTGTGCTTATAGACCCTATAGCTCAGGACAGGTAGAAAGGATGAATAGAGCCATCAAAGAGTACTTAACAAAATTAAGCTTGGATACTGGCATAAAAAATTGGACTATGCTCCAACCTTATGCACTGTTTTGTGAAAGAAATACCCCCTCCGCCTCTTTGTGTAACCTCACCTCTTATGAAATTCTCAATGGTGCCCTTCCTCCAGTAGGGAACCTAATCCCAACTATGAGACTTAATGATTCCTTTCACACCCCCTTGCTTGACAGATTTAAAGCCCTTTAACAAACCCAGCACCCAGCGATACCTGTGGAAACATTTGGCCTCTGCTTATCAGAATGGAGACGAGGGATCCCCACATTGATATCAAGTGGGAGGCTTCGTCTACGTGAGATGGCATCAGGTGTCATCCCTGGAACTCCACTGGAAAGGACCATACCAGGTGCTGCTTATAACACCCACAGTGGTGAAAGTGGATGGGATCACTTCCTGGATCAATGCCTCCCATCTCATGCCTGAGCCCTGTACAGACTCTGGCTGGAAACTTCTACAGACTGGTATCCATCTCAAGTTGCATGTCCGTCATGTGGGTAGGGCTATGGATTCTTCCCATGACCACCAGCAGCCCTAATCCCCATCAGCGTGCTCAGCAACAAGGGCAAGTAATGAATCCTAATGGGCAAGTAGTGTGATCTATTTCACAAACAGCCACCTTATGGACTTGGTGGCCATCTCTCCACCCGGAAATTTGTCAGCTTGCCATAGGCTTCCCTGACTGGGATCTCCCTGACATAGAGGACCCCACACAGATCCCACTCAAACCCTAACTAGGGCAACATAGACCACCTTAACCCATGAATTGTGGATGTCATCTCCCCCAGCTCAGGTGTAAACTAGCCAGTCTTGACTATTATGTGTGCCCACCTGATTTCCAAAGTCATAAAACAGGCCCAAACCTGTGGAGGACCCAGTGACTTTTATTGTAGATCTTGGGGTTGTGAACAAACGAAAGCTGCATGGTGGAACCCAAACTCCCCAGAAAGGTATGATTCCGGTAGGATGAAATGACACCTGGATTGATCCCAAGAAATGTGCTGCTTGCCCAGTGGTGTCAAAAACTCGCTGTGGAAAGAATACTCTATGTTACCCCCTCAATATAACTTTCACTTCCAAAGGAAGGGGCTACCTCAGAAAAACCTGGCCTATGGGAAATACGTGGGGAATGTGATTCTATATTTATGGCCCAGGTGATGAATTTGGTCTCTGCTTCACCATCTGGCTTAAAAAGAAAGAAAATCCCACAGCAATAGGACCCAATCCCCTCAAGCCAGGGATTAAGCCTCCTAAACCTTCCATGCCTAGATCTACCAGAACCCCTCTACCATCTAATACTTCCTGGATTCCGTCTTTGCCTACTTCCCCAGTCCAGAGTACATCTGACTCCTCCCCCTGGGAACTAATTAAAGGAACCTTTATGGTACTGAACTCCACACAGTCAGAACTCCTTGTATTTCAGCCCAGGTCTTTGACAGCCCTGTAAATTATTGTGTAATGGTGCAGATACTCTCCAGGGTACTCTATCATAATGCCTAATCATTTGAAGGTCTACTAGGGGGACAAACAACCCGATATCAAGGGGAACCATTGTCCCTTACTCTAGCCATCCTATTGGGGATAGGAGCTGCTGCAGGAGTGGGTATGGGAACAGCTTCTATGATGCGTGGTTAACAACAAATGGCCCAATTAGAAACAGCAATAAATCAAGACTTGAAGACGTTAGAGACCTCCATCACAGCTTTGCAGGAATCCTTAACCTCTCTTTCTGAAGTTGTTTTACAGAACAGGTGAGGATTAGACCTCCTCTTGATGAGGGAGAGGTCCTCTGTGTTGCACTGAGAAAAGAATGTTGTTTTTATGCTGACCATATTGGAGTTGCAAAATAATTCATGAGTAAATTAAGAAAATACCTTGAAGAGCGCCAGAGAGAATGGGAGATTCAACAAGGGTGCTTTGAGTCATGGTTAACCGAGTACCCCTGGTAACTACACTAATATCAGACTTAGCTGGACCCCTGATCATCCTTATGGTGTTGCTAACTGTGGGACCTTGTTTGCCTAACCACATAGTTTCCTTTCTCCAGGCTCAGATTAGGCAGGTGAAACTCATGATAATCAGACAGAAATATGCTGCACTGGTAGGAATAGAATGTGAAACCCCACAATAATTTTGATTCATTACTTTTAAGATTAAAAGTAGTCAGAAAAAGGGGTGGGAAATGAAAGAATAAAAGAAATTGAAATTGAAACGTAAAGAACCAGGTTTTGTACATTTTCCAAGCTGCACTCAGAACCTGAAATTCCTGTGGCACTTAAGACAATTCCCGGATCTTCCCATTAGATGTGTGTTGAAATCTTCCCTGACCACCTCGTTACTTAACCACCCCTTCCCAGAAACCATGCAGATTTGCACGTATACATCTCAGTGCTTCAACCAATCAGTTTAAATGTATACTCCTTCTCACGGCTGACCAATCACCCGCTGCCCAACCTGTTCCCACCAATGAATGTGCTAATCATATTTTAGAGTTATTATTTGATTTTCCCACGGTATATGATGATTTTCTAAAGGAGGCTATGATGTATGTAAAGTCCCTGCCCTCTCTAAAGAATGTATATAAACTCTGCTCAAGTTGTTCTCGGGGCTCTTTGTTCTTTGCTCCTCTGAAGTGAGCTCTGAGCCTCAGCATGCTGGACCCCCAATAAACCCTTTGCTGTGGCATGAGACAGTCTCTTGGTGGTCTTTTCCTCCGAAGTTCGCCCGACCTTTTCAGTTCCTGACTTCCGTCAAGTGAGAATAGGGATCATTTGGGTCAAATGAGTTCTTCAAAGCCCTACAGTGGATAGCCCATAGGTGCTTGGGTTTTCTCATGACTCCAAATCACATAGAAAATCTACACCTGACAGTCATTAGGCCTCAAATTGGAGAAGCAGAGCAGTATTAAAGGCAGGCTTATTTGATCACTCCTGGTTCAAAGGAAGGGTGTTTAGGCCACCCTGACTTTTGGCAAATGAGGGGCAATGGAGCTTATTTTGGACACTGTCTTGGGCTGCACCCCTCATGGAAACTTCCAGCCAGAGGTTATGATGCGTGTCTGTGTAGAAGAAGATGAGGCCCATGTGGGAGTGTTTTGATTTAAATTGTGGTCATATGTGTGGTAGCTGGAAGAGATTACTGGGTCCTCCTGGGCCTGAACTCTGGTGTGACTCCTTTTAGACACTGTGTCCTGGAACTGAGCTTAGTGAAGTATTGCCATGAGTTGTGTTGGGATTTGAGGAGGCCATGCATGAGAGTCGCCCTTGGAACCTGAGATGTAGGCCCAGGGTAGCTTTCCACAGAGCACTGGGAATCTCAGCCAGGATACCACAAGATTTTATTCTGAAAGACTTGGCAGCCATAGTTGAGATCAAAACACTCATGGATCTCAATTGTAGACCTCAATGAGCCTGGCTTCAGGTGACCTTTTGGACACTCTTTGGGAAGCCTTGCCTGTGAGAGTTCTCCAGAGTTTTCATTGAAATGATCATACTCACCATTTAATGGTTCCTGCATGAATTGAAATCCACTGTGCCTCCAACTTCATCCTTGATAAATGGCTAGATAAATAGTTTAAATGTTTGAAATTCCCATGAACAGGTGGCATACAGAACCTTTGGATGTCCTATTTCTGATCATGAGTGTACCAGACAGTGCCTTGATTGATTGGGTTTAATGAAAATGGTGTAGAACCGAGATGCCAGTAATTTGGAGCCTGATGAGTAGAGGGCCTAGAGCAGCGGTAGGCAGGTGTGTGATAAAACATCTGTGATGGGGCCATGTGGATCTGCCTTTGGATTCCAAATGTCATGAGACGGACATGGTGCAGCCAGGAGACCATTATAAGTAAACACATCTTGTTATATGGAGAGGTTTTAGGGTAATTTACAGAATCAGGTTGCTATGGTCAAGGGAGCAAGCTATGTGGTATAGAGGCCGGTTTCATGAATGCTCATGTGTGAGCCACCACATGTGATAGAACTCCCTCCAGCACTGTGTCCCAGTTGAACTCCTTGTATTTCATGAAGCAAATACAAAACTCGCAGTGCAGCAGCAAGAAACACCAGGAAAAGTGGAGGATTACTAAATGGCTTCACAGTCCACACGGGCAGACACTTAGACCACTGTGTCCCAGTTGAACTCCATGTATTTCGTGAAGCAAATACCAAAGTCGCAGTACAGCAGCAAGAAACACAATGAAGAGTGGAAGAGGAACAAATGAATATACAATCCACGCGGGGACACACTTAGCCCCAAGTGGCCATAGTATACCTACAAAGAGAGAATTCAGCACTGCTCCCTCATGTTCATTGGAATATTACAATTTATGTCCTCCAGGTCACATAGATGCTGACCCAGCTTTGATCGTCTCACTAGAAGGAAGCAAAAGCTCCTGAAAACAACATATATTTCAAGTGCCCAAACTCAGAGGCAGTTTCTCAAGAAGTCTTTAGGCCAGCAGAGCTCTGTGATTGTGGAGTGCTTACCCTGTCCCTTACTTTTGAAAACTCCTCTACCACCTCCATGGTTGTGAACTCCTGATCAAATTCCATTTCAGATATGTATTCACATATTTTCTATCTCTTTTCCTCTAATTGTGTCTTACTTGGGGCGAAGGTAATGTCAAGGGATTGTTCTGGATGAGAGTGGGAAGATTTTTCTGAAGCACATATTTGCATACACATTGGATTCATTTTCCTATTTTCCATTCAAAATACTGAATCACTGACATTAACACATACCCTACTAGACTCTGACTACTAATCCTAATATGTTGGAGAAAAATACCCCCAAAAGAATAGAACTACAAGCAGTTCAGAGGAGGCATGGTGGATAGTTGGGCTTGCCTTTTGAATTATATAGTGTAGGAGTTTTAAATCTTGTCAATTTTTTTTGAAATAGTTCTCCATGTATTTTAAAAGTTAAGAAATATGTGAATTCCTGTCTCCCTTTCTCTGAAGCCTATTCAGCACCTGTATTTTTATATGCACATTTAGAATCCTAACTGTTACCACACGTACGTTCTTGTGTGGAGGCTGAATTGGCAGATACAAATTGTGAAAAGGGATCACTCCTCCTAAACGCTGTTGGAACTGAAAATTCAACCTGTGGGTGAGCTTCCTAGTTGAACAACATTATACATAAATCGATGTTCAGTAAAATGAATTTATTTGGATCTGTGGATGATATATATTTCATGGTGATTTTAAATTGGCATATAGTGCTACTTTTTAATGTCTGTGAATGTTTGTGTGTGTGTGTGTATATATATATATATATATATATATATATATATATATATATACACACACACTCTCCAGATTTTTCAAAATATGAAATATATGTGTATTATTTTACACATCCTAAATTTTTCATATTCATGAATGTGGATTTATAATCATCTTTTCACAAGATTATTCTCAGAAATATTCACATACCCTACTAGACTCTCACTACTAATCCTAATATGATGGAGAAAAGTAACGCAAACAGAATAGAAATACAAGCATTTCAGAGGAGGCATGTTGTATATTTGGACTTGCCTTTTGCATGATAAATGGTAGGTGTTATAAATCTGGTCAATTTTCAATTGAAATAGTTCTCCATGTGTTTTTAAAATTAACAAATATATGAATTCCTGTCCCTTTCTCTGTAGCCTATTCATCACATGTATTTTTATATGCATTTATAGTATCCTACCTGGTATCACATGTACATTTTTGTGAGTTGGCTGACTTGGTAGATACAAATTGTGAGAAGAGATCACTCCTCCAAATCGTTGTTGGAACTGAAAATTCCACCTATAGGGGAGCTTCCTAGTAGAAAAACATTATACATAAACTCATGTTCAGTAAAATAAATATTTTTGCATCTTTGGATGATATATATTTATAGATGAATTTTGAGTGGCATATATATTGCTACTTTTTAATGTCTGTGTGTGTGATTTGTGTAAATATATATATATATATATATATATATATATATATATATATATACACTCTCCAGATTTTTGAAAATATGAAATATATGTGTCTTATTTACACTCGCTAAATTTATTCATGTTCATGGACTTGGATTTATAATCCACTTTTCACAAGAGTATTCTCAGAAATATTCATCCACCTGAAAAACAGATTTAACTAATATTTCTACAGTAACTGACCAAGTTTAACATCAATGCACCTTGATTCCGATATGACAAGCTGTGCATTTTGACGTTCATTTTTATTAAACCCTGGTACATTAATATTTATTCGTATTATGGACATCATAGGATATATATTTCATCCACAAATTCACAAATTTATGGGCATTTGTTTCACTTTCAATCAATTCCTGCTTCAGAACACATGTATTCCTCCAGGTGTCTTGACTGGTCTTTTCATGTGACTTCTACCCAAACACATTATTTTCGATTTTCAAAATCAATTTTGAAGCAAAACTCACACCCTTTATGATAAACCATAACCCTAATATTACAAATAGATGTATAATTGGTTTGAATGAATGTATGTTTATCAATATAAAATTTTCTTTATATTTTCAGATACCACTTCAATCCATTTTTTAAAGTTGAAACCAATTATATTCTTTATTCACACTATTGTCTATTCATACATTTTCTCTATATTCAGAGACACAGGGTGCATGTATTTGTACCCCCAATACTAATTTATATGTCTTCAACATATTGCTTCCAGAAATGGTGGAATAAATACTCATGTCACCTGATATAAATATACATTTTTTCAGTGTAATATTCTGGACACAAAACGCAAATGTCACACTTATGATTGTACCAAATCCTAAATAGGAAGTGAGCATGGATTACTAAAACCATCCATGTCCAGGTTGCCTAATGCTCTCAAATGTCTATCCTGTCGGTGACTACATATTTGTTTCTTCCTAAGATTATATATTAAATCTCAACCTGTTGAAAATGTCTAATCCTATCACTCACTTTATACTTTGCCTGATTTCCTAATGTTTCTATTGATAAATGCTTTCCTACATATTTTTTCCAGTTCATCACTGTGACCAACTCTTCACATGTGCTGACATTTACATTCACTCTCTAACCAAAACTCTATTGCTAAAGTACTTTTGGTCCAAATCCTATTCTCACTCTTCTATCTAAACCTACACTATCTTCCTAATCCTACCGACTATCCCTTTTTGACTGGATGTTTTCTTACACATTCAATCAACCAAGGTACATGGTCCTTTGCCATTATATATCGATTTATCTGAGATATCTGTGCAGAACATTGTTCAAAGCTAAGTTTCCCACTCCAGTGCCCAGTGCACTTCTGGGCTTCAAATCTTATCTAGAATTCCATTGTCATACTTATATTTCACCTCTATATTCTTATAAATACCACAGGATCCCAATATTCTTATTCATCCAGCAGAATGATTCCTAACACAAATCGAACCTGTTATTAACCCTAACCATATACTGTTCCCTCAATCTATCTTTACAAAAGAGCAGGACTGAGTTGGTCTTACAATACAAAAATGTAGGGAGACTTTCACCTGCTGAGAAGCTCAAAGGTCTATGCAGATATAATCCCTGGAGAAGATATAGGGAACTATGAAGTACCTGAGAGAGAAAAAGTCATCTTCAATTGCAAACAACCTGGTCATGACGAAGGGATGTGTCTGAATCAGCCTCTATCTTCTTAATGTAGAGAAGATGGACCAAACCAGGCCTATGTAGAGAGCTGTTCCCAGGTGCCTATGGTTGATATAACTTTCTATCTTGTGAAATTGTAACAGGAAATAGGGGCAGCCTCCATCTCATGAGACCCTTGGAAACAACTGTTAGGACAAAGTGGTTGCAAAGGCAGCAAATTCAATCAGTTCCAGAAAGAAGTGACCTCATCTAATTTTCTTGTTGAAGGAACACTCTAAACTTGGAATCCAGGCACCCAGAGGCAGTCCCAGTTCCAGTCCCAGTGGGCTCACTTGTTTAGATTTACAGAGGACAGAGTCCGTCTTTCTTGGTAAATACTGATGTGAGTATGGCCAAATGCCAGGTGAGCTCTGAAGAGGGGCCTTTCCTGAGAAAGCAGGTAGTGTCTCACTGCTGGTCCCGGACAATTTCACAGAGTTAGCCAAAGAGACCTGATCTGAGACAGGACAGGCCGTTTCGGGGGAACATAAAATGGTCCACCAGTCAGAGGGCTCTCCAGATAGTCACATACCTACTTGGAGGAAGGAGGTGCCTTTGTGGTTGTGGGTGTGAGTTTGTGGTTTTGTCTCATGTTCTGAGAATAGGTAGGAAAGGAAGTTTGTTTGGTTTGAAATGGACTGTGTCTACTGAGTGCTTTGACAAGGCAAGTGTTTCTATGTCTGTGTATCCCACCGTGTCTGTGGTTGTAGACATTAGAAAAGAGAATGCATCAATGGATTTGTCATGTCTAGTAGAAAGCTTCTCAGCATTCATCCTGCCTAATTTATGAATGGACTGTGGATTGCCTTATGGATGTGCAACACCTACTATCTTCCAAAGTTCCTGTTTTCTTCGTAGAATTATGGCCACTCTTCAGAATAGGCTTATGATTTTATGTCCACCATATGAACCACCTCCAAGATCTGTGACATGGCTATGTACTGGATAGCTGAAGGGAATGAGAGCATGTCAGAAAACACAGATATCATTGGGACCAGGAGAGTCTCAATGGAGAAACCCTGCTTTGGGTCTTTTGCTTACCTATTTGTCTGTTGCCCTGAATGTCAGGAAGTTCTTTGACTCAGGCCACCCCTTTTTGAAGCCTGAAGAAAACAGTTTTCAAATGAAAATGAATGGGCATCACCTTGGGCTCTTTGCTTAATTGCTTTAGAATGGGATGTGTCTGAATCAGCCTCTTGGCCCTGTGTGAGACTGTGGCTTTGATTCTCAGCACCTGATGGGTCTAAAGAAGGATCCCATGTGTGCATCCAAAACCAAAATGGCCAAAAGAGCGGTCATTGTGGATGGAGTCTCTCGTCTTCCTCTGTAATGTTCCTGCCTCCATCAAGTGAGAATAGGGATCCTTTGGGTCAAATGAGTTCTTCAAAGCCCTGCAGAGTCTAGCCCATAGGTGCTTGGGTTTTCTCATGACTCCCATTTACAAAAAGAATCTAAACCCCACAGTCAATAGGCCACAAATTGCAGAAGTGGAGCAGTATTAACGGCAGGCCTATTTGATCACTCCTGGTTCACAGGAAGGGAGTCCGGGCCTTTAGGCATATGAGGGGTAAGGAAGCTTCTTTTGGACATTGTCTTGGGCTGTGCCCCTCATAGAATCCTCCAGCCAGAGGTAATGATGATTGTCTATATGGAAGAAGATGAGGTCCATGTGGGAGTGTTTTGGTTTTAATTGTGGTCACTTGTGTGGCGGTTGGAAGAGATGAATTGGTCCACGTGTGCTGGAACTCTGGCGTAATTACCCTTAGAGACTGCATTCTGGAACTGATCTTAGAGAAGTATTGCAATGAGTTGTGTTGGGATTTTAGGAGACCACGCATGGAGTCCTTGGAAAATGAGTCTTGACCCAGGGTTGCTTTCCACAGAGCACTGGGAATCTCAGCCAGGATATCACATGATTTAATTCTGAAAGACTTGGCAGCAATAGTTGAGAGTCAAAACAAACATGGACCTCATATTGTAGACCTCAATGGGCCTGGCTTCATGTGAACTTTTGGCCACTCTTTTGGAAGCCTTGCCTGTGAGAGTTCTCGAGAGCTTTCATTAAAATGAGTTTCCTCAACATTTAATGGTTCCTGAATGAATTGAAACCCACAGTGCCTCCAACTTCATCCTTTAAAAATGGTTAGATAAATACCATGAAATGTTAAAATTCCCATGAGCAGGTGGCACTGGAAAACCTTTGGATGTCCTGTTTCTGATTATGAATATACCAGAAGGTGCCTTGATTGACTGGTTTTCATGAAAATGGTATAGAAAAGAGATGCAAGTAAGTTCGAGCCTGCTGAGTAGTGGACCTAGAGAAGTTGTGGGCAGGTGTGTGATAAAAAATCTGTGGTTTGGCCATGTGGATCTGCCTTTGGCTTCCAAATGGATTATGACTGATATGGTGCAGCCAGCAGACCCTTCTCTCAAAAGGCATCTTGTTATATGTAGGAGTTTCAGGGCAATGTTCAGAATCAGGTTGCTATGCTCAAGGAGGCAAGCTGGTGGGATAGAAGCATGGTTGGTGCATTTTCCTGCAGACCCTGACCCACCAAACGTGACAGAACTCGCTCCAGCACTGTGTCCCAGTTGAACTCCTTGTTTCATGAAGCAAATGCCAAATTGCGAGTGCAGCAGCAAGAAACAGCACGAAAAGTGGAGGATGACCAAATGGGTTCACAGTGCACACGGGGAGACACTTAGCCCCCATTGGTCACAGTTTACCTACAAAGAGAGAATTTAGCAAGGCTGCCTCATGTTCATTGGAAAACAAGAAACCATGTGCTCACAAAGGTCACAAAAATGCAGACCAGCTTGGATGGTCTCACTACAATGGAAGCTAAAGCTCCTGACAACAACATATATTTCATGTGCCCAACCTCAGAGGCAGTTTCTTAAGAACTCTTTAGGCCAGCAGAGTTCCATGTTTGTGGAGAGTTTACATTGTCCCTTAATTTTGGAAACTCCTCTACCTTCTCCAAATTTGTGAAAATTGAGCAGTTTCCATTGCAGATATGTATTCACAGATTTTCTAACTCTTCTGCTCTAATTGTGTCATACATGGGGCGAAGGTAATGTCAAGGCATTGCTCTGGATGAGAGTGGGAAGATATTTGTGTAGCACATATTTGCATACACATTGCATTCATTTTCAATTTTCTATTCGAAATACTGAATCCCTGACACTATCCCATACCCTACTATCCTCTGACTACTAATCCTAATATGATGGAGAAAAATACCCAAACAGAATAGAAATACAAGCAGTTCAGAGGAGGCATGCTGCATACTTGGACTTACCTTTTGCATGATAAATGGTAGGTGTTATAAATCTAGTCAATTTTTAATTGAAATAGTTCACCATGTGTTTTTAAATTAAACAAATATATGAATTCCTGTCTCCCTTTCTCTGTAGCCTATTCATCACATGTATTTTCATATGCACTTATAGAATCCTACCTGGTATCACATGTACATTTTTGTGAGGTGGCTGACTTGGCAGATACAAATTGTGAGAAGAGATCACTCCTCCAAATTGCTGTTGGAACTGAAAATTCCACCTATAGGGGAACTTCCTAGTAGAACATCATTATACATAAACTCATGTTCAGTAAAATAAATATTTTTGCATCTGTGGATGATATATATTTAAAGATGAATTTTGATTGGCATATATATTGCTACTTTTAAATGTCTGTGTGTGGTTTTTTTTGTGTGTGTGTGGGTATGTGTGTGTATATATATATATATATATATATATATATATATATATATATATATACACTCTCCAGATTTTTCAAAATATGAAATATATGTGTCTTATATACACTCTCTAAATTCATTCATGTTCATGCATGTGGATTTATAATAAACTTTCCAAAATATTAGTCTCAGAAATATTCATCCACCTTAAATACATATTTGTTTCCTAGTACTGAAAACTAACTTCAGTGAATGGTGCATACAAATGTTAATAATTCTACAGGAACTGATCCAGTCTATCACCAATGCAAGTAGATCCCAATGGGACATGATATATAATATGATGTTCATTTATATTCAACACTGGTACATTATTATTTCTTCACTTTTTGCTCATCATAAGATATGTATTTCATCCACAAGTTCACAAATTTGTAGGCATTTCTTTAAACTTTAATCACTTCCTACTTCACAACACATGTATTGTCAGGGTTTCTTGACTGGTCTTTTCATGAGACTTCTTTCCAAACACATTATTTTCGATTTCCATAATCACTTTTGAAGTAAAACGCACACACTCTTCATGATAAACCAAAACACTAATATTGACATTAGATGAATAACTGGTTGGAATGAATGATTGTATATGCATATAAGATTTCCAGTAATTTTTCAGATATCAGTTCATCCCATTATATTAAGTCGGAACAAGTTATATTACTTATTCACAGTATGGTCTATTCATGCTTTATCTCTATATTCATAGACATAGGGTACACCTCTTTGTACGCCCAATACTAATTTTATGTCTTCAGTATATTGCTACCAAAAATGGTGGAAGAAATACTTATGTCACCTGATCTACATATACATATTATCACAATAATATTCTGGACAAAAATGTAAATGTTACACTTATGAATGAACCAAGCAAAGCCTAAATGAAATGTGAACATAGATTACTAAAAACATCCATGTCCAGGGTGCCTAATGCTCTCAAATGTCAATATTATTGGTGACTTCATATTTGTTTCTTTCTAAGATTCAACCTCAAGCCTGTTGAAAATGTCTAGTCCTCTCACTCACTTTATACTTTCCCTGATTTCGTAATATCTTTATTGATATCTTCTTTTCTACATGTTTTCCCCACTTCATCATCGTGACTGGCTCTTCATATGTGCTGACATATACATTCACTCTCTAACTGAAATCCTATTGCTAAAGAACTTTTGTTCCAAATCATATACTCACTCTTCTTCCTAAAATGACCGACTATCTTCCTAATCCTACCGACTATCCCTTTTTGAAGGGATGTTCTCTTCTACATTCAATCTTCCAAGGTACAAGGTCCTATGCCATTGTATATCAAATTATCTGAGACATCTGTGCAGAACATAATTCAAAGCTAAGTATCCCAATCAAGGGCCCAATGCCCTTATGGGTTTAAAATCATACCTGGATTTCTGTTTTCATACTTATGTTTCACCTCTACATTCTTGTAAATATACCAGGTTCCCAATACCATTATTCATCCAGAAGAATGATTCCTAACACAAATCGAAATCAAACCTGTTATTAACCCAAAACATACACTGTTCCCTCAATCTCATTTTACAGAAGAGCAGGGACAAAGTTGTTCTTACAATAGAGAAAAGTAGGGGACCTTCCACCTGCTGAGATCCTCAAAGGTCCATGCAGAAATGATACCTGGAGAAGTTGTAGACAGGTATGAAGGACCTGAAAGAGCAAAAGTCATCTTCGATGACAAACCACCTGGTCAGGATGATGGGATGTGTCTGAATCAGCCTCTCTCTTCTTATTGTGGAGAAGATGGACCAAACCAGGCCTGTGTGTGTGCCTATGGTTGATATACCATTCTAAATTGTGAAAGTGTCAGAGGAAGAAGGGGCAGCCTCCATCTCATGGGGCCCTTGGAAGCAACTGTTAGGACCAAGTGGTTGCAAAGGCAGTGACCTCATTCAGTTCCAAAGAAAGTGTCATACCTCATTTCCTTGGTGATGGAACTCTCTGAACTTGGTATCCAAGAAGCCAGGCACCCAGATGCAGTTCCAGTCCCAGTCCCAGTGGGCTCACTTGTTTGGATTTACCAAGGACAGAGTCAGTCTTTCTTGGTACCTACTGATGTGAGGATGGCCAAATGCCAGGAGAGCTCTGAAGAGGGACCTTTCCTGAGAAAGCAGGTAGTGGCTCACCACTTTTTCCTGACAACTTCACATAGTTGGCCAAGGAAACCAGATCTGAGAGAATACAGGCCATTTCGGGGGAACATAGTATTGCCCACCAGTCAGAGAACACTCCGGATAGTCACAGACCTACTTAGGGGAAGGAGGTGCCATTGTGAGTGTGGGTGTGTGGTTTTGTCTCTTGTTCTGAGAATAGGTAGGAAAGGCGGTTTGTTTGGTTTTCAGTGAACTATTTCTAGTAAGTCATTTGACAAGGTGAGTGTTTCTATGTCTGTGTATCCCACTGTGTCCGTGGTTGTAGACATGAGAAAAGACAATGCAACAATGGATGTGTCCTGTGTAGTAAAAAGATTCCCAGCATTCATCCTGCCCAATTTATGAATGGACTGCAGCTTGCCTTATGGATTGGCAAAACCTACTACCTTCCTAAGTCCCTGTTTTCTTCCTGAATTCTGGCAACTCTCCAGAATAGTCTCATTGTTTTGTGTCCAAGATATGTACCAACTCCAAGGTCTTTGACATGTCCATGTACTGGATACCTGAAGGGAATGGCCAGTATCTCAGAAAACTCAGATATGAGTGTGACCAGAAAAATCTCAGTGGAGATACCATGCTTTGGGCCTTTTGCTTACCTATTGTTCTGTTGCCCTGAATGTCAGGAAGATGTTGGGCTCAGGCTACCCCTTTGTGAAGCCTGAAGAAAACAGTTTTCAAATGGAAATGAATGGGCATCACCTGTGGCTCTTGCTAAATTGCTTCGGAAAGGGATGTGTCTGAATCAGGCTCTCTACCCTGTGTGAGGCTGTGGCTTAGATTCTCAGCACCTGATGGATCTAAAGAAAGATCCCATGTGTGAAACCAAAACCAAATTCGCAAAAAATTTCAGTCATTGTGAATGAATTCTATTGCCTTTCTCTGTAGGTTCCTGAAATCAATCAAGTGAGAATAGCGATCCTTTTGGTCAAATGAGTTCTTCAAATCTCTGCAGAGGTGCTTGTCTTTTCTCATGACTCCAGTTCACATAAAGAATCTAAACCCCACAGTCAGAAGGCCTCAAATTGGAAAAGCGGAGCAGTATTAATGACAGGCCTATTTGATCACTCCTGGTTCACAGGAAGGGTGTCCTTCCCACCCTGACTTGAGCCAAATGAGGGGCAAGGGAGCTTATTTTGGACACTCTTTTGGAATGTGCCCCTCATGGAAAGCTCCAACCAGTGGTTATGATGAGTGTCTATAAGGAAGAAGATGGGGCCATGTGATAGTGTTTTGTTTTTAATTGTGTTCATTTGATTGGCGGTGTGAAGAGATGACTGGGTCAACCTGGGCTTGAACTCTGGTTTGATTCCCCTTAGAGACTGCGTTCTGGAATTGACCTCAGAGAAGTATTGCCATGAAAAGTGTTGGGATATTAGGAGGCCACACATGAAAGTCACCCTTGGAAACTGAGATCTAGGCCCAGGGTGGTTTTCCAAAGAGTACTGGGAATCTCAGCCAGTATATCACATGATTTTATTCTGAAAGACTTGGCAGGGATAGTTTTGAGTCAAAACACACATGGACCTCACATTGGAGACCTCACTGCACCTGGCTTCATGTGACCTTTTGGCCACTCTTTTGGAAGCCTTGCCTGTGAGAGTTCTCCAGAGCTTTCTTTGAAATGAACTTCCTCAACATTTAATGGTTCCTGAATGAATTGAAACCCACAGTGCCTCCAACTTCATCCTTGAAAAATGGCCAGATAAATACCATGAAATTTTTAAAATTCCCATGACCAGGTGGCACTGGAGAACCTTTGGATGTCCTGTTGCTGATCTTGAGTGTACCAGACCCTGCCTTAATTCACTGGGTTTCATGAAAATGGTGTAGAACAGAGATGCCATTGAGTTATAGCCTGCAGAGTTGTTGGCCTAGAGAAATGGTGTGCAGTTTTGTGATAATACATCTGTGTTGTGACCATGTGGTTCTGCCATTGGCTTCCAAATTCATTGTGACTGCCATGGTGCAGCCAAGAGACCTGTATATGTAAAAGCATGTTTTTATATTGAAAGATTTCAGGGCCATGTTCAGAATCAAGTTGCTATGGACATGGGGGCAAGCAAGTTAGAGCCTGCAGAGTATTGGGCCTAGAGAAGTGGTCTGCAGTTGTGTGATAATACATCTGTGTTATGGCCATGTGGATTTCTCATTGGCTTCCAAATTTTTTGTGACTAACATGGTGCAGCCAGGAGACCCGAATATGTAAAAGCATGTTTTTATATGGAGAGGATTCAGGGCCATGTTCAGAATCATGTTGCTATGGACAAGGGGACAAAGTATGTGGGAAAGAAGCCTGGTTGTTGCATTCTCCTGCAGACCCTGACCCACAACACGTGACAGAACTCCCTCCAGCACTGTGTCCCTGTTGAACTTCTTGTATTTTGTGAAGCAAATACCAAACTCCCAGTGCAACAGCAGGAAACACCACGAAAAGTGGAGGATGACCAAATGGCTCCACAGTCCACATGGGGAGACAATTAGACCCCAGTGGCCACTGTTTACCTACAAAGAGTGAATTCAGCACTGCTGCCTCATGTTCACTGGAAAATAAGAAACCATATCCTCCAGGTCACATAGATGCAGACCCAGATTTTATTGTCTCACTACAAAGGAAGCTAAAGCTCCTGAAAATAACGTATGTTTCAAGTGCCCAACCTCAGAGGCAGTTTCTCAAGATGTCTTTACGCCAGCAGACCTCCATGTTAGAGGAGTGTTTACCATGTCCCTTACTTTTGGAAACTCCTCTACCACCTCCAAGGTTCTGAACTCTGAGCATTTTCCACTCAAGATATGTATTCACAGATTTTCTAACTCTTCTATTCTAATTGTGACTTACTTCAGGCGAAGGTAATGTCAAGGATTTGTTCTGGATGAGAGTGGGAAGATTTTTGTGTAGCATATATTTGCATACACATTTGATTCATTATTCTATTTTCCATTTGAAATACTGATCCCTGACACTAACTCATAACCTACTGGACTCTGACTACTACTCCTAATATGATGGAGAAAAATAACCCAAACAGAATAGAAATCCAAGCAGTTCAGAGGAGGCATGGTGTATAGTTGGACTTGCCTTTTGCATAAAAAAGGGTATGTGTTATAAATCTAGTCAATTTTCTGTTGAAATAGTTATCCATGTGTTTTCAAAGTTAACAAATATGTGAATTCCTGTCTCCCTCTCTCTGTAGCCTACTCAGCACATGTATTTTTATATGCACATATAGAATCCTACCTGGTATCACACGTACATTCTTGTGAGGTGGCTGACTTGGCAGATACAAAATGTGAGAAGAGATTACTCCTCCTAAATGCTGTTGGAACTGAAAATTCAATGTATGGGTAAACTTCCTAGTTAAACAACATTATACATAAATCTATCTTCAGTAACATGAATATTTTTGAATCTGTGGATGATGTATATTTCATGGTGAATTTCAATTGGCATATATATTGCTATTTTTATAGTCTCAGTTTGTGTGAGTGTGTGTGTGTGTGTATATATATATATATATATATATATATATATATATATATATATATATATACTCTCCAGATTTTTCAAAATATGAAATGTATGAGTCTTATTATACACTCCCTGAATTCATTCATGTTCATGTATGTGGATTTATAATCAACTTTTCACAAGATTATTCTCAGAAATACTCATCTACCTGAAATACATATTTGTTTCCTAGTACTGAAAACTAACTTCAGTGAATGGTGCATACAAATTCTAATATTTCTACATTAACGGACGCAGTTTAACATCAATTCAAGTAGATTCCTATGGGACATGATGTGTATTTTAACGTTCATTTTTATTCAACACTGGTACATTACTATTTCTTCAATTTCTGCACATCATCGTATATATTTATCATCCACAAGTTAGCAAATATATAGGCGTTTGTTTCACTTTAAATCACTTTCTGCTTCAGAACACATGCATACCTCCAGGTTTCTGGACTGGTCTTTTCATGAGACTTCTTTCCAAACACATTATTTTCAATTTCCATAATCACTTTTGAAGCAAAACTCAAACACTCTTCATGAAAATCCATAACCCTAATATTTCATTCAGATGTATAATGGGTAGGATTAAATGTAGTATATCAATATAAGGTTTTCTGTATATTTTCAGATATCAATTCAATCCATTATTTAGAGTTGGAACCAGTAATATTATTAATTCACAGTATTGTCTATTCATGCATTATCTCTATATTCATAGACAAATGGTACACCTATTTCTACCCAAAATACTAATTCATATATCTTCAAAATATTGCTCCCATAAATGGTGGAAGAAAAACTCCTATTACCTGATCTACATATATTATTTATTATAGTAATATTCTGGACACACATAGGAATGTTCACACTTATGATTGTACCAATGTAAAGTCGGGCGAGCGTCGGAAAAGAGACCACGAAGAGACTGTCTCATGCAACAGCAAAGGGTTTATTGGGGGTCCAGCATGCTGGGGCTCAGAGCTCACTTGAATAGAGAAGAGAGCCCTAAGAACAGCTTAAGCAGAGCTTATGCAATTTACGTGGTGAGAGCAGGGAGGGAAATTTATTGATGGGTCAGGTCGAGTGAGTGGTTTGCATGCCAATGGGAGAGGGAGTACATTCAACAGTTTGGCAATTGGGGACAGCACATTCTGGGAACAAGATTAGCAAACAGTTTTCAAGATTTCATCAGTATTTTGTTAAGCATACAGAAAAACAAGAAGTTAAAAGTACATATTTTATTAACCTTTCATTCCCCACTTCTTATTCTGGTTAATTTTAATCATAAAAATGAGCATTGCGGGGTCTCACATTTTATGTCTTCTAGTGAGGTATATTGTTGTCTGATTACCATAAGTTTAACTTATCCAATTTAAGCTTGTAGAAAGGAAACTAGATGGTTGAGCAAACAGGGTCCTACAATTAGCAATGAAATGAGGATTATTAATGGACTGGCCAGGGCTGATAAAAGCGTAGTTAACCAGGGGGACTGTGTGAACAAAGACTCAAACCACCCTTTTTGTGCATCTCTCTCTTGTTGATGCTCTTCTAGGCGTCTTCTTAATTTACTCATAGATTTTTTTACAACTCCAGTATGGTCGGCATAAAATCAACTTTTTCCCTCAATGCAGCACAAAAGCCCCCTTCTCTCACGAAGAGGAGGTCCAACCCTCGCATGTTCTGTAAAACAATTTCAGAGAGAGAGGTTAAAGATTCCTATAAAACTGTGATGGAGGTTTTTAATATCTTTAAATTTTGGTCTATTGCTGCTTCTCATCGGGTCATTTGTTGTGTCACATGGACTAGGACAGTGATTCCTGTGCCCACACCTGCAGCAGCTCCTTTTCCTAATAGGATGGCTAAAGTGAGGGATACAGGTTCCCAGAGGAACCGGGTTGTATGCCCCCGTATTTGATATTTAAATTAACCTGCCTCATGATAGAGCACTCTGGGAAACATCTGAACATTACATAATTAATCACATCTGTTGACCATTTTATGAAAACATAAACAATGTTTAAGTATATAGAATTATACTGTTGTAAGGACGGACAATTCAAGGCACCTAAGATAGCACCGAAGACAGCGAAACATACCTATTTGGTTGCAACGGATTTAGAGGGCATTGCTTCTGTTGTAATCAATTAGTCACCTGATCTCCAAATTTAGGTAGTTTCCGAATTTTGTACCCAACATGTAAGGGAAGGGGCTCAGAAGTTCACAGTCTGCATAAGTTCACAAAAAGAAGTTTTCGTTTCTATTGTTTTTTTCATCTGTTCTGGGCAAGTTAACATTTTAAGGACACCTGGAGTGGGAGAGCTTTTTTCTTCTCTTTTTTTTTTTCTCACTGCCAGCTGTAACAATGGAGCTCATTTGGTAACTTATTTATCTTAGAAATGTAACCATGTCTGTGAAGCCCCAGCTCAAGGCCAGAGGCCTTGTTCACATGTTTTGTGAAAAACTAGTAAGGGGGAGTCTAGCTTAGGAGTGCTGATTTTTCCAGCCAGTGGCCAAATAGAACAGGGAAACACGAAAAGGGGAAGTTTATCTACATTGAACTCTTTTATAGGGACTCTTTGGCTGAAAGTCCTAAAGTCAGCCATGGTGAAGACTGCTGGAGAAGGTCATTTAAGACTTTTCTGTGGGCCTGGTATAGACGGGGAAGACAGGGAAGGCGGGTCTGAGAGCAGCACCTTGGGTCTGAGCATGAGGAAGGAGACATGTAAAAGAATAATGGGAAAGGGGTTTGGAATTTTCCAGGCAACAAAACTTGAGCAGTAGAACAGATAGAGCAGAGGGGAAGATGGGAGTTTGTATCCCAAAAAGCCTGTGAGGGACTTTAAATTCTTAGTAACCTGTTTTCAGTGATGACAGAGCAACTTTAAAGGCCATTTTCATTACATCTTGGATAGGGGTCTGAGGGCTCTCCTTAGCTGGTTTGAGCTTTGGGTTAGCTGGTAAGAGGACCTGGTGGGACCTGGTGCGGGCACTGACAGGAGAAGAGAGTAGTGAGTGGGTGGATGGTACCTCAGTACCTGCTACCTCAGCAAGGGGGCAATAATCTGAGAACCGGCGGTTTGGGTTTTTGATCTAGTAATTGGAGGGAAGAAATCAGGTTGCTGAGGTGGGAGTGGCAGCAGAGAGTCTGGAGCAGAAAGCTGAGGGTGAGGATCTATTGGATAAGCATAGTTCAGGATGTGAGCGAAGGAGGGAAAATGCCTCCACTTAGGGGAATTTCCTTCCACCCTTTGAGCACTTGCCGAAGTTAAAAAGGTCACGGAGAATTTTAGGATCTAGAGACCCCTCTGGGGGCCATCGGTATTGGTTGTGTAATTGGTAATATGGCCAATGCTGTGTATTGAATTTGATGAGGAGTTTGGGTTCCACCAGGCACCCCTGTATGCTCACATTCCCATGACTTACAGAAGAAGTCGGCATTTCCCCCACACAGCCATGTCTGTTTGTGGCTTTGATAGTCCGCTGGGCAAACATAGTAATCTAGGCTAGCCAACCTGCATCTGGCTCTCGTGTCCCTACATCCATAATGTTTGTTTCTATTACCTATGATACGGAAAGGATTTATTGGAATTTTAGTTGGATCCCCTTCATCAGGGATATCCCAATAGGAAAGACCTATAGCCAGCTGACAAATGTCTGGGTGGAGAGATGGCCACCATGTCCCTAAAGGGGCTGTATGCAAGATAGACCATACTTCTTGTACAGTAGGATTTGTGATCAGCCATTACTGCTGAACAGGCTGATGAGGGTTAGGACTACTCTTGGCCAAGGGGAGAGTCTGTAGCCTTATCCACATGGCGAATACGCACTTTGAAAGTGTTACCAGTCTTTTCCAGTTTCCAGTCAGATTTTGGACAGGGCGCAGGCCAGAGATGAGAGACATGGATCCATGAAGGGATTCCGTCTACATTTACCACTGTAGGTGTTATATGTAGCACCTTATATGGTCCTTTCCAGTGGGGTTCCAGGGATGACACCTGATGTCGTCTAATGTAGACGAAGTCTCCTACTTGGTATCGATATGGAGTCCCCTCGTCCCCAGGTTGGTCGGCAGTGGCCAGATGTTTCCACAGATATTGCTGATTTCTTTCAAGAGCTTTAAGTCTGTCAAGCAAGGGGGTGTGGAAGGGATCGTTAGGTCTTAGAGTTTGGGTTAGGTCCCTTACTGGAGGAGGGACCATAGAGAATTTCATAGGGGGTGAGGTTACACAAGGAAACAGAGGAGTATGAGTATTTCTTGCATGAAACAGTGCATAAAGCAGGAGAATAGATCGATCTTTTATGCCGATCTCTAAGCTTGATTTTGTTAATTCTCTTTAATGGTTCTATTATTTTTTTTTTTTACCTGTACTGAGCTCTGGGGTCTATAAGCACAATGTAATTTCCAATTAATCCCCAGGGTCCTGACTAATCCCTGACTTATCAGGGCAATTAACGCCAGTCCATTATCAGACCCTATTGCCTTAGCCAGTCCGTATCTTAGAAAAATATCTTTCAGGATCTTCTTGACCACAATTTGTGCCATTTATTTTGTTGTTGTTGTTTTTTTTTTGTGTGTGTGTGTGGGGGGGGAAGGCTTCAATTAATTCATCCTGAAAATGTATCTACAAAGACTAGGAGATATTTAAGTCCATAACTTCCTGGCTTAATTTCAGTAATGTCCACTTCCAAGAATTGTCCTGGTCTGGTTTCTTGTAGGTGCTTTCCTGCAGGAAAGTTGGAAGGGTAAGCATTAACCAATTGACAGACCCGGCAGGCTTTTGTTACCCGTTCAGTTATTTCTTTCGCTCTGAGTCGGTTAGTGGAAAACTCTGTTCTTGATCCTTCAGGAATGCCTGCAGTTTCTTTGAACCAAGGTGAGTGAGTTGATGTACATTTTTAACTTAGTTTAGGGCTTTCTGAAAATGCAAGCTGGGCTCAGTGAAGTTGAGGGTTTCAGTGTCAGTGTCCTTAGATGTTATCAAAAGCTTGCTGGTGCTCAGGGGTCCATTAGAATTGGGCATCTCTCTTTAACAGCGGGTATAAAGGAGCAGATAAGGACGCAAACCCAGGTATCCATAAGCTGCATAAGCCAGCAGTCCCAAGAAACTCTCTGAGTTGTCTGCTGTTAGATGGGGGTGGTATCTTCTCAATGGATTGTTTTCTGGTCTCAGTGAGCCATCGCTTACTGCCCCTAAGGGAATAGTCCAGGAAGATTACTTCTTGCTGGCAAATTTGGGCTTTTTTGGCAGAAGCACTATACCAGAGTTGAGCAAGCTCGTATAATAATAATTGGGTTCCAGACTCACAGTTTTTCTTGGTGTTGGCTGCCAGTTGCAGGTCATCGACATATTGAAGCAGGGTGACGTCAGGGTGCATAGTTCTGAAGTTGTTGGGGTCTCTGTGGAGGGCTTCATCAAAGAGAGTGGGGGAGTTTTTGAACCCCTGTGGGAGTCTAGTCCATGTTAGTTGACCAGACGTCCCGGTTTCTGGGTCTACCCACTCGAAATCAAATAGCAACTGACTATCTTTATGCAGAGGCAAGCAAAAGAAAGCATCTTTTAAGTCCAGAACAGTATACCATTTCCGCTCATGGTTCAGAGTGCTAAGCAGATTGTACAGATTATGTACTGTGGGGTGAATGTCCTGCACTCTGTTGTAGATCTCTCTTTGGTCTTGAACGGTGCGATAGTCCCCGGTTCCTGGATTTTTATACTGGTAACAGGGCAGTGTTCCAGTTCAAATGACAGGGCCTTAGGACCCTTAAGGCCAGATATTTCTGAATATGGGGCCTTATCCCATCTTTAGCTTTTTTGCTCAGAGGATATTTTTTGACATTGATGGGGGGGCTGAAGTTTTTAAATCCACTGTTATTGGAGGATGTTTCACGGCTACGTGTAACCCAGCAGTTTTTTCCTAGGCATCTGCGTAATCTGTTATCCATTTCCGGGGTAGCTTGCCTGTTTGATCAGTCTTGGGGGGTTTGACAAGTTGATGTTCATCTTCTACTGACATAGTAAAAGCCGTGACTATAGGAGTTTTTACTGAAAAATTTAGAAATTTCACTTGGGGGCCTTCAGGGTTAAAAGTTATTCTGGCCTGGAGCTTTTTGAGCAGATGTGTGCCCATCAATGGGGTCGGGCATTCTGGGATTACTAGGAACGAGTGATGGATTTTTTCTTTCCCCAGGTCCATGGTCCTCTTAGTTGTCTAAGCCCCATATTTACTCCCATTAGCCCCTTGAACTAGAGTCCTTTTTGTTTGATAGATGGCCCAATGGGGCCTTAAGGGCTGAGTATACTTACCCTGTATCCACTTCAAAGTTTAACCCCCCCAGCGAGAACTTTGTGTTCTTTTGGCCGGGCCAGCTACCTCCAAGGAAGGAGGGGCTGTGTGTGCCATGGGGTAGTCACCTGGAGGGCGCTGGGCTGGCCTATATTCCTCCAATGGTGGAGAGTCTGAGTCAGCAGCAGGGGAATCACTTAGAGGGTGTTTGGGGTTGGAGGACAAGGGCAGGGCATAAGGAGGGGGAAGAGAGTCCAGTAGAGTCTTGAGACTCAGGGACAACAGAGGGTGGAGGAGGGGGAGCAGAGGGTTTGAGAGATAGAAAAGTGGGAGAACCAGTAGGAGCGGGGACAGGGACAAGGAAAGGCTTCAACCATGGAAGAGGAGATTTGCAGAGGTCCTGCAAACTAAAGATATATTGCTGTTGATCTGGATGGCTATGTGGCCCCGGCTGAAAGACAATATCTCTGAGTTTTTGAATTAGTGTGAAGTAGAAAGATCCTTCTGGGGGCCATCCGACTCCAAAGGTGGGTCATTCTGAGACACATAGAGTCTTCCAGATCTGACGTTTTACTGAAAAAAAGAAGATTCTGAGCCTTTAAGCAGACTTTGGTCCAGTGATCAAGGTTCAGGGACAGAGGCATTGAAGTGTTCTGTCCCATATGAAAGATACACAAATAGTGAAAGCAATGACACACGACACAGACAAGACAAGACAATAAAGACAGGCAATGGACGTCCAATACTGAGAACAGGACTGAGTAGCCAGGAAAACCTGATGGGCTGACAATACCGAATCCAAAACAAAATATCACTGAGTTTAGGAGACAATTGTTACTCGGTTTCCCGGGTTCTCTGGGGCGTCCCCCAGAGACGTGGCCTGTGGCTCTGTGACACTTCTGTCAGCCACCGTCAGAGAGAGCTCATGCTCATCACCAATAGCCATTTTGCCCATCCCTAACCTGAAACCTGAAACAAGAAAGTGGCGCCTTACTTAACCTGAGATGAGCCTATTGGGGGTCTTTCGTCCAACGCTGCTGGAACTCGCTGGGGCCCTCAGATGTAATGGTCAGGCGACCATTGGAGGAAGAGACCACCAAGACACTGTCTCATGCAACAGCAAAGCACCCAAAATTCTGGGGCTCAGACCTCACTTGAATAGAGCAGAGAGCACTGAGAACAGCTTAAGCAGAGCTTATATACTTTTCTTGAAGAGGGCAGGGAGGGAAGTTTATTGATGGGTCAGGGCAAGTGGGCGGTTTGCATGTAAACGGGTGAGGGTGTACATTCTGCAGTTTGGCAGTTGGGGACAGCACATTCTGGGAACAAGATTAGCAAAAAGTTTTCAAGATTTCAAGAGTGTTTTCTTAAGCATACAGAAAAACAGGAAGAGACAAGTACCTATTTTATTTATTTTCAACAAAGCCTAAATGGAAAGTGAGCATGAATTACTAAAAACATTCATGTCCAGGTTGCCTAATGCTCTCAAATGTCAATTCTATTGGTGACTACATATTTCTTTCTTCCTAAGGTTATATATTCAACCTCAACCCTGTTGAAAATGCCTAATCCTATGACTCACTTAATAATTTGCCTGATTTCCTAAGGTCTCTATTGATACCTCCTTTCCTACATATTTTCCCAAATTCATTATTGTGACTGACACTTAACATGGGCTGACATTAATATTCACTCTCTAACCGAAACCCTATTGGTAAAGAACTTTTTTTCCAAATCTTATTCTCACCCTTCTTTCGAAACCTACTGACTATCTTCCTAATTCCAACGACTATCCCTTTTTGACTGGAGGTTCTCTTCGACATTCAATCATCCAAGGTACAACGTCCTATGCCATTGTGTATGGATTTATCTGAGACATTTGTGCAGAAAGTATAACATTGCTAAGTATCCCAATGAAGGTCTCAATGCCCTTCTGGGATGCAAATCTTACCTAGATTTCTGTTTCCATAATTTTAACTCACGTCTATATTCTTATAAATATCACAGATTCCCAATACCATTATTCATCCTGCAGAATGATTCCTAACCCAAATCGAAACTGTTATTAACCGTAACCACACAGTGATCTCTCAATCTAACTTTAGAGAAGAGCAGGGACAGAGTTGGCCTTAAAATATAGGGATGTAGGGGATCTTCCACTTGCTGAGAACCTCAAAGGTCCATGCAGAAATGATCCCTGAAGAAGATGTAGGCAGCTATGAAGGACCTGAGAGAGCAAAAGTCATCTTCCATTGCCAAAAAACCTGGTCAGGATGAAGGGATGTGGCTGAATCAGCCTCTCTCTTAATGTACAGGAGACGGACCAAACCAGGCCTTTGTGGAGCGCTGTTTCTTGGTGCCTTTGATTTATATATCATTCTAACTTGTGAAAATGTCACAGGAAGTAGGGGCAGCCTCCATCTCATGGAACCATTGGAAGCAACTGTTAGGACAATGTGTTTGCCAAGTCAGTGACCTCATTAAATTCCTGAAGGAAGTAACCTACCTCACTTCCTTGGTGATGGAACACTTTAAACTTGGGATCCAGGAAGCCAGGCACTGAGAGCCAATCCAAGTCCCAGTCCCAGTGGGCTCACTTGTTTGGTGTTACTAAGGACAGAATCAGTCTTTCTTGGTACCTACTGATGTGAGGATGGCCACATGCCAGGGACCTTTCCTGAGAAAGTAGGTAGTGGCTCTCCATATGCTCCTGACAACGTCACAGAGTTGGCCAAGGAGACCAGATCTGAGAATGGATAGGCCATATCAGGGGAACATAGTATGACCCACCAGTCAAAGGACACTCTGGATAGTTACAAACCTACTTGGGGGAAGGAGGTGCCTTTGTGGGTGTGGGTGTGAGTGTGTGGTTTTGTCTCATGTTCTGAGAATAGGTAGGAAAGGTGGTTTGTTTGGATTGGAATGGACTTTTTCTAGTAAATTGTTTGACAAGGCGAGTGTTTCTATGTCTGTTTCTCCCACTGTGTCCGTGGTTGTAGACATTAGAAAAGAAAATGCATCAATGGATGTTTCCTGTCTTGTAGAAAGCTTCCCAGCATTCATCCTGCCCAATTAACGCATGGACTGTGACTTGCCTTATGGATGGGCAACACCTACTATCTTACTACGTTTCTGTTTTCTTCCTGAATTCTGGCCACTCTCAAGAATTGGCTCATGGTTTTGTGTCCAAGATATGTACCACCTCCAAGCACTGTGACATGGCCATGTACATGATAACTGAAGGGAATGGGAGGATCTCAGAAAACTCAGATATCAATGTGACCAGTAAAGTCTCAGTGGAGAATCCTTACTTTGGGCCATTTGCTTACCTATTGCTTCATTGCCCTGAATGTCAGGAAGGTCTTTGCCTCAGGCCACCCCTTTGTGAAGCCTTAAGAAAACAGTTTTCAAATGGAAATGAATGGGCATCACCTGTGGCTCTTTGCTTAATTGCTTCCAAAAGAGATGTGTCTGAGTGTGAGGCTGCTGCTTAGATTCTTAACACCTGATGGATCTAAGGTAAGATTCCATGTGTGCTACAAATACAAAATGGTCAAAATAGCAGTCATTGTGTATGAAGTCTCTCGCCATCTTCTGTAAGGTTCCTGACCTCCATCCTGGCCTGCAAAGGCTAGACCATAGATGCTTGGGTTTTTTCATCACTCCCATTCATATAAAGAATTTATACCTGGCAGTCAGTAGGCCTCAAATTGGAGAAGTGGAGCAGTAATAAGGTCAGGCCTATTTGATCACTCCTGGTTCACAGGAAAGGTGTTTAGGCCACACTGACCTTAGGCAACATAGGGGCGAGGGAGCATATTTTGGACAGGGTCTTGGACTTCACCCCTTTTGGAAACGTCCAGCCAGAGGATTTGATGAGTGTCTACATGGAAGAAGACGAGGGCTATGTGAAAGTGTTTTGGTTTTAATTGTGGTCATTTGTGTGGCAGTTGGAAGACATAACTGTGTCCACCATGGCTTGAACTTTGGTGTGATTCCCCTTAGAGACTGCGTTCTGGACCTGACCTCAGAGAAGAATTGCCATGAATTCTGTTGGGATTTCAGGAGGCCACGCATGAGAGTCCCCATTGGAAACTGAGATATAGGCCCAGGTGGCTCTCCACAGAACACTGGGAATCTCAGCTACGATATCACATGATTTTATTCTGAAAGACTTGGCAAACATAGTTGAGATTCAAAACACACATGGACCTAGCATTGTAGACCTCAATGGGCCTGGCTTCATGTGACCTTTTGGCCACTCCATGGGAAGCCTTGCCTGTGAGAGTCCTCCAGAGCTTTCATTGAAATGAAATTCCTCACCATTTAATGGTTCCTGAAAGAATTGAAACTCACAGTGCATCCAACTTCATCCTTGAAAAATGGCTAGATAAATACCATGAAATTTTTGAAATTCTTATGACCAAGTGGCACTGAAGAACATTTGGATGTCCAGTTGCTGATCATGAGTGTACCAGAGAGTGCCTTGATTGACTGGGTTTCATGAAAATGGTGTAGAAGAAAGAATCCTGTATGTTGGCGCGTGCTGAGTAGTGACCCAGAGCTGTGGTGTGCAGTTGTGTCATAAAATATCTCTGGTGGGGCCATTTGGATCTGCCATTGACTTCCAAATGTCTTGTGGCAGACATGGTGCAGCCAGTAATCCCTATATGTCTGATCTCTTCATATAAAGGCATCTTGTTATATTTTGAGGTTTCAGGGCCATGTTCAGAATCAGGTTGCAATGGTTGAGGGGGCAAGCTATGTGGGATATAAGCCTCATTGGTGGATTCTCCTGGAGACCCTGACCCACCACACGTGTGAGAAATCCCTCCAGCACTGAGTCCCTGTTGATCTCCTTGTATTTCATGAAGCAAATACTAAACCCCCAGTGCAGCAGCAAGAAACACCATGAAATGTGGAAGATGCGCAAATGGCTTCACATACCACATGGGGAGACACTTAGCCTTCAGTGACAACAGTTTCCCTACAAAGAGAGAATTCTGCACTCCTGCCTCATGTTCATTGGAAAATAAGAAACCATGTCCTCCAGGTCACATAGATGCAGACCCAGCTCTGATGGTCTCACTACAAAGAAGCTAAAGCTCCTGACAACAACATATATTTCAAGTGCCCAAGGTCAGGGAGAGTTTCTCAATAAGTTTTAGGCCGGCAGAGCTCCATGTTTGTGGAGTGTTTACCTGTTTGACCAGGACAGGAGAAAAGACCACTGACTCCAATTAAAATCAAATTAAAGCAAGCTTATTATTTTTCCACTGGCTGAGCTGCCTATCCCTCTCAAAATGGCAGAAACAAGACAGCAACCCCACCTTTCCTACAGCCTAGCTTTATAGTCCAGTAAGTTACACAAAAGGGGGGTTACAGATAACAGAACTCGGAGAAGCATCACGCTATTGCTAGTTTACAATTTTTTTTTTTGCTGGCCCCATCATCAGAATTTATGAGGACCATTAGAGACTCACGAGAGTCGTTGTCTGGCCAGAGAAGGCCAATATTTATGAGGTGTCACTAAATTTTCAGAGAGGGCTGCTATCTGGTCAGAGAGCCAGGCATGGGTGAGTTCAAGGCACGGACAGGCATTCCAAGCAGATTCAGAATTTGCAGTAATTTATAGGAAAGCAAAATTATCTTTTCATGACTTTGTGGCAAGATGGCTCCCAATTTTAATAAATGATCAGGTTGGGTTTATCATCCCCCCCCCCATTTTTTTTTTGCTTTTTAATATTTTTTAAATTAATTTTTATTGTAGGTTGTTCAAAACATTACATAGTTCTTGATATATCATATTTCACACTTTGATTCAAGTGGGATATGAGCTCCCATTTTTACCCCATATACAGATTGCAAAATCACATCAGTTGCAGAACCATTGATTTACATATTGCCATTATGGTGTCTGTTGTATTCTGCTGCCTTTCCTATCCTCTACTATACCCCCTCCCCCCTCCCCTCCCCTCTTCTCTCTCTACCCCCTCTACTGTAGTTCATTTCTCCCCCTTAAATTTTTCTCCTTTCCCCTCACTTCCTCTTTTATGTAATTTTGTATACCCCTGAGGGTCTCCTTCCATTTACATGCAATTTCCCTTCTCTCTCCCTTTCCCTTTCACCTCTCATCCCTGTTTAATGTTAATCTTCTTCTCATGCTCTTCGTCCCTACTCTGTTCTTAGTTACTCTCCTTATATCAAAGAAGACATTTGGCATTTGTTTTTAAGGGATTGGCTAGCTTCACTTAGCATAATCTGCTCTAATGCCATCCATTTCCCTCCAAATTCTATGATTTTGTCATTTCTTAATGCAGAGTAATACTCCATTGTGTATAAATGCCACATTTTTTTTTATCCATTCGTCTATTGAAGGGCATCTAGGTTGGTTCCACAGTCTTGTTATTGTGAATTGTGCTGCTATGAACATGGATGTAGCAGTGTCCCTATTGTGTGCTCTTTTTAGGTCTTTAGGGAATAGACCGAGTAGGGGAATAGCTGGATCAAATGGTGGTTTCATTCCGAGCTTTCCAAGAAATCTCCATACTGCTTTCCAAATTGGCCGCACCAATTTTCAGTCCCACCAGCAATGTACAAGAGTACCCTTTTCCCCACATCCTCGCCAGCACTTGTTGCTGTTTGACTTCCTAATGGCTGCCAATCTTACTGGAGTGAGATTTGCAACAAAATGAAACTGAATCCCTTACTCTCGCCATGCACAAAAGTTAACTCAAAGTGGATCAAGGAACTTGATATCAAATCAGAGACATGGCATTTGATAGAAGAAAAAGTTGGCTATGATCTACATACTGTGGGGTCGGGCTCCAAATTCCTCAATAGGACACCCATAGCACAACAGTTAATAACTAGAATCAACAAAAGGGACTTACTCAAACTAAAAAGTTTTTTCTCAGCAAAAGAAACAATAAGAGAGGTAAATAGGGAGCCTACGTCCTGGGAACAAATCTTTACTCCTCACACTTCAGACAGAGCGCTAATATTCAGAATATACAAAGAACTAAAAAAATTAGACAATGAGATAACGAATAACCCAATCAACAAATGGGCCAAGGACCTAAACAGAAATTTCTCAGAGGAGGACATACAATCAATCAACAAGTATATGAAAAAATGCTCACCATCTCTAGCAGTCAGAGAAATGCAAATCATTCCCCCTTTTTTAATGTGTCCCTTCCAAATTTTTGATAGGGTAGGGAAAGAGCAATGAGGGAATTTTAATCCCTCAGGTAACAGTCTCCAAATTTTTAGAACTCACCCAAAATTGGATTCCTGGTTTTACCTGACTTAATTAATTACTTATATTGATATTCTATTTATTTTTGGCTCCATAGTTGTAAGACGAGAGGCGTCACTCATTTTGGCTTCTTCTGAGCTGAGAGAGAGTGACGTGAGTGGGCACAGTATAAGGGACATGAGTTGCTTTTTAGAAGTCAGTTGAGGAACATGAGTTGCCTTTTAGAAATCAGTTCGTTTTGAAGTCTGGTTGGGGAAGAACAGGTTGTAAATTCATCTGGGGATGGGTTCTTCTGTGAGAGAAACAAGAACCATGAGTACTGAAAAAATGTTGCAGCAGCCGGAACATGTCACTGTATAGAAGTTCCCTCAGCAGGCTTTAATATTCCCAGTTATCAGGACTGTCAACTTAATATTTAACATTTAGTGTTACAGTTATCCCTCTCCATAAGATACAGTTTAATGATTTAATATCATCTGATCTTGCAAAATCATTTTACTAGTATGACCTCTGTGTGTAATAGAGAAACCTTTAATTCTGTTACTCAGGGCTGGATAATCGTACTAGCAAACACCAACCCTACCTGTAGGTTAGGAATATCTGTAGGCCTTAAACTAAAAATTTCTGCCTCTGGCAGCTCCTCTTGATAGTCTCTTTTTATAGTTATCAGGCATTCCTTTCTGGGAATCCTTCTTTGTAGCCTCCAGTCTTACTTATTTTGGGAGGCTAACATAATGTGTATAAAAAATTATTATTATTATTATTAATATTATTATTTAAAAAGCCCAGGAATGGCTGTATTTTGGTTTTAACTGTCTTTCCTAAGTGTTTATCATGAAACAGTCAAACTGACTTTTGTTTCTATCTATTGTTAACAGTCAGCTGAGCTTTTATGGGAGTCATTCCTGGGGAAACTTGAGAGCAGCTTCTCAGTTCTGCTAGTGCCATTTGCGCTAGGTGGGTCCAGGTCTTGCTTGACCATGTGGCTACCCTTGGAAGCATCAGGGATGTCTCCCTTCTCTGATTACTCTCCTCTTCTTAGCAAATGCACTGATTGGCTTTCTGTTCTCCACGGGTCTCATTAATCTCCCTAATTGGGAAGATATGAGGCCCAGAGTTGCAAAGGTCTTTGAGAAGTCCCTTGTTCCCTGGATTCAGACTGACTCAGAGGGCAAGAGCCAAATATTGGTTTTCTTGTCCCTTTTCATGTAACTTTAATATAAATCCTAATCTTAATCATCCAGCAAATAAATTTTAACAGCCTTATATTAAGAGTACTGGGCTTTAATGTCTATAACTTTATAATTATTTATCTTTTTTATTAACTGGGATCTGTATTATTCTGTCTGTCTTGTAGGTGATGACTTATTATCTTAAATTAACCCATGTTGTGTTCTTAAAGCAACACTTCTGTAAAACACTAACAAGGAATCTTTAGATCACTTATAAGGAAATTACAAAATAAAATTTTTTAACAAGAGTAAAAATACTTAGTTCGTGTAATAGCTACCCTGAAGTTTTAAGCTGAGTTATACATTATATCCCCTGTTTGAGATCCTAGAAATCTTGACGGAAAAAGAAAAACAACTTTTGAACATAACTTTAAATGAAATAATATCTGACCTACTGCTTTCGTAGTCATTCTCACATATAGTAAGATGGGACACAGAGCCTTATCTCAGGTAAGGCAGGGCTCTTTATAAAACTTAAGTGTTTTACTTCTAAAGATGATCTTTGTTTTTTTAAATATCATTTTACAAAGATTACATATATTATTTGAGGTCACATGAACATTAGTTAACACCATATGATATCACATTTAAAACATGAATTTAAGAAAGGCTGAAAGTTTTTAACCTTTATATAGATTAGACTCTCATTAACATAAAAATACATTTAAATTGTTCCCCAATGTAAAAAGTAACATACAACTTTACATATCTTATTGATAAGAAGTAAATGAATGCCCAATATATTTTTTTACCATACAACTTCAGAACACCAGCTTGAAATAATGCTCTTTTAAAGTTTCTACCTTACAGATTCGTATACCTGAAAGATATGAGCACATTAATAGCATCACAATTACATTGAAGTTTCTACATTAACCAAGTTTAGCTTTTAAATAAATGGCAGTACAGTGCTCTAAAATAACAGTTCTTATTTAATCAGTTGTTTAATTTTTATGGTTGCTTGCTCTAGAAAAAATAAAACTTAATAAACACAATGTTATGGGTAAACTTATGTTTTAAGAAATTTTTGTCTCTTTAACACATGACTGATTATTACAATCTTATACAGACATTAGTACAAACTTATACAGACCTTAGTAAATCAATCAGATATCTAACAAAAGTACTCATGAATGAGTAATCCCATATCAAATTTACTTTACTTATTTATCAATATATTAGACAAATATATTGAACAGTGTAAACCATTTTTTTGTTGAAGGAAAAGTCTTAGAACCAAGGCATATTAGAAAATTTGTAGACATTAATATTTTATTAGATTTTTGAACACCTAGAAAAACTTGTAAGCTTAAATTTAAAGACATTTATTTTTATCTCTTTATCCAATTTAAATTCAACTATTTAAATCACTTGAATTAAAGATCTTTGGATCCACTTTTTAAAATTTGTTTTTATGAGCGTTTTTGTTTTAATGAGTGCTCTTTATAAATGTTAATTTGTGTATCATATATATGATATACGGACAAATGAATATATAGACATACAACACATACCAAAATTGTGCACACATAATAATAGTAAAGGCCTTGTAGCTTTTCCAGGTGAAATATCCATTGCAATGTTTCAAAAACTACACAGTTAGTCAAAGATAGAACTGGTCAGAAAAACATCATCCTAGGTCTTTAGGATCAAAATCATGAGCTCAAAAAAAAAATAAAGAATCTAAGGAAAAAATAAGAGTCCTAGAAAAATTGACTGGCCATTAATTAGTAAATACCATACAATTTATTTTTTTTAGGCCTCAGATCACTCTCCTACTGAGCTTGCAGGCCTCTTTCATTTGCCATTCAACATAAGTCCTGGCTGAGGTCTGGAAGGAGCAGGAAAAAGCTGCTATTCTGAGCAGACACCTCAGGCCTAAGGCATTTCAACCATAATTTTCAGGTTCAGATGTTGAAAATTATAATACAATTTTAAGACAAAATTCACAAAATTTTATGATACAAGTTTAAGACACAGTTTACAAAATTTTACATCTTTATATCTTGTTTTGTCAACAGATACCATACTATGATTTACTATCCTTGTCCAAATTAATGCACTGGTAGACACAGTGACATTTTCCCAGGCTACCCAATTAAAAATTGGTGAAAAAAAAGCCTGAATGATTGGGAAGTTACTTGCCAACTTGGAAGTAGAGTTCTCTAGTTTTCCATCCTAAGTATTTAAGTTCTCTGGCATGAATTATCTGAAATCATAAACTAAACAATTTCCTAAACCCGACTTTTAACTGCAAGATTGTGCAATGCTTCAAAAACCCATTCAGATGCCAGATTGTTACAATAAAACATCATCATTTAGATACACATTCAGCTAAGATCATTCCCAAGAAATGATTTATAATATCAACACATTATTGCACATGTCTTAAAGGGCCAGAAACAAAGACACAAGACAGACTGAAAGGAGCTCCAGACTATGGCTTACAGACAGAAGCCTTTAAACCAGAGCAGATAAGAGAAAAATCTCCTACACCAGTGGCACCATAGATTTTCCCACAAGGGAACCAGATGTTTTCACAGAGGGACAACCTGAAATGTAAAATCAAGGGTCTCCATGGTGACTTTACTGTATTTAGTGTCCCCTTTTTCTTTTTCTCTTTTTTAAGAAAACAGAGATGGCAAAATCCTTACAGTGCAGGGAAGGAAGTAGGTAATTCTCTGAAGCAACAGGGCTTGGGCAGCTGCTGGAAGTCCCTCAGTCCCTCCTTTCACTTACAGGATTAGCTCCTCTTGTTCGGTTCCACCCCAAGCACGCTCCGTCTCCTAACATTTCAGTAGTCAGCTCTCAAAGAGTTCCGGGGTGTGGGGGGTACCAAAAATTGTAACTTAAAGTTTGGTTCCTGATTTTGAAGCCAATTAATACCAATTTAATAATGAGGACAGGGTTTGAGAAAAAGAAAAAGGGAGATTTACTGCTTTGCTAACAAAGGAGAAAAACAGGGGTCTCTGCCCAACGGTTGTGATTCTATCGATCTGAAGGGACAAGGGGTTTTAAGGAGTTTCACGTGTTAACCTGGGAGATACTCAGTTCTTAGGTCCCCAGCAGGCATTGCCCTCTGCAGTGGGTGTGCTCCAGGCAGCCAGCTAGGGGTTTCTCTCATCCTGCTTAACAAAGGGTATTAAAGTTCATCACAGTTCTTTAAAACACAGTCCAAATGGGTGTCAGTTTACTTGCTTTATTACCCATTTTCAGTTAAGTTTTACCACAGAAATCACACAACAAAACACACTAAAACAAACCAAAAAAAAAAAAAAAACATATGAAACACAGAACAAAACACACAAAAAAACAGAAAACCAGCGCAGAAACAGAAAAACAGAGGAACTATGCAACGTCTTGCTAAAGCTCTGGGATAGGAGCTCCTGCGTGCCCATTGGCACCTCTCTATGCTTTCAGAGGAATTCCCTACAGAACATAACAGAGGACAGAATGATTCTCGTTACTGTACCAGACAGGAGTATATGTGTGTCTCCCCAGGACACCACTCTGTCATCAGAAGAGATCTCCCTTAACCGGATATCAGATGTTATATAGGCGCCAGTTACCTATGGAGGCCTCCTCCACCATGTGCTTGCTAATAGTTTTAGGGCGGTGGTTCACTGCAGTGCTCCCTGGACCAAAATCTCACACCAAGGCCTTGGAAATTGCCTCTTCATGCCGGAGCCCTGGAGGGAAGGCCAGCTTCAGAATTTCCAGTAGTCTGGTCTTGTGATCTATTGGGGCAGGGTCATCTCGATGGGAAACTACAAAATATTACACCAGGATGCAAGAAAAGACCACTGACTCCAATTAAAATCAAATTAAGGCAAGCTTACTATTTCAAAGTGGATCCAAAGATCTTTAATTCACGTGATTTAAATGGTTCGATTTAAATTGGATAAACAGATAAATATAAATGTCTTTAAATTTAAACTTACAAATTTTTCTAGGTGTTTAAAAATCTAATAAAATATTAATGTCTACAAAAGGTCTAATATACCTTTGTTCTAGGACTTTTTCTTCAACAACAACAAAAAAAATGGTTTAAACAGTCTCCTACTCTAAGCCATTTTCTACCATCAATGGACCCTTCAGGGGGAAACCATGGACACAATTCTCCTATGTATGAAAAGAATAATTTTAAGTCCTTTTTCTTAACATGTGCCCCCTATGTCTTGAGGGCCTCCTTGAGGCCTGACAAAAACAAATCATGTGACGAAACTGCTTGTCCCATGGTGGGTCACTCACCATGTGTCATCCCCACTCTCCTCCTGGATCTGTCTTTCGGTGGTGTCTGCTGAGGCAATCGCAAGCTCTGCTTTTTTAAGTCTTCCCTGAGGACAGGTTTCCCCCTCAGTCAAAGGCTCGAGCCCCTATTGATCCTCAGGCAGAGGATCAAAAGGCATCTGTCATGATGGCCTTCATTGGGCAAGCTGCCCTGAATATTAAAAGAAAGTTACAACTCTTAGAGGGATCACAAGATATGACTTTGGGAGATTTAGTCAGAGAAGCCGAGAAAGTATACTATATGAGAGAAACAAAGAGAAAGAAAGGGAGCAAAGGGAAGATGAGAGATGCAAAAGACAGACTAAGGCATTGACTAAGGTCCTGGTCACAACAATAAATAGGCCAGAAATTAACAAACAGGAAGACAGGAACGGAAACCTGGGCGCACGCCAGAGGCCACAATGGAGTTTAACTCAGCATTAAAAAATGACAAAATTCTAGAATTTGCAGGGAAATGAATGGCATTAGAGCAGATTATGCTAAGTGAAGGAAGCCAATCCCTAAAAATCAAATGCCAAATGTCTTCTTTGATATAAGGAGAGTAACTAAGAACAGAGTAGGGATAAAGAGCATGAGAAGAAGATTAACAGTAAACTGGGATGAGAGGTAGGAGGGAAAGGGAGAGAGAAGGGAAATTACATGGAAATGGAAGAAAACCCTCAGGGTTATACAAAATTACGGACAAGAGGAAGTGAGGGGAAAGGGAAAAATACAAGGGGGAAAAATAAATTACAGTATAGGGGGTAGAGAGAGAAGATGGGAGGGGAGGGGAGGGGAGGGGGGATAGTAGAGGATAGGAAAGGCAGCAAAATACAACAGACACTAGTATGGCAATATGTAAATCAATGGATGCGTAACTGATATGATTTTGCAAACTATATACTGGATAAAAATGGGAGTTCATAACTCACTTGAATCAAAGTGTGAAATATGATATATCAAGAACTATATAATGTTTTGAACAACAAACAACAAAAGTTAAAAAAACACATGGAGAACTATTTCAACAAAATTTGACTAGATTTATAACTCCAATTCTACATAATGCAAAAGGCAAGTCCAATTATACACCATGCCTCCTCTGAAATGCTTGTATGTCTATTCATTTTGGGTTATTTTTCTCCATTATATTAGGATTAGGAGTCAGAATATAGAGTCTAGTAGGGTATGGGTTAGTGGGAGTGATTCAGTATTTCGAATGAAAATTAGGAAAATCAATCCAATGTTTATGCAAATATGTGCTAAAATAATCATCCCACTCTCATCAAGAACAATGCCTTGACATTACCTTCGCCCCAAGTTAGACAAAATTAGAGGAGAAGAGTTAGAAAATCTATAAATACTTATCTGGAATGGAATATGCTCAGGAGTTCACAACTTTGGGGGTGGTAGAAGAGTTTCCAAAAGTAAGGGACAGGGTAAACACTTCACAAACATGGTGCTCTGCTGACCGGAAGACTTATGAGAAACTGCCTCTGAGTTTGGGCACTGGATATATATGTTGTAGTCAGGAGCTTTAGCTTCCTTTGCAGTGAGACCATCAAAGCTGGGTCTGCATCTATGTAACCTGGAGCACATGTTTTCTTATTCTTTAATGAACATGAGGCAGTAGTGCAGAATTCTCTCTTTGTATGTAAACTGTGGCCAATGGGGGCTAAGTGTCTTCCTGTGTGGACTCTGAAGCCATGTGGTCATCCTCCATTTTTCATGGTCTTTCTAGCTGCTGCAATGGGAGTTTGGTGTTTGCTTCACGAAATACAAGTAGTTCAACTGGGACACAGTGCTGGAGGGAGTTCTGTCATGTGTGGTGGGTCAGGGTCTGCCAGGAGAATGCACCAACCAGTCTTATATCCAACATAGACTTCCCCCTTGTCCCTAGCAACTTGATTCTGAACATTGCCCTGAAACCTCTCCATATAACAAGATGCCTTTACATGCAAGGGTCTGCTGGCTGCACCATGTCAGTCAAAAGCCATTTGGAAGCCAATGGCCAATCCACATGACACCAACACAGATGTTTAATCACACACCTGCCCACCACTGTTCTAGGCCCACTACTCAGCAAATTCCAACTTACTGGCATCTCTGTTCTACACCATTTTCATGAAACCCAGTGATTCAAGGCACTGTCTGGTACACTCATGATCAGCAACAGGACATCCAAAGGTTCTCCAGTGCCACCTGGTCATGGGAATTTCAAAAATTTCATGGTATTTATCTAGCCATTTTTCAAGTATCAAGTTGGATGCACTGGTTTTTCAATTCATTCAGGAACCATTAAATGGTGAGGATGAAAGCTCTGGAGAACTCTAAAAGGCAACGCTTCCCAACGAATGGCCAAAATGTCACATGAAGCCTGACCCATTGATGTCTACTCAATGTGAGTTCAATATGTGTTTTGACTCTTTACTATGGTTGCCAAGTCTTTCAGAATAAAATCATCTTATATCCTGGTGGAGATTCCCAGTGCACTGTGGAAAGACACCCTGAGACTAGATCTCAGTTTCCAAGGGCGACTCTCATGTGTGGCCTCCTAAAATCCCACCAAAATTAATGGCAATACTTCCCTGAAGTCAGTTCCAGAACTCAGTCTCTAAGGGGAATCACACCAGAGTTCAGGTCCAGGTGTACCCAGTCATCTCTTCCAACCAGCACACAAATGACCACAATTAAAACCAAAACACTGCCACATGGCCCTCATCATCTTCCATATAGACACTCATCGTAACCTCTGAATGGAATTTTCCATGAGGGGCGAAGCCCAAGACAGTTTCCAAAATAAACTCCCTTGCCCCTCATTTGCCTAAAGTCAGGGTGACCTAGACACCCTTCCTGTGAACCAGGAGTGATCAAATAGGCCTGCCGTTAATACTGTTCTGATTCTCCAATTTAATCCTACTGATTGTCGGGTATAAATCCTTTATGTGAGTTGGAGGCAATAGAACACCCAAGCACACATGGGATCTTTCTTAAGATCTATCACCTTCTGAGAATCAAAGCCCCAACCTCACACAGGGCCAAGAGGCTGATTCAGACACATCTCTTTCCAAAGCAATTAAGCAAAGATCCACAGGTGATGCCCATTCATTTCCATTTGAAAAATGTTTTCTTCAGGCTTCAGAAAGGGGTGGCCTGAGGCAAATACCTTCCTGACATTCAGGGCAACATAACCATAGGTAAGCAAATGGGCCAAAGCAAGGTTTTTAAACTGAGACTTTACTGGTTACACTGATATCTGAGTTTTCTGAGATGTTCCCATTCCCTTCAGCTATCCATTACATGGCCATGTAACAGATTTTGGAGGTGGTACATATCTTGTCCACAAAACCATTAGCCTATTCTGGAGAGAGGCCAGAAATCAAGATGTGTAGAGGACCTTAGGAAGATAGTAGGTGTTGCCCATCCATAAGGCAAGCCACAGTCCATTTATAAAGTGGGCAGGAGGAATGCTGGGAAGCTTCCAACTAGACAGGAAACCTCCATTGATGCATTCTCTTTTCTAAAGACTACAACCACGAACACAGTGGATACACAGACATAGAAACACTCGCCTTGCCAAACGACTTCCTAGAAACAGTCAACTCCAAACCATACAAACCACCATTCCTACCTATTTTCAGAACATGAGACAAAACCACAAACTCACATCCACATCCACAAAAGCACCTCCTTCCCCCAAGTAGGTCTGTGACTATCTGGAGTGTCCTCTGACTGGTGGGCCATACTATGTTGCCCCAAAATGGCCTGGCCTGTCTCAGATCTGTTCTTCTTGGCCCACTCTACGAAGTTGTCAGCAGGCAGCATTGAGCCAATACATGCTATCTAGGGAAAGGCCCCTTTTCTGAGCTCTACTGGCATTTGGCCATCCTCATATCATTAGGTACCAAGAAAGACTGACTCTGTCCTTGGTAAATCCAAACAAGTTCGACCACTGGGACTGGGACTGGGACTGGCTCTGGGTGCCTGGCTTCTTGGATCCCAATTTCAGAGAGTTACATCACCAACGAAGTTAGGTAGGTCACCTCCTTCAGGAACTGAATGAGATCACTGCCTTGGCAACCACTTTGTCCTAACAGTTGCTTTCATGGGTCTCATGAGATGGAGGCTGCCCCTACTTCCTGTGACACTTTGACAAGTTTGAATGGTATATCAACAATGGCCACCCGGGAACACCTCTCCACGCAGGTCTGGTTTGGTCCATCTTCTCTACATTAAGAAAAGAGAGGCTGATTCATACACATCCCTTCGTTATCACAAGGTGTTTGCCATGGAAGATGGCTTTTGCTCTCTCAGGTCCTTCATAGCTGCCTACATCTTCTCCAGGGATCATTTCTGCATAGAAATTTGAGGTTCTCAGCAGGTGTAAGATCCCCTACATTCCTGTATTGTAAGATGAACTCTGTCCCTGCTCTTTTGTAATGTTAGATTGAGGCAAGAGTGTATGGTTAGGGATAATAACAGGATCGATTTGGTTTAGGAATCATTCTGTGGGATGAATAATGGTATTGGGAACCTGCAATATTTATAGGAATACAGAGGTGAAATATAAGTATGTAAACAGAAATCTAGGTGAGATTTGAAGCTCAGAAGTGCATTGGGCAATTGATTGCGATACATAGCTTTAAATTACGTTCTGCACACATGTCTCAGATAAGTCGATATACAATGCCATAGGACTTGTACCTTGGATGATTGAATGTAGAGGAGAACATCCACTCAAACAGGGATAATCAATAGGATCAGGAAGATAGTCAGTAGATTTTGGAACAAGGGTGAATTTAGTATTTGTACCAAAAGTTCTTTAGCAATTGGGTTTTGGTTAGAGAGTGAATATCAATGTCAGCACATGTGAAGGGTCAGTCACAATGATGAACTGGGGAAAATATGTAGGAAAGCCGATATCAATAGAGACATTAGGAAAACAGGCAAAGTACAGGGTGAGTGATAGTATTAGACATTTTCAACAGTTTTGAGGTTGAATATATTAGGAAGAAACAAATATGTAGTCACCGATAGGATTGACATTTGAGAGCGTTATGCAAGCTGGACATGGATGTTTTTAGTAATCCATGTTCAGTGTCCATTTAGGCTTTGGTACAATCACACGTGTGAATTTTGCATTTTGCGTCCAGAATATTACTGTGATAACATGCATATTTAGATCAGGTGACATGAGTATTTCTTCCTCTATTACTGGGAGCAATATTTTGAAAACGTATAAATTAGTATTGGGGGTACAAAGAGGTGTACCCTGTGTCTATGAATATAGATAATGCATGAATAGACCATACTGTGAATAAATAATATAACTGGTTCCACTTTAAATCATGGATTGAATTGATATCAGAAAATATATAAGAAATCTTATATTGATATACAATCATTCATTCCAAACAGTTATACATCTAATTGTGAAATGATAGTTATGGTTTATCATGAAGGGTGTGTGAGTTTTGCTTAAACAATTATAAAGAAAATCGGAAATAATATGTTTGGAAAGAAGTCTCACGAATAGACCAGTTAAGAAACCTGGAGTAATGCATGTGTTCTGAAGCAGGAAGTGATTGAAAGTGAAACAAATGCCTATAAATTTGCCAACTTGTGCAAGAAATATATACCCTCTGATGTGCATAAACTGAAGAAATAGTAATGTACCAGTGTTGAATAAAAATGAACATCAAAATACAAATCATGTCCCATAAGAGTCTACTTGCATTGCTGTTAAACTGGGGCAGTTACTGTAGAAATATTAGGATAATGCCGCAGTCTTGCTGGGCACAATCAGGAGCCACTTGTCAAAAGAAACTAACTTTATTTTTAAAACCACACACGCCAAACAAAACAGCCTCTCAGGAAAAACCCTCAGAGCCCCAACTGCCACCACTGGCTTCCCAAAAGCCTCTTCCTCCCACACAAGCCTCTCTCCACCTCCCACAATCCTCCTGCTCTTGAGGCCGATTGGCTAGGTCATGTGGGCAAAGCCAAATAAGTCCCCTAATGAGCAACTCCGTGGTCTGAAAGGGCAGGGAAACAGCCCAATGAGCATCACCGCAGAGGAGCCAATCAGCTAGATGTTGCTGTGAGCCAATCATCAGCCAGCAGCTGGAAGTTTGCTGGCTTCTGGAATTTTGCTGGGGCCCCTTCGGATGTGGCTCTCAACATCTCCCCCTCTCTGTTTAAACAACACACATGTGGCTTAGGGACAGTGCCTGCCTTAGGTTGTCCAATAGTACATATGGTCCTTACCCGTTAAGTTGGTACCATTGCAATTGGATCTTACCCATCACTGACTACCGGTCCAGTTTACAGCAACACCTGTGGAGAGGTCTTTGTACCACCGGGGGGTGGTGAGGTTCTTTGCCTCACCTCTAATGGCCCCCAAACATTAGCTGGACGATAATGACACACAGAAGAGAGGAAGATACACCAAGCCAATTGACAGCTCCTTTTGGAAAAATTGTACCACCGATGACATCATCAGCAAATATACCCGAACACTACCACAAGTCGCTGCATAAACAGGTAGTTTACAATGCATACAGGAGAGTTCTCAATGTGTCTAGGCAAGTTCTGCAAGCATTTCAGTGATGGCTATTGCAGAAGCTGTAGATTGGTTTTATCTTTGATTTCACCAGCACTGGGATGAAGATAGGAATTCTGGCAATAATGGCTAAAGAAAAATTATGTAACATTTCAGAAGGCACTGAAAGAAAACAATTTTCTTAACTATTTACATTGTCTTGAAGATAATTATTAAATATAATGAAAAGGAAAGGTGAAAGAAAGGAAACAGATCTGTTAACCTCCTTTTTTTCAAATTTTAAAACAAACCTCAACAGCTCTTTACCCAATTTAAATTAAACCATTTAAATAATGTGAATAAAAAAATATTTGGATCCATTTTTTTTATGAGCGCTCATCATATATCATATATGGACATACGAACATTCAAACATATAACACAAAACACAAGTGTGCACACATAATATAATACATACAACACATAACCTAATAGTAAAGGCCTTATAACTTTTTACACGTGAAATCTCCATTGCAATGTTCAAAAACTCTTTTGTCAAAAAATAGAACTGATCAGCAAAACATTAAACTAGGTCTGTATGAGCTCAAAAAACAAAATAGAATGTGGGAAAGGGCAATAATAAAATAGATAATGAAAAAAGCATCCTGGTTCTATCTCAGATGTAAGGATAGTCAAACTGGAATTTTGGATATCAGCTGATAAGGCCTTGAGTCAAATCATCTTCTTTTTGGATGTGCCCTGATATGTCTTATAAAGAATAGATCTTTTCTGTCCCAGATTAGACTTTTTATATTGGAAAGTAAAGAGAAAACAGTAGAGAAAGGAGAAATCTTACCAGCAACTTTAAGGGATACTATAGCATTAACTATATACTGACTATCGGAAAATAAATTAAATACAGAATATTTAAATATCTCAAAAGCTTGTAATACTGCATTAAGCTCTACCTTTTGAGCTGATTGTTTGGGTACTAAAAATTTATAAGTTTTATCAGGTATAACTATTGCTGCTGTACCATTATTTGATACATCAGTGAATATATTTGAAGCATTCATGATAAGTGTTTTTCTTCTCAATTTTGGAAAAATTACAGGATGCGATGACCAAAAAGAAAATAAAGGGTTAGATGGTAAGTGGTTATCAAATGAAACATTAGATTGGACCATGATTATTGCCCAAGTATTTAACTCATTAGCTAACTCATCAATTTGATTCAGAGTATATGGAGTAAAAATTTTATTGGAAGAAATTCCAAACACTCCCTTTGCTGCTTTAATTCCTTTGAGTATTAATTATCCTAAAGCCTCAGGATACCTAGTAAGAATAGTGTAAGGAGAATAAGATAAATGTATCCATAATAATGGACCTTCTTGCCAAAATACTCCTGTAGGAATATTTTTTGTTGGTAGTACAATAAATAATAAAGGCAAACTTATATCAATTCTATCCAAATGCATATTTTCCATATATGTTTCATTGATTTTTATTGCCTTTCTTGCTTCAGGTGTTAACATGCAGGGTGAATTTTTATCTGATAGACCTTTTAGGATATCAAATAAAGGTCCCAACTCTCCTGTTGGTATACCTAGATAAGGCCTTATCCAATTAATGTCTCCTAATAACTTTTGAAAGTCGTTATGTGATTTGAGTTGATCTACTCGTATTTGAATTTTTGGTGGACTGACCATGGTTGAGGATAACAGAACTCCTAAATAATTAATTGGAAAATTTAATTGTACTTTATCTATTGCTATCTCTACATTATAATTTTTAATAAGTTTGTAAGTGTGGCATAACTTTCTAGCAATGTGTTTTTAGCTTTGTGTGCTAATAATACATCATCCATATAGTGAAATATTTGTGTTCAGAATTTTGATTTCTAAGTGGCTGGATTACTTTGTTAACATAAATATGACACATAGTTGGGCTGTTAGCCATCCCTTTAGGGAGTACTTTTCATTCACATCTCTGATCAGGACCTTCATGATTCAGTGCAGGGATAGTAAAAGCAAAACCTGGAGTATCCTTAGGATGAATTATAATTGAAAAAAAAAACAATATTTAATATCTATAACTAAAACATACCAGGTTATTGGCAAAGCAGACAATTGAGGAATCCCTGATTGAGCAGGTCCCATAATAACCATCTCATTATTAATGGCTCTAAAATCTTGCAATAGTCTCCATTTACCAGATTTCTTTTTGATGACATAAATGGGAGTATTTTGGGGATATACAGTCGGTTGTATATGTCCTTCTACTAATTGTTGTTTTACCAGGTCATGGACTGCTTGTATCTTTTCTTCAGTCAGGGGCCACTGAGGAACCCATACTGTCTTTCTGATTTTCAGGTAATTTTTATTGTCTCAGTGGCCATTTCTGAAAATCCAACCCATGTCTCTCTGTTCCTTGATCTATTTCTATTGGTGCTGCTATGACTTATTCTTGTTTTTCTAATCTTTTTTCTTTCCTAAAACCTTGTCTAGTCATAATAGTGGCTGCATTTTGGTTGATGTTATTTGTTAATGTCAAACCTAATTGATCTAGGACATCTCGTCCCCATAAATTTATGGGAAGATGATCCAATTCATATGGCTGTATAGTTCCTTCACATCCTTTAGGATCATTCCTATCTAATACCATTTTACTTCTATGGGGATTAGTCGCCACTTATAGGCCTCGAAGCGTTTGAGTGGCTTGTTGTAATGGCCAATGTTTTTGCCATTCTTGACGAGAGATGATGCTAATGTCTGCACCTGTATCCAGTAGCCCATTCAATTCATGCCCTTGAATATTTAGTTTTAGCATGGGGCGAGAATCTAAATTTAAAGAAAGCATAGCCAAATCTACACCTGTGGAGCCTAATCCCTTGGAACATCTTTCTACAGTATGACTGGAAAATTTATCATATAGGCTGGGTATTATTAGTAACTGTGCTATTCTATCTCCTTGTGAAATTACTGATATGTCCTTTGGAGAACTGGCTATAATTTTTATTTCACCTTCATAATCGGGATCAATCACCCCAGGACTTATCATAAGTTCTTTTAGAGTAGAAGAGCTGCATCCCAATAATAAGCCCATGGTTCCTTTGGGAAGAGGTCCTTTTACCCCTGTGGGAATGATTTGAACTCCCATCTCTGGAGTTAGTACTGATCTGGCAGAGGCACAGATGTCCAACACTGTGCTCCCTCTGGTTTGTCTGATGAGGGATCTGATGGACAATGTGTCCTGGGCACTACCCTGTTGGGGTTGCTGGGTTCCTCCAGTGCTCTGTATATTTGTGGTTTGGGGCCCTGGAGCATTGGAACCCCCTGTCCATTTATTTGGCAATTGAGCCCAATGCCTTTCTCCATGATATCGTGGATAAACACCTGGTCCTTGTTCATTTTTTGATAATTGAGTACCCTCTATGGTGGTTTGAGAACAGCACTCATTAGCCCAATGTCTCCCTCTATGGCATTGTGGCCAAATACCTGGTATTCTACTCCTTTGATACCTAATATTGTTAAACCCTCCTTCTATGGGCCAATTCCTTTTAAAATGTCCTGTTTCTTCACATTGGTAGCATGTTCTTGGTCTGGCATCTAAAGCCTGTTTTACTGTAGCTGCCACAATTTGCCCTTGTTCATTAATGTATCTGGCAACTAAAGCCTGTTTTACTGCAGCTGCCATGACTTGCTCTTGTTCATTAATGTCTCTACATAATTAAATCAATGTGTTTAAATCTTCATTTTTCCATGGTCTAATGATATCTCTGCAACAACGATTCGCTTGCTCATAAGCCAGTTGTTTTAGTAATGGCATTGCTTGTTCTGTATTACCAAAAACTCTGGTAGCTCTTTGAATAAGCCTATCTACAAATTCAGCATAAGGTTCATTAGCTCCTTGTATTACCTTAGATAATTGACCTTGTAAACCTCCATGTTCTTGTAAAGTCTTCCATGCCTTAATTGCATCTACACCAATTTCTGCACATACACCATGATCATATGCAATTTGCTGCGGCTGATTTTCATAAGGCCCCTTTCCTAACAACATATCTAGATTTCTCTGAGGATAACCAGCTCCTGCATTTCGCCTAGCTGTATCCTTTCAACATTCCTCATTGGCAACCTTCCATAACATGCATTGTCCTCAATTTAGCACAACATTACACATATTAGCCCAATCCACTGGCTTCATGTTCAAGTTGTTAATGGATTCGACCATGATTACATTGAAGGGTGCTTGAGGACGATAGGTTGTTACAGCCTCTTTTAGCTGCTTCACTGTTTTGAAATTTAAAGCATGGTAAACACGCTGCCCTCCTCCCTCAAATACAGGGCATGTTAATATTTGAGATCTTGTCTCAGGATCCTAACTATCAACTGCGGGAGTTGGGGGCCTCCCAGCATAAGAAAGTGGCCTTGTTAGTTGGACACTTATGTCATCTGGTGATAGAAAGGTGTTAGTAGCAGTCTCCTGTTGTAAATTTCCCCTGATGTTTTTTACTGTTTTACACTTTCTTTCTCTGTCTAACTAGCTTTAGAGGCCTTCTCTTTTACTTGAATTTTTTCCTCTGTCTGACTAGTTCGAGAGACGTTCTCTTTTACTTGAATAGTTTCCTCTATCTGACTAGCTCGAGAGACCTTCTCTTTTACTTGAATTTTTTCTTCTGTCTGACTAACTTGAGACACCTTCTGTTTTACTTGAATCAATATGTCTTCTTCTTCCTCTACCATTGACTGAACTGAAGGCTTTGAACTAAGCAAACAAGATATGAATGTCCACAATGGCAATGTGCCAACTGGCAGAATCCCTGGGCTTTTCTTTTCTATTCTTTTTAAATCTGCACCATGATGGTTCCATTGTGATATATTTAACAACTCCTTCTTAAAAAGCCATGGTCTACATTTTTGTATTGTATCAACAATTGCCATGACTGCTCTTGATTTTACTGGGATGCTTCTTTCCTCTAACAATTTACTTAACACTTTTTTGGTTTGTTTTTTACTAATTTTTGATCCCATATTTCTACTATAATACAAACCAACAAGATAACACCAAACAAAAAAAGAGATAGAACGAAATAAAAATGGAACAACAAAAAATTATTATAGCCTTTCTCCCTATCTGTTCCTCAGACACAAATAGTTTTTCCTCAGATGTGAGCAGTTTTTCTTCCATCTCACTCATCTCCAGGGACAGGCAACTTAAAACAAAATAGGAATCATAAAATGGCTACCCATCCTCTCGCCCTGCCCTCAAGAGCGAGCAGTTTACCTTATCAGTTACCCTCAGTCGCTCCCCGTATGAGCCACCAAATGCCGCTGTCTGGCTGGGCACAATCAGAATCCACTTGTCAAAAGAAACTAACTTTATTTTTAGAACCACACACGCCAAGCAAAACAGCCTCTCAGGAAAAATCCTCAGAACCCCAACTCCCAACACCAGCTTCCCAAAAGCCTCTCCCTCCCACAAAAGCCTCTATCCACTTCTCACAATCCTCCTGCTCTTGAGGCAGATTGGCTGGGTCACGTGGGCAGAGCCAAAAAAGTCCCCCAATGAGTAGCTCCATGGTCTGAATGGGCAGGGAAACAGCCCAATAAGCATCACCGCAGAGGAGCCAATCAGCTAGATGTTGCTGGGGCTGCTGTGAGCCAATCATAAGCTGGAAGTCTGAAAGGCGGGGAAACATCTCAATGAGCATCTCCAATGAGCATCACCACAGAGGAGACAATGAGCTAGAAGTTGCTAAGGCCGCTGTGAGCCAATCATCAGCCTGCAGCTGAAAGTTTGCTGGCACCTGGAAGTTTGCTGTGGCCCCTTCAGCTGTGACTATCAACAGGATACGTATGCACCATTCACTGAAGTTAGTTTTCAGTAATAGAAAACAAATATGAATTTCAGGTGGATGAATATTTCTGAAAATAATCTTGTGAAAAGTTGATTATAAATCCACATACTTGAACATGAATGAATTTAGGGAGTGTAAATAAGACACATATATTTCATATTTTGAAAAATCTGGAGAGTGTGTATGTGTGTATACACACACACACACACACACACAAATTTTAAAATGTAGCAACATATATGCCAATCCAAATTCACCATGAAATATACATCATTCACAGATCTAAAAATATTCAATTTACCTAACAGGGATTTATGTATAATGTTGTTCTCCTAGGAAGCTCACCCATAGGTTCAATTTTCAGTTCCAACAGCATCTAGGAGGAGTGATCTCTTCTCAAAATTTGTATCTGCCAAATCAGCTACCGCACAAAAATATACACGTGATAAAAGGTAGGATTCTTTATGTGCATATAAAATAGATGTGCTGAATAGTCTACAGTGAAAGGGAGACAGGAATTCACATATTTGTTAACTTTAAAAACACATGGAGGACTATTTCAATTAAAAATTGACTAGAATTATAACACCTACTTGCAAAAGGCAAGTCCAAATATATACCATGCCTTCTCTGAACAGCTTCTATTTCTTTTCTGTTAGGATTCTTTTTCTCCATCATATTAGGATTAGTAGTCAGATTCTAGTACAGTATGGGTTAGTGTCAGGGATTCAGTATTTCAAATGGAAAATAGGAAAATGAATCCAATGTGTATGCAAACATATGCTAAACAAAAATCTTTCCACTCTCATCCAGAAAAATGCCTTGACATTACCTTCGCCCCAAGTAAGACACAATTAGAGGAGAAGAATTAGAAAATCTGTTAATACATATCTGGAATGGAAAATGCTCAGGAGTTCACAACCTTGAAGGTGGTAGAGGAGTTTCCAAAAGTAAGGGAAAGGGTAAACACTCCAGAAACATGGAGCTCTGCTTGCCTAAAGACTTCTTGAGAAACTGCCTCTGAGGTTGGGCACTTGAAATATACGTTGTTGTCAGAAGCTTTAGCTTTCTTTGTAGTGAGACCATCAAAGCTGGGTCTTCATCTATGTGACCTGGAGGATGTTGTTTCTTATTTTCCTAATGAACATGTGGCAGCAGTTCTGAATTCTCTCTTTGTAGGTAAACTGTGGCAACTTGGGGCTAAGTGTCTCCCTGTTTGGACTGTGAACCCAGTTGGTAATCCTCCAGTTTTCGTGGTGTTTCTTGCTGCTGCACTTGGAGTTTGGTATTTGCTTCTTGAAATACAAGGATTTCAACTGGGGCACAGTGCTGGAGGGATTTCTGTCACATGTGGTGTGTCAGGGTCTGCATATAAATGCACCAACCAGGCTTCTATCGCACATGCTTGCCCCCTTGACCATAGCAACTTGATTCTGAACATTGCCCTGAAAAATCTCCATATAACAAGATGATTTTACATATAAGGGTCTGCTGGCTGCAGCATGTCAGTCACAAGCCATTTGGAAGCCAATGGCAGATCCACATGGCCCCAACACAGATGTTTTATCACACACCTGCACATCACTGCTCTAGGCCCCAACTCAGCAGTCTCCAAATTACTGGCATCTCTGTTCTACACCATTCTCATGAAACCAAGTCAATCAAGGCACTGTCTTGTACACTCATGATCAACAGCATAAGATCCAAAGTTACTCCAGTGCCATCTGGTCATGGGAATTTAAAAAATGTCATGGTACTTATCTAGCCATTTTTAAAGGATGAAGTTGGAGGCACTGTGGGTTTAAATTTATTCAGGAACCATTAAATGTTGAGGAAGTTTATTTCAATGAAAGTTCTGGAGAACTCTCAGAGGAAAGTCTTCCCAAAGAGTGACCAAAAAGTCACATGAAGCCAGGCCCATTGAGGTCTACAATATGAGGTCCATGTGAGTTTTGACTCTCAACTATTGCTGCCAAGTCTTTCAGAATGAAATCATGTGATATCCTGGCTGAGATTCCCAGTGTTCTGTGGAAAGCTACCCTGGTCCAAGATCTCAGTTTCCAAGAGCGACTCTCATGCATGGCCTCCTAAAACCCCAACACAATTCATGGCAATACTTCTCTGACGTCAGTTCTAGACCTCAGTCTCTAAGGGTATCACACCAGAGTTCAAGCCCAGGTGGACCCAGTCATCACTTCCAACCACCACACAAATAAACACAATTAAAACCAAAACACTCCCACAAGGCCCTCATCCTCTTCCATATAGACACTAATCATAACCTCTTGCTGGAGTTTTCCATGAGGGGCGCAGCCCAAGACAGTGTTCAAAAGAGCTCCCTTGCCACTTATTTTCCTAAAGTCAGCGTGGTTTTTTACCATTTTTGTTTTGGATACACACATGGAATCTTTCTTTAGATCCATGAGGTGCTGAGAATCTAAGCCACAGCATCACACAGGGCCAAGAGGCTGAATCAGACACATCCTTTTCCTAAGCAATTAAACAAAGAGCGACAGGTGGTGCGCATGCATTTCCATTTGAAAACAGTTTTCATCAGTCTTCCCAAATGGGTGGACTGAGGCAAAGACCTCCTGACATTCAGGTCAACAGATCAATAGGTAAGCAAAAGGCCAAAAGAAGGGTTTTTCCACTGAGAAATTACTGGTCACACTGATATCTGTGTTTTCTGAGATGCTCCCATTTCCTTCAGCTATCCAGTACATGGCCATGTCACAGAGCTTGGAGGGGTACATATCTTGGACACAAATCCATAAGACTATTTTGGAGAGTGGCCAGAATTTAGGAAGAAAACCTGAACTTAGGAATTTAGTAGGTGTTGCACATCTATAAGACAAGCCACAGTCCATTAATAAATCGGGCAGGATGAATGCTGGGAAGCTTCCTAATAGACAGGACACATCCTTGATGCATTCTCTTTTCTAATGTCTTCAACCATGGACACAGTGGAATACATAGATAAAGAAACACTCACCTTGTCAAACGACCTACTATAAAGAGTCCACACCAAACCAAAAAAAACCCGCCTTTTCCACCTATTCTCAGAAAATGAGACAGAACCAAAAACTCACACCCACACCCACAAAGGCACCTCCTTTCCCCAAGTAGGTCTGTGACTATACAGTGTGTCCTCTGAATGGTGGGCCATACTATGTTACCCCAAAATGGCCTGTCTTGTCTCAGATCTGTTTTCTTTGGCCAACTCTGTGAAGTTGTGAGGATCCATTGGTGAGCCACTTTCTGCTTTCTCAGGAAGGGCCCCTCTTCAGAGCTTTTCTGGCATTTGGCCATCCTCACATCAGTAGGTACCAAGAAAGACTGACTCTGTCCTTGGTAAATCCAAACAAGTGAGACCACTGGGACTGGTACTGGGACTGGCTCTGTGTGCCTGGTTTCCTGGATCCCAAGTTCAGAGATTCCATCACCAAGAAAGTGAGGTAGGTCACTTCCTTCAGGAACTGAATGAGGTCACAGCCTTGGCAACCACTTTGTCCTAACAGATGCTTCCAAGGGTCCCATGAGATGGAGGCTGCACCTACTTCCTCTGACATTTTCATAAGTTAGAATGGTATATCAACCATAGGTACTGGGGAACAGCTCTCCACAGAGGCTTGGTTTGTTCCATCTTCTCTACATTAAGAAGAGAGATTCTGATTAAGACACAACCCTTTATCCTGACCATGTTTTTTTGCCATGGAAGATGACTTTTGCCCTCTCAGGTCGTTCATAGCATCCTACACATTCTCCAGGGATTATTTCTACATGGACCTTTGAGGTTCTCAGCAGGTGGAAGATCCATACATTCCTGTATTGTAATACCAACTCTGTCTCTGCTCTTCTGTAAATTTAGATTGAGGAACAGTGTATGGTTAGGATTAATAACATGTTCAATATGGGTTAGGAATCATTCTGCTTGATGAACAATGTTATTGGAAACCTGCGATATTTACATGAAAATATAGTTGAAATATAAGTATTGAAATATAAATCTAGGTAAGATTTGAATCCTAGAAGGGAATTTGGCCTTTGAGTGGGATACTTAGCTTTGAATTATGTTCTGCACATATGTCTCAGATAAATTGATATGCAATGGCATAGATCCTTGTACCTTCGATGATTGAATGTAGAAGAGAGCATCCAGTTAAAAAAGGGATTTTTGCTAGGATTAGGAATATAGTCGGTAGGATTATGAAGAAGATTGAGTATAGAATATGGACCAAAAGTTCTTTAGCAATAGGGTTTCTGGTAGAGATTGAATATAAATGTCAGCACATGTGAAGAGTCAGTCACAATGATGAACTGGGGAAAAAAGTAGGAAAGCAGATGTGAATAGAGAGTAGGAAATCAGGCAAATTATAAAATGAGTGAGAGGTTTAGACAGTTTCAACAGGGTGAGATTGAAAATGTAGTCTTAGGAAGAAACACATATGTAATCACCAATAGGATTGACATTTGAGAGCATTAGGCAACCTGGACATGGATGTTTTTAGTAATCCATGTTCACTTTCCATTTAGGCTTTGGGACAGTCATAAGTGTGACCTTTGCATTTTGTGTCCAGAATATTACTGTGATAAAATGTATATGTAGATCTGTTGACATGCATATTTTTTCCACCATTTCTGGGAGCAATATTTTGAAGATATAGAAATTATTGTTGGGAGTACACAGAGGTGTACCATGTGTCTATCAATATATAGACAATGCATGAATAGACCATACTGTGAATAAATGATATAACTGGTTTCACTTTGAATAATGGATTGAATTGATATCTGAAAGTATACAAGAAATCTTATATTGATGTACAATCATTCATTTAAACCAGTTTTACATCTAATGGTAATATTAGTGTTATGTTTTATCATGACGGGTGTGTCAGTTTTGCTTCAAAAGTGATAATGGAAATCGAAAATAATGTGTTTGGAAAGAAGTGTCACAAAAAGAGAAGTCAAGAAACATGGAGGAATACATGTGTTCTGAAGCAAAAGTGATTGAAAGCAAAACAAATGTGTATATATTTGCTAAATTGTGGATGAAATATACATCCTATGATGTGCATTAACTGGAGAAATAGTAATGTACCAGTGTTGAATAAAAATGAACGTCAAAATACACATTATATCACATAGGAATCTTCTTGCATTGATGTTAAACTGGGTCAGTTACTGTATAAATATTAGAATTTTATTTTGGTGTTATAATACAATTTATTTTAGCACTAGCATGCCACAGAATGTAGAAGAAAGAGCAATGGATTTTTAGTTATAACACTAATAATCTAGCATTTAATGATTATTTTGGGGAGTCTAGAATTTACATAAGGCTATGCAACATAATTTTTTGTATTTAACATTCATAAAATCTTGGAATTTTGGTAATATTTCTCCTTTTTTTATTTTTTCAGTTGTTGATAGACCTTCATTTTATTTATTCGTATGTGGTGCTGAGAATATAACCCACTGCCTCACACATGCTAGACAAGCATGTTAACACTGAGTCACAAACCCAGCCCCTCCACTTTTATCTTTTCATCAAACACTCCTCTCCCTCTTCTTTACTCACTTTCTTCCTCATTTTCCCCCTTCTCTCTCTTCCTTTTTCATTTTCCCTCCATAAGTATTTTTCTCTCATAGCATTACAAACAGTACTATGCTATGAAATTTACATTTAAAACTGTTTTTTATAGTCATTCTTTTCTTGAGATAATTTAAAAATTATAACCACCTGATAAATATATTACAATACATTTATTATGCATATGTATCTATATTCATGCATATGTGTTACATATATATATATATATATATATATATATATATATATATATATATATATATACATATATATTTAAAAGTACTTTGATTAGCCTGTTAGAAATAATATAGACAAAGTCTTTCTTAATTCTCAATTCTTCCAGAATTAACATCTTACAGTGAAAATCAAATAAACATATTTAAGTAAACAGGTATCATTCTTATTTATCAATACTGATAATTTAAGGTTTTTATATCACATTTAGCTGTAATATGGCATATTAACTCTTTTGAATTAGAGAATTTTTTTTTTGAACAACCTATTATTTAAGGACCATATGCACTGACATTTTAAATGGCTTTCTTGTGATTTCACTTTCTATCAATTGCATATTAATTGCCAAATACTTATTTTAGTAATTTTCATATTCATAATTGATATAAAGTCAATTGATTAATTCTTTTTGTAAGGAGTTACTAATTACAGTAGGGACAGTATTAATAATTCTAAATCTTTATAAAAATGGTACAAAAATATTTTCATGCAAAATTATGTATAATTGCATGCTCTAAATGTTTGATTGTTGATACATATAATAAAGAGCTTTTGATGAGTCTCTTCCCCAGTAAAACAGAAAATGCAAAGATATAGTTGGGTATGTATGTCCAAACAAACATATGGAAAAATACACATTATCATCTAGAAACTATTAAATAAAAGATGAAAAGAACAATCCAACACATTGTACCAACTTGTCAGATGAGGTAGTATTCTGGAAGAATAGCCTAAGTCTAGACCTGGTCCATGACAAAATATTCACAAAAAAATAAAATATGAAAAATATAGGAAATGCTATGAGTTTTTCTTGAAGGTAAGTGGATTATCCTTTAATCTCAATTATGTGCATTTTTAAAAGCCAGTTTTCTGGTAAAATAAATTTGTGATAGTTACAAGTACACAAAACAAAGTTTCTGCTTAGCAAAATGAATGCATCTCAACTCTTTTTTAGCTGATTTCTTCCCACTCAACTTTAAACCTTTATTTATTTATTTTTTATTGGTTGTTCAAAACATTACAAAGCTCATCCTATATCATCTTTCATACATTTGACTCAATTGGGTTATGAACTCCCAATTTTCCCCAAATACGAGTTGCAGAATCACATCGGTTACACATTCACATTTTTACATAATGTCATATTAGTGACTGTTGTATTCTGCTACATTTCCTATCCCCTACTATCCCCTACTATACCCCCTCCCATCCCCTCCCATCTTCTTTCTCTACCTCATCTGCTGTTGTTCACTTCTCTCCCTTGCCCCACCTTTCCCCAATTTTCCCTACCCCATTGTTTGAAGATGCTATCCTACTTCCATTGCATGCTTTTAGCCCCTTTTTCAAATATAAGAAAGTTGTAATTTTGAGGATTGGTTTCTGTGTCCTCTATTCTGTACCATTGTTCCACCTGCCTATTTTGTTACCAGTACCACGCTGTTTTTGTTACTATTGCTTTTAGTACAGTTTGAACTCTGGTATCACTATACCTCCAGATTCATATTTTCTGTTTAGAGTTGCTTTTGCTATTCTGGGTCTTTTGTTTTTCCATCTTCTAAGATCTTCTTCTCTCTCTCTCTTTAGGGTTCTGTAGTTTTCAGTATATAAAACTTTCACGTCTTTTGTTAGGTTGATTCCCAAGTATCTTATTTTATTTGAGGATATTGTGAATGGAGTGGTTTTCCTCATTTCCATTTCAGAAGTTGTGTTGCTGACATACAGGAATGCCTTTCATTTATGCGTGTTAATTTTATATTCTGCCACTTTGCTGAATTCATTTATTAACTCTAGCCGTTTCATTGTAGACCCTTTGGGGTCTGTTAAATATATTTTCATGACATCTGCAAATAGCGATAATTTAAATACTTTTTTTCCTATTTTTATGCCTTTAATTTTTTTTGTCTGTCTAATTGTTCTGGCTAGTATTTCAAGAACTAAATTGAATAGAAGTGGTGATAGAGGGCATCCCTGTTTTGTTCCAGATTTTAGAGGGAATGCCTTCAGTTTTTCCACATTCAGGATGATGCTAGCCTGAGGTTTAGCATATATAGCTTTTACAATGTTGAGGTAAGTTCCTGTTATCCCTAGTTTTTCTAGTGTTTTGAACATAAAGTGATGCTGAACTTTGTCAAATGTTTTTTCTGCATCTATTGAGATGATCATATGGTTCTTGTCTTTATGTCTATTGATGTGGTGAATGGCATTTATTGATTTCCGTATATTGAACAAGCCTTGCATCCCACGGATGAATCTTACTTGATCATGGTGCACAATTTTTTTGATATGCTTTTGTATTCGATTCGCCAGGATTTTATTGACAAGTTTTGCATCGAAGTTCATTAGAGATATTGGTCTGTAGTTTTCTTTCTTTGAAGTGTCTTTGTCTGGTTTCGGGATCAGGGTGATTTATCCTCATAGAATAAATTTGGAAAAGCTCCTTCTTTTTGTTTTTCTTGAAATAGCTTGAAAAATATTGGTATTAATTCTTCTTTAAAGGTTTTGTAGAACTCCGCTGTATACCCATCCGGTCCATGGCTTCTTTTGGTTGGTAGTTTTTGATGGCTTCTTTCATTTCTACCTTTGTTATTGGTCTGTTTAAATTGCGTGTGTCTTCCTGACTCAATCTGGGCAGATCTTATGACTTAAAAAATTCATCGATATCTTCACTATCTTCTATTTTATTGGAATATAGTGTTTCAAAATACTTTCTAATTATCTTCTGTATTTCTGTAGTGTCTGTTGTGATATTGCCTGTTTCATCCCGTATGTTAGTAATTTGAGTTCTCTCTCTTCTTCTCTTCATTAGCATGGCTGTGGGCCTGTCAATCTTATTTATTTTTTCAAAGAACCAACTTTTAGTTTTATCAAATTTTTTAATTTTTTTTTGTTTCAATTTTGTTGATTTCTGCTCTAAATTTAATTATTTCTTGTCTTCTACTACATTTGCTGTTGTTTTGCTCTTCCTTTTCTAGGTTTTTGAGGTGTAGTGTGAGTTCATTTATTTGTTGATTTTTTTCTTTTTTTGAGGAAAGAACTCCAAGAAATGAACTTCCCTCTTAAACTGCTTTCATTGTGTCCCATCGATTCTGGTATGTTGTGTCTGTATTGTCATTTGTCTCTAAGAATTTTTTTTATCTCCTCCATTATGTCTTCTGTAACCCATTGATCATTCAGTAGCATGTTGTTCATTTTCCATGTGATGTAGGATTTTTCCTTCCTTCTTTCATCATTGATTTCCAGTTTCATTCCATTATTATCAGATATAGTGCATGGTATAATCTCCATGCTTTTATATTTACTAAGAATTGCCCTATGGCATAATATATGGTCTATCTTTGAGTAGGATCCATGTGAAACTGAGAAGAACGTGTATCCACTTGATGATGGCTGATATATTCTATATATGTCGTTCAAGTCTAGGTTACAAATTGTGCTGTTGAGTTTGATAGTTTCTTTATTCAGTTCTTGTCTAGAGAATCTGTCTAATGCTGAGAGTGGTGTCTTGAAGTCACCCATAATTATTGTGTTGTAGTCTATTTGGCTATTGAACTTGAGGAGAGTTTGTTTTATGAACATTGCAGCTCCATTGCTTGGTGCATACAAATTCATAATTGTTATGTCTTGTTGGTGGATGGTTTCTTTTAACAGAATATAGTGTCCTTCTTTATCCCTTTTGATTAACTTAGGTTTGAAGTTGATTTTATTCCACATGAGTATGGCCACTCCTTCTTGCTTCTGAGGGCCATGTGAGTGGTATGATTTTTCCCAACCTTTTACCTTCACCCTGTGTATGTCTTTTCCTATCATATGAGTCTCCTTAAGGCAGCATATTGTTGGATTTATTTTTTTTGATCCAGGTTACTAGCCCATTCTCTTGATTGGTGAATATAATCCATTAACATTTAAGGTTACAATTGAAATATGATTTGTTCTTCCAATCATGTTTATTTATTTATTATGTTTTAGTTTGGCTAGTTTTTACTTTTTTGGTTATTTTCCTCCCCCTTTACTTAGATACCTCCTGCTGTTAGTTTTCGGCACTATTTATCAATTCCTCTTCTTGTAGTATTTTGCTCAAAATGCTTTGCAGTGCTGGTTTTCTGGCTGCGAATTCTTTTAGCTTTTGTTTATTGTGAAAGACTTTAATTTCGTTTTCAAATCTGAACCTTAATTTTGCTGGATACAGTATTCTTGGTTGGAATCCATTATTTTTCAGCATTTGAAATACATTGTTCAAGGATCTTCTCGCTTTCAAAGTCTGTGATGAAAAATCAGTCATTAACCTAATTGGTTTTCCCCTGAATGTAATCTGCCTCCTTTCTCTTATAGTGTTTAATATTCTCTCCTTGTTCTGTATGTTGGCTATCTTCATAATTATATGTCTTGGAGTTTGTCTATTATGATTTTGAATGTTTGGGGTCCTGTAGGCTTCCAGGATTTGACAATCCGATCCATCTTTCATCTCTGGGATGTTTTCTAGAATTATTTTATTTAATATGTTCTCCATTCCTTTGGTTTGAATCTCTATGCCTTCTTCTATCCCAATGACTCTCATTTTTTATGACATTCAATATCTCTTGAATAGATTGCTAGTGGGATTTAAGCCTCTTTTCTGTGTTGATTATATTCTTTTCAAGTTGATAAACTTTGTCTTCATTATCTGATATTCTGACTTCTGCTTGATCTAGTCTATTTGTAATATTCTCGTTTGAGTTTTTAATTTGGTTAATACTTTCCTGCATTTCTAGTATTACTGTTTGATTTCTTTTAAGATCTCTATCTCCTGGTAAAGCTCGTTGTTTGCCATTTGAGTTTGTTTGTTTAATTCATTTTCAAAATATACTTTTATTGCTTGGACTTGCTGCCTCATGTCTTCTCTAATATTCCTTTCCATCTGAGTTAGGAATGCCTTAAGTTCTTTCCCTATCCCTGTTTCTGATGCTTCTAGGTCCTCCTGTAGAATTAAGTTGTCCTGCATTGTTTGTACTCCTTTCTTTCCCTTGTTTTTTCATGATGCTCATGTTACTTTCCAGCTCTATTTGATTGCTGTGTTTCTGTTTTATTCTATAGATTTGTTTCGGTGTTGTGTATCTCTGTTGTCTCTCCTTTGTGTTGGTAGACTATGCCTGCTAAAGTGGATTCCACTTGTAGGGAATTCCGAAGGCCGAGCTCCAGTGACGTCACCCCTCTGCTTTGGCGGGCCCAGGCTCCTTGCCGAAATGTTCGAATACGGGGATGGAACTGGACTGTCTCCAGTTGGTTTCAGCTCTAGGTCACTGGCGGGTGGGCAATCACTAGCCACCCAGTGGCGCAGTCGGTCTCCTGCGCGCCGGTGTTCTCCAGACGCCCAGTCACGCGGACAGCAGGTGGACTGTTACCTGCGCTTCTGTGTTCTCCAGCTTCCCAGTCACAAGAGCCTGGCCTCTAGTCCCCTGGTTTCTCCTGCTAGTCCTGGTTTCTCCTGCTAGACTAGATTTCCCCTGAGTGATGCTTCTCTGCAGTTCAATCTGTATTCTGGGCCTGTCAGTTGTTGGGTGTGGAGGGTGTCTATTGGAACCCAGACACTCTATTGTTTTGAGGATCAGTCAGACCGGATCTCCGGTTGCACATTTGGCTCATTTTTCAGACCCAATTACCAGATCTCAGTGCTAAAAATCTTTCTTATAGGTTTTGGTGCACCCCCATTTTGCTGTAAGTTCTTAACAAGATAGTTTTTTGTAGTTCTATCTCATTATTCACCTGTGCAGTGGCGCGTTACACTGGGTGTGATGCACTCTATTCGTGGCCATCAGGCAATGATGAAATATTATGCTTTGTATGCAGCATTTACTGAAGTTAGTTTTCAGTATTAGGAAACAAATATGTATTTCAGGTGAATGAATAATCTGAATTTCTGAGAATAATCTTGTGAAAAGTTGATTATAAATCCACATACGTGAATATGAATGATTTTAGGGAGTGTATAATAAGACACATATATTTCATATTTTGAAAAATCTGGAGAGTGATATATATATATATATACACACAGAAACACACTCACAGACATTAAGAAGTAGCAACATATATGCCAATCGAAATTCAAAATGAAATATATATCCTTCACATATCCAAAAAAATACATTTTACTGAAAATGGATTTATGTATAATGTTGTTCAACTAGGAGGCTCACCCATAGGTTGAAATTTCAGTTCCAAAAGGGTTTAGGAGGAGTGATCTCTTCTCACAATTTGTATCTGCCAAGTCAGCCACCTCAGAAGAAAGTCTGTGTGATACCAGGTTGTATTCTATATGAGCATATAAAAATACATGTGCTGAATAGGTGACAGAGAAAGGGGAGAGGAATTCACATATTTGTTAACGTTAAAAACACATGGAGAAATATTTCAATAAACATTGACTATATTTATAACTCCAACCCCATATAATGCAAAAGGGAAGTCCAAGTATACACCATGCCTTCTCTGAACTGTTTGTATTTCCATTCTGTTAGGGTTACTATTCTACATCATATTAGGATTAGTAGTCAGAGTCTAGTAGGTTATGGATTAGTGTCAGAGATTCAGTATTTCGAATAGAAAATAGGAAAATAAACCCATTGTGTTTGCAAATATGTGTGATACAAAAATCTTCCCACTCTCATTCAGAACAATGCCTTGACATTACCTTCTCCCCTAATAAGACACAATTAGAGGAGAAGAGTTAGAAAATCTGTGAATACATATCTGGAATAGAATATTCTCGGTGTTCACAAGCTTGGAGGTGGTAGAGGAGTTTCCAAAAGTAAGGGACAGGGTAAACACTCCACAAACATGGAGCTCTGCAGGCCTAAAGACATATTGAGAAACTGCCTCTGAGTTTGGGCACTTAAAATGTATGTTGTGGTCCGAAGCTTTAGCTTCATCTATAGTGAGAGCATCAAAACTGGTCTGCATCTATGTGACCTGGGGGACATGGTATCTTATTTTCCAATGAACATGAGGCAGCAGTGCTGAATTCTCACTTTGTAGGTAAACTGTGGCAACTGGAGTCTAAGGGTCAATCTGTGTGGACTGTGAAGCTAATTGATCATGCTCTACTTTTCTTAGTAGAGCACTGGGAGTTTGTTATTTGCTTCACAATACAAGGAGTTCAACTTGGTCAGAGTGCTGGAGGGAGTTCTGTCACATGTGGTGCCTCAGGGTCTGCAGGAGAATGCACCAGTCAGGCTTCTATTTCACATAGTTTGACCCCTTGACCATAGCATCCTGATTCTGAACATTGCCCTGAAACCTCTCCATATAACAAGATGCCTTTACATATAAGGGTCTGCTTGCTGCACCATGTCAGTTACAAGCCATTTGGAAGCCAATGGCAGATCTACATGGCCCCAACACAGATGTTTTATCACACACCTGCCCACCACTGTTCTAGGCCCACTACTCAGCAGGCTCCAACTTACTGGCATCTCTGTTCTACACCATTTTTAAGAAACGCAGTCAATCAAGGCACTGTCTGGTATACTCATGATCAGCAACTGAACATCAAAAAGTTCTCCAGTGCCACCTGGTCATGAAAATTTCAAAAATTCCATGGTATTTCTCTAGCCATTTTTCAAGGATGAAGTTGGAGGCACTATGATTTTCAATTCACTCAGGAACCTTTAAATGTTGAGGAGGCTCATTTCAATGAAAGCTCTGGAGAACACTCACAGGCAAGGCTTCCCAAAGGGTCGCCAAAAGGTCACATGAAGCCAGGCCCATTGAGGTCTGCAATGTGAGATCATGTGTGTTTTGCCTCTCAACTATGGCTGCCAAGTCTTTCAGAATAAAATCATGTGATATTCTGGCTGAGATTCCTCGTGACTTGTGGAAAGCCTTTCTGGGCACAGATCTCAGTTTCAAAGGGCGACTGTCATTCATGGCCTCCTAAAATCCCAACACAACTCATGGCAATAATTCTCTGAGGTCAGTTCCAGAACTCAGTCTCTAAAGGGAATCACACCAGAGTTCAAGACCAGGTGGAGCCAGTCATCTTTTTCAACCGTCACACAAACTTCCAAAATTAAAACCCAAACTCTCCCACAAGGCCCTCATCTTCTTCCATATAGATACTCATTATAAACTCTGGCTGGAGGTTTCCATGAGGGATGCAGAACAAGATAGTGTCCAAAGTTAGCTCCCTTGCCCCTCATTTGCCTAAAGTCGGGGTGGCCTGAACACCTTCCTGTGAACCTGGAGTGATCAAATAGTGTGCCGTTAATACTGCTCTGCTTCTCCAATTTGAGGACGACTGACTGTGGGGTTTAGATTCTTTATGTGAATTGGAAGCATGAGAAAATGCAAGCACCTTTGGGCTTGCCTCTCCTTGGCTTTAAAGAATGGATTTGACCCAAAGAATCCCTCTTCTCACTTGATGGAGGTCAGGAACCTTACAGAGGAAGGCAAGAGACTTCATCCGCAATGACTGCTCTTTTGATCATTTTGGTTTTGGATGAACACATGGGATCCATCAGGTGCTGAGAATCTAACCACAGCCTCACACAGGGCCAAGAGGCTGTTTCAGACAAATCCATTTCCAAAGCAATTAAGCAAAGAGCTACAGGTGATGTCCATTCATTTCCATTTGAAAACTTTTTTCTTCAGGCTTCACAAAGAATTGGCCTGTGGTAAATACCTTCCTGATATTCAGGGCAACAGAATAATAGGTAAGCAAAAAGCCCAAATCAGGGTTTCTCCACTGAGACTTTCCTGGTCACACTAGCTACCCACTCCATGGCCATATAACAGAGCTTTTAGGTGGTAAATATCTTGGACACAAAACCATGAAGCTATTCTGCAGAGTGTCCAGAATTCAGAAAGAAAACAGAAACTTATGAAGATATCAGGTGTTGCTCTTTGATAACAAAAGCCACAGTCCATTTATAAATTGGGCAAGATGAATGCTGGGAAGCTTTCTACTAGACAGGACACATCCTTTGATGCATTCTTATTTCTAATGTCTACAACCACGGACACAGTGGGATACACAGACATAGAAGCACTCGCATTGCAAAACGACTAACTAGAAACAGTCCACGCCAATCCAAACAAACAGTCTTTCCTACCTATTCTCAGAACATGAGACAAGACCATGAACATACACCCACACCCACAAAGGCACCACCTTTGCTCCAAGTAGTTCTGTGATTACCCAGAGTGTCCTCTGAATGGTGGGCCATACTATATTCCCCCAAAATGGCCTGTCGTGTCTCAAATCTGGTCTCCTTGGTCAATTCTGTGAAGTTGTCATTAGCCATGGGTGAGCCACTACCTGCTTTCTCAGGAAAGGCCCCTCTTCAGAGCTTTTCTGGCATTTGAACATCCTCACATCTGTAGGCACTAAGAAAGACTGACTCTGTCCTTGGTAAATTGAAGCAAGTGAGACCACTGGGCCTGGGACTGCGACTGGCTCTGGGTGCCATTCTTCCTGGATCCCAAGTTCAGAGAGTTCCATCACAAAGGAAGTGAGGTGAGGTCACTTCCTTCAGAAACTGAATGAGGTCACTGCTTTGGCAACAACTTTGTCCAAATAGTTACTTCTAAGGGCCCATGAGATGGAGGCTGTTCCTACTTTCTGTAACACTTTCAAAAGTTAGAATGGTATATCAACCATAGGCACCTGGGAACACCTCTTCACACAGGCCTGGTTTGGTCTATCTTCTCTACATTAAGTTGATAGAGGCTGATACAGACACATCCCTTCATCCTCACCAGGTTGTTTGCCATGGAAGATGACTTTTGCTCTCTCGGGAACTTCACAGCTGCCTACATCTTCTCCAGGGATTATTTCTACATGGACCTTTGATGTTCTCAGCAGGTGGAAGATTCCCTACATTCCGGTATTTAAAGAGAAACTCTGTCCCTCCTCTTCTGTAAAGTTAGATTGAGGTAACAGTGTATATTTAGGGTTAATAACATGTTCGATTTGGGTTAGGAATCTCTCTGCCGGATGAATAATGGTATTGGGAACCTGTGATATTTACAAGAATATATAGGTGAAATATAAGTATGAAAACAGAAATGTAGGTAAGATATGAAGCCAGAAGGGCATTGGGCCCTTGAGTGGGATACTTAGGTTTGAATTATGTTCTGCACATGTGTCTCAGATGAATTGATATAAAATGGCATAGGACCTTTTACCTTGAATGATTGATTGTTGAAGAGAACATCGAGTTAAAAAGTGATAGTCAGTAGGATTAGTAAGATAGTCAGTAGGTTTATAAAGAAGAGTGAGTATAGGATTTGGACCAAAAGTTCTTTAGCAATAGAGTTTCGGGTAGAGAGTGAATGTAAATGTCAGCATATGTGAAGTATGAGTCACAATGATGAACTAGGGAAAATATGTAGGAAAGCAGATATCAATAGAGATATTAGGAAATCAGGCAAAGTGTAAAGTGAGTGATAGAATTAGACATTTCCAACAGGCTTGAGGTTGAATATATAATCTTAGGAAGAAACAAATATGTAGTCATCAATAGGATTGACATTTGAGAGCATTAGGTAACCAGGACATGGTTGTTTTTGGTAATCCATGCTCACTTTCCATTTAGGCTTTGATACAATCATGAGTTTGACCTTTGCTTTTTGTGTCCAGAATATTACTGTGATAAAATGTATATATAGATAAGGTGACATCAGTATTTCTTCCACCATTTCTGGGAGCAATATTTTGAAGAGGTACAAATTAGTAATGGGGGGACAAATAGGTGTACACTGTGTTTATGAATATAGAGATAATGCATTAATAGACCATACAGTGAATAAATAACATAACTGGTTCCAACTTTAAATAATGGATTGAATTGAAATGTGAAAATATACAGGAAATTTTATATTGATATGCATACATTCATTCCAACCAGTTTTACATCTAATGGTAATATTAATGTTATAGTTTATCATGAAGAGTGTGTGAGTTTAGCTTCAAAATTGATTATGGAAATCGAAAATAATGTGTTTGGAAAGAAGTCTCATGAAAAGACCAGTCAAGTAACATGGAAGAATTCATGTGTTCTGAAGCAGGAAGTGAAACAAATTCTTATTAATTTGCTAACTTGTGGATGAAATATATGTCCTATGATGTGCAAAAACTGAAGAAATACTAATGTACCAGTGTTGAATTAAAATAAACGTCAAAATAGACATTAAGTCCCATAGGAATCTACTTGCATTGATGTTAAACTGGGTCTGTTACTGTAAAAATATTAGGATTTGTAAGCACCATTGATTGAAGTTAGTTCTCATACTGGGAAACAAATATGTATTTCAGGTAGATGAATATTTCTGAGAATAATCTTGTGAAAAGTTGATTATAAATCCACATACATGAACATGAATGAATTGATGGATTGTATATAAGAGACATATATTTCATATTTTATAAAATCTGGAGAGTGTGTGTGTGTGTATATATATATATATATATATATATATATATATATATATATATATATATATATATAAACACAAAAATACATTAAAAAGTATCAATATATATGCCAAACGTAATTTATCAGTAATATATATCATCCACAGATGAAAATATATTTATTTTACTGAACATGGATTTATGTATAAATTGTTCTACTGGGAAGCTCACCCATAGTTTTAATTTTCAGTTCCACCAGCGTTTACGAGATCTCTTCTCACAACTTGTTTCTGCCCAGTCAGCCAACTCAAAAAAATGTACGTGTGAGACCACGTAGGATTCTATATTTGCATATAAAAATACATGTGCTGAGTAGGCTACATAGAAAGGAAGACAGGAATTTACATATGTGTTAACATTAAAAACACATGGAGGACTATTTCAATTAAAAATTGAGTAGATTTAGAGTACCTACCCTCTATCATGCAAAAAGGAAGTCCAACAATACACCATGCCTGCTGTAAACTGCTTGTATTTTCATTCTGTTTGGGTATTTTTCTCCATCATATTAGGATTAGTAGTCAGAGTCTAGTAGGGTATGAGATAGTGTCAAGAATTCAGTATTTCAAATGGAAAATTGTAAAATGAATCAATGTGTATGCAAATGTGTGCTACACAAAAATTTTCCCATTCAGAACAATGCCTTGACATTACCTTCACCCCAAGTAAGACACATTTAGAGGAGAAGAGTTAGACAATCTTTGAATGCATATCTGAAATGAAAAATGTTCAGGAGTTCACAACCTTGGAGTTGGTAGAGGAGTTTCCAAAAGTAAGGGAAAGTGTAAAATCTCCACAAACATGGAGATTTACCAGCCTAAAGACTTCTGGAGAAACTGCCTCTAGGTTGGGCACTTGAAATATATGTTGTTGTCAGGAGCTTTAGCTTCCTTTCTAGTGAGACAATGAAAGCTTGGTCTGCACATCTGTGACCTGGAGGACATGGTTTATAATTCTCCAATGAACATGAAGCAGCAGTGTTGATTTCTCTCTTTGTAGGTAAACTATGGCCACTGGGTCTAAGTGTCTCCCCATGTAGACTGCTAAGCCATTAGGTCATCCTCCACTTTTCAAAACGTTTCTTGATACTGCACTCGGAGTTTGGTATTTGCTTCATGAAATACAAGGAGTTCAACTGGGACAAAGGGCTGGAGGAAGTTCTTTCACGTGTGGTGGGTCAGGGTCTGCAGGAGAATGCACCAACAGGGCTTGTATACCACATAGGTTGCTCCCTTGACCATAGAAACCTGATTTTGAACATTGCCCTGAAACCTCTCTATATAACCAGATGTCTTTACATACAGGATCTGCTGGCTGCACCATGTCAGTCTCAAGCCATTTGGAAGCCAATGGCAGATCCACATGACCCCACCACAGATGTTTTATCACACACTTGCTCACCCCCGCTCTGGGCCCATTACTCAACAGGCTTCAAATGACTGGCATCTCTTTTCTACACCATTTTCATGAAAACCAGTCAATCAACACACTGTCTGGTACACTCATGATCAGCAACTGGACATCCAAATGTTCTCCAGTGCCACCTGGTCAAGGAAATTTCAAAAATTTCATGGTATTTATCTAGCCAATTTTCAATGATGAAGTTGGAGACACTGTGGGTTTCAATTCATTCAGAAATTATTTAATGGTGAGGAAGCTCATTTCAATGAAAGCTCTGGAGAACTGTCACAGGCAAGGCTTCCCAAAGAGTGGCCAAAAGGTCACATGAAGCAAGGCCCATTGAGGTCTACAATTGAGGTCCATGTGTGTTTTGACTATCAAATATGTCTGACAAGTTTTTCAGAATAAAATTGTGTGATATCCTCCTGAGATTCCCAGTGCTCTGTGGAAAGCAACACTGGGCCTAGATCTCAGTTTCCAAGGGTGACTCTCATGCGTGGCCTCCTAAATCCCAACACAATTCATGGCAATATTTCTCTGAGGTAAGTTCCAGAACTCAGTCTCTAAGGGGAATGACACCATAGTTCAAGCCCATTTGGATCCAGTCATCTCTTCCAACCGCCACACGAATGACCACAATTAAAACCAAAACACTCCCACATGGCCCTCATCTTGTTAAATATAGACACTCATCATAAACTCTGGCTGGAGGTTTCCATGCGGGACGCATCCCAAGACAGTGTCCAAAATATTCTCCCTTGCCCCTCATTTGCCTAAAGTCAGGGTGGCCTGGACACCCTTCCTGTGAACCAGAAGTGATCAAATAGGCCTGCCGTTAATACTGCTCTGCTTCTCCAATTTGAGCACTATTGACTCTCAGGTATAGATTTTTTTATGTGATTTGGAGTCACGAGAAAACACAAGCACCTCTGCAGGACTTTGAAAAACTCATTTGACCAAAAGGATCCCTGTCTCACTTGATAGAGGTCAGGTACCTAACAGAGGAAGGCAAGAGACTCATCCACAATTACTGAATTTTTGCCATTATGGTTTTGATTGCACACATGGTATCTATCTTTAGATCCATCATGTGCTGAAAATTTAAGCCACAACCTCATACAGGGCTAGGAGGCTGATTCAAACACATCCCTTTCCAAAGCAAAGAACCACATGTTATTCCCATTTATTTCCATTTTAAAACTGTTTTATTCAGGCTTCACAAAGGGGTGGCCTGAGGCAAAGACCTTCCTGACATTCAGGGCAACAGAACAATAGGTAAGCAAATGAACCAAAATATGGGTTCTTCACTGAGCGTTTACTGGTCACAATGATGTCTGAGTTTTCTAAGATGTTCCCATTTCCTATAGCTATCAAGTACATGGCCATGTCACAGAGCTTGGGGGTGGTATGTATCTTGGACACAAAACTATGAGGCTATTCTGGAGAGTGGCCAGAATTCAGGAAGAAAACAGGAACTTAGGAAGTTAGTAGGTGTTGCCCATCCATAAGGAAAGCCACAGTCCATTCATCAACTAGGCCTGATGAATGCTGGAAAGTTTTCCACTAGACAGGACACATACATTGATACATTCTCTTTTCGAATGTCTACAACCATGGACAGAGTGGGATACACAGACATAGAAGCACTCGCCTAGTCAAACGACTTTCTAGAAACAGTCCACTCCAATCAAAACAACAGCCTTTCCTACCTATTCTCAGAACATGAGACAAAACCACAAACTCACACCCACACCCACAAAGGCACCTCCTTAACTCAAGTAGGTCTGTGACTATCTGGAGTGTCCTCTGAATAGTGGGCCATACTATGTTCCCCTAAAATGGCCTGTACTGTCTCAGATCTGGTCTCCTTGGCCAACTCTGTGAAGTTGTCAACAGCCAGCGGTGAACCACTACCTGCTTTCTCAGTAAAGGCCCCTCTTCAGAGCTCTTCAGGCATTTGGCAATCCTCATATCAGTAGGTACCAAGGAAGACTGACTCTGTCCTTGGTAAATCCAAACAAGTGAGACCACTGGGATTGGGACTTGGACTTGCTCTCGGTGCCTGGCTTCCTGGATCCCAAATTCAGAGATTTCCATCACCAGGAAAGTGAGGTGAGGTCACTTCCTTCAGGAACTGAATGAGGTCACTGCCTTGGCAACCACTTTGTCCTACCAGATTCATCCAAGGTTCCCATGAGATGGAGGCTGCCACTACTTCCTGTGACACTTTCACAAGTTAGAATGGTATATCAACCATAGGCACCTGGGAACAGATCTCCACACAGGCATGGTTTGATCAATCTTCTCTACATTAAGAAAGGAGAGGCTGATTCAGACACATCCCTTAATACTGACCAGGTTGTTTGTCATGGAAGATGACTTTTGCTCTATTAGGTCCTTCATAGCTGCCTGCAACTTCTCCAGGGTATCATTTCTGCTTGTACCTTTGATGTTCTCAGCAGGTGGAAGAGCCCCTACATTACTGTATTGTAAGACAAACTCTCTCCCGGCTCTTCTGTACAGTTAGTTTGAGGGTACAGTGTATGGTTAGAGTAATAACAGGTTTGATTTAGGTTAGAAATCATACTGAGGAATGAACAATGGTATTGGGAACTCGCGATATTTACGAGAATATATAGGTGAAATATAAGTATGAAAACAGAAATCTAGATAAGGTTTGAATCCAAGAAGGGCATTGGGCTGTTGATTGGGATACTTAGCTTTGAATTATATTCTGCACAGATGTCTCAGATAAATTGATATACAATGGCATAGGACCTTGTACCTTGGATGATTGATTGTCAAAGAGAATTTCCAGTCAAAAAGGGATAGTCGGTAGGATTAGGAAGATAGTTGGTAGGTATAGAAAAAAGAGTGAGTATAGGATTTCGAACAAAAGTTCTGTAGCAATAGGGTTTCGGATAGAGAGTGAATGTAAATTTCAGCACATGTAAAGAGTCAGTCACAATGATGAACTCAGGAAAATATGTATGAAAGCAGATATCAATGGAGACATTAGGAAATCAGGAAAAGCATAAAGTGAGGGTTAGTATTAGTCATTTTCAACAGGGTTGAGGTTGAATATATAATCTTAGAAAGCAACAAATATGTAGTCACCAATAGGATTGATTTGCGAGCATTAAGCAACCTGGAAATGGATGTTTTTAGAAATCCATGCTCACTTTCCATTTAGGATTTGGTGAAAGGTTAATAAGATAGGTACTTGTCACTTCCTGTTTTTCTGTATGCTTAACAAAACACTGTTGAAACCTTGAGGACTGTTTGCTAATTTTTTCCCCAGAATGTGCTGTCCCTGACTGCCAAACAGAGAATGTACACCCTCACCTGTTTGCACGCAAACTGCCCACTCGCCCTGACCCATCAATAAGCTTCCCTCCCTGCCCTCTTCAAGGAAAGTATATAAGCTCTGCTTAAGCTGTTCTCATTGCTCTCTGCTCTATTCAAGTGAGCACTGAGCCCCAGATTGCTAGACTCCCAATAAACCCAGGGTAACTTTTGATGTGGAGGGGACCCCAGTAAACTTTGAAGTGGATACAGGGGCAGTATACTTAGTCCTTAAGGCCCCACTGGGCCCTCTATCAAATAAAAGCTCTCTAGTTCAAAGTGCTAACACCAGTAAATATGGGAATTAGACAACTAAGAAAACCATGGACATGAGGAAAGGAAAAATCCATCACTCCTCCCTAATAATCCCAGAATGCCTGGCCCCATTGATGGGCAGAGATCTGCTCACCAAGCTCCGGGCCAAAATGACTTTTAACCATGAAGGCCCCAAAATGATATTTCTAAATCCTTTAGTATAAACTCCTATATTCACGGCTTTAAATATGTCAGTAGAAGATGAACAGCAACTCTTCACACCCCCCAAGACTGATCAAAGAGGCAAGCTACCCCAGAAATGGATAACAGATTACCCAGATGCCTGGAAAAAAACTGCTGGGTTAGGACTAGCCATGAAACAACCTCCAAAAACAGTGGAGTTCAAAACCTCAGCCTCCCCAATCAATGTCAAAAAATATCCTCTGAGCAAAAAAGCTAAAGATGGGATAAGGCCCCATATTCAGAAATATCTGGCCTTAGGGTCCTAAGGCCTTGTCAATCATCCTAAAACACTCCCCCGCTACCAGTATAAAAAGCCAGGAGCCGGGGACTATCCCCCATTAAAGACATAAGAGAGACCTACAACAGAGTGTAGGACATTCACCCCAGTGTACCTAATCCGTACAATCTGCTTATCACTCTGAACCCTGAGAGGAAATGGTATACTGTTCTGGACTTAAAAGATGCTTTCTTTTGCTTGCCTCTGCATAAATATAGTCAGTTGCTGTTTGCTTGCTAGTGGGTAGACCCAGAAACTGGAACGTGTGGTCAACTAACTTGGACTAGACTCCCCAAAATGGTTGAAAAACTCCCCCACTCTCTTTGATGAAGCCCTCCAAAGAGATCTCAACAGCTTCAGAACTACGCACCCCGAAGTCACCCAGCTTCAATACGTGGATGACCTGCTACTGGCACCCAACACCAAGGATATCTGTGAATCTGGGACCCAAGCAGTATTATGTGAGCTTCCTCAACTCGGGTATAGAGCTTCTTCCTAAAAGGCCCAAATTTGCCAGCAAGAAGTAATCTTCCTGGGCTATTCCTTTAGGGGCAGTAAACGATGGCTCACTGAGCCCAGAAATCAAACGGTTGTGCAGAAACCACCCCCATCTAACAGCAGACAACACAGAGAGTTTCTTGGGACTGCTGGGTTTTGCAGGTTAAGGATTCCTGTGTTTGGGTCCTTAACTTCTCATTTACACCCGCTGTTAAAGGAGATGCCCAATTCTAATGGACCCCTGAGATCCAGCAAGCTTTTGATAATATCTAAGGACACTGACACTGTACTCCTCAACTTCACTGAGCAAAGCCTGAAATTTCAGAAAGCCCTACACTACGTTAAAAATGTACATCAGTTCACTCACCTTGGTTCAAAGAAATTGCAGGCATTCCTGAAGGATCAAGAACAGAGTTTTCCACTAACCGACTCACAGTGAAAGGAAATAACTGAACATGTAAAAAAAAGCCTGTCGGGTCTGTCAATAGGTTAATGCTTACCCTTCCAACTTTCCTGCAGGAAAGCACCTACGAGGAACCAGACCAGGACAATTCTGGGAAGTGGACTTTACTGAAATTAAGCAAGCATGGTATGGACTTAAATATCTCCTACTCTTTGTAGATATATTTCAGGATGGATTGAAGCCTCCCCCCCCCCCAAAAAAAAAGGCGCAAATGGTGGTCAAGAAGATCCTGAAAGATATTTTTCCAAGGTACGGCCTGCCTAAGGTAATAGGGTCTGATAATTGACCAGCGTTCATGGCCCAGGTAACTCAGGGGTTAGCCAGGACCCTGGGGATTAATTGGAAGTTACATTGTGCTTATAGACCCCAGAGTTCAGGACAGGTAAAAAAATTAAATAGAACCATTAAAGAGACCTAAACGGAATTAAGCTTAAAGAGTAGCATAAAAGATTGGACTATGCTCCTGCCTTATGCACTATTTCATGCAAGAAATACTCCCTCTGTTTCTTTGTGTAACCTCACCCCCTATGAAATTCTCTATGGGGCCCCATCTCCAGTAAGGGACCTAACCCTAACTCAAAGATCTAACGATCCCTTCCACACCACCTTGCTTGACAGACTTAAAGTTCTGGAAGGAACTCAGCAATACCTGTGGAAACAGCTGGCCACTGCCTACCAACCTGCTGAAGAGGGTACTCCACATCTATATCAAGTAAGAGACTTTGTCTACATAAGACAACATCAGGTGTCATCCCTGGAACCCGGCTGGACAGGACCATACCAGGTGCTACTTATAACACCTACAGTGCTAAAGTTAGACGGAATCACTTCCTGGTTCCTAATTCTCATCTCAAGCCTGTGCCCTGTCCAGAATCTGGCTGAAAAATGAAAAAGACTGGTAACATTTTCAAATTGTATATTCACCATGTGAATAAGACTATAGACTCTCCAATTGGTCACCAGTAGTCCTAACCCTCATCAACCCGTTCAGCAGCGATGGCTGATCACAAATCCTACTAGACAAGAAGTATGGTCTATCGCACATACAGCCCACTTAGGGACCTGGTGGCCATCTCTCCACCAAGAAATTTGTCAGCTGGCTATACGTCTTTCCTATTGGGAAATCCCTGATGAAGAGGATCCCCAAAAATTCCATTAAATACTTTCCATACAATAGATAATGGAAACAAACATTATGGATGTAGGGACACGCGAGCCAGATGCAGGTTGGCTAGCATAGATTACTATGCTTGCCTGGCGGACTACCAAAGCCAAAAACAGCCACGACTGTGTGGGGGAAAAGCCAACTTCTTCTGTAAATAATGGGGATGTGAGGATACAGGGGCTACCTGGTGGAAGCAAAACTCCTCATCAAATTCAGTACACAGCATTGGCCATATTACCAGTTAGATAACAAAAACCGATGGCCACCAGAAGGGTCTCTAGATCCTCAAATTTTGCGTGACCTTTTCAACTTCGACAAGTGCTCAAAAGTGTGGAAGGAAATTCCCCTACGTGTAGGCCTTTTCCCTCCTATGCTCAAATCCTGAACTATGCTTCTCCAATAGATACTCACCCGCAGCCTTCTGCCCCAGACTCTCTGCTGTCACTCCCACATCAGCAACCTGATTTCTCAGCTCCAGTTACTAGATCAAAAACCCAAATTTCCGTCGGTTCTCAGACCATTGCCCCTTGCTGAGCTTGCAGGTACTGAGGTACCCTTCCACCCACTCACTCCTCTCTCCTCCTGTCAGTGCCCACACCGGGTCCCACCAGGTCCTCTTACCAGCTAACCCAAAGCTCAAACCAGCTAAGGAGTGCCCTCAGACGCCTATCAAAGATGTAATTAAAATGGCCTTTAAAGTTGCTTTGTCATCACTGAAAACAGGTTTCTAAGAATTTAAAGTCCCTCACAGGCTTTTTGGGATACTCACTCCCGTCTTCCCCTCTGCTCTACCTGTTCTACTGCTCAAGTTTTGTTGCCAGGAAAATCCCAAACCCCTTTCCCATAATTCTTTTATATCTCTTTTTCCTCATCCTCAGATCCACGGAGCTGCTCTCATCCCCTGCCTTCCCTGTCTTCCCCTCTGTATCAGGCCCACAGAAAAGTCTTAAATGACCTTCTCCAGAAGTCTTCACCATGGCTGACTTTAAGCCTTTCAGCAACACAGTTCCTATAAAAGAGTTCAATGTAGATAAACTTCCTCTATTCGTGTTGCTCTGTTCTACTTGGCCACTGGCTGGAAAAATCAGCACTCCTAAGCTAGACACCCCCTTAGTAGTTTTTAACAAAATATATGAAGAAGGCCTCTGCCCTAGAGCTGGGGCTTCATAGAGATGGCTACATTTCTAAGATATAGAAGTTACCAACTGGGCTCCATGGTAACAGCTGGCAGGGAGGAAAAGAAAAAAAAGAAGAAAAAAGCTCTCCCCCTCCCAGGTGTCCTTAAGAAGTTAACTTTCCCAGAACAGAGGAAAAAAAAAAAACAGAAACAAAAACTGCTTTTTGTGAACTTCTGCAGACTGTGAACTTCTGAGCCCCTTCCCTTACATGCTGGGTACAAAATTCTGAAACAACCTAAACTTTGGGTTCAGGGATTAATTGATTACAACAGAAGCAATGCCCTCTAAATCCGGATGCAACCAAATAAGACTGTTTCCCTGTCTTCTGTGCTATCTTAGGTACCTTGCCTTGTCCATCTCTACAGCAGTACAATTCTATACACTTAAACATTGTTTATGTTTTCATAAAATGGTCAACAGATGTGATTAATTATATAATGGTGCAGATGTTTTCCAGAGTGCTCTATCATGACGCAGGTACATTTAAATATCAAATAGGGGGGCAAACAACCCGGTTCTGCCAGGAACCTGTGTCCCTCACTTTAGTCATCCTATTATGAATAGGAGTTGCTGCAGGGGTGGGCACAGGAACCACTGCCCTGGTCCATGGGACACAACAAATGACCCAATTAGAAGCAGTAATAGACCAAAACTTAAAGATATTAAAAACCTCCTTCACAGCTTTACACGAATCTTTAACCTCTCTCTCTGAAGTTATTTTACAGAACAGTCGAGGGTTGGACCTCCTCTTCATGAGAGAAGGGGCCTTCGTCCTGCATTGAGGGAAGAATGTTGTTTTTATGCCGACCATACTGGAGTTGTAAAAGAATCTATGATTAAATTAAGAAGATGCCTTGAAGAGCATCAACAAGAGAGAGAGGCCCAAAAAAGGTGGTTTGAGTCTTGGCTCACAAAGCCCCCTCATTAACTACATTTTCATCAGCCCTGGCCGGTCCATTAATAATCCTCATATTATTGGTAATTGTAGGACCCTGTTTGATCAACCGTGTAGTTTCTTTTCTCCATGCTCAAATTGGACAAGTTAAACTTATGGTAATCAGAAAACAATATACCACACTAGTAAACATAAAATGTGACACCCCCAATGATCATTTTTATGATTAAAAGTAACCAAAAGAAGAAGTGGGGAATGAAAGGTTAATAAAATAGGTACTTGTCACTTCCAGTTTTTCGGTATGCTTAACAAAACACTGTTGATGTCTTGAGAACTGTTTGCTAATCTAGTTCCCTGAAAGTGCTGTACCCAACTGCAAAACTGCAGAATGTACTTCCTCACCCATTTGGACGCAAACCGCCCACTCGCCCTGACCCATCAATAACTTTCCTATCTGCCCTCTCCAAGGAAAGTATATAAGCTCTGCTTAAGCTGTTCTCAGGACTCTGTGCTCTATTCAAGGGAGCTCTGACCCCGGCATGCTGGACCCCCATAAATCCTTGGCTGTTGCATGAGACAGTCTCTGGTAGTCTCTTCCTCCGACACTCGCCTGACCTTTACATTGGTAAAATAATAAGTGTCATCTTTGCTTTTTGTGTCCAGAATATTACTGTGATAAAATGTATATGTAGATAAGGTGATGTGAGTATTTCTTCCACCATTTCTGGGAGCAATATTTTGAAGATGTATAAATTAGTATTGGGGGTACAAATAGGTATATCCTGTGACTCTGAATATAGAGATAATGCATGAATAGACCATAATGTGAATAAATAATACAATGGGTTCCAAATTTAAATAATGGATTCCATTGATATCTGAAAATATACAGGAAATCTTATATTGATATACATACCTTCATTTCAACCACTAATACATCTAATGGTAATATTAGGATTATGGTTTATCATGAAGAGTGTGTGAGTTTTGCTTCAAAAGTGATCATGGAAATTAAAAATAATGTGTTTGGAAAGAAGTCTCATGAAAAGCCCAGTCAAGAAACCTAGAGGAATTTATGTGTTCTGAAGCAGGAAGTGATGAAAGTGAAACAACTGCCTATAAGTTTGCTAACTTGTGGATGGAATATATATCCTATCATGTGCATAAATTGAAGAAATAGTATTGTACCAGTGCTGAATAAAAATGACCTTCAAAATACACATCATGTCCCACTGGAATCTACTTGCATTGATGTTAAACTGGGTCAGTTACTGTAAAAATAATAGTATTTGTATGCAAAATAAACTGAAGTTAGTTTTAAGTACTGGAAACAAATATGTATTTCAGGTGGATGAATATTTCTGTGAAAAATCTTGTGAAAAGTTGATTATAAATCCATATACATGAACATGAATGAATTTAGAGAGTGTATATAAGACACATATATTTCTGGAGAGTATATATACATATATATATATATATATATATATATATATATATATATATATACACACACACACACACATACACACACACACACAAAATACACACACACACACAGACATTAAATTAGCAATATATATGCCAATCGAAATTTATCATGATATATATATCATCCACAGATGCAAAAATATTTCTTTAATTGAACATGGATTTATGTATAATGTTGTTCAACTAGGAAGCTCACCTATAGGTTGAATTTTCAGTTCCAACAGCGTTTAAGAGGAGTGACCACTTCTCACAAATTGTATTTGCCAAATCAGCCACCTCACAAAAATGTACATGTGATACCAGGTATGATTCTATATGTGCATTTAAAAGTACATGTGCTAAATAGGATACAGAGAAAGGGAGACAGGAATTCACATATTTGTTAACCTTAAAAACACATGGAGAACTATTTAAATTAAATATTGACTAGATTTATAACACCTACCATTAATCATGCAAAATACAAGTACAACTATACACTATGATTTCTCCTAACTGCTTGTATTCCTATTCTGTTTGTGTTATTTTTCTCCATCATATTAGGAGTAGTAGTCAGAGTCTAGTAGGGTATGGGTTCATGTCAGAGATTCAGTATTTTGAATGGAAAATTGTAAAATGAATGCAATGTGTATGTAAATATCTGCTACAAAAAATGTTCACACTCTCATCCAGAACATTGCCTTGACATTGCCTTTGTTCCGAGTAAGACACAATTAGAGGAGAAAAGTTAGAAAATCTGTGAATATATATCAGGAATGAAAAATGCTCAGGAGTTCACAACCTCCGAGGTGGTAGAGGAGTTTTCAAAAGTAAGGGACAGGGTAAACATTTCTCAAACATGGAGCTCTGCTGGTGTAAAGACTTCTTGAGAAACTTCCTCTGAGGTTGGGCACTTAAAAATATATGTTGTTGTTAGGAGCTTTAGCTTCCTTTTTTGGGAGACCATTGCTGGGAGCCATCAGCCAAGTAGGTATGACAATCTCCTTGCCAGCTTACTTCCATGCTGTCTGTGGAAGGACTTCTGAAAGGTGACCTTGCTCAAGGACCAGGGCAGGATCCGTGTTTAGGGTGTTCCCCCTTTAGAATAGGGAAGTTTAGCATAATAGGAGAGTAGGGTGTTCCCCCTTTAGAATAGGGAAGTTTAGCATAATAGGAGAGTAGGGTGTTCCCCCTTTAGAATAGGGCGTATCCTGCTGCTGAGTTCCTCTTGAGTGCTTAGGTCAGACAGTATATTTTGAGAGACAGAAGCCCATGCGGTGTGGATTTAGGCAGGAGTGGATTTGGGAGAAGTGGATTTGGGCAGAGAACGTGGATTCCCCCAGAGCGTGTTTGTAGACGGCCGGTGTGAGATCGGGAATAAAGAATTGCTGTTTGAATCTAAAAGCTGTGTGGAGACTCGTGATTTGTGCCCAGCCAGAGACTGCGGCATCTGGTGGCTCGTACGCGGAACCCCTGAAGCTTGGGGGTAAGTGAAATTGTTCAGCCCCTGAAGGAGAGCGAAAGAATGGGTGAGCATTTCAAAAAACAATGTGTTCTTGTTCTGATTTATTTTGTTTTTATTTCAAGTTGCCTGTTCCTAGAACTTTCTCAGGCAAACTCGGGAAAATGGTTGGCTCAAGGTTTGAAGTTGTTCGCCTCCAAGAAAGAGAAATTGTTAGAGGAAGGAGGCACCCCAGTAAGACCAAGAACAGTTAGGGCATATGTTGATACAATACAAAAATGTAGCCCATGGCTTTTTAAAGACGAGTTATTAAATATATCAATGGGACCATCATGGTATCCTGTAGAAGGATTTTTCTTCAACAAGAAAGAGATGGCTAATTCTGTTTACTACGCTTGTCTAAGATCTTGGTTTTTACAGACATCTAATTAATTTACAAAGCTAAAGTGTTAAAATATCAACCACTAAATATAAAATCAAGTACTCTTTACTTATTAAGTTCCATAAGGTAATATATTTAATCATTATGTGTGTTTTCATAAATTGGTGAATGGAAAAAAGTTTAATTTTGCTTTGGTCTGTGTCTTTGCTAAAACAAGGTTACTAAGTGTTAAGAGTCTATCAGGTGTAATTTATATACAATAAGTATAAGAAGTTTCAGTTGGGTTTCAATTACAGTATTATAGTATCATAAAAAACATGAAAGTCTTTCATCTTCTTAAAGTGGAGTAATTTGTCTAAATCGGAAATTTTATAAGGGTTGTTTCAGAATGTGAATTTATAAAAAGGGTTAATGGCTAGAAAAGAGATTAAGATTAAAGATGTAAAAATATATTTTAATATGAAAGGTTAAAAAATGTTTCTAGATGAGATAATCTCTGTGTGGTAAAGTAAAAAGTTGTAAAATGCCATTTAAAAAAATTTTGAGGAAACTAGACTTACTTTAAAAGTTTGAGAAAGGAAGAAAAAAAAAGGTATTTGTACATGGCAGATTGAGACAAAGCTTCTTAATGGAGTAAAAAAGGCCTTTGGTTGAAGGGCAGCCATGTAAACTAACATTAAGCGATTTAAACAGAATCTAAGCCTCGTTTAAAATAGTGAAGCTGTAGGTAGGTAGTGAAAAAGTACATTTAAAAGTACAGTATAGATGATAATTAAAAGGCTTTAAAAGGTTAAATTGAAGGTGGTTAAGATGCCTTCATGACGGAAAAAAAAAAAAAAAAAAAACCAGGATAATGGGAAGATAATAGGATAAAAGATATTTAGATAAAGAAGATTAAAAATTTGAAGTGAAAAACTTTAAAGACAGAAGTATAGAAAGTTAAAAAGAAAAAAGTTAGAAAAGATGTAGGAAGACAAGAATTAGAAAATGGTTAAAAATGTCAAGTAAAGGTATTTCAGATAAAAAATACAAAAAGCTAAGACAACTATTAGATACAGACATTCAAGATAGAATTAAAACGTGCTTATTAAAGCAAAAAGGGAATTGGAAAGGGGTATATATCCCCCAAAGATAAACTTAAAATAACCCTTTTTACTCTAAACTTTTTAAATTTGGATTCATCAGGACTTAGTGCTGCAGAAAGGCATATGTATCCAAAAAATGTGCATAAGCCTAAAGTTCTTTGGAAAGATATTCTAACAGGACAATGGAAAGGTCCAGACCCAGTGATTGTCTGGAGTCGGGGCTCTGTTTGTGTTTCCACAGGGAGAACAGCAGCGGATTTGGATTCCAGAAAGACTAACCAAAAAGATTTCTACAGATCAAAAAGAAGACAATTTGACTCAAATCCATAACAGCTGATATCCAGAACTCCAGCTTGGCCATTCTTACATCTGCGACTGTGATTAACCAGGATGCTTTTTTCAATATCTATTTTATTATTGCATTTTTCCACATCATAAGGTTCTATTTTTATTTTTTGAGCTCATACAAACCTAGGTTAATGTTTTTCTGATCAGTTTTATTTTTTGACTATAGAGTTTTTAAACATTGCAATGGAGATTTCACCTAGGTAAAGCTACAAGGCCTTTATTATTATCTTATGTGTTGTACGTTTGTTTGCACATTTGTGTTTTGTGTTATATGTCTGTGTGTGTGTATGTCCATATTTCATATATGAGGAGCGCTCATGAAAAATGGATCCAAATTATTATTATTTTTTTATTCACGTGATTTAAATGGCTTAATTTAAATTAGGTAAACAGCTGTTAAGGATTGTTTTTAAAGGTGGTTAACAGATCTGCTTGTTTACTAATTTAAATCAGGTAAACAGCTGTTAAGAATTTTATTTAAGGAGGTTAACAGATCTGTTTGTTTACTTTCACCTTTCCTTTTCATTATATTTAATAATTCTTTTCAGGTTAATGTCTTTTTAGCATCATTGCCAGAATTCCTATCTTCATCCCAATGAATATAACTCAACAAGTATGCTCAATCAAGGAGTCAACTTACTTTGGGAGGAAACGGACTTTGGGAGGAGACGGACAGATTGATAGATTCCTCCCCTTTGAACTGCTTACAGAACTTGCCTGGACTATGTAACTACGTTTAGTGCAGCAAATTGTGGTAATGCTGGCATATCTTTGCTGATGGTGTCACCAGTGATCTTTGCTGATGGTGTCACCAATGATGCAATTTTTCCAAAGGAACTGTCAATTGGCTTGGTGTCGTGGCATTTCTGTATCCTCCTCCCTTCTGCTAGTGATGGTCTAAATTTGGGGGCCAATGGCTATATGCTGGACCGGCAGTCAGTGACGGGTATGATCCAATTGCAATGGTATCAACCTAAGACAGGAGGCTGACGCCTAAAGGTCAGTTTCCTAAAGGTCAGTTTTCCCATGACGGGTAAGAACCATATGTTGAATTGGACAACCTACCAGGCGCGGTCCTTAAGCCACATTAACCTCACTCCCCCACTGGCACCAAGGCCAAATTTGGGGGCCAACAGAGGTGAGGCAAAGAACCTCACCCCCCCACTGGTGCATAGACCTATCCACAAGTATGGCTGTATGCTGGACCGGTTGTCAGTGACGGGTATGATCCAGTTGCATTGGTATCAACCTAAGACAGGAGGCTGACGCCTAAAGGTCAGTTTTCCAATGACGGGTAAGAGCCATATGTTGAACTGGACAACCTACCAGGCACGGTCCTTAAGCCACATTACTTGTTGTTTAATTAATCAGAAGGGGGGAGATGCTGGGAGCCATCAGCCAAGTAGGTATGACAATCTCCTTGCCAGCTTACTTCCATGCTGTCTGTGGAAGGACTTCTGAAAGGTGACCTTGCTCAAGGACCAGGGCAGGATCCGTGTTTAGGGTGTTCCCCCTTTAGAATAGGGAAGTTTAGCATAATAGGAGAGTAGGGTGTTCCCCCTTTAGAATAGGGAAGTTTAGCATAATAGGAGAGTAGGGTGTTCCCCCTTTAGAATAGGGCGTATCCTGCTGCTGAGTTCCTCTTGAGTGCTTAGGTCAGACAGTATATTTTGAGAGACAGAAGCCCATGCGGTGTGGATTTAGGCAGGAGTGGATTTGGGAGAAGTGGATTTGGGCAGAGAACGTGGATTCCCCCAGAGCGTGTTTGTAGACGGCCGGTGTGAGATCGGGAATAAAGAATTGCTGTTTGAATCTACAAGCTGTGTGGAGACTCGTGATTTGTGCCCAGCCAGAGACTGCGGCAGACCATCAAATCTGGGTGTGCAACAATGTGACCTGGAGGATATTGTTTCTAGTTTTCCAATGAACATGAGGCAGCCATGCTGAATACTCTCTTTGTAGTTTAACTATGGTCACTGGGTTGTAAGTGTCTCCACGTGTGGACTGTGAAGCCATTTGGTCGTTCTCCAATTTTCGTGGTGTTTCTCACAGGTGCACTGGGAGTTTGGTATTTGCTTCATGAAATACAAGGAGCTAAACTGGGACACAGTGCTGGAGAGAGTTCTGTCCCGTGTGGAGGGTCACGGTCTGCATGAGAATGCACCAACCAGGATTCAATTCCACATAAGTTGCCCACATTTCCATAGCAACCTGATTCTGAACATTGCCCTGAAACCTCTCTATATAAAAAACATCTTTGCATAGAAGGGTCTGCTGGCTGTACCATGTCAGTCACAAGCCTTTGGGAAGCCAATGGCAGATCCACATGTCACCACCACACATGTTTTATCACACACCTTCACACCACTGCTCTAGGCCCACTAATGAGCAGGATCCAACTTACTGGCATCACTGTTCTACACAAATTTCATGAAACCCAGTAAATCAAGGCACTGTCTGGTACACTCATCATCAGCAACAGGACATCCAAAAGTTCTCCAGTGCCACCTGGTCATGGGAATTTCAAAAATTTCATGGTATTTATCAAGCCATTTGTCAAGGATGAAGTTGGAGGCTCTGGGGGTTTCAATTCATTCAGGAACCATTAAATGTTGAGGAAGCTCATTTCAATGAAAGCTCTAGAGAACACTCACAGGCAAGGCTTCCCAAAGAGTAGCCAAAAGGTCACATGAAGCCAGGCCCATTGAGGTCTACTATGTGAGGTCCATGCGTGTTTTGACTCAACTGTGGCTGCAAAGTCTTTCAGAATAAAATCATGTGATATCCTGGCTGAGATTCCCAGTGCTCTGTGGAAAGCCACTCTGGGCTAGATCTCAGGTTCCAAGGGCAACTCTCGTGCATGGCCTAGTAAAATTCAAACACAATTGATGACAATGCTTCTCTGAGGTCAGTTCCAGAACTCAGACTCTAAGGGGAATCACACCAGAGTTAAAGCCCAGGTAAACCCAGGCATCTCTTCCAACTGCCACACAACTTACCACAATTAAAAACAAAATTCTCCCACATGGCCCTTATCTTCTTCCATGTAGACCCTCATCATAACCTCTGGATGGAGTTTTCCATGAGGGACACAGACCAAGACAATGTCCAAAATAACCTACCTTTCCCCCGATTTGCCTAAAATCAGTGTGGCCTGGAAACCCTGACTGTGAACGAGGAGTGATCAAATAGGTCTGCCATTAATACTGCTTGGCTTCTCCAATTTGAGGCCTACTGACTGTGGGGTTTAGATTCTTTATGTGAATTGGAGTAATGAGAACACCCAAGCACGTATGGGCTAGCCTCTGCAGGGCTTTGAATAACTCACTTGACCCAAAGGATCCCTATTCTCACTTGATAGATGTCAGGAACCTTTGAAAGGAAGGCGAGAGTCTTCATCCACAATGACAGCTCTTTTGGCTATTTTGGTTCTGTATGCATCCATGGGATCTTTCTTTAGATCCATCAGGTGCTGAGAATCTAAGCCACAGCCTCACACAGGGCCAAGAGGCTGATTCAGACACACCCCTTTCCAAAGCAATTAAGCAAAGAGCCCTAGGTGATGCCCATTCATTTCCATTTGAAAACTGTTTTCTTCAGGCTTCACAAATTGGTGGCCCGAGGCAAAGAACTTCGTGACATTCATAGCAACAGAATAATAGGTAAGCAAAAGGAGTACATATCCCACTTGAATCAAAGTGTGAAATATGATATATCAAGAACTATGTAATGTTTTGAACAACCTACAATAAAAATTAATTAAAAAAAAAAAGGCCCAAAGCAGGGTTTCTCCACTGAGATTTAGTGGTCACACATATTTCTGATTTTTCTGAGATGCTCACAATTCACTTGAGCTATCCAGTACATGGCCATGTCACAGAGCTTGGAGGTGGTACATACCTTAGAGACAAAACCATGAGACTATTCTGGAGAGGGGCCAGAAATCTGGAAGAAAACTGTAACTTAGGAAGATTGCAGGTGTTACCCATTGATAAGGCAATCTGAACTCCATTCATAAATTGGGCAGGATGAATTCTGGGAAGCTTTCTACTAGACAGGACACATCCATTGATGCATTCTTTTTTTCTAATGAGTACAACCACGGACACAGTGAGGTAAACAGACATAGAAACACTCGCCTTGTCAAATGACTTACAATAAACAGTTCATTCCACAGCACATAAAGCGCCTTGCCTACCTATTCTCAGAAAATGAGACAAAACCACAAACCAACACCCACAAAGGCAGCTCCTTCCCCCAAGAAGGTCTGTTACTATCCGGAGTGTCCTCTGACTGGTGGGCCATATTATTTTCCCCCTAAATGGCCTGAAATGTCTCAGATCTGGTCTCCTTGGCCAACTCTGTGAAGGTGTCAGGACCCAGAGGTGAGCCACTACCTGCTTTCTCAGGAAAGGCCCCTCTTCAGAGCTTTACTGGCATTTTGCAATCCTCACATCAATAGGTACCAAGAAAGACTTACTCTGTCCTTGGTAAATCCAAACAAGTGAGACCACTGGGACTGGGACTGGGACTGACTCTGGGTGCCTGGCTTCATGAATCTCAAGTTCTGAGATTTCCTTCACTAAGGAAGTGATGTGAGGTCACTTCCTTCAGGAACTGAATGAGGTCACTGCCTTGGCAATCACTTTGTCCAACCAGTGGCTTCCAAGTCTCACATGAAAAGGAGGCTGTCCCTAATTCCTGTGACACTTTCACAAGTTAGAATCTTATATCAACCATAGGCACCCGGGAACAGCTACCCACACAGGCCTGGTTTGGTCCATCTTCTCTACATTAAGAATAGAGAGGCTGATTCAGACAGAAACCTTCATCCTGACCAGGTTGTTTGCCATTGAACATGACTTTTGCTCTCTCAGGTCCTTCATAGCTGCGTATATATTCTCCAGTGATCATTTCAGCATGGAACTTTGAGGGTCTCAGTAGGTGGAAGACCCCCTACATTTCTTTACTGTAAGACCAACTCTGTCCCTTCCCTCTGTAAATTTAGATTGAGGGAACAGTGTATGGTTAGGGTTAACAACATGTTTTATTTGTGTTAGGAATCATTCTGCTGGATGAATAATGGTATTGGGAACCTGAAATATTTATAAGAATATGTATTTGAAATATAAGTATGAAAAGAGAAATCTAGGTAAGATTTGAAGCCAGGAAGGGCATTGGGCCCTTGATTATGATATTTAGCTTTGAATTACATTCTGCAATGTGGTCGCAGGTAAATCTACATACAATGGAATAAAACCTAGTACCTCAGATGCCTGAATGTCGAAGAGAACATCCAGTCAAAAAGGGATAGTCAGTAGGATTAGGAAAATAGTAGGTTTAGGTTGAAGAGTGAGTCTTTGAGTTGGAAATATAGTTCTTTAGCAATAGGGTTTCGTTTAGAGACTGAATGAAAATATCAGCACATATGAAGAGTCAGTCACAATGATGAACTGGGGAAAATATGTAGGAAAGCAGATATAAAATAGAGACATTAGGAAATCAGGCAAAGTATAAAGTGAGTAACAGGATTAGACATTTTCAACAGGGTTGAGGTTGAATATATGATATTAGAAGAAACAAATATGTAGTCACCAATAGGATTGAAATTTGAGAGCATTAGGCGACCTGGACATGGATGGTTTTAGTAATATATATTCACGTTCAATTTAGGTTTTGGTACAATCATAAGTGTTACCTTTACATTTGTGTCCAGAATATTACTGTGATAAAAATGTATATGTAGATCAGGTGATATGAGTATTTCTTCCACCATTATGGGGAGCAATATTTTTAAAACCTATAAATTAGTATTGGGGAAAAAAATAGGTGTACCCTGTTTTGATGAATATAGAGATGATGAATGAATAGACCAAACTGTGAATAAATAATATAACTGGACCCAACATTAGAAATTGGAATTGGAATAAATTGATATCTGAAAATATACAGGAAATCTTATATTGATATTGGCATACATACATTCATTACAACCAGTTGTACATCTAATGGTAATATTAGTGTTACGGTTGATCATGAAGAGTGTGTGAGTTTTGCTTCAAAATTGATTATGCAAATCGGAAATAATGTGTTTGCAAAGAAGTCTCATGAAAGACCAGTCAAGAAACATGGAGGAATACATGTGTTCTGAAGCAGGAAGTGATTGAAAGTGAATCAAAAGTTTTAAATTTTGAAATTTTGGATGAAACATTTATCCTTTGATGTGCATAAACTGAAAAAATAGTACTGTACCAGTGTTGAATAAAAATGAATGTCAAAATACACATCATGTCCCATAGGAATCTACTTGCATTGATATTAACCTGGGTAAGTTACTGCAGAAATATTAGGATTTGTATGCACCTTTCATTGAAGTTAGTTTTCAGTACTAGTAAACAAATATGTGTTTCAGGGGGATGAATATTTCTGAGAATAATCTTGTAAAAATTTGATTATAAATCCACATACATGAATATGAATGTATTTAGGGAGTGTATAATAAGACACATATATTTTATATTTTAAAAAATCTGGAGATTGTATATATATATATATATATATATATATATATATATATATATATATATATATATATATATATATACACACACAAACACAAAACACACACAGACATTAAAGAGTAGCAGTATATATGCCAATCGAAATTCATGGTGAAATATATATCGTCCACTGATCCAAAAATATTAATTTTACTGAACATGGATTTATGAATAATGTTGTTCAACTAGGAAGATCACCCATAGGTTGAATTTTAAGATCCAACAGCATTTACGAGGAGTTATCTCTTCTCATAATTTTTATCTGCCACGTCAGCCTCCAAACAAGTATGTACATGTGATACCAGCTAGGATTCTATATGTGCATATAAAAATACATTTGCTGAATAGGCTACAGAGAAAGGGAGATAGAAATTCACATATTTGTTAACTTTAAAAACACATGGATAACTATTTCAATTAAAAATTATCTAGATTTTTAACACCTACCCTACATAATGCAAAAGGCAAGTCCAACTATACACCATGCCTTCTCTGTACTGCTTGTATTTCTATTCTGTTTGGGTTATTTTTCTCCATCATATTAGGATTAGTAGTCAGAGTCTAGTAGGGTATGGGTTAGTGTCAGGGATTCAGTATTTTTAATGGGAAATTGGAAAATGAATCCAATGTGTATGCAAATATGTGCTACACAAAAATCTTCCCACTCTCATCCACAACAATGCCTTGACATTACCTTCACCCCAGGTAAGACACAATTAGAGGAGAAGAGTTAGAAAATCTGTGAATGCAAATCTGGAATGGAATATACTCAGGAGTTCACAACCTTGGAGGTGGTAGAGCAGTTTCCAAAAGTAAGGGACATGGTAAACACTCCACAAACATTGAGCTCTGCTGGCCTAAAGACTTCTTGAGAAACTGCCTCTGAAGCTGGGCACTTGAAATATATGTTGTATTAAGGAGTTTTAGCTTCTTTTGTAGTGAGACCATCAAAGCTGGGTCTGCATCTATATGACCTGGAGAACATGGATTCTTATTTTCAAATGAACCTGAGGCAGCAGTGCTGAATTCTCTCTTTGTAGGTAAAGTGTGGCCACTGGAGGCTAAGTTTCATCCCGTGTGGACTGTGAAGCCATTTGGTCCTCCTCAAATTTTTGTGGTGGTTCTTGCTGCTGCACTGGGGCTTTTGGTTCTTGCTGCTGCACTGGGCTTTTTGAACAACAAGTTCAACTGGGACACAGTGCTAGAGGGAGTTCTGTCACGTGTGGTGGGTTAGGGTCTGCAGGAGAATGAAACAACCAGGCTTCTTTCTCACATAGCTTGCACCCTTGACCATATCAACCTGATTCTGATCATTACCTTGAAAGCTCTCCAAATAAAAAGATGCCTTTACAAATAAGGGTCTGCTGGCTGCACCATGTCAGTCACAAGCCATTTGGAAGCAAATGGGCTAATCACATGGACCCACCACAGATGTTTTATCACACACGTGGCTACCACTACTCTAGGCCCACTACTCAGCAGGCTCCAACTTACTACCATCTCTGTTCTACATTATTTTTATAAATTCCAGTCAATCAAGGCACTCTCTGGTACACTCATGATCAGCAGCAGGACATCCAAAGATACTCCAGTGCCACCTGGTCATGGGAATTTCAAAAATTTCAAAGTATTTATCTAGCCATTTTTCAAGGATGTAGTTGGGAGGCACTGTGGCTTTCAAGAACCATTAAATGTTGAGGAAGCTCATTTCAGTGAAACTCTGGAGAACTTTCATAGGCAACGCTTCCCATAGAGTGGCCAAAAGGTTACATGAAGCCAGGCCTATTGAGGTCTACAATGTGAGTTCCATGTGTGTTTTGACTCTCAAGTATGGCTGCCAAGTCTTTAAGAATAAAATCATGGGATAATTTGGCTGAGATTCCCAGTGCTCTGTGGAAAGCCACCCTGGACCTTGATCTAAGTTTATAAGGGCGACTCTCATGCATGGCTTCCTAAAATCCCAACTCGATTCATGGCAATACTTCTCTGAGGTCACTTCCAGAACTCAGTCTCTAAGGGGATTCACACCAGAGTTCAAACCCAGGTGGACCCAGTCATCTCTTCCAACTGCCACACAAATGACCACAATTAAAACCAAAATAGTCCCACATGGCTCTCATCTTCTTCCATATAGACACTCATCATAACCTCTAGCTGGAGGTTTCTATGAGGAGCGCAGGACAAGACAGTGTCCAAAATACGCACTCTTTCTCGTCATTTCCATAAAGTCAGAGTGGCCTGGACACCCCTTCTGTGAACCAGAAGTGATCAAAAAGGCCTACCATTAATACTGCTCAGCTTCTCCAATTTGAGGCCTACTGACTGTGGGGTTTAGATTCTTTATGTGCATTGGGGTCATGAGAAAACCCAAGCACCTATTGGCTAGCCTCCGCAGGGCTTTGAAGAAGTCATTTGACCCAAAGGATTCCTATTCTCACTTGATAGAGGTCAGGAACCTTACAGAGGAAGGCAAGAGATTTTATCCACAATGACTGCTCTTTTGGCCATTTTGGTTTTGGATGCACACATGGCATCTTTCTTTAGATCCATCAGGTGCTGAGAATGCAAGCCACAGCCTCACACACAGCCAACAGACTGGCTCAGACACATCCCTTTCAAAAGCAATTACTCAAAGAGAGACAGGTGATGCTCATTCATTTCCATTAGAAAACTGTTTTATTCAGGTTTCACAAAGTGGTGCCTTAGGCAAAGACCTTCCTGACATTCAGTGCTACAGAACAATAGGTAAGCAAAGGCCCAAAGCAGGGATTCTCCACTGAGACACTCATGATCACACAGATATCTGAGTTTCCTGAGATTCTCGCCATTCCCTTCAGCTATCCAGTACACGGCCATGTCACAGAGCTTTGATGTGCTACATATCTTGGTCACAAAACCATGAGTCTATTCTGGAGAGTGGCCAGAATTCAAGAAGAAAACAGAAACTTAGGAAGACAGCAGGTCTTGCCCATCAATAAGGCAAGCCTCCGTCCTTTCATAAATTGGGCAGGATGAATGTGGGGAAGCTTTCTCCTAGACAGGACACATCCATTGATGCATTTTCTTTTGTAATGTCTACAACCATGGACACAGTTGGATACACAGACATAGAAACACTTGCTTTGTCAAATGACTTACTAGAAACAGTCCATTCTAAACCAAAGAAACCGCCTTTCCTACCTATTCTCAGAGCATGAGACAAAACCACATACACACACTCATTCCCACAAAGGCACCTTTTTCCCCCAAGAGGGTCTGTGACTATAAAGAGTGTCCTCTGCCTTGTGGGCCATACTATGTTCCCCCGAAATGGCTTCTCTATTCTCAAATCTGGACTCCTTGGCCCACTCTGTGAAGTTGTCAGGAGCCAGCGGTGAGCCAATACCTGCTTTCTCAGGAAAGACCCCAATTCAGATTTTTCCTGGCATTTGGCCATCCTCACAACTGTAGATACCAAGAAAGATTGACTCTCTCCTTGGTAAATCCAAAAAGTGAGACTTCTGTGACTGTTATTGGGCCTGACTCTGGCTGCGTGTTTTCAGGGATCCCAAGTTCAGAGAGTTCCATCACCAAGAAAGTGAGGTAGGTCACTTCCTTCATGAAGTGAATGAGCTCACAGCCTTGGCAACCACTTTGTCCTAACAGTTGCTTCCAAGGGTCCCATGAGATGGAGGCTGCCCCTACTTCCTGTGACACTTTCACAAGTTAGAATGGTATATCAACCATTGGTACCGGGGAAAAGATCTCCACACAGGCCTGGTTTGGTCCATTTGCTCTATATTAAAAAGAGAGAGGCTTATTCAGACACATCCCTTCATAGTGACCAGGTTGTTTGCCATGGAAGCTAACTTTTGCTCTCTCAGGTCCTTCATAGCAGTCTACATCTTCTTCGGGGATCATTTCTGCATGGATCTTTGATATTCTCAGCAGGTGGAAGATCCCCAACATTCCTCTTTTGTAAGACCAACTCTGTCCCTGCACTGCTCTAAAGTTAGATTGAGGGAACAGTGTATGGTTAGGGTTAATAATATGTTCAATTTTGGTTAGCAATCATTCTGCTGGATGAATAATGGTATTGGAAACCTGTGATATTTACAAGAATATATAGGTAAAATATAACAGAAATCTAGGGAAGATTTGAAGCCAAGTAGGGCATTGGGCCCTTGAGTGGGATACTTAGCTTTGAATTATATTCTGCACAGATGTCTCAGATAAGTCAATATACAATGAAATTGGATCTTGTACCTCGGATGATTGAATAACAAACAGAACATCTAGTCATAAAGGAATAGTCCGTAGGATTACCAAGGTAGTCAGCAGGTTTATAAAGAAGAGTGAGTATAGGATTTGGACCAAAAGTTCTTTACAAATAGGGTTTCGGGTAGAGAGTGAATGTAAATGTCAGCACATGTGAAGAGTCAGTCACAATGATGAACAGGGGAAAATATGTAGGAAAGCAGACATAAATAGAGACATTAGGAAATCAGCAAAAGTATAAAGTGTGTAATTGGTTTAGACATTTTCAACAGGGTTGAGTTTGAATATATAATCTTAGGAAGAAACAAATATGTTGTCACAAATAGGATTGAATTCGAGAGCATTAGGTAACCAGGACTTGGATGTTTTTTTGTAATCCATGTTCACTTTCCATTTAGGCTTTTTTAAAATCATAAGTGTGACCATTGCATTTTGTGTCCAGAATATTATTGTGATAAAATGTATGTGTAGATCAGGTGACATGAATATTTCTTCCACCGTTTCTGGAGCAATGTTTTGTAGACGTATAATTTAGTATTTGGGGTACAAATAGGTGTACCCTGTGTCTATGAATATGCAGATTATGCATGAATAGACCATACTGTGTATAAATAATATAACTGGTTCCACTTTAAATAATGGATTGAATTGATATCTGAAAATATAAAAGAAATCTCATATTGATATGCAATCATTCATTCCAACCACTTATACATCTAATGGTAATATTAGGGTTATATTTTATCGTGAAAAGTGTGTGAGTTTTGCTTCAAACGTGATTATGGAAATCAAAAATAATGTGTTTGGAAAAAAGTATCATGAAAAGAATAGTCAAGAAACCTGGAGGAATTCATGAGTTCTGAAGCAGGAAGTGATTGAATGTGAAACACATGCATATAAATTTGCGAACTTTTGAATGAAATATATACAGTATGATGTGCATAAGCTGCAGAAATAGTAATGTAGCAGTGTTGAATAAAAATGAACATCAAAATACACATCATGTCCCCTAGGAATCTACTTGCATTGATATTAATCTGGGTCAGTTACTGTAGACATATTAGGATTTTTATGCACCATTTACTGAAGTTAGTTTTCAGGAAACAAATATGTATTTCAGGTGGATGAATATTCTGAGAATAATCTTGTGGAAACTTGATTTTAAATCCATATAAATCGCAAAACATTATAAACAAAAAACACACACAGACATTAAAATGTAGCATAGTATATGCCAATTGAAATTCATCTTGAAATATATATCATCCACTGATCCAAAACTATTTGTTTAATGAACTTGGATTCATGAATAATGTTGTTCAACTAAGAAGCTCCCCCATAGTTTGAATTTTCTGTTCCAACAGTGTTTAGGAGGAGTGATCTCCTAAATGTGTATGCAAATATGTGCTACACAAAAATATTTCCACTCTCATCCAGAACAATGACTTGATATTACCTTCGCCCCAAGAAAGACACAATTGGAATAGAAGAGTTAGAAATTCTGTGAATACATATCTGGAATTAAAATGCTCGGGAGTTCACAACATTGGAGTTTGCAGAGGAGTTTCCAAAAGTAAGGGAGAGGCTTGATAGACCCAACCTGATTTTTTATTAAAATTGGGAACCATCTTGCCACAAAGCCGTGAAAAGATAATTTTGGCTTTACTCTAAATTACTGCAAATTCTGAACCTGCTTGGAACGCCTGCCCGTGCCTTGAACTCATCCACACCTGGCTCTCTGACCAGATAACAGTACTTTCTGAAACTTTAGTGACACCTCATAAATATTGGCCTTCCCTGGCCAGACAACAACCCTCTCTGAGGCCCTAATGGTCCTCATTATTTCTGATATTGGGGCCAGCAAAAAAAAAAAAATGTAAACTACCATTAGTGTGATGCTTTCAAAGTTTTGTTATCTGTAACCACCCGTTTGTGTAACTTTCTGGGCTATATAGCTGGGCTGTAGGAAAGGTGGGGTTGCTGTCTTGTTCCCGCCATTTTGGGAAGGAGAGGCAGCCCAGCCTGTTGAAATAATAAGCTTGCCTTAATTTGATTTTAATTGGAGTCAGTGGTCTTTTCTTGCATCCTAGTCCAAAATTTTGGAGTTCCCCAGTGAGATGACCCTGCCCGAGCAGATCACAAAACCAGACTGCTGAAAATTCTGAAGCTGGCCTTCCCTCCAGGGCACTGGGCTGGAGAACCACTCTAGGAGGTGCACAACTTGAGATGTTCCAAGGCCTTGGAGTGAGCCGTCAGTCTGGGGAGCACTGCAGTGAACCACCACACTAAAACTATTATCAAGCCCCTGGTGGAGGAGGCCTCCATAGGTAAGTGGCGCCTTTATAACATCTGATATCTGGTTAAGGGAGATCTCTTCTGATGACAGAGAGGTGGCCTGGGGAGGCTCACATACACTCCTGTCCAGGACAGTAATGAGAATCATGCTGTCCTCTGTTCTGTACTGTAGGGAATTCCTCTGGAAGGGTAGAGAGGTGCCGATGGGCACACACACGCTCCTACCCTGGAGCTTTAGCAAGATGTTGCATTGCTCCTCTGTTTTTCTGTTTCGGCACCAGCATTCTGTTTTTCAGTGTTTTGTTCTGTGGTCTATATGTTTTTTGTTGTTTTTTTTGTGCGTTTTTTTGTTTGATTTCTGTGGTAAAATTTTAAGGATATTGGACGTGAAAAAGTGTAACAAAGCAAGTAAGCCTGACACCCTTTCGACTGTGTTTTAAGGAACTGTGATGAACTTTACCCACCTTTGTTAAGCAGGAAGAAAGAAGCCCCTAGCTGGCTGCCTGGAGCACACCCACTACACAGGGCAATGCCTGCTGGGGAACGAAGAACTGAGTATACCCCAGGTTAAAAAGTGAAACTCTTTAAAATCCCTTGTCCCTCCAGATCATGAGAGTCACAACCTTTTGGCAGAGTCCCCTTGTTTTTCCTTTGTTAGCAAAGCAATAAACCTCCATTTTCTTTTTCTCAAAACCCTGTCTTCATTATTAAATTAGCATTAATTTGCTTCAGGGTCAGAAACCGAACTTTAAGTTACAAATTTTGATACCCGGCCCCGTCCCAGAACTTTTTGAGAGCTGACGACTGAAATGTTAGGAGATGGTGCATGCTTGGAGTGGACCCGAAACAGAAGAGCTAATCCTGTAAGTAAAAGGAGGGACTGAGGGACCCCAGCAACTGCCAAAGCCCTGTTGCTTCAGGGAATTCCCTCCTTCCTTCCCTGCACTGTAAGAATTATGACACCTCTGTCTTCTTTTAAAAGAGAAAAATAAAAAGGGGACACTAAATGCAGTAAAGTCACCATGGAGACCCTTGATTTTACATTTCAGGTAGCTTCTCTGTGAAAACATCTGGTCCCCTTGTGGGGACATCTGTGGTGCCACTGGTGCAGGAGATTTTTCTCTTATCTGCTCTGTTTTAAAGGCTTCTGTCTGTCAGCCATATTCTGGAGTTCCTTTCTGTCTGTCTTGTGCCTTTGTTTTTGGCACTTTAAGACATGTGCAATAATGTGTTTATATTATAAATTGTTTCTTGAGAATGATCTTAGCTGAATGTGTGTCTAAATGATGATGTTTTATTGTAAAAATCTGGTATCTGAATGCGTTTTTTGAAGCATTGCACAATATTGCAGTTAAAAGTCGGGTTTAGGTAATTGTTTAGTTTTTGATTTCAGATAATTCATGCCAGAGAACTTAAATACTTAGGATGGAAAACTAAAGAACTCTACTTCCAAGTTGGCAAGAAACTTCCCAATCATGCAGTCTTTTTTTCTCCAATTCTGAATTGGGTAGCCTGGGAAAATGTCACTGTGTTTACCAGTGCATTAATTTGGACAAGGATAGTAAATCATAGTATGATATGTGTTGACAAAACAAGATGTAAAGATATAAAATTTTGTGAATTGTATCTTAAACTTGTAGCATAATTTTCAACATCCTAACCAGAAAATTATGGTTAAAATGCCTTAGGCCTGAGGTGTCTGCTCAGAATAGCAGTTTTTTCCTGCTCCTTCCAGACCTCAGCCAGGACTTCTGTTGAAATGCAAATGAAAGTCTCCTGTAAGCTCAGTAGGAGACTGATCTGAGGCCTAAGGGAAAAAAATGGTAAATTGTATGGTATTTACTAATTACCGGCCAGTCATTTTTTCTAGGACTCATAATTTTTTCTTAGATTCTTTTTTTTTTTTGAGTTTATGATTTTGATCCTACAGACCTAGGTTAATGTTTTTCTGATCAGTTTTATCTTTGACCAACTGTGGAGTTTTAAAAACATTGCAATGGTGATTTCACCTGTGAAAAGCTACAAGGCCTTCACTATTATTAGGTGTGCACACTTTTGTTATGTGTTTTATGTCTCTCTCTCTCTCTCTCTCTCTCTCTCTCTCTCTATATATATATATATATATATATATATATATATATATATACACATATGTCCGTATATCATTCAAATGATACACAAATTAACATATATAAGGAGCACTCATATAAAAAAGCGCTCATAAAAACAAATTTTAAAAAGTGGACCACAGATCTTTAATTCACGTGGTTTAAATGTTTCAATTTAGATTGGATAAACAGATAAATATAAATGTCTTCAAATTTATGCCTATAAGTTTTTCTAGGTGTTCAAAAATCTAATAAAATATTATTGTCTACCAAAGGTCTATATGACTTTGTTCTAGGACTTTTCCTTCAACCAAAAAATGGTTTACACTGTTCAATACATTTGTCTAATATTTTGATTAAAAAGTAAAGTAAATTTGATTTGGATTTACTCATTCATGAGTGTTTTTGTTTGATATCTGATTGATATACTAAGGTCTATCAATTTTTAGTACAAAATCTGTATAAAATGTTTACAATCTTATACAGACTTTCTACTAAAGTCTGTGTAAGATTGTAAAAATCAGTCATGTGTTAAAGAGACAAAAATTTCTTAAAACATAAGATTACTCATAACATTGTGTTTATTAAGTCTTATTTTTTCCAGAGCAAGCAACCATAAAAATTAAACAACTGTTTAAAACAGAACTGTTATTTTAGAGCACTGTACTGCCATTTCTTTAAAAGATAAACTTGGTTAATGTAGAAACATCAATGTAACTGTGATGCTATTAATGTGCTCATATCTTCCAGTTATACAACTCGATAAGGTAGAAACATTAAAAGAGCATTATATCAAGCTGGTGTTCTGAAGTTGTATGGTAAATAAAATATATATTGGGGATTTATTTACCTGTTATCAATAAGATATGTAAAGTTTTATGTTACACTTTACATTGTGCAACAATTTAAATGTATTTTTAAATTAATGAGAGCCTAATCTATTTGAATGTTAAAAACATTCAGCCATTCTTTAATTCATGTTTCAAAAGTGATATTATATGGTGTTAGCTAATGTTCATGTGACCTCAAACAATTTATGTAAACTTTGTAAAAGGATATTAAAAAACGAAGATAAGCTTTAGAACTAAAACACTTATGATTTATAAAGAGCCCTGTCTTACCTGAGATAAGGCTCTGTGTCCCATGTTACTACATGTGAGAATGACTACGAAAGCAGTAGGTCAGATTTTATTTCATTTAAAGTTATGTTCAAAAGTTTTGTTTTTTTCTTTTTTTTTTTTCTCTCAAGTTTACTAGGATCTCAAACAGGGAATATAAAGTAAAACTCACCCAAAAAATTCAGGGTAGCATTACATTAACTAAGTATTTTTACTCTTGTTAAAAAATTTTGTTTTTTAATTTGCTTATAAGTGATCTAAAGATTCCCTGTTGGTGTTTTAACTATGGCTGGAATCTTTCAGAATAAAATCTTGTGATATCCTGGCTTAGATTCCCAGTGCTCTGTGTAAAGTCACCCTGGGCCAAGATCTCAGATTCCAATGGTGAATCTCATGTGTGGCCTCCTGAAATCCCAACACAATTCATGGCAATACTTCTCTGAGGTCAGTTACACAACTCAGTCTCTAAGGGGAATCACAACAGAGTTCAAGCCCAGGTGGACCCAGGCATCTCTTCAAATTGCCACACAAATGATGACAATTAAAACCAAAACACTCTCACATGGCCCTCTTCATCTTTTTATATAGACACTAATCATAACCTCTAGCTGGAGGTTTCCATGAGGGGCACAGCCCAAGACAGTGTCAAAAATAATCTCCCTTGTCCCTCATTTGCCTAAAGTCAGGGTGGCCTGGACAACCTTAGTGTGAACCAGAAGTGATCAAATAGGCCTGCTGTTAATACTACTCCACTTCTCAAATTTGAGGCCTACTGACTGTGGGGTATAGATTTTTAGTGTGAATTGGAGTTATAAGAAAACCCAAGCACCTATTGTCTCCCCTCTGCAGCCCTTTGAAGAACTTATTTGACACAAATGATCCCTATTCTCACTTGATGGAGGTCAGGAATCTTACAGAGGAAGTCGAGAGGCTTCATCCACAATGACTGATCTTTTTTCCATTTAGGTTTTGGATGCCCACATGGGATCTTTCTTTAGATTCATCAGGTGCTGAAAATCTAAACCACAGGCTCACACAGGGCCAAGAGGCTGATTCAGATACATCCATTTCCAAAGCAATGAAGCAAAGAGCCACAGGTGATGCCCATTCATTTCCATTTGAAAACTGTTTTCTTCAGGCTTCACAAAGGGGTGGCCTGAGGCAAAGACCTTTCTGACATTCAGAGCAACAGAACAATAGGTAATCAAAAGGCCCCAAGCAGGGTTTCTCCACGGAGACTTTCCTTGCTACTCTAATATGTGAGTTTTCTGAGTTGCTCGCCATTCCCTTCAGCTATCCAGTACATGGCCATGTCACAGAGCTTGGAGGTGGTACATATCTTGTACAAAAATACATGATACTAATCTTGAGAGTGGCCAGAATTCATGAAAAAATGGAAAATTAGGTAGATAGCAGGTGTTGCCCATGGATAAGGCAAGCCTCAGTCCATTCATTAATTGGAAAGGATGCATGCTGGGAAGCTTTCTACTAGACAGGACACACCCAATGAGCTATTTTTTTCTAATATCCACAAAGAAAAACACAGTGGGATACATGGACATAGAAACAGTCTCCTTGTCAAATGACTTACTGGAAACAGTCCACTCCAATCCAAACAAACCTCCTTTTTTACCTATTCTCAGAACATGGAAAAAAACCACAAACACAAACCAACACCCACAAATGCAACTCCTTCCCCCAAGTAGGTCTGTCACTATCTGGAGTGTCCTCTGACTGGTAGGCCATACGATGTTCCCCACAAATGGCCTTTCTGTCTCAGATCTGGTCTCCTTGGTCAACTCTGTGAAGTTGTCAGGAGGCAGTGGTGAGCCAATTCCTGTCCTCTCAGGAAAGACCCCTCTTCAGAGCTTTCTTAGTATTTGGCAACCCTTACATCAGTAGGTACCAAGAAAGACTGACTCTGTCCTTAGTAAATCCAAACAAGTGAGCCCACTGCGACTGGGACTTGGACTGGCTCTGGTGCCTGGCTTCCTGGATCACAAAATTCAGAGAGTTCCATCGCCAAGGAAATGAGGTGAGGTCACTACCTTCAGGAAATAAATGAGGTCCCTGTCTTGGCCACTACTTTGTCCTAATAGTTGCATCCTAGTGTCTCCTGACATGGAGGCTGCCCTACTTCCTGTGATACTTTCACATGTTAGAATGGTATAGAAACCATAGTCACCTGGGAACAGCTCTCCACACAGGCCTGCTTTGGTCCATCTTCCCTGCATTAAGAATAGAGAGGCTGACTCAGACACATCCTTTCATCCTGACCATGTTGTTTGCCATGGAATATGACTTTTGTTCTCTCAGGTCTTTCATAGCTGCCTACATCTTCTCCAGGGATTATTTCTGCATGGATTTTGAGGTACTCAACAGGTGGAAGATCTCCTAACTTCCTGTATTGTAATATCAACTTTATCCCTGCTCTTCTATAAAGTGAGATTGAGGGAACATTGTATGGTTAGGGTTAATAGCATGTTCCATTTGGCTTAGGAATCATTCTGCTGGATGAATAATGGTATTGGGAACCAGCAATATTTATAAGAATATAGAGGTAAAATATAAGTATGAAAACAGAAATCTAGGTAATATTTGAAGCCCACAAGGATTTGGGCTCTTGATTGGGATCCTTAGCTTGAGTAATGTTTTGCACCGAGGTCGATGCAAATCGATATACAATGGCATAAGACCCTGTACCTCAGATGATTGAATGTAGAAGAGAACATCCAGTGAAAAAGGGATAGTGTGTAGGATTAGAAAGATAGTCAGTAGGTTTAGGAGGAAGAGTGAGTCTAGGATTTGGACCAAAAGTTCTTTAGCAATAGGTTTCGGTTAGAGAGTGAATATAAATGGCACCATATGTGAAAAGTTGGGCACAATGATGAACTGGGAAAAATATGTAGGAAGGCAGACATCAATAGAGACATTAGGAAATCAGGCAAAGTATAACGTGAGTGATAAGATTTGACATTTTCAACAGGTTTGAGGTTGAATACATAATCTTAAAAAGAAACAAAAATGTAGTCACCAATTGGATTGACATTTGAGAGCATTAGGCAAACTGCACATGGATGTTTTTAGTAATCCATGTTCACATTCCATTGAGGCTTTATTGCAATCATAATGGTTACCTTTGCATTTTGTGTCCAGAATATTACTGTGATAATATGTATATGTAGATCAGGTGACATGAGTATTTCTTCCACCTTTTCTGGGAGCAATATTTTGAAAACATATAAATTAGTACTGGGGATACTAAGAGGTTTACCCTGTGTTGATGAATATAGAGATGATGCATTAATAGACCATACTGTGAAAAAATTATGTGACTGGTTCCAAATTTACATAATGGATTGTTTTAATATCTGAAAATATAGACGAAATCATATATTGATATATGTACATTCATTCCAACAAGTTATATATCTAATGGTATTATTAGGGTTACCGTTTATCATGAATAGTGTGTGAGTTTTGCTTCAAAAATGATAATGGAATCGAAAATAATGTGTTTAGAAAGAAGTCTAGTGAAAAGACCAGTCAAGAAACATAGAGGAATATATGTGTTCCAAAGGAGGAAGTGATTGAAAGTAAACCAAATATTTATAAATTTGTGAACTTGTGAATGAAAGGATATATTTTATGATGTCCATAAACTGAATAAATAATAACGCACCAAGTTTGAATAAAAATGAACTTTAAAAAACACATCATATCCAATAGGAATGTATTTGCATTGATGTTAAACTTGGTCAGTTAGTCTAGAAATATTAGGATTTGTAAGAACCCTTCCCTGAATTTAGTTTTCAATACTAGGAAACAAATATGTATTTCAGTGGATGTATATTTCTGAGAATAAACTTGTTAAAAGTTGATTATAAATTCACATATATGAATATGAATGAATTCAGGTGGTGTATAAGAAGATATATATTTCATATTTTGGAAAATCTGGAGACTATATATATATATATATATATATATATATATATATATATATAGAGAGAGAGAGAGAGAGAGAGAGAGAGACAAACACACACACATTATAATGTCGCAATATATATGTCAATCGAAATTCATCATGAAAAATAACTCATCCGCATATCCCAAAATATTCATTTTACTGAACATGGATGTATGTATAATGTTGTTCATCTAGGAAGCTCACCCATGGGTTGAATTTTCTGTACCAACAGCGTTTAGGAGGAGTGATCTCTTCTCACAAATAGTATCTGCCAAGTCAGCCACCTTACAAGAATGTACGTGTGAAACCAGGTAGGATTCTATTTGTGCATATAAAAATACATGTGCTTAATAGGCTACAGAGAAAGTGAGACAGGAATTCATATATTTCTTAACTTTAAAAACGCATGGAATAGTGTGTAGTGTCCCTCTTTATCCCTTTTGATTAACTTTGGCTTAAAAAAAAGAATTTTATTGAGAATTTTTGTATATATCTTTGTCAGGAATATTGCTCTGAAGATTTCTTTCCTTGATGTGTCTTTGTCTGATTTTGGTATGTGAGTGATAATAGCCTCATGGAATGAGTTTGGAAAAGTTCCATCCTTTTCTATTTTATGGAATAATTTGAGGACTATTGTGATGAATGCTTCTTTGAAGGTCTTGTAGAACATGGCTGAGAATCTGTCTGTTCCTGGGCTTTGCTTGATTGGTAGGCTGTTGACAGCAACTTCTATTTCATTGCTTGAAATTGATTTGTTTAAATTGTTCACGTCCTACTAATTAAGTTTGGGTATATCTCTAAAATTTTATTGATGTCATCATGGTATTTTAATTTATTAGACTATAAATTTTCAAATTAGTTTTCAATTATTCTCTGTATTTTAGTTGTGTACTCTGTAAAAGTTCCTTTATGATCCTTAATTTTAGTAATTTGAGGTTTTTTTTCTTCATTAGCTTGGTTAAGGAAGTGTCAATTTTATTTATTTTTCAAAGATTAAATTTTGTGTTGTGTCAAAAAAAATAACACATGGAAAATTATTTCAATAAATTGAATAGATTTATAACTCCTACCTTATATTATGCAAAAGGCAAGTCCAACTATACACCATGTCTCTTCTGAAATGCTTGTATCTATTCTGTTTGGGTTCTTTTTCTCCATTATATTAGTATTAGTGGTAAGAGTCTCGTAGGGTATATGAATGTTTCTGAGAATAATCTTGTGAAAAGATAATTATAAATCCACATTCATGAATATGAAAAATTTAGGAAGTGCAAAATAAGACACATATATTTCATACTTTGAAAAATTTGGAGAGTATATCTATATTTATATCTATATATCTATATCTATATATCTATATCTATATCTATCTATATATATATATATATATATATATATATATATATATACACACACACACACACACACAACACTCACAGACATTAAAAAGTACCAATATAAATGCCAATCGAAATTCATCAGTAAATATAAATCATCCACAAATGCAAAAAATATTTATTTTACTAAACATGAGTTTATATATAATGTTTTTCTAATAGGACGCTCTCCTATAGGTTGAATTTTCATTTCCAAAAGCATTTAGGAGGAGTGAACTCTTCTCACAATTTGTATCTGCCAAGACAGCCACCTCACAAAAATGTACGTGTGATACCTGGTAGGATTCTATATATGCATATAAATATACATGTGTGAATAGGCTACAGAAAAGGGAAACAAGAATTCACATATTTGTTAAGTTTAAAAACACATGGACAATATTACAATTAAAATTTGACTAGATTTATAACTCCAACCTTATATAAGGCAAATGTCAAGTCCAACTATACAACATGTCTCCTCTGAAGTGCTTGTATTTCTATTGTGTTGGGTTAATTTTCACGATTATATTAGGATGAATAGTCTGAGTCTACTAGGTATGGGTTATTGTCAGGGATTCAGTACTTTGAATGAAAAATTGGAAAATGAATCCAATGTGTATGTAAATATACGCTGCACAAATATCCTCCCGCTCTCATCCAGAACAATGCCTTGACATTACCTTCACCACAAGTAAGACACAACTAGAGGAGAAGAGTTACAAAATCAGTGAATACATATCTGGAATGGAAAATGCTAAGGAGTTCACATTCTGGAGGTGGTAGAGGAGTTTCAAAAAGTAAGGGACAGGGTAAACACTCCACAAACATGGAGCTCTGCTGGCCTAAAAACTTTTTGAGAAACTGCCTCTGAGCTTCTGCACTTGAAATATATGTTGTTTTCAGGAGATTTGGCTTCCTTTGTAGTGAGACCATCAAAGCTGGGTCTACATCTATGTGACCTGAAGGACATGGTTTCTTATTTTCCAATGAACAAGATGAAGCAGTGTTGAATCCTCTCTTTGTAAGTAAACTGAGGCCACTGGGGACTAAGTGTCTCCCCGTGTGGACTGTGAAGCCATTTGGTCCTCCTCCATTTTTTGTGGAGTTTTTGCTGCTGCACTGTGAGTTTGGTAGTTGTTTCACGAAATACTAGGAGCTAAACTGGGACACAGTGCTGGAGGGAGTTCTGTCACGTGTGGTGGGTCAGGGTCTGCAAGAGAATGCACCAACTAGGCTTCTATCTCTCACAGCTTTCCCCATTGCCCCCTTTTCCATATCAACCTGATTCTTAATTTTCCTCTGAAAACTCTCCATATAACAAGATGCCTTTACATATAAGGGTCTGCTGGCTGCACCATGTCAGTTACAAGCCATTTGGAATCCAATGGTAGATCCACAAGGCCCTTCCACGAATGTTTTATCAAACACCTCCCCACCACTGCTCTAGACCCACTACTCAGCAGGCTACAAACTACTGGCATCTCTGTTCTACACCATTTTCATGAAACTCACTAAATCAAGGCACTGTCTGGTATAATCATGATCAGCAAAAGGACATCCAATGTTTCTCCAGTACCACCTGGTCATAGGTATTTCAAAAATTTCATGGTATTTATCTAGCCATTTTTCAAGCATGAAGTTGGAGGCACTGTGGGTTTCAATTCATTCAGCAAAGATTAAATGGTGAGGAAGCTCATTTCAATAAAATCTCTGGAGAACTCTCACAGGCAAGGCTTCCCAAAGAGTGGACAAAAGGTCACATTAGGCGAGGCCCATTGAGGTCTATAATGTGAGGTCCATGTCTGTTTTGACTCTCAACTATGGCTGCCATTTCTTTAAGGATAAAATCATGTGATATCCTTGCTGAGATTCCCAGGCCTCTGTGGAAATCCACCCGGGGCCTAGGTCTCAGTTTCCAAGAGCGACTTTCATGCATGGCCTCTTAAAATCCCAACAAAATTCATGGCAATGCTTCTCTGAGTTCAGTTCCAAAATCCAGTCTCTAAGGGGAATCACACCAGAGTTCAAGCCCACGTGGACACAGTCATTTATGCCAATGCCACACAAATGAGCAACATTAAAACCAAAACACTCCCACATAGCCCTCATCTTATTCCATATAGTCAATCATCTTAACATCTGGCTGGAGGTTTCCATGAGGGGCGCAGCCCAAGACAGTGTCCAAAATCAGCTCATTTGCCCCTCATTTGCCTAAAGTCAGGGTAGGCTGGACACCGTTTCTGTGAACCAGGAGTGAACAAATAAACCTGCCGTTAATACTTCTATGTTTCTCCAATTTGAGGTCTACTGATTTTAGGTATCAATTCTTTAGGTGATTTAGAGTCAAGCGAAAACACAAGCACATCTGCAGGGCTTGAAGAACTCATTTGACCTAAATAATCCCTATTCTCATTTGATGGAGTGCAGCAACCTAACAGAGGAAGGCAAGAGACTTCATCCAAAATGAATGATATTTTTTGCCATTGTGGTTTTGGAAGCTCACATGGGATCATTCTTAAGATCCATCAGGTGCTGAGAATCTAAGCTACAGCCACACACATGTCCAAGAGGCAGATAAAGACACATCCCTTTCCAAAGCAATTAAGCTAAGAGCCACAGGTGAGGCCCATTCATTTCCATTTGAAAACTGTTTTCTTCAGGCTTCACAAAGGGGTGGCCTGAGGCAAAGACCTTCCTGACATTCAGTGCAACACAGCAATAAGTAAGCAAAAAGCCCAAAGCAGTGTTTCTGCACTGAGACTTTCCTGGTCACACTGATATCTGAGTTTTCTGAGATGCTCGCCATTCTCTTCAACTATCCTTTACATGGCCATGTCAGAGAGCTTGGAGGTGGTACATATTTTGGACACAAATCCATGAGCCTATTCTGGAGAGTGGCCAGAATTCAGGAAGAAAACAACAACTTAGAAAGATAACAGGTGTTGCACATCGATAAGACAAGCTGCAGTCCATTCATATATTGGGCAGGATGAATTATAGGGAAGATTTATACTAGACAGGACACATCCATTAATGCATTCTCTTTTCTAATGTCTACAACAACGGACACAGTGGGATACACAGAAACAGAAACACTCGCCGTGTCAAATGACTTACTAGAAACTGTCCACTCCAAACCAAACAAAACGCCTTTCCTATCTATTCTCAGAACATGAGACAAAACAACAAACCCACACCCACTCCCACAAAGGCACCTCCTGCCCCCAAGTAGGTCTTTGACTATCCGAAGTATCCTCTGACTGGTGGGCCATACTATGTTCCCTCGACATGGCCTGTCTTCTCTCAGATCATGTTTCCTTGACCAACTCTGTGAAGATGTCAGGAAAAAGTGGTTAGCCACTACCTGTTTTCTCAGGAAAGGTCCATATTCATAGCTCTCCTTGCATTTGGCCATCCTCACATCATTATACCAAGAAAACTGACTCTGTCCTTGGTAAATCCAAACAAGTGAGCCCACTGGGCCTGGGACTGGGACTGCCTCTGGGTGCCTGGCTTCTTGGATACCAAGTTCAGAGAGTTCCATCACCAAGGAAATGAGGTATGTCACATTCTTTGGAACTGAATGAGGTCACTGCCTTGGCAACCACTTTGTCCTAACGGTTGCTTCCAAGGGTTACATAAGATGGAGGTTTCCCCTACTTCCTGTGACACTTTCATAAGGTAGAATGTATATCAACCATTGGCACCCTGGAACAGCTCTCCACTCAGGCCTGGATTGTTCCACCTTGTCTACCATAAGAAGAGAGAGGCAGATTCAGACACATCCCTTCATCCTGACCAGGTTGTTTGCCATGGAAGATGACTTTTGCTCTCTCAGGTGCTTCATACCTGCCTACAACTTCTCCAGGTATCATTTGTGCATGGACATTTGAGGTTCTCATCTGGTGGAAGATCCCCAACTTTCCTGTATTGTAAGAACCCCTCTGTCCCTGCTCTTCTGTAAAATGATTGAGGGAACAGTGTATACTTGGGGTTAAAAACAGGTTTGATTTGGTGACGAATGATTCTGTGCGATGAATAATGGGATTGGGAACCTGCAATATTTACAAGAATATAGAGGTGAAATATAAGTATGAAAACAGAAATCTAGGTATGCTTTGAAGCCCAGAAGGGTTTTGCCCTTGATTGGGATACTTAGCTTTGAATTATGTTCTGCAAAGATGTCTCAGATAATTCGAATTACAATGGCATAGGACGTTGTACATTGGATGATAGAATTTAGAATAGAACATCAGGTCAAAAAGGGATATTCAGTAGGATTAGGAAGATAGTCGGTAGGTTTAGGAAGAAGAGTGAGTACAGGATTTGGACCAAAAGTTCTTTAGCAATAGACTTTTGGTTATAGAGTGAATGTAAATGTCAGCACATATGAAGAGACAGTCACTATGTTGAACTGGGGAAAATATGTAGAAAAGCAGATATCAATAGAAACATTACGAAATCAGGCAAAGTATAAAGTGAGGGATAGAATTAGACATTTTCAACAGTGTTGAGTTTGAATATATAAATAGGAAAAAACAAATATGTAGTCACCAATAGGATTGACAATTGACAGCATTAGGCAACCTGGATATGGATGTTTTTAGAAATCCATGTTCACTTTCCATTTAGGCTTTGGTACAATCATAAGTGTGACCTTTCCATTTTTTGTCCAGAATATTGCTGTGATAACGAGGTGACATGAGTATTTCTTTCACCATTTCTGGGAGCAATATATTGAAGATGTAATATTAGAATCGGGGTACAAAGAGGTGTACCCTGTTTCTATGAACATAGAAAAAAAGCATGAATAGACCATACTGTGAATAAATAATATAATTTTTTCAACTTTAAATAATGAATTGAACTGATATCTGAAAAATTAAAGGAAATCGTATATTGATATACAATCATTCATTCCAACCAGTTATATATCTATTGGAAATATTAGTGTTTTGGTTTATCATGAAGAGTGTGTGAGTTTTGCTTCAAAATGATTATGGAAATTCAAAATTATGTGTTTGGAAAGAAGTCTGATGAAAGGACCAGTCAAGAAACCCTGACAATACATGTGTTCTGAAGCAAGAAGTCATTAAAGTTGAAACAAATGCCTATTAATTTGTGAACTTGTGGATGCAATGTATATCCTATGATGTGCAAAAACTGAAGAAACAATAATGTACCAGTGTCGAATACAAATGAATGACAAATTACATATCATGTCCCATAGGAGTCTTTTTGCATTGATGTTAGACTGGGTCAGTTACAGTAGAGTAATTAGGATTTGTATGCACCATTCACTGAAGTTAGGTTTCAGTACTATGAAACAAATATGTATTTCAGGTGGATGAATATTTCTGAATATAATCTTGTGAAAAGTTGATTATAAATCCACATACATGTACATGAATGAATTTAGAGAGTATATATTAGACACATTTTTTCATATTTTGAAATATTTGGAGAGTATATATATATCTATGTCTATACACACACACAGACACACACAAACACAGACACACACACACACACAGACACACACACACACACAACATTCACAGACATTAAAAAGTACCAATATAAATGCCAATCGAAATTCATCAGTAAATATATATCATCCACAGATGCAAAAATATTTATTTTACTGAACATGAGTTTATGCATAACTTTGTTCTACTAGGACGTTCTCCTATAGGTTGAATTTTCATTTCCAACAGCATTTAGGAGGAGTGAACACTTCTCACAATTTGTATCTGCCAAGACAGCCACCTCACAAAAATGTATGTGTGATACCTGGTAGGATTCTATATATGCATATAAATATACATGTGTGAATAGGCTACAGAAAAGGGAAATAAGAAATCACATATTTGTTAAGCTTAAAAACACATGGAGAATATTTCAATTAAAATTTGACGAGATTTATAACTCCTACCTTATATAATGCAAATGTCAAGTCCAACTATACAACACGTCTCCTCTGAAGTGCTTGTATTTCTATTGTGTTGGGTTAAATTTCCCCATTATATTAGGATGAATAGTCTGAGTCTACTAGGTAAGTTTTAGTGTCCGGGATTCAGTACTTCAAATGGAAAATTGGAAAATGAATCCAATGTGTATGTAAATATATGCTGCACAAATATCCTCACGCTCTCATCCAGAACAATGCCTTGACATTACCTTCACCCCAAGTAAGACACAATTAGAGGAGAAGAGTTACAAAATCAGTGAATACATATCTGGAATGGAAAATGCTCAGGAGTTCACAACCTTGGAGGTGGTAGAGGAGTTTCCAAAAGTAAGGGACAGGGTAAACACTCCACAAACATGGAGCTCTGCTGGCCTAAAAACTTTTTGAGAAACAGCCTCTGAGCTTCCGCACTTGAAATATATGTTGTTTTCATGAGATTTGGCTTCCTTTGTAGTGAGACCATCAAAGCTGGGTCTGCATCTATGTGACCTGGAGGACATGGTTTCTTATTTTCCAATGAACAAGATGAAGCAGTGCTGAATCCTCTCTTTTTAGGTAAATTAAGGTCACTAGAGACTAAGTGTCTCCCCGTCTCCCCGCGTGGACTGTGAAGCCACTTTGTCCTCCTCCACTTTTTGTGGTGTTTAGGCTGCTGCAATGTGAGTTTGGTATTTGTTTCACGAAATACTAGCAGCTAAACTGGGACACAGTGCTGGAGGGAGTTCTGTCACGTGTGGTGGGTCATGGTCTGCAAGAGAATGCACCAAATAGGCTTCTATCTCTCACAGCTTGCCCCATTGCCCCCTTGTCCATATCAACCTGATTCTTAATTTTCCTCTTAAAATTCTCCATATAACAATATGCCTTTACATATAAGTGTCTGCTGGCAGCACCATGTCAGTGACAAGCCATTTGGAATCCAATGGTAGATCCACATGGCCCTACCACGGATGTTTTATCAAACACCTCCCCAGCACTGCTCTAGACCCACTACTCAGCAGGCTCCAACTTACTGGCATCTCTGTTCTACACCATTTTCATGAAACTCAGTAAATCAAGGCACTGTCTGGTATACTCATGATCAGCAATAGGACATCCAATGTTTCTCCAGTGCCACCTGGTCATAGGAATTTCAAAAATTTCATGGTATTTATCTAGCCATTTTTCAAGCATGAAGTTGGAGGCACTGTGGGTTTCAATTCATTCAGCAAACATTAAATGGTGAGGAAGCTCATTTCAATGAAATCTCTGGAGAAATCTCACAGGCAAGGCTTCCCAAAGAATGGACAAAAGATCACATTAGGCCAGGCCCATTGAGGTCTACAATGTGAGGTGCATGTGTGTTTTGACTCCCAACTATGGATGCCATTTCTTTAAGAAAAAATCATGTGATATCCTTGCTGAGATTCCCAGGCCTCTGTGGAAATCTACCCGGGGCCTAGGTCTCAGTTTCCAAGAGCGACTTTCATGCGTGGCCTCTTAAAATCCCAACAAAATTCATAGCAATGCTTCTCTGAGTTCAGTTCCAAAACCCAGTGTTTAAGGGGAATCACACCAGAGTTCAAGCCCACGTGGAACCAGTCATTTTTTCCAATGCCACACAAATGACCAACATTAAAACCAAAACACTCCCACATGGCCCTCACCTTATTCCATATAGTCAATCATCTTAACATCTGGCTGGAGGTTTCCATGAGGGGTGCAGCCCAAGACAGTGTCCAAAATCAGCTCGTTTGCCCCTCATTTGCCTAAAGTCAGGGTTGCCTGGACACCGTTGCTGTGAACCAGGAGTGAACAAATAAGCCTGTCGTTAATACTTTTATGTTTCTCCAATTTGAGGGCTACTGATTTTAGGTATCGATTCTTTAGGTGATTTAGAGTCATGCGAAAACACAAGCACCTCTGCAGGGCTTTGAAGAACTCATTTGGCTCACAGAATCCCTATTCATATTTGTTGGAGTGCAGGAACCTAACAGAGGAAGGCAAGAGTCTTCATCCACAATGAATGATATTTTTTGCCATTTTGGTTTTGGAAGCTCACATGGGATCATTCTTAAGATCCATCAGGTGCTGAGAATCTAAGTCACAGCCACACACAGACCAAGAGGCTGATAAAGACACATCCCTTTCCAAAGCAATTAAGCAAAGAACCACAGGTGAGGCCCATTAATTTCCATTTGAAAACTGTTTTCTTCAGGCTTCACAAAGGGGTTGCCTGAGGCAAAGACCTTCCTGACATTCAGTGCAACACAACAATAAGTAAGCAAATAGCCCAAAGCAGTGTTTCTGCACTAAGACTTTCCTGGTCACACTGATATCTGAGTTTTCTGAGATGCTCGCCATTCTCTTCAACTATCCTTTACATGGCCATTTCACAGAGCTTGGAGGTGGTACATATTTTGGACACAAATCCCTGAGCCCATTCTGGAGAGTGGCCAGAATTCAGGAAGAAAACAACAACTTAGAAAGATAGCAGGTGTTGCACATCGATAAGACAAGCTGCAGTCCATTCATATATTGGGCAGGATGAATTATAGGGAAGATTTATACTAGACAGGACACATCCATTAATGCATTCTCTTTTCTAATGTCTACAACAACGGACACAGTGGGATACACATAAACAGAAACACTCGCTTTGTCAAATGACTTACTAGAAACTGTCTGCTCCAAACCAAACAAACCGCCTTTTCGATCTATTCTCAGAACATGAGACAAAACAACAAACCCACACCCACTCCCACAAAGGCACCTCCTTCCCCCAAGTAGGTCTGTGACTATCCGGAGTGTCCTCTTACTGGTGGGCCATACTATGTTCCCCCGAAATGGCCTGTCTTCTCTCAGATCTTGTTTCCTTGACCAACTCTGTGAAGATGTCAGGAAAAAGTGCTTAGCTACTACCTGTTTTCTCAGGAAAGGTCCATCTTCAGAGCTCTCCTGGCATTTGGCCCTCCTCACATCATTAGGTACCAAGAAAACTGACTCTGTCCTTGGTAAATCCAAACAAGTGAGCCCACTGGGCCTGGGACTGGGACTGCCTCTGGGTGCCTGGCTTCTTGGATACCAAGTTCAGAGAGTTCCATCACCAAGGAAATGAGGTATGTCACATTCTTTGTAACTGAATGAGGTCACTGCCTTGGCAACCACTTTGTCCTAACAGTTGCTTCCAATGGTTACATAAGATGGAGGTTTCCCCTACTTCCTGTGACACTTTCATAAGGTAGAATGTATATCAACCATTGGCACCCGGGAACAGCTCTACACTCAGGCCTGGATTGTTCCACCTTGTCTACAATAAGAAGAGATAGGCAGATTCAGACACATCCCTTCATCCTGACCAGGTTGTTTGCCATGGAAGATGGCTTTTGCTCTCTCAGGAGCTTCATACCTGCCTACAACTTCTCCAGGTATCATTTGTGCATGGACATTTGAGGTTCTCATCTGGTGGAGGATCCCCAACTTTCCTGTATTGTAAGAACCCCTCTGTCCCTGCTCTTCTGTAAAATGATTGAGGGAAGAGTGTATACTTGGGGTTAAAAACAGGTTTGATTTGGTGACGAATGATTCTGTGCGATGAATAATGGGATTGGGAACCTGCAATATTTACAAGAATATAGAGGTGAAATATAAGTATGAAAAAAGAAATCTAGGTATGCTTTGCAGCCCAGAAGGGTTTTGCCCTTGATTGGGATACTTAGCTTTGAATTATGTTCTGCAAAGATGTCTCAGATAATTTGATATACAGTGGCATAGGACCTTGTACATTGGATGATTGAATTTAGAAGAGAACATCCAGTCAAAAAGGGATATTCAGTAGGATTAGGAAGATAGTCAGTAGGTTTAGGAAGACCAGTGAGTATAGGATTTGGACCAAAAGTTCTTTAGCAATAGACTTTTGGTTATAGAGTGAATGTAAATGTCAGACATATGAAGAGTCAGACACTTTGTTGAACTGGGGAAAATATGTAGAAAAGCAGATATCAATGGAAACATTACGAAATCAGGCAAAGTATAAAGTGAGGGATAGAATTAGACATTTTCAAGAGGGTTGAGTTTCAATATATAAATTAGGAGAAAACAAATATGTAGTCACCAATAGGAGTGACAATTGACAGCATTAGGCAACCTGGACATGGATGTTTTTAGAAATCCATGTTCACTTTCCATTTAGGCTTTGGTACAATCATAAGTGTGACCTTTCCATTTTTTGTCCAGAATATTACTGTGATAATGAGGTGACATGAGTATTTCTTTCACCATTTCTGGGAGCAATATATTGAAGATGTAAAATGAGAATCGGGGGTACAAATAGGTGTACCCTGTTTCTATGAACATAGAGAAAAACCACGAATAGACCATACTTGAATAAATAATATAACTTTTTTGAACTTTAAATAATGAATTGAACTGATATCTGAAAAATAAAAGGAAATTGTATATTGATATATAATAATTCATTCCAACCAGTTATATATCTAATGGAAATATTAGTGTTTTGGTTTATCATGAAGAGTGTGTGAGTTTTTCTTCAAAATGATTATGGAAATTCAAAATAATGTGTTTGGAAAGAAGTCTCATGAAAAGACCAGTCAAGAAACCCTGACAATACATGTGTTCTGAAGCAAGAAGTGATTAATGTTGAAACAAATGCCTATTAATTTGTGAACTTGTGGATGAAATGTATATCCTATGATGTGCAAAAACTGAAGAAACCATAATGCACAAGTGTCGAATACAAATGAATGACAAATTACATATCATGTCCCATAGGAGTCTACTTGCATTGATGTTAGACTGGGTCAGATACTGTGGAATAATTAGGATTTGTATGCACCCTTCACTGAAGTTAGTAGTCAGTACTAGGAAACAAATATGTATTTCAGGTGGATGAATATTTCTGATTATAATCTTCTGAAAAGTGGATTATAAATCAACATACATGAACATGAATGAATTTAGAGAGTGTATACTAGACACATATATTTCATATTTGGAAAACTTTGGAGAGTATATCTATATCTATATCTATACACACACACACACACACACACACTCACACAACACTCACAGACATTAAAAAGTACCAATATAAATGCCAATCGAAATTCATCAGTAAATATATATCATCCACAGATGCAAAAATATTTATGTTACTGAACATGAGTTTATGTATAATGTTGTTCTTCTAGGACGCTCTCTTATAGATTGAATTTTCATTTCCAACAGCATTTAGGAGGAGTGAACACTTCTCACAATTTGTATCTGCCAAGACATCCACCTTACAAAAATGTACGTGTGATACCTGGTAGGATTCTATATATGCATATAAATATACATGTGTGAATAGGCTACAGAAATTGGAAACAAGTATTCACATATTTGTTAAGTTTAAAAACACATGGAGAATATTTCAATTAAAATTTGACTAGATGTATAACTCCTACCTTATATAATGCAAATGTCAAGTCCAACTATAGAACATGTCTCCTCTGAAGTGCTTGTATTTCTATTGTGTTGGGTTAATTTTCCCCATTATATTAGGATGAATAATCTGAGTCTACTAGGTATGGGTTAGTGTCAGGGATTCAGTACTTCGAATGAAAAATTGGAAAATGAATCCAATGTGTATGTAAATATATGCTGCACACATATCCTCCCGCTCTCATCCAAAACAATGCCTTGACATTACCTTCACCCCAAGTAAGACACAATTAGAGGAGAAGAGTTACACAATCAGTGAATACATATCTGGAATGGAAAATGCTCAGGAGTTCACAACCTTGGAGGTGGTTTAGGAGTTTCCAAAAGTAAGGGACATGGTAAACACTCCACAAACATGTAACTCTGCTGGCCTAAAAACTGTTTGAGAAACTGCCTCTGAGCTTCCACACTTGAAATATATGTTGTTTTCATGAGATTTGGCTTCCTTTGTAGTGAGACCATCAAAGCTGGGTCTGCATCTATGTGACCTGGAGGACATGGTTTCTTATTTTCCAATGAACAAGATGAAGCAGTGCTGAATCCTCTCTTTATAGGTAAACTGAGGCCACTGGGGACTAAGTGTCTCCCCGTCTCCCCGTGTGGACTGTGAAGCCATTTGGTCCTCCTCCACTTTTTGTGGTTTTTAGGCTGCTGCACTGTGAGTTTGGTATTTGTTTCACGAAATACTAGCAGCTAAACTGGGACACAGTGCTGGAGGGAGTTCTGTCACGTGTGGTGGGTCAGGGTCTGCAAGAGAATGCACCAACTAGGCTTCTATCTCTCACAGCTTGCCCCATTGCCCCCTTGTCCATATCAACCTGATTCTTAATTTTCCTCTTAAAACTCTCCATATAACAAGATGACTTTTAATATAAGGGTCTGCTGGCAGCACCATGTCAGTTACAAGCCATTTGGAATCCAATGGTAGATCCACATGGCCCTACCACGGATGTTTTATCAAACACCTCCCCAGCACTGCTCTAGACCCACTACTCAGCAGGCTCCAACTTACTGGCATCTCTGTTCTACACCATTTTCATGAAACTCACTAAATCAAGGCACTGTCTGGTATACTCATGATCAGCAATAGGACATCCAATGTTTCTCCAGTGCCACCTGGTCATAGGAATTTCAAAAATTTCATGGTATTTATCTAGCCATTTTTCAAGCATGAAGTTGGAGGCACTGTGGGTTTCAATTCATTCAGCAAAGATTAAATGGTGAGGAAGATCATTTCAATGAAATCTCTGGAGAAATCTCACAGGCAAGGCTTCCCAAAGAATGGACAAAAGGTCACATTAGGCCAGGCCCATTGAGGTCTACAATGTGAGGTGCATGTGTGTTTTGACTCTCAACTATGGCTGCCATTTCTTTAAGAATAAAATCATGTGATATCCTTGCTGTGATTCCCAGGCCCCTGTAAAAATCTACCCGGGGCCTAGGTCTCAGTTTCCAAGAGCGACTTTCATGCGTGGCCTCTTAAAATCCCAACAAAATTCATAGCAATGCTTCTCTGAGTTCAGTTCCAAAACCCAGTGTTTAAGGGGAATCACACCAGAGTTCAAGCCCACGTGGAACCAGTCATTTTTTCCAATGCCACAAAAATGACCAACATTAAAACCAAAACACTCTCACATGGCCCTCACCTTATTCCATATAGTCAATCATCTTAAACTCTGGCTGGAGGTTTCCATGAGGGGTGCAGCCCAAGACAGTGTCCAAAATCAGCTCGTTTGCCCCTCATTTGCCTAAAGTCAGGGTAGCCTGGACACCGTTGCTGTGAACCAGGAGTGAACAAATAAGCCTGCCGTTAATACTTCTATGTTTCTCCAATTTGAGGGCTACTGATTTTAGGTATCGATTCTTTAGGTGATTTAGAGTCATGCGAAAACACAAGCACCTCTGCAGGGCTTTGAAGAACTCATTTGACTCACAGAATCCCTATTCATATTTGTTGGAGTGCAGGAACCTAACAGAAGAAGGCAAGAGTCTTCATCCACAATGAATGATATTTTTTGCCATTCTGGTTTTGGAAGCTCACATGGGATCATTCTTAAGATCCATCAGGTGCTGAGAATCTAAGTCACAGTCACACACAGGACCAAGAGGCTGATAAAGACACATCCCTTTCCAAAGCAATTAAGCAAAGAACCACAGGTGAGGCCCATTCATTTCCATTTGAAAACTGTTTCCTTCAGGCTTCACAAAGGGGTGGCCTGAGGCAAAGACCTTCCTGACATTCAGTGCAACACAACAATAAGTAAGCAAAAAGCCCAAAGCAGTGTTTCTGCACTGAGACTTTCCTGGTCACACTGATATCTGAGTTTTCTGAGATGCTCGCCATTCTCTTCAACTATCCTTTACATGGCCATGTCCCAGAGCTTGGAGGTGATACATATTTTGGACACAAATCCCTGAGCCCATTCTGGAGAGTGGCCAGAATTCAGGAAGAAAACAACAACTTAGAAAGATAGCAGGTGTTGCACATCGATAAGACAAGCTGCAGTCCATTCATATATTGGGCAGGATGAATTATAGGGAAGATTTATACTAGACAGGACACATCCATTAATGCATTCTCTTTTCTAATGTCTACAACAACGGACACAGTGGGATACACATAAACAGAAACACTCGCCTTGTCAAATGACTTACTAGAAACTGTCTGCTCCAAACCAAACAAACCGCCTTTTCGATCTATTCTCAGAACATGAGACAATACAACAAACCCACACCCACTCCCACAAAGGCACCTCCTTCCCCCAAGTAGGTCTGTGACTATCCGGAGTGTCCTCTGACTGGTGGGCCATACTATGTTCCCCCAAAATGGCCTGTCTTCTCTCAGATCTTGTTTCCTTGACCAACTCTGTGAAGATGTCAGGAAAAAGTGGTTAGCCACTACCTGTTTTCTCAGGAAAGGTCCATCTTCAGAGCTCTCCTGGCATTTGGCCATCCTCACATCATTAGGTACCAAAAAAACTGACTATGTCCTTGGTAAACCCAAACAAGTGAGCCCACTGGGCCTGGGACTGGGACTGCCTCTGGGTGCCTGGCTTCTTGGATACCAAGTTCAGAGAGTTCCATCACCAAGGAAATGAGGTATGTCACATTCTTTGTAACTGAATGAGGTCACTGCCTTGGCAACCACTTTGTCCTAACAGTTGCTTCCAAGGGTTACATAAGATGGAGGTTTCCCCTACTTCCTGTGACACTTTCATAAGGTAGAATGTATATCAACCATTGGCAGCCGGGAACAGCTCTCCACTCAGGCCTGGATTGTTCCACCTTGTCTACAATAAGAAGAGAGAGGCAGATTCAGACACATGCCTTCATCCTGACCAGGTTGTTTGCCATGGAAGTTGACTTTTGCTCTCTCAGGTGCTTCATACCTGCCTACAACTTCTCCAGGTATCATTTGTGCATGGACATTTGAGGTTCTCATCTGGTGGAAGATCCCCAACTTTCCTGTATTGTAAGAACCCCTCTGTCCCTGCTCTTCTGTAAAATGATTGAGGGAACAGTGTATACTTGGGGCTAAAAACAGGTTTGATTTGGTGACGAATGATTCTGTGCGATGAATAATGGGATTGGGAACCTGCAATATTTACAAGAATATAGAGGTGAAATATAAGTATGAAAAAAGAAATCTAGGTATGCTTTGAAGCCCAGAAGGGTTTTGCCCTTGATTGGGATACTTAGCTTTGAATTATGTTCTGCAAAGATGTCTCAGATAATTTGATATACAATGGCATAGGACCTTGTACATTGGATGATTGAATTTAGAAGAGAACATCCAGTCAAAAAGGGATATTCAGTAGGATTAGGAAGATAGTCGGTAGGTTTAGGAAGACGAGTGAGTATAGGATTTGGACCAAAAGTTCTTTAGCAATAGACTTTTGGTTATAGAGTGAATGTAAATATCAGCACATATGAAGAGTCAGACACTATGTTGAACTGGGGAAAATATGTAGAAAAGCAGATATCAATGGAAACATTACGAAATCAGGCAAAGTATAAAGTGAGGGATAGAATTAGACATTTTCAACAGGGTTGAGTTTCAATATATAAATTAGGAAAAAACAAATATGTACTCACCAATAGGAGTGACAATTGACTGCATTAGGCAACCTGGACATGGATGTTTTTAGAAATCCATGTTCACTTTCCATTTAGGCTTTGGTACAATCATAAGTGTGACCTTTCCATTTTTTGTCCAGAATATTACTGTGATAATGAGGTGACATGAGTATTTCTTTCACCATTTCTGGGAGCAATATATTGAAGATGTAAAATGAGAATCGGGGGTACAAATAGGTGTACCCTGTTTCTATGAACATAGAGAAAAACCACGAATAGACCATACTGTGAATAAATAATATAACTTTTTTGAACTTTAAATAATGAATTGAACTGATATCTGAAAAATAAAAGGAAATTGTATATTGATATACAATCATTCATTCCAACCAGTTATATATCTAATGGAAATATTAGTGTTTTGGTTTATCATGAAGAGTGTGTGAGTTTTGCTTCAAAATGATTATGGAAATTCAAAATAATGTGTTTGGAAAGAAGTCTCATGAAAAGACCAGTCAAGAAACCCTGACAATACATGTGTTCTGAAGCAAGAAGTGATTAATGTTGAAACAAATGCCTATTAATTTGTGAACTTGGGGATGAAATGTATATCCTATGATGTGCAAAAACTGAAGAAACAATAATGGACCAGTGTCGAATACAAATGAATGACAAATTACATATCATGTCCCATAGGAGTCTACTTGCATTGATGTTAGACTGGGTCAGATACTGTAGAATAATGAGGATTTGTATGCACCCTTCACTGAAGTTAGCAGTCAGTACTAGGAAACAAATATGTATTTCAGGTGGATGAATATTTCTGATTATAATCTTCTGAAAAGTGGATTATAAATCAACATACATGAACATGAATGAATTTAGAGAGTGTATACTAGACACATATATTTCATATTTGGAAAACTCGGAGAGTATATCTATATCTATATCTATACACACACACACACACACACACACACACACACAACACTCACAGACATTAAAAAGTACCAATATGAATGCCAATCGAAATTCATCAGTAAATATATATCATCCACAGATGCAAAAATATTTATGTTACTGAACATGAGTTTATGTATAATGTTGTTCTTCTAGGACGCTCTCTTATAGGTTGAATTTTCATTTCCAACAGCATTTAGGAGGAGTGAACACTTCTCACAATTTGTATCTGCCAAGACATCCACCTTACAAAAATGTACGTGTGATACCTGGTAGGATTCTATATATGCAAATAAATATACATGTGTGAATAAGCTACAGAAATTGGAAACAAGTATTCACATATTTGTTAAGTTTAAAAACACATGGAGAATATTTCAATTAAAATTTGACTAGATGTATAACTCCTACCTTATATAATGCAAATGTCAAGTCCAACTATAGAACATGTCTCCTCTGAAGTGCTTGTATTTCTATTGTGTTGGGTTAATTTTCCCCATTATATTAGGATGAATAATCTGAGTCTACTAGGTATGGGTTAGTGTCAGGGATTCAGTACTTCGAATGAAAAATTGGAAAATGAATCCAATGTGTATGTAAATATATGCTGCACACATATCCTCCCGCTCTCATCCAAAACAATGCCTTGACATTACCTTCACCCCAAGTAAGACACAATTAGAGGAGAAGAGTTACACAATCAGTGAATACATATCTGGAATGGAAAATGCTCAGGAGTTCACAACCTTGGAGGTGGTTTAGGAGTTTCCAAAAGTAAGGGACATGGTAAACACTCCACAAACATGTAACTCTGCTGGCCTAAAAACTTTTTGAGAAACTGCCTCTGAGCTTCCGCAATTGAAATATATGTTGTTTTCATGAGATTTGGCTTCTTTTGTAGTGAGACCATCAAAGCTGGGTCTGCATCTATGTGACCTGGAGGACATGGTTTCTTATTTTCCAATGAACAAGATGAAGCAGTGTTGAATCCTCTCTTTGTAAGTAAACTGAGGCCACTGGGGACTAAGTGTCTCCCCGTCTCCCCGTGTGGACTGTGAAGCCATTTGGTCCTCCTCCACTTTTTGTGGTTTTTAGGCTGCTGCACTGTGAGTTTGGTAGTTGTTTCACGAAATACTAGGAGCTAAACTGGGACACAGTGCTGGAGGGAGTTCTGTCACGTGTGGTGGGTCAGGGTCTGCAAGAGAATGCACCAACTAGGCTTCTATCTCTCACAGCTTTCCCCATTGCCCCCTTTTCCATATCAACCTGATTCTTAATTTTCCTCTGAAAACTCTCCATATAACAAGATGCCTTTACATATAAGGGTCTGCTGGCTGCACCATGTCAGTTACAAGCCATTTGGAATCCAATGGTAGATCCACAAGGCCCTTCCATGAATGTTTTATCAAACACCTCCCCACCACTGCTCTAGACCCACTACTCAGCAGGCTACAAACTACTGGCATCTCTGTTCTACACCATTTTCATGAAACTCAGTAAATCAAGGCACTGTCTGGTATAATCATGATCAGCAAAAGGACATCCAATGTTTCTCCAGTACCACCTGGTCATAGGTATTTCAAAAATTTCATGGTATTTATCTAGCCATTTTTCAAGCATGAAGTTGGAGGCACTGTGGGTTTCAATTCATTCAGCAAAGATTAAATGGTGAGGAAGCTCATTTCAATGAAATCTCTGGAGAAATCTCACAGGCAAGGCTTCCCAAAGAATGGACAAAAGGTCACATTAGGCCAGGCCCATTGAGGTCTACAATGTGAGGTGCATGTGTGTTTTGACTCTCAACTATGGCTGCCATTTCTTTAAGAATAAAATCATTTGATATCCTTGCTGAGATTCCCAGGCCTCTGTGGAAATCTACCCAGGGCCTAGGTCTCAGTTTCCAAGAGCGACTTTCATGCGTGGCCTCTTAAAATCCCAACAAAATTCATAGCAATGCTTCTCTGAGTTCAGTTCCAAAACCCAGTGTTTAAGGGGAATCACACCAGAGTTCAAGCCCACGTGGAACCAGTCATTTTTTCCAATGCCACACAAATTACCAACATTAAAACCAAAACACTCCCACATGGCCCTCACCTGATTCCATATAGTCAATCATTTTAAACTCTGGCTGGAGGTTTCCATGAGGGGTGCAGCCCAAGACAGTGTCCAAAATCAGCTCGTTTGCCCCTCATTTGCCTAAAGTCAGGGTAGCCTGGACACCGTTGCTGTGAACCAGGAGTGAACAAATAAGCCTGCCGTTAATACTTCCATGTTTCTCCAATTTGAGGGCTACTGATTTTAGGTATCGATTCTTTAGGTGATTTAGAGTCATGCGAAAACACAAGCACCTCTGCAGGGCTTTGAAGAACTCATTTGACTCACAGAATCCCTATTCATATTTGTTGGAGTGCAGGAACCTAACAGAGGAAGGCAAGAGTCTTCATCCACAATGAATGATATTTTTTGCCATTCTGGTTTTGGAAGCTCACATGGGATCATTCTTAAGATCCATCAGGTGCTGAGAATCTAAGTCACAGCCACACACAGGACCAAGAGGCTGATAAAGACACATCCCTTTCCAAAGCAATTAAGCAAAGAACCACAGGTGAGGCCCATTCATTTCCATTTGAAAACTGTTTTCTTCAGGCTTCACAAAGGGGTGGCCTGAGGCAAAGACCTTCCTGACATTCAGTGCAACACAACAATAAGTAAGCAAAAAGCCCAAAGCAGTGTTTCTGCACTAAGACTTTCCTGGTCACACTGATTTCTGAGTTTTCTGAGATGCTCGCCATTCTCTTCAACTATCCTTTACATGGCCATGTCACAGAGCTTGGAGGTGATACATATAGTGGACACAAATCCCTGAGCCCATTCTGGAGAGTGGCCAGAATTCAGGAAGAAAACAACAACTTAGAAAGATAGCAGGTGTTGCTCATCGATAAGACAAGCTTCAGTCCATTCATATATTGGGCAGGATGAATTATAGGGAAGATTTATACTAGACAGGACACATCCATTAATGCATTCTCTTTTCTAATGTCTACAACAACGGACACAGTGGGATACACATAAACAGAAACACTCACCTTGTCAAATGACTTACTAGAAACTGTCTGCTCCAAACCAAACAAACCACCTTTTCGATCTATTCTCAGAACATGAGACAATACAACAAACCCACACCCACTCCCACAAAGGCACCTCCTTCCCCCAAGTAGGTCTGTGAGTATCCGGAGTGTCCTCTGACTGGTGGGCCATACTATGTTCCCCCGAAATGGCCTGTCTTCTCTCAGATCTTGTTTCCTTGACCAACTCTGTGAAGATGTCAGGAAAAAGTGGTTAGCCACTACCTGTTTTCTCAGGAAAGGTCCATCTTCAGAGCTCTCCTGGCATTTGGCCATCCTCACATCATTAGGTACCAAGAAAACTGACTCTGTCCTTGGTAAATCCAAACAAGTGAGCCCACTGGGCCTGGGACTGGGACTGCCTCTGGGAGCCTGGCTTCTTGGATACCAAGTTCAGAGAGTTCCATCACCAAGGAAATGAGGTATGTCACATTTTTGGAACTGAATGAGGTCACAGCCTTGGTAACCACTTTGTCCTAACAGTTGCTTCCAAGGGTTACATAAGATGGAGGTTTCCCCTACTTCCTGTGACACTTTCATAAGGTAGAATGTATATCAACCATTGGCACCCGGGAACAGCTCTCCACTCAGGCCTGGATTGTTCCACCTTGTCTACAATAAGAAGAGAGAGGCAGATTCAGACACTTCCCTTCATCCTGACCAGGTTGTTTGCCATGGAAGATGACTTTTGCTCTCTCAGGTGCTTCATACCTGCCTACAACTTCTCCAGGTATCATTTGTGCATGGACATTTGAGGTTCTCATCTGATGGAAGATCCCCAACTTTCCTGTATTGTAAGAACCCCTCTGTCCCTGCTCTTCTGTAAAATGATTGAGGGAACAGTGTATACTTGGGGTTAAAAACAGGTTTGATTTTGTGACGAATGATTCTGTGCGATGAATAATGGCATTGGGAACGTGCAATATTTACAAGAATATAGAGGTGAAATATAAGTATGAAAACAGAAATCTAGGTATGATTTGAAGCCCAGAAGGGTTTTGCCCTTGATTGAGATACTTAGCTTTGAATTATGTTCTGCAAAGATGTCTCAGATAATTCGAATTACAATGGCATAGGACGTTGTACATTGGATGATAGAATTTAGAAGAGAACATCCGGTCAAAAAGGGATATTCAGTAGGATTAGGAAGATAGTCGGTAGGTTTAGGAAGAAGAGTGAGTACAGGATTTGGACCAAAAGTTCTTTAGCAATAGACTTTTGGTTATAGAGTGAATGTAAATGTCAGCACATATAAAGAGTCAGTCACTATGTTGAACTGGGGAAAATATGTAGAAAAGCAGATATCAATAGAAACATTACGAAATCAGGCAAAGTATAAAGTGAGGGATAGAATTAGACATTTTCAACAGTGTTGAGTTTGAATATATAAATAGGAAAAAACAAATATGTAGTCACCAATAGGAGTGACAATTGACTGCATTAGGCAACCTGGACATGGATGTTTTTAGAAATCCATGTTCACTTTCCATTTAGGCTTTGGTAGAGTCATAAGTGTGACCTTTCCATTTTTTGTCCAGAATATTACTGTGATAATGAGGTGACATGAGTATTTCTTTCACCATTTCTGGGAGCAATATATTGAAGATGTAATATTAGAATCGGGGTACAAAGAGGTGTACCCTGTTTCTATGAACATAGAAAAAAAGCATGAATAGACCATACTGTGAATAAATAATATAATTTTTTCAACTTTAAATAATGAATTGAACTGATATTTGAAAAATTAAAGGAAATCGTATATTTATATACAATCATTCATTCCAACCAGTTATATATCTATTGGAAATATTAGTGTTTTGGTTTATCATGAAGAGTGTGTGAGTTTTGCTTCAAAATGATTATGGAAATTCAAAATTATGTGTTTGGAAAGAAGTCTGATGAAAAGACCAGTCAAGAAACCCTGACAATACATGTGTTCTGAAGCAAGAAGTGATTAAAGTTGAAACAAATGCCTATTAATTTGTGAACATGTGGATGCAATGTATATCCTATGATATGCAAAAACTGAAGAAACAATAATGTACCAGTGTCGAATACAAATGAATGACAAATTACATATCATGTCCCATAGGAGTCTTCTTGCATTGATGTTAGACTGGGTCAGTTACTGTAGAGTAATTAGGATTTGTATGTACCATTCACTGAAGTTAGGTTTCAGTACTATGAAACAAATATGTATTTCAGGTGGATGAATATTTCTGATTATAATCTTGTGAAAAGTTGATTATAAATCCACATACATGTACATGAATGAATTTAGAGAGTATATATTAGACACATTTTTTAATATTTTGAAAAATTTGGAGAGTATATATATATCTATGTCTATACACACACACAGACACACACACACACACAGACACACACACACACACAGACACACATACACACACAACATTCACAGACATTAAAAAGTACCAATATAAATGCCAATCGAAATTCATCAGTAAATATATATCATCCACAGATGCAAAAATATTTATTTTACTGAACATGAGTTTATGCATAATTTTGTTCTACTAGGACGTTCTCCTATAGGTTGAATTTTCATTTCCAACAGCATTTAGGAGGAGTGAACACTTCTCACAATTTGTATCTGCCAAGACAGCCACCTCACAAAAATGTATGTGTGATACCTGGTAGGATTCTATATATGCATATAAATATATATGTGTGAATAGGCTACAGAAAAAGGAAAAAAGAATTCACATATTTGTTAAGTTTAAAAAGAGATGGAGAATATTTCAATTAAAATTTGACGAGATTTATAACTCCTACCTTATATAATGCAAATGTCAAGTCCAACTATACAACATGTCTCCTCTGAAGTGCTTGTATTTCTATTGTGTTGGGTTAAATTTCCCCATTATATTAGGATGAATAGTCTGAGTCTACTAGGTAAGTTTTAGTGTCCGGGATTCAGTACTTCAAATGGAAAATTGGAAAATGAATCCATTGTGTATGTAAATATATGCTGCACAAATATCCTCACGCTCTTATCCAGAACAATGACATGACATTACCTTCACCCCAAGTAAGACACAATTAGAGGAGAAGAGTTACAAAATCAGTGAATACATATCTGGAATGGAAAATGCTCAGGAGTTCACAACCTTGGAGGTGGTAGAGGAGTTTCCAAAACTAAGGGACAGGGTAAACACTCCACAAACATGGAGCTCTGCTGGCCTAAAAACTTTTTGAGAAACTGCCTCTGAGCTTCCGCACTTGAAATATATGTTGTTTTCATGAGATTTGGCTTCCTTTGTAGTGAGACCATCAAAGCTGGGTCTGCATCTATGTGACCTGGAGGACATGGTTTCTTATTTTCCAATGAACAAGATGAAGCAGTGCTGAATCCTCTATTTTTAGGTAAATTAAGGTCACTAGAGACTAAGTGTCTCCCCGTCTCCCCGTGTGGACTGTGAAGCCATTTGGTCCTCCTCCACTTTTTGTGGTGTTTAGGCTGCTGCACTGTGAGTTTGGTATTTGTTTCACGAAATACTAGCAGCTAAACTGGGACACAGTGCTGGAGGGAGTTCTGTCACGTGTGGTGGGTCAGGGTCTGCAAGATAATGCACCAACTAGGCTTCTATCTCTCACAGCTTGCCCCATTGCCCCCTTGTCCATATCAACCTGATTCTTAATTTTCCTCTTAAAACTCTCCATATAACAAGATGCCTTTACATATAAGGGTCTGCTGGCAGCACCATGTCAGTTACAAGCCATTTGGAATCCAATGGTAGATCCACATGGCCCTACCACGGATGTTTTATCAAACACCTCCCCAGCACTGCTCTAGACCCACTACTCAGCAGGCTCCAACTTACTGGCATCTCTGTTCTACACCATTTTCATGAAACTCAGTAAATCAAGGCACTGTCTGGTATACTCATGATCAGCAATAGGACATCCAATGTTTCTCCAGTGCCACCTGGTCATAGGAATTTCAAAAATTTCATGGTATTTATCTAGCCATTTTTCAAGCATGAAGTTGGAGGCACTGTGGGTTTCAATTCATTCAGCAAACATTAAATGGTGAGGAAGCTCATTTCAATGAAATCTCTGGAGAAATCTCACAGGCAAGGCTTCCCAAAGAATGGACAAAAGGTCACATTAGGCCAGGCCCATTGAGGTATACAATGTGAGGTGCATGTGTGTTTTGACTCTCAACTATGGCTGCCATTTCTTTAAGAATAAAATCATGTGATATCCTTGCTGAGATTCCCAGGCCTCTGTGGAAATCTACCCGGGGCCTAGGTCTCAGTTTCCAAGAGCGACTTTCATGCGTGGCCTCTGAAAATCCCAACAAAATTCATAGCAATGCTTCTCTTAGTTCAGTTCCAAAACCCAGTGTTTAAGGGGAATCACACCAGAGTTCAAGCCCACGTGGAACCAGTCATTTTTTCCAATGCCACACAAATGACCAACATTAAAACCCAAACACTCCCACATGGCCCTCACCTTATTCCATATAGTCAATCATCTTAAACTCTGGCTGGAGGTTTCCATGAGGGGTGCAGCCCAAGACAGTGTCCAAAATCAGCTTGTTTGCCCCCATTTGCCTATAGTCAGGGTAGCCTAGACACCGTTGCTGTGAACCAGGAGTGAACAAATAAGCCTGCCGTTAATACTTCTATGTTTCTCCAATTTGAGGGCTACTGATTTTAGGTATCGATTCTTCAGGTGATTTAGAGTCATGCGAAAACACAAGCACCTCTGCAGGGCTTTGAAGAACTCATTTGACTCACAGAATCCCTATTCATATTTGTTGGAGTGCAGGAACCTAACAGAGGAAGGCAAGAGTCTTCCTCCACAATGAATGATATTTTTTGCCATTCTGGTTTTGGAAGCTCACATGGGATCATTCTTAAGATCCATCAGGTGCTGAGAATCTAAGTCACAGCCACACACAGGACCAAGAGGCTGATAAAGACACATCCCTTTCCAAAGCAATTAAGCAAAGAACCACAGGTGAGGCCCATTCATTTCCAATTGAAAACTGTTTTCTTCAGGCTTCACAAAGGGGTGGCCTGAGGCAAAGACCTTCCTGACATTCAGTGCAACACAACAATAAGTAAGCAAAAAGCCCAAAGCAGTGTTTCTGCACTGAGACTTTCCTGGTCACACTGATATCTGAGTTTTCTGAGATGCTCGCCATTCTCTTCAACTATCCTTTACATGGCCATGTCACAGAGCTGGGAGGTGATACATATTTTGGACACAAATCCCTGAGCCCATTCTGGAGAGTGGCCAGAATTCAGGAAGAAAACAACAACTTAGAAAGATAGCAGGTGTTGCACATCGATAAGACAAGCTGCAGTCCATTCATATATTGGGCAGGATGAATTATAGGGAAGATTTATACTAGACAGGACACATCCATTAATGCATTCTCTTTTCTAATGTCTACAACAACGGACACAGTGGGATACACATAAACAGAAACACTCGCCTTGTCAAATGACTTACTAGAAACTGTCTGCTCCAAACCAAACAAACCGCCTTTTCGATCTATTCTCAGAACATGAGACAATACAACAAACCCACACCCACTCCCACAAAGGCACCTCCTTCCCCCAAGTAGGTCTGTGACTATCTGGAGTGTCCTCTGACTGGTGGGCCATACTATGTTCCCCCAAAATGGCCTGTCTTCTCTCAGATCTTGTTTCCTTGACCAACTCTGTGAAGATGTCAGGAAAAAGTGGTTAGCCACTATCTGTTTTCTCAGGAAAGGTCCATCTTCAGAGCTCTCCTGGCATTTGGCCATCCTCACATCATTAGGTACCAAGAAAACTGACTCTGTCCTTGGTAAATCCAAACAAGTGAGCCCACTGGGCCTGGGACTGGGACTGCCTCTGGGTGCATGGCTTCTTGGATACCAAGTTCAGAGAGTTTCATCACCAAGGAAATGAGGTATGTCACATTCTTTGGAACTGAATGAGGTCACTGCCTTGGCAACCACTTTGTCCTAACAGTTGCTTCCAAGGGTTACATAAGATGGAGGTTTCCCCTACTTCCTGTGACACTTTCATAAGGTAGAATGTATATCAACCATTGGCACCCGGGAACAGCTCTCCACTCAGGCCTGGATTGTTCCACCTTGTCTACAATAAGAAGAGAGAGGCAGATTCAGACACATGCCTTCATCCTGACCAGGTTGTTTGCCATGGAAGTTGACTTTTGCTCTCTCAGGTGCTTCATACCTGCCTACAACTTCTCCAGGTATCATTTGTGCATGGACATTTGAGGTTCTCATCTGGTGGAAGATCCCCAACTTTCCTGTATTGTAAGAACCCCTCTGTCCCTGCTCTTCTGTAAAATGATTGAGGGAAGAGTGTATACTTGGGGTTAAAAACAGGTTTGATTTGGTGACGAATGATTCTGTGCGATGAATAATGGGATTGGGAACCTGCAATATTTACAAGAATATAGAGGTGAAATATAAGTATGAAAAAAGAAATCTAGGTATGCTTTGAAGCCCAGAAGGGTTTTGCCCTTGATTGGGATACTTAGCTTTGAATTATGTTCTGCAAAGATGTCTCAGATAATTTGATATACAATGGCATAGGACCTTGTACATTGGATGATTGAATTTAGAAGAGAACATCCAGTCAAAAAGGGATATTCAGTAGGATTAGGAAGATAGTCGGTAGGTTTAGGAAGACGAGTGAGTATAGGATTTGGACCAAAAGTTCTTTAGCAATAGACTTTTGGTTATAGAGTGAATGTAAATGTCAGCACATATGAAGAGTCAGACACTATGTTGAACTGGGGAAAATATGTAGAAAAGCAGATATCAATGGAAACATTACGAAATCAGGCAAAGTATAAAGTGAGGGATAGAATTAGACATTTTCAACAGGGTTGAGTTTCAATATATAAATTAGGATAAAACAAATATGTAGTCACCAATAGGAGTGACAATTGACAGCATTAGGAAACCTGGACATGGATGTTTTTAGAAATCCATGTTCACTTTCCATTTAGGCTTTGGTACAATCATAAGTGTGACCTTTCCATTTTGTGTCCAGAATATTACTGTGATAATGAGGTGACATGAGTATTTCTTTCACCATTTCTGGGAGCAATATATTGAAGATGTAAAATTAGAATCGGGGGTACAAATAGGTGTACCCTGTTTCTATGAACATAGAGAAAAACCACGAATAGACCATACTGTGAATAAATAATATAACTTTTTTGAACTTTAAGTAATGAATTGAACTGATATCTGAAAAATAAAAGGAAATTGTATATTGATATACAATCATTCATTCCAACCAGTTATATATCTAATGGAAATATTAGTGTTTTGGTTTATCATGAAGAGTGTGTGAGTTTTGCTTCAAAATGATTATGGAAATTCAAAATAATGTGTTTGGAAAGAAGTCTCATGAAAAGACCAGTCAAGAAACCCTGACAATACATGTGTTCTGAAGCAAGAAGTGATTAATGTTGAAACAAATGCCTATTAATTTGTGAACTTGTGGATGAAATGTATATCCTATGATGTGCAAAAACTGAAGAAACCATAATGCACCAGTGTCGAATACAAATGAATGACAAATTACATATCATGTCCCATAGGAGTCTACTTGCATTGATGTTAGACTGGGTCAGATACTGTAGAGTAATTAGGATTTGTATGCACCCTTCACTGAAGTTAGTAGTCAGTACTAGGAAACAAATATGTATTTCAGGTGGATGAATATTTCTGATTATAATCTTGTGAAAAGTTGATTATAAATCAACATACATGAACATGAATGAATTTAGAGAGTGTATACTAGACACATATATTTCATATTTGGAAAACTTTGGAGAGTATATCTATATCTATATCTATACACACACACACACACACACACACACACACACACACACAACACTCACAGACATTAAAAAGTACCAATATAAATGCCAATCGAAATTCATCAGTAAATATATATCATCCACAGATGCAAAAATATTTATGTTACTGAACATGAGTTTATGTATAATGTTGTTCTTCTAGGACGCTCTCTTATAGGTTGAATTTTCATTTCCAACAGCATTTAGGAGGAATGAACACTTCTCACAATTTGTATCTGCCAAGACATCCACCTTACAAAAATGTACGTGTGATACCTGGTAGGATTCTATATATGCATATAAATATACATGTGTGAATAAGCTACAGAAATTGGAAACAAGTATTCACATATTTGTTAAGTTTAAAAACACATGGAGAATATTTCAATTAAAATTTGACTAGATGTATAACTCCTACCTTATATAATGCAAATGTCAAGTCCAACTATAGAATATGTCTCCTCTGAAGTGCTTGTATTTCTATTGTGTTGGGTTAATTTTCCCCATTATACTAGGATGAATAGTCTGAGTCTACTAGGTATGGGTTAGTGTCAGGGATTCAGTACTTCGAATGAAAAATTGGAAAATGAATCCAATGTGTATGTAAATATATGCTGCACAAATATCCTCCCGCTCTCATCCAAAACAATGCCTTGACATTACCTTCACCCCAAGTAAGACACAATTAGAGGAGAAGAGTTACAAAATCAGTGAATACATATCTGGAATGGAAAATGCTCAGGAGTTCACAACCTTGGAGGTGGTTTAGGAGTTTCCAAAAGTAAGGGACATGGTAAACACTCCACAAACATGTAACTCTGCTGGCCTAAAAACTTTTTGAGAAACTGCCTCTGAGCTTCCACAATTGAAATATATGTTGTTTTCATGAGATTTGGCTTCTTTTGTAGTGAGACCATCAAAGCTGGGTCTGCATCTATGTGACCTGGAGGACATGGTTTCTTATTTTCCAATGAACAAGATGAAGCACTGCTGAATCCTCTCTTTATAGGTAAACTGAGGCCACTGGGGACTAAGTGTCTCCCCGTCTCCCCGTGTGGACTGTGAAGCCATTTGGTCCTCCTCCACTTTTTGTGGTTTTTAGGCTGCTGCACTGTGAGTTTGGTATTTGTTTCACGAAATACTAGCAGCTAAACTGGGACACAGTGCTGGAGGGAGTTCTGTCACGTGTGGTGGGTCAGGGTCTGCAAGTGAATGCACCAACTAGGCTTCTATCTCTCACAGCTTGCCCCATTGCCCCTTTGTCCATATCAACCTGATTCTTAATTTTCCTCTTAAAACTCTCCATATGACAAGATGCCTTTACATATAAGGGTCTGCTGGCAGCACAATGTCAGTTACAAGCCATTTGGAATCCAATGGTAGATCCACATGGCCCTACCACGGATGTTTTATCAAACACCTCCCCAGCACTGCTCTAGACCCACTACTCAGCAGGCTCCAACTTACTGGCATCTCTGTTCTACACCATTTTCATGAAACTCACTAAATCAAGGCACTGTCTGGTATACTCATGATCAGCAATAGGACATCCAATGTTTCTCCAGTGCCACCTGGTCATAGGAATTTCAAAAATTTCATGGTATTTATCTAGCCATTTTTCAAGCATGAAGTTGGAGGCACTTTGGGTTTCAATTCATTCAGCAAAGATTAAATGGTGAGGAAGCTCATTTCAATGAAATCTCTGGAGAAATCTCACAGGCAAGGCTTCCCAAAGAATGGACAAAAGTCATATTAGGCCAGGCCCATTGAGGTCTACAATGTGAGGAGCATGTGTGTTTTGACTCTCAACTATGGCTGCCATTTCTTTAAGAATAAAATCATGTGATATCCTTGCTGAGATTCCCAGGCCTCTGTGGAATTCTACCCAGGGCCTAGGTCTCAGTTTCCAAGAGCGACTTTCATGCGTGACCTCTTAAAATCCCAACAAAATTCATAGCAATGCTTCCTTGACTTTCAGTTCCAAAACCCAGTGTTTAAGGGGAATCACACCAGAGTTCAAGCCCACGAGTAACCAGTCATTTTTTCTAATGCCACACAAATGACCAACATTAAAACCAAAACACTCCCACATGGCCCTCACCTTATTCCATATAGTCAATCATCTTAAACTCTGGCTGGAGGTTTCCATGAGGGGTGCAGCCCAAGACAGTGTCCAAAATCAGCTCGTTTGCCCCTCATTTGTTGCACATCGATAAGACAAGCTACAATCCATTCATATATTGGGCAGGATGAATTATAGGGAAGATTTATACTAGACAGGACACATCCATTAATGCATTCTCTTTTCTAATGTCTACAACAACAGACACAGTGGGATACACATAAACAGAAACACTCGCCTTGTCAAATGACTTACTAGAAACTGTCTGCTCCAAACCAAACAAACCGCCTTTTCGATCTATTCTCAGAACATGAGACAAAACAACAAACCCACACCCACTCCCACAAAGGCACCTCCTTCCCCCAAGTAGGTCTGTGACTATCCGGAGTGTACTCTGACTGGTGGGCCATACTATGTTCCCCCGAAATGGCCTGTCTTCTCTCAGATCTTGTTTCCTTGACCAACTCTGTGAAGATGTCAGGAAAAAGTGGTTAGCCACTACCTGTTTTCTCAGGAAAGGTCCATCTTCAGAGCTCTCCTGGCAATTGGCCATCCTCACATCATTAGGTACCAAGAAAACTGACTCTGTCCTTGGTAAATCCAAACAAGTGAGCCCACTGGGCCTGGGACTGGGACTGCCTCTGGGTGCCTGGCTTCTTGGATACCAAGTTCAGAGAGTTCCATCACCAAGGAAATGAGGTATGTCACATTCTTTGGAACTGAATGAGGTCACTGCCTTGGCAACCACTTTGTCCTAACAGTTGCTTCCAAGGGTTACATAAGATGGAGGTTTCCCCTACTTCCTGTGACACTTTCATAAGGTAGAATGTATATCAACCATTGGCACCCGGGAACAGCTCTCCACTCAGGCCTGGATTGTTCCACCTTGTCTACAATAAGAAGCGAGAGGCAGATTCAGACACATCCCTTCATCCTGACCAGGTTGTTTGCCATGGAAGATGACTTTTGCTCTCTCAGGTGCTTCATACCTGCCTAAAAATTCTCCAGGTATCATTTGTGCATGGACATTTGAGGTTCTCATCTGGTGGAAGATCCCCAACTTTCCTGTATTGTAAGAACCCCTCTGTCCCTGCTCTTCTGTAAAATGATTGAGGGAAGAGTGTATACTTGGGGTTAAAAACAGGTTTGATTTGGTGACGAATGATTCTGTGCGATGAATAATGGGATTGGGAACCTGCAATATTTACAAGAATATAGAGGTGAAATATAAGTATGAAAAAAGAAATCTAGGTATGCTTTGAAGCCCAGAAGGGTTTTGCCCTTGATTGGGATACTTAGCTTTGAATTATGTTCTGCAAAGATGTCTCAGATAATTTGATATACAATGGCATAGGACCTTGTACATTGGATGATTGAATTTAGAAGAGAACATCCAGTCAAAAAGGGATATTCAGTAGGATTAGGAAGATAGTCGGTAGGTTTAGGAAGACGAGTGAGTATAGGATTTGGACCAAAAGTTCTTTAGCAATAGACTTTTGGTTATAGAGTGAATGTAAATGTGAGCACATATGAAGAGTCAGACACTATGTTGAACTGGGGAAAATATGTAGAAAAGCAGATATCAATGGAAACATTACGAAATCAGGCAAAGTATAAAGTGAGGGATAGAATTAGACATTTTCAACAGGGTTGAGTTTCAATATATAAATTAGGAAAAAACAAATATGTAGTCACCAATAGGAGTGACAATTGACAGCATTAGGAAACCTGGACATGGATGTTTTTAGAAATCCATGTTCACTTTCCATTTAGGCTTTGGTACAATCATAAGTGTGACCTTTCCATTTTGTGTCCAGAATATTACTGTGATAATGAGGTGACATGAGTATTTCTTTCACCATTTCTGGGAGCAATATATTGAAGATGTAAAATTAGAATCGGGGGTACAAATAGGTGTACCCTGTTTCTATGAACATAGAGAAAAACCACGAATAGACCATACTGTGAATAAATAATATAACTTTTTTGAACTTTAAGTAATGAATTGAACTGATATCTGAAAAATAAAAGGAAATTGTATATTGATATACAATCATTCATTCCAACCAGTTATATATCTAATGGAAATATTAGTGTTTTGGTTTATCATGAAGAGTGTGTGAGTTTTGCTTCAAAATGATTATGGAAATTCAAAATAATGTGTTTGGAAAGAAGTCTCATGAAAAGACCAGTCAAGAAACCCTGACAATACATGTGTTCTGAAGCAAGAAGTGATTAATGTTGAAACAAATGCCTATTAATTTGTGAACTTGTGGATGAAATGTATATCCTATGATGTGCAAAAACTGAAGAAACCATAATGCACCAGTGTCGAATACAAATGAATGACAAATTACATATCATGTCCCATAGGAGTCTACTTGCATTGATGTTAGACTGGGTCAGATACTGTAGAATAATTAGGATTTGTATGCACCCTTCACTGAAGTTAGTAGTCAGTACTAGGAAACAAATATGTATTTCAGGTGGATGAATATTTCTGATTATAATCTTGTGAAAAGTTGATTATAAATCAACATACATGAACATGAATGAATTTAGAGAGTGTATACTAGACACATATATTTCATATTTGGAAAACTTTGGAGAGTATATCTATATCTATATCTATACACAAACACACACACACACACACACACACACACAACACTCACAGACATTAAAAAGTACCAATATAAATGCCAATCGAAATTCATCAGTAAATATATATCATCCACAGATGCAAAAATATTTATGTTACTGAACATGAGTTTATGTATAATGTTGTTCTTCTAGGACGCTCTCTTATAGGTTGAATTTTCATTTCCAACAGCATTTAGGAGGAGTGAACACTTCTCACAATTTGTATCTGCCAAGACATCCACCTTACAAAAATGTACGTGTGATACCTGGTAGGATTCTATATATGCATATAAATATACATGTGTGAATAAGCTACAGAAATTGGAAACAAGTATTCACATATTTGTTAAGTTTAAAAACACATGGAGAATATTTCAATTAAAATTTGACTAGATGTATAACTCCTACCTTATATAATGCAAATGTCAAGTCCAACTATAGAACATGTCTCCTCTGAAGTGCTTGTATTTCTATTGTGTTGGGTTAATTTTCCCCATTATACTAGGATGAATAGTCTGAGTCTACTAGGTATGGGTTAGTGTCAGGGATTCAGTACTTCGAATGAAAAATTGGAAAATGAATCCAATGTGTATGTAAATATATGCTGCACAAATATCCTCCCGCTCTCATCCAAAACAATGCCTTGACATTACCTTCACCCCAAGTAATACACAATTAGAGGAGAAGAGTTACAAAATCAGTGAATACATATCTGGAATGGAAAATGCTCAGGAGTTCACAACCTTGGAGGTGGTTTAGGAGTTTCCAAAAGTAAGGGACATGGTAAACACTCCACAAACATGTAACTCTGCTGGCCTAAAAACTTTTTGAGAAACTGCCTCTGAGCTTCCACAATTGAAATATATGTTGTTTTCATGAGATTTGGCTTCTTTTGTAGTGAGACCATCAAAGCTGGGTCTGCATCTATGTGACCTGGAGGACATGGTTTCTTATTTTCCAATGAACAAGATGAAGCAGTGCTGAATCCTCTCTTTATAGGTAAACTGAGGCCACTGGGGACTAAGTGTCTCCCCGTCTCCCCGTGTGGACTGTGAAGCCATTTGGTCCTCCTCCACTTTTTGTGGTTTTTAGGCTGCTGCACTGTGAGTTTGGTATTTGTTTCACGAAATACTAGCAGCTAAACTGGGACACAGTGCTGGAGGGAGTTCTGTCACGTGTGGTGGGTCAGGGTCTGCAAGTGAATGCACCAACTAGGCTTCTATCTCTCACAGCTTGCCCCATTGCCCCTTTGTCCATATCAACCTGATTCTTAATTTTCCTCTTAAAACTCTCCATATGACAATATGCCTTTACATATAAGGGTCTGCTGGCAGCACCATGTCAGTTACAAGCCATTTGGAATCCAATGGTAGATCCACATGGCCCTACCACGGATGTTTTATCAAACACCTCCCCAGCACTGCTCTAGACCCACTACTCAGCAGGCTCCAACTTACTGGCATCTCTGTTCTACACCATTTTCATGAAACTCAGTAAATCAAGGCACTGTCTGGTATACTCATGATCAGCAATAGGACATCCAATGTTTCTCCAGTGCCACCTGGTCATAGGAATTTCAAAAATTTCATGGTATTTATCTAGCCATTTTTCAAGCATGAAGTTGGAGGCACTGTGGGTTTCAATTCATTCAGCAAAGATTAAATGGTGAGGAAGCTCATTTCAATGAAATCTCTGGAGAAATCTCACAGGCAAGGCTTCCCAAAGAATGGACAAAAGTCATATTAGGCCAGGCCCATTGAGGTCTACAATGTGAGGAGCATGTGTGTTTTGACTCTCAACTATGGCTGCCATTTCTTTAAGAATAAAATCATGTGATATCCTTGCTGAGATTCCCAGGCCTCTGTGGAATTCTACCCAGGGCCTAGGTCTCAGTTTCCAAGAGCGACTTTCATGCGTGACCTCTTAAAATCCCAACAAAATTCATAGCAATGCTTCCTTGACTTTCAGTTCCAAAACCCAGTGTTTAAGGGGAATCACACCAGAGTTCAAGCCCACGAGGAACCAGTCATTTTTTCTAATGCCACACAAATGACCAACATTAAAACCAAAACACTCCCACATGGCCCTCACCTTATTCCATATAGTCAATCATCTTAAACTCTGGCTGGAGGTTTCCATGAGGGGTGCAGCCCAAGACAGTGTCCAAAATCAGCTCGTTTGCCCCTCATTTGTTGCACATCGATAAGACAAGCTACAATCCATTCATATATTGGGCAGGATGAATTATAGGGAAGATTTATACTAGACAGGACACATCCATTAATGCATTCTCTTTTCTAATGTCTACAACAACAGTCACAGTGGGATACACATAAACAGAAACACTCGCCTTGTCAAATGACTTACTAGAAACTGTCTGCTCCAAACCAAACAAACCGCCTTTTCGATCTATTCTCAGAACATGAGACAAAACAACAAACCCACACCCACTCCCACAAAGGCACCTCCTTCCCCCAAGTAGGTCTGTGACTATCCGGAGTGTACTCTGACTGGTGGGCCATACTATGTTCCCCCGAAATGGCCTGTCTTCTCTCAAATCTTGTTTCCTTGACCAACTCTGTGAAGATGTCAGGAAAAAGTGGTTAGCCACTACCTGTTTTCTCAGGAAAGGTCCATCTTCAGAGCTCTCCTGGCATTTGGCCATCCTCACATCATTAGGTACCAAGAAAACTGACTCTGTCCTTGGTAAATCCAAACAAGTGAGCCCACTGGGCCTGGGACTGGGACTGCCTCTGGGTGCCTGGCTTCTTGGATACCAAGTTCAGAGAGTTCCATCACCAAGGAAATGAGGTATGTCACATTCTTTGGAACTGAATGAGGTCACTGCCTTGGCAACCACTTTGTCCTAACAGTTGCTTCCAAGGGTTACATAAGATGGAGGTTTCCCCTACTTCTTGTGACACTTTCATAAGGTAGAATGTATATCAACCATTGGCACCCGGGAACAGCTCTCCATTCAGGCCTGGATTGTTCCACCTTGTCTACAATAAGAAGCGAGAGGCAGATTCAGACACATCCCTTCATCCTGACCAGGTTGTTTGCCATGGAAGATGACTTTTGCTCTCTCAGGTGCTTCATACCTGCCTACAACTTCTCCAGGTATCATTTGTGCATGGACATTTGAGGTTCTCATCTGGTGGAAGATCCCCAACTTTCCTGTATTGTAAGAACCCCTCTGTCCCTGCTCTTCTGTAAAATGATTGAGGGAACAGTGTATACTTGGGGTTAAAAACAGGTTTGATTTGGTGACGAATGATTCTGTGCGATGAATAATGGGATTGGGAACCTGCAATATTTACAAGAATATAGAGGTGAAATATAAGTATGAAAAAAGAAATCTAGGTATGCTTTGAAGCCCAGAAGGGTTTTGCCCTTGATTGGGATACTTAGCTTTGAATTATGTTCTGCAAAGATGTCTCAGATAATTTGATATACAATGGCATAGGACCTTGTACATTGGATGATTGAATTTAGAAGAGAACATCCAGTCAAAAAGGGATATTCAGTAGGATTAGGAAGATAGTCGGTAGGTTTAGGAAGACGAGTGAGTATAGGATTTGGACCAAAAGTTCTTTAGCAATAGACTTTTGGTTATAGAGTGAATGTAAATGTCAGCACATATGAAGAGTCAGACACTATGTTGAACTGGGGAAAATATGTAGAAAAGCAGATATCAATGGAAACATTACGAAATCAGGCAAAGTATAAAGTGAGGGATAGAATTAGACATTTTCAACAGGGTTGAGTTTCAATATATAAATTAGGAAAAAACAAATATGTAGTCACCAATAGGAGTGACAATTGACAGCATTAGGAAACCTGGACATGGATGTTTTTAGAAATCCATGTTCACTTTCCATTTAGGCTTTGGTACAATCATAAGTGTGACCTTTCCATTTTGTGTCCAGAATATTACTGTGATAATGAGGTGACATGAGTATTTCTTTCACCATTTCTGGGAGCAATATATTGAAGGTGTAAAATTAGAATCGGGGGTACAAAGAGGTGTACCCTGTTTCTATGAACATAGAGAAAAACCACAAATAGACCATACTGTGAATAAATAATATAACTTTTTTGAACTTTAAATAATGAATTGAACTGATATCTGAAAAAAAAAAGGAAATTGTATATTGATATACAATCATTCATTCCAACCAGTTATATTTCTAATGGAAATATTTGTTTTGATTTATCATGAAGAGTGTGTGAGTTTTGCTTCAAAATGATTATGGAAATTCAAAATAATGTGTTTGGAAAGAAGTCTCATGAAAAGACCAGTCAAGAAACCCTGACAATACATGTGTTCTGAAGCAAGAAGTGATTAATGTTGAAACAAATGCCTATTAATTTGTGAACTTGTGGATGAAATGTATATCCTATGATGTGCAAAAACTGAAGAAACAATAATGTACCAGTGTTGAATACAAATGAATGACAAATTACATATCATGTCCCATAGGAGTCTACTTGCATTGATGTTAGACTGGGTCAGATACTGTAGAATAATTAGGATTTGTATGCACCCTTCACTGAAGTTAGTAGTCAGTACTAGGAAACAAATATGTATTTCAGGTGGATGAATATTTCCGATTATAATCTTCTGAAAAGTGGATTATAAATCAACATACATGAACATGAATGAATTTATAGAGTGTGTACTAGACACATATATTTCATATTTTGAAAACTTTGGAGAGTATATCTATATCTATATTTATACACACACACACACACACACACACACACACAACACTCACAGACATTAAAAAGTACCAATATAAATGCCAATCGAAATTCATCAGTAAATATATATCATCCACAGATGCAAAAATATTTATGTTACTGAACATGAGTTTATGTATAATGTTGTTCTTCTAGGACGCTCTCTTATAGGTTGAATTTTCATTTTTAACAGCATTTAGGAGGAGTGAACACTTCTCACAATTTGTATCTGCCAAGACATCCACCTTACAAAAATGTACGTGTGATACCTGGTAGGATTCTATATATGCATATAAATATACATGTGTGAATAAGCTACAGAAATTGGAAACAAGTATTCCCATATTTGTTAAGTTTAAAAACACATGGAGAATATTTCAATTAAAATTTGACTAGATGTATAACTCCTACCTTATATAATGCAAATGTCAAGTCCAACTATAGAACATGTCTCCTCTGAAGTGCTTGTATTTCTATTGTGTTGGGTTAATTTTCCCCATTATATTAGGATGAATAGTCTGAGTCTACTAGGTATGGGTTAGTGTCAGGGATTCAGTACTTCGAATGAAAAATTGGAAAATGAATCCAATGTGTATGTAAATATATGCTGCACAAATATCCTCCCGCTCTCATCCAAAACAATGCCTTGACATTACCTTCACCCCAAGTAAGACACAATTAGAGGAGAAGAGTTACACAATCAGTGAATACATATCTGGAATGGAAAATGCTCAGGAGTTCACAACCTTGGAGGTGGTTTAGGAGTTTCCAAAAGTAAGGGACATGGTAAACACTCCACAAACATGTAACTCTGCTGCCCTAAAAACTTTGAGAAACTGCCTCTGAGCTTCCGCACTTTAAATATATGTTGTTTTCATGAGATTTGTCTTCCTTTGTAGTGAGACCATCAAAGCTGGGTCTGCATCTATGTGACCTGGAGGACATGGTTTCTTATTTTCCAATGAACAAGATGAAGCAGTGCTGAATCCTCTCTTTATAGGTAAACTGAGGCCACTGGGGACGAAGTGTCTCCCCGTCTCCCCGTGTGGACTGTGAAGCCATTTGGTCCTCCTCCACTTTTTGTGGTTTTTAGGCTACTGCACTGTGAGTTTGGTATTTGTTTCACGAAATACTAGCAGCTAAACTGGGACACAGTGCTGGAGGGAGTTCTGTCACGTGTGGTGGGTCAGGGTCTGCAAGAGAATGCACCAACTAGGCTTCTATCTCTCACAGCTTGCCCCATTGCCCCCTTGTCCATATCAACCTGATTCTTAATTTTCCTCTTAAAACTCTCCATATAACAAGATGCCTTTACATATAAGGGTCTGCTGGCAACAGCATGTCAGTTACAAGCCATTTGGAATCCAATGGTAAATCCACATGGCCCTACCATGGATGTTTTATCAAACACCTCCCCAGCACTGCTCTAGACCCACTACTCAGCAGGCTCCAAATTACTGGCATCTCTGTTCTACACCATTTTCATGAAACTCAGTAAATCAAGGCACTGTCTGGTATACTCATGATCAGCAATAGGACATCCAATGTTTCTCCAGTGCCACCTGGTCATAGGAATTTCAAAAATTTCATGGTATTTATCTAGCCATTTTTCAAGCATGAAGTTGGAGGCACTGTGGGTTTCAATTCATTCAGCAAAGAATAAATGGTGAGGAAGCTCATTTCAATGAAATCTCTGGAGAACTCTCACAGGCACGGCTTCCCAAAGAGTGGACAAACGGTCACATTAGGCCAGGCCCATTGAGGTCTACAATGTGAGGTGCATGTGTGTTTTGACTCTCAACTATGGCTGCCATTTCTTTAAGAATAAAATCATGTGATATCCTTGCTGAGATTCCCAGGCCTCAGTGGAAATCTACCCGGGGCCTAGGTCTCAGTTTCCAAGAGCGACTTTCATGCGTGGCCTCTTAGAATCCCTACAAAATTCATGGCAATGCTTCTCTGAGTTCAGTTCCAAAACCAAGTGTCTAAGGGGAATCACACCAGAGTTCAAGCCCACGTGGAACCAGTCATTTTTTCCAATGCCACACAAATGACCAACATTAAAACCAAAACACTCCCACATGGCCCTCACCTTATTCCATATAGTCAATCATCTTAACCTCTGGCTGGAGGTTTCCATGAGGAACGCAGCCCAAGACAGTGTCCAAAATCAGCTCGTTTGCCCCTCATTTGCCTAAATTCAGGGTAGCCTGGACACCGTTGCTGTGAACCAGGAGTGAACAAATAAGCCTGCCGTTAATACTTCTGTGTTTCTCCAATTTGAGGCCTACTGATTTTAGGTATGGATTCTTTAGGTGATTTAGAGTCATGCGAAAACACAAGCACCTCTGCAGGGCTTTAAGAACTCATTTGATCCAAAGAATCCCTATTCTCTTTTGTTGGAGTGCAGGAACCTAACAGAGGAAGGCAAGAGACTTCATCCACAATGAATGATATTTTTTTGCCATTTTGGTTTTGGAAGCTAACATGGGATCATTCTTAAGATCCATCAGGTGCTGAGAATCTAAGTCACAGCCACACACAGGTCTAAGAGGCTGATAAAGACACATCCCTTTCCAAAGCAATTAAACAAAGAGCCACAGGTGAGGCCCATTCATTTCCATTTGAAAACTGTTTTCTTCAAGCTTCACAAAGGGGTGGCCTGAGGCAAAGACTTTCCTGACATTCAGTGCAACACAACAATAAGTAAGCAAAAGGCCCAAAGCAGGGTTTCTGCACTGAGACTTTCCTGGTCACACTGATATCTGGATTTTCTGAGATGCTCGCCATTCTCTTCAGCTATCCAGTACATGGCCATGTCACAGAGCTTGGAGGTGGTACATATTTTGGACACAAATCCCTGAGCCTATTCTGGAGAGTGGCCAGAATTCAGGAAGAAAACAACAACTTAGAAAGATAGCAGGTGTTGCACATCGATAAGACAAGGTGCAGTCCATTCATATGTTGGGCAGGATGAATTATGGGAAGATTTATACTAGACAGGACACATCCATTAATGCATTCTCTTTTCTAAAGTCTACAACAACGGATACAGTGGGATACACATAAACAGAAACACTCGCCTTGTCAAATGACTTACTAGAAACTGTCTGCTCCAAACCAAACAAACCGCCTTTTCGATCAATTCTCAGAACATGAGACAAAACAACAAACACACACCCACTCCCACAAAGGCACCTCCTTCCCCCAAGTAGGTCTGTGACTATCCGGAGTGTCCTCTGACTGGTGGGCCATACTATCCCCCGAAATGGCCTGTCTTCTCTCAGATCTTGTTTCCTTGACCAACTCTGTGAAGATGTCAGGAAAAAGTGGTTAGCCACTACCTGTTTTCTCAGGAAAGGTCCATCTTCAGAGCTCTCCTGGCATTTGGCCATCTTCACATCATTAGGTACCAAGAAAACTGACTCTGTCCTTGGTAAATCCAAACAAGTGAGCCCACTGGGCCTGGGACTGGGACTGCCTCTGGGTGCCTGGCTTCTTGGATACCAAGTTCAGAGAGTTCCATCACCAAGGAAATGAGGTATGTCACATTCTTTGTAACTGAATGAGGTCACTGCCTTGGCAACCACTTTGTCCTAACAGTTGCTTCCAAGGGTTACATAAGATGGAGGTTTCCCCTACTTCCTGTGACACTTTCATAAGGTAGAATGTATATCAACCATTGGCACCCGGGAACAGCTCTCCACTCAGGCCTGGATTGTTCCACCTTGTCTACAATAAGAAGCGAGAGGCAGATTCAGACACATCCCTTCATCCTGACCAGGTTGTTTGCCATGGAAGATGACTTTTGCTCTCTCAGGAGCTTCATACCTGCCTACAACTTCTCCATGTATCATTTGTGCATGGACATTTGTGGTTCTCATCTGGTGGAAGATCCCCAACTTTCCTGTATTGTAAGAACCCCTCTGTTTCTGCTCTTCTGTAAAATGTTTGAGGGAACAGTGTATATTGGGGTTAAAAACAGGTTTGATTTGGTGATGAATGATTCTGTGCGATGAATAATGGGATTGGGAACCTACAATATTTACAAGAATATAGAGGTGAAATATAAGTTTGAAAAAAGAAATCTAGGTATGCTTTGAAGCCCAGAGGGTTTTGCCCTTGATTGGGATACTTAGCTTTGAATTATGTTCTGCAAAGATGTCTCAGATAATTTGATATACAATGGCATAGGACCTTGTACATTGGATGATTGAATTTAGAAGAGAACATCCAGTCAAAAAGGGATATTCAGTAGGATTAGGAAGATATTTGGTATGTTTAGGAAGACGAGTGAGTATAGGATTTGGACCAAAAGTTCTTTAGCAATAGACTTTTGGTTATAGAGTGAATGTAAATGTCAGCACATATGAAGAGTCAGACACTATGTTGAACTGGGGAAAATATGTAGAAAAGCAGATATCAATGGAAACATTACGAAATCAGGCAAAGTATAAAGTGAGGGATAGAATTAGACATTTTCAACAGGGTTGAGTTTCAATATATAAATTAGGAAAAAACAAATATGTAGTCACCAATAGGAGTGACAATTGACAGCATTAGGCAACCTGGACATGGATGTTTTTAGAAATCCATGTTCACTTTCCATTTAGGCTTTGGTACAATCATAAGTGTGACCTTTCCATTTTTTGTCCAGAATATTACTGTGATAATGAGGTGACATGAGTATTTCTTTCACCATTTCTGGGAGCAATATATTGAAGATGTAAAATTAGAATCGGGGGTGCAAAGAGGTGTACCCTGTTTCTATGAACATAGAGAAAAACCACAAATAGACCATACTGTGAATAAATAATATAACTTTTTTGAACTTTAAATAATGAATTGAACTGATATCTGAAAAATAAAAGGAAATTGTATATTGATATACAATCATTCATTCCAACCAGTTACATATCTAATGGAAATATTAGTGTTTTGGTTTATCATGAAGAGTGTGTGAGTTTTGCTTCAAAATGATTATGGAAATTCAAAATAATGTGTTTGGAAAGAAGTCTCATGAAAAGACAAGTCAAGAAACCCTGACAATACATGTGTTCTGAAGCAAGAAGTGATTAATGTTGAATCAAATGCCTATTAATTTGTGAACTTGTGGATGAAATGTATATCCTATGACGTGCAAAAACTGAAGAAACAATAATGTACCAGTGTCGAATACAAATGAATGACAAATTACATATCATGTCCCATAGGAGTCTACTTGCATTGATGTTAGACTGGGTCAGATACTGTAGAATAATTAGGATTTGTATGCACCCTTCACTGAAGTTAGTAGTCAGTACTAGGAAACAAATATGTATTTCAGGTGGATGAATATTTCTGATTATAATCTTGTGAAAAGTTGATTATAAATCAACATACATGAACATGAATGAATTTATAGAGTGTGTACTAGACACATATATTTTATATTTGGAAAACTTTGGAGAGTATATCTATATCTATATCTATACACACACACACACACACACACACACACACACAACACTCACAGACATTAAAAAGTACCAATATAAATGCCAATCAAAATTCATCAGTAAATATATATCATCCACAGATGCAAAAATATTTATGTTACTGAACATGAGTTTATGTATAATGTTGTTCTTCTAGGACGCTCTCTTATTGGTTGAATTTTCATTTCCAACAGCATTTAGGAGGAGTGAACACTTCTCACAATTTGTATCTGCCAAGACATCCACCTTACAAAAATGTACGTGTGATACCTGGTAGGATTCTATATATGAATATAAATATACATGTGTGAATAGGCTACAGAAATTGGAAACAAGTATTCACATATTTGTTAAGTTTAAAAACACATGGAGAATATTTCAATTAAAATTTCACTAGATGTATAACTCCTACCTTATATAATGCAAATGTCAAGTCCAACTATAGAACATGTCTCCTCTGAAGTGCTTGTATTTCTATTGTGTTGGGTTAATTTTCCCCATTATATTAGGATGAATAGTCTGAGTCTACTAGGTATGGGTTAGTGTCAGGGATTCAGTACTTCGAATGAAAAATTGGAAAATGAATCCAATGTGTATGTAAATATATGCTGCACAAATATCCTCCCGCTCTCATCCAAAACAATGCCTTGACATTACCTTCACCCCAAGTAAGACACAATTAGAGGAGAAGAGTTACACAATCAGTGAATACATATCTGGAATGGAAAATGCTCAGGAGTTCACAACCTTGGAGGTGGTTTAGGAGTTTCCAAAAGTAAGGGACATGGTAAACACTCCACAAACATGTAACTCTGCTGGCCTAAAAACTTTTTGAGAAACTGCCTCTGAGCTTCCGCATTTGAAATATATGTTGTTTTCATGAGATTTGGCTTCCTTTGTAGTGAGACCATCAAAGCTGGGTCTGCATCTATGAGACCTGGAGGACATGGTTTCTTATTTTCCAATGAACAAGATGAAGCAGTGCTGAATCCTCTCTTTATAGGTAAACTGAGGCCACTGGGGACGAAGTGTCTCCCCGACTCCCCATGTGGTCTGTGAAGCCATTTGGTCCTCCTCCACTTTTTGTGGTGTTTAGGCTGCTGCACTGTGAGTTTGGTATTTGTTTCACGAAATACTAGCAGCTAAACTGGGACACAGTGCTGGAGGGAGTTCTGTCACGTGTGGTGGGTCAGGGTCTGCAATTGAATGCACCAACTAGGCTTCTATCTCTCACAACTTGCCCCATTGCCCCCTTGTCCATATCAACCTGATTCTTAATTTTCCTCTTAAAACTCTCCATATAACAAGATGCCTTTACATATAAGGGTCTGCTGGCAGCACCATGTCAGTTACAAGCCATTTGGAATCCAATGGTAGATGCACATGGTCCTACCACGGATGTTTTATCAAACGCCTCCCCACCACTGCTCTAGACCCACTACTCAGCAGGCTCCAAATTTCTGGCATCTCTGTTCTACACCATTTTCATGAAACTCAGTAAATCAAGGCACTGTCTGGTATACTCATGATCAGCAACAGGACATCCAATGTTTCTCCAGTGCCACCTGGTCATAGGAATTTCAAAAATTTTATGGTATTTATCTAGCCATTTTTCAAGCATGAAGTTGGAGGCACTGTGGGTATCAATTCATTAGGCAAACATTAAATGGTGAGGAAGCTCATTTCAATGAAATATCTGGAGAACTGTCACAGGCAAGGCTTCCCAAAGAATGGACAAAACGTCACATTAGGCCAGGCCAATTGAGGTCAACAATGTGAGGTCCATGTGTGTTTTGACTCTCAATTATGGCTGCCATTTCTTTAAGAATAAAATCATGTGATATCCTTGCTGAGATTCCCAGGCCTCAGTGGAAATCTACCCGGGGCCTAGGTCTCAGTTTTCAAGAGCGACTTTCATGCGTGGCCTCTTAAAATCCCAACAAAATTCATGGCAATGCTTCTCTGAGTTCAGTTCCAAAACCCAGTGTCTAAGGGGAATCACACCAGAGTTCAAGCCCACGTGGACCCAGTCATTTTTTCCAATGCCACACAAATGACCAACATTAAAACCAAAACACTCCCACATGGCCCTCACCTTTTTCCATATAGTCAATCATCTTAAACTCTGGCTGGAGGTTTCCATGAGGGGTGCAGCCCAAGACAGTGTCCAAAATCAGCTCGTTTGCCCCTCATTTGCCTAAAGTCAGGGTAGCCTGGACACCGTTGCTGTGAACCAGGAGTGAACAAATAAGCCTGCCATTAATACTTCTATGTTTCTCCAATTTGATCGCTACTGATTTTAGGTATCGATTCTTTAGGTGATTTAGAGTCATGCGAAAACACAAGCACCTCTGCAGGGCTTTGAAGAACTCATTTGACTCAGAGAATCCCTATTCATATTTGTTGGAGTGCAGGAACCTAACAGAGGAAGGCAAGAGTCTTCATCCACAATGAATGATATTTTTGCCATTTAGTTTTGGAAGCTCACATGGGATCATTCTTAAGATGCATCAGGTGCTGAGAATCTAAGTCACAGCCACACACAGGTCCAAGAGGCTGATAAAGACACATCCCTTTCCAAAACAATTAAGCAAAGAGCCACAGGTGAGGCCCATTCATTTCCATTTGAAAACTGTTTTCTTCAGGCTTCACAAAGGGGTGGCCTGATGCAAAGACCTTCCTGACATTCAGTGCAACACAACAATAAGTAAGCAAAAAGCCCAAGGCAGTGTTTCTGCACTGAGACTTTACTGGTCACACTGATATCTGATTTTTCTGAGATGCTCGCCATTCTCTTCAACTATCCTTTACATGGCCATGTCACAGAGCTTGGAGGTGGTACATATTTTGGACACAAATCCCTGAGCCCATTCTGGAGAGTGGCCAGAATTCAGGAAGAAAACAACAACTTAGAAAGATAGCAGTTGTTGCACATCGATAAGACAAGCTGCAGTCCATTCATATATTGGGCAGGATGAATTATAGGGAAGATTTATACTAGACAGGACACATCCATTAATGCATTCTCTTTTCTAATGTCTACAACAACGGACACAGTGGGATACACATAAACAGAAACACTCGCCTTGTCAAATGACTTACTAGAAACTGTCTGCTCCAAACCAAACAAACCGCCTTTTCGGACTATTCTCAGAACATGAGACAAAACAACAAACCCACACCCACTCCCACAAAGGCACCTCCTTCCCCCAAGTAGGTCTGTGACTATCCGGAGTGTCCTCTGACTGGTGGGCCATACTATGTTCCCCCGAAATGGCCTGTCTTCTCTCAGATCTTGTTTCCTTGACCAAATCTGTGAAGAAGTCAGGAAAAAGTGGTTAGCCACTACCTGTTTTCTCAGGAAAGGTCCATCTTCAGAGCTCTCCTGGCATTTGGCCATCCTCACATCATTAGGTACCAAGAAAACTGACTCTGTTTTTAGTAAATCCAAACAAGTGAGCCCACTGGGCCTGGGACTGGAACTGCCTCTGGGTGCCTGGCTTCTTGGATACCAAGTTCAGAGAGTTCCATCACCAAGGAAATGAGGTATGTCACATTCTTTGGAACTGAATGAGGTCACTGCCTTGGCAACCACTTTGTCCTAACAGTTGCTTCCAAAGGTTACATAAGATGGAGGTTTCCCCTACTTCCTGTGACACTTTCATAAGGTAGAATGTATATCAACCATTGGCACCCAGGAACAGCTCTCCACTCAGGCCTGGATTGTTCCACCTTGTCTACAATAAGAAGAGAGAGGCAGATTCAGACACATCCCTTCATCCTGACCAGGTTGTTTGCCATGGAAGATGACTTTTGCTCTCTCAGGAGCTTCATACCTGCCTACAACTTCTCCATGTATCATTTGTGCATGGACATTTGAGGTTCTCATCTGGTGGAAGATCCCCAACTTTCCTCTATTGTAAGAACCCCTCTGTCCCTGCTCTTCTGTAAAATGTTTGAGGGAACAGTGTATACCTGGGGTTAAAAACAGGTTTGATTTGGTGATGAATGATTCTGTGCGATGAATAATGGGATTGGGAACCTGCAATATTTACAAGAATATAGAGGTGAAATATAAGTAGGAAAACAGAAATCTAGGTATGATTTGAAGCCCAGAGGGTTTTGCCCTTGATTGGGATACTTAGCTTTGAATTATGTTCTGCAAAATGTCTCAGATAATTTGATATACAATGGCATAGGACCTTGTACATTGGATGATTGAATTTAGAAGAGAACATCCAGTCAAAAAGGGATATTCAGTAGGATTAGGAAGATATTTGGTAGGTTTAGGAAGACGAGTGAGTATAGGATTTGGACCAAAAGTTCTTTAGCAATAGACTTTTGGTTATAGAGTGAATGTAAATGTCAGCACATATGAAGAGTCAGACACTATGTTGAACTGGGGAAAATATGTAGAAAAGCAGATATCAATGGAAACATTACGAAATCAGGCAAAGTATAAAGTGAGGGATAGAATTAGACATTTTCAACAGGGTTGAGTTTCAATATATAAATTAGGAAAAAACAAATATGTAGTCACCAATAGGATTGACAATTGACAGCATTAGGCAACCTGGACATGGATGTTTTTGAAATCCATGTTCACTTTCCATTTAGGCTTTGGTACAATCATAAGTGTGACCTTTCCATTTTTTGTCCAGAATATTGCTGTGATAACGAGGTGACATGAGTATTTCTTTCACCATTTCTGGGAGCAATGTATTGAAGATGTAAAATTAGAATCGGGGGTACAAATAGGTGTACCCTGTTTCTATGAACATAGAGAAAAACCACGAATAGACCATACTGTGAATAAATAATATAACTTTTTTGAACTTTAAATAATGAATTGAACTGATATCTGAAAAATAAAAGGAAATTGTATATTGATATACAATCATTCATTCCAACCAGTTATATATCTAATGGAAATATTAGTGTTTTGGTTTATCATGAAGAGTGTGTGAGTTTTGCTTTAAAATGATTATGGAAATTCAAAATAATGTGTTTGGAAAGAAGTCTCATGAAAAGACCAGTCAAGAAACCCTGACAATACATGTGTTCTGAAGCAAGAAGTGATTAATGTTGAAACAAATGCCTATTAATTTGTGAACTTGTGGATGAAATGTATATCCTATGATGTGCAAAAACTGAAGAAACAATAATGTACCAGTGTCGAATACAAATGAATGACAAATTACATATCATGTCCCATAGGAGTCTACTTGCATTGATGTTAGACTGGGTCAGATACTGTAGAATAATTAGGATTTGTATGCACCCTTCACTGAAGTTAGTAGTCAGTACTAGGAAACAAATATGTATTTCAGGTGGATGAATATTTCTGATTATAATCTTGTGAAAAGTTGATTATAAATCCACATACATGAACATGAATGAATTTAGAGAGTGTATACTAGACACATATATTTCATATTTGGAAAACTTTGGAGACTATATCTATATCTATATCTATACACACACACACACACACACACACACACACACACACACACACACAACACTCACAGACATTAAAAAGTACCAATATAAATGCCAATCGAAATTCATCAGTAAATACATATCATCCACAGATGCTTCTTCCGGACCCAGTCTCCTCTCCAAACACTCCTCCCTTAACACCTGTTAGTCTAGTCTATTATAATACCCCAGAGGAAAAAGGGACTCTTGCCGCAAAATGGGAAGGCCCCTATCCTGTCATTCTCTTTACCCTTACCGCCGCCAAACTCTCCTTACCAGACAACTGTCTCACTCCCTGGATTCACATGTCTAGGTTGAAGCCACATCACCAGGAGGCCCCACCTGCTGAAGACAGGGCCACCCCAGAGGAACTCCAAGAATCACCTACTGAACCTCCCCTTTACTCCTGCTCTCCACACCCATCTCACCCATTTTAGTTGTGGCTCACACGGTTTTCCTTGCAGCCCAATTCCTCTTAAAGAAGGCACAATGAGCTCTCCCAACACCCTAGTCTTCTCTAACTGCTTGTTTTTTGTGCTCTGCTTATTTTCTGTGTTCTGTCAGGAGTGGTCTTTACCCTCCTCACCTACCATGCCTTTATTCACTTTTCGGGAACGATACTCAGAACATGGCATGCAGAAGGTCTGCGCAGTGGATGCAACTACTTGCTTCATCCACAACTGCACCTCTATTTCCCTAAAATTGTCACCTTCAAGGACCTTCGTCCCTTGTAGCTGGAACTGGCCTTTCATTTGCTTCCTTTTTGATCAAACAAAAGACTATTGTCATTGGTGGCCTGAGATATATAATGGGTGCCCCTATTGGTCATGCATGTTCCATGATGAACGTGGTAGCTATTCTTACCACTGATTTGGTTACCCTGAAGGGTGGACTTCTAGTTACATAAAGTGGCATAAAGGCTCTTCATCCAGTAACAATGGATGGTATACTTTAGATAAACCTGACCCCAAGGCCAAACGATGGGGCTATGTTGAGTTTGCTGTCTATGCTCGGCCAACCTCAGTCAGACCCACAGGGTGGATGACTATTGGCCGCACCCTGATTACGCAACCTAAGGCAACCATCCAGGTAGTCGAACACATTAAGGACTCAGAATCAAAACTTTGAGATCATATCCATAGCTCATCCAAAGAGGATTCAGAGCCTTCAACCCTCTCAGGTCCCCCTCCCACATGGCTCAATTTGCTACACCAAACTTTTTGATTATTAAACTCCACCCCTCTTTCTGTGCCTACTTCTCAGTGCTTTCTCTGTGCTTCACTTAGTCGTCCACTTCTAGCAGCAGTCCCATTAGCGGCAGGAAATATTCCAGCAAAACCCTACAATTTCTCTAAAAAGGACAACCCCTACATGTGACACGTATCCCACTGTGGGAAAGTTATTCCACCAATACTTTATTTCCTTTCATCTGTTTCCACCTGCCAATAATGAATCCTTTACCCATTTGTTCCTTGAGCTACAGCACCCCATAGAGCCCTGTGTTTATGCAACCTGGACATTTCCTCTGGTGTAATGGTTCTTTAAGTACCTCAACCATCAATGTCTCTGGCGCCTGTTTCTTGGTTACTGTAGTTCCTCAGCTATCTTTGTATACTCCCACCGAATTCTGACAGTTGGCCCTACCTTCCCGCACCCGTAGGGTAGTCTTTCTGCCGGTTCTGGTAGGCCTCATTTTAACAACCTCAGTAACAGTTCTCGGACTCTCTGGTGGAGCTATAGGTCATGCTCTATGGGATCCAATGACCTTCAACAAAAACTGCAGGAAACACTCAATACCATGGCTGAGTCTCTGGGTTCCTTGCAGCGGCAGGTTACTTCATTGGCACAAGTGGCTTTACAGAACCAAAGGGCAATTGATCTTCTCACTGCAGAAAAAGGGGTTACATGCCTATTCCTCAGAGAGGAATTTTGCTATTATGTTAATGAATCTGGGCTAATAAAAAAAAATGTTGTTAAATTGCAGGAATTATCGACCCAATTGCTCAAACCTACCTCCTCCAATCCCATAACGGGGTTCTTTCAATCCTATCTTGCCATGTACTTACTACATATCTTGGATCCCCTTATTTGGATGCTCCTTTTTTGTGCTCTCTTGCCCTGCATAATGAAGTGCCTTCAAACCCAACTGCATAAAATTCCTAATCAAACTTTCAACCAGCTTTTGCTTAGTCACTACCAGCCTCTGATGACCGATGAATCCCCAACATCTCCAAGAGAACAGTTCACTCAGTGATGAAGCTCACTACAAGGCACGATGGAATGCAACGGGTATTAGACAGCGGGAGACAACGAGCTCGGAGAACCTCTTAATCTGCCATCCTGGATTCATAGTCTTTACCACCTTCTAAGCTTTCTCATGGCCCTTGGCCTCTTCTATGTCAGTCCCCCCACATGGAACTTCTGCCAAAAATTGACATTTGCTTTAATTTTTATCTTCATTCTGTTTTTATTCGCTCTGATCTTCTTCAGGTGCTGGCGACACCATGTCCAGGCAACGCTTCCAGTATTTCCTTGAGTCTCTGTTACAGGACCAGTGGCTGATACCAACAATCTCTTCCATCCAGGACTGGTTCCATGCCATCGACATCTTTGGCTTCAGGGAACATTCATTGACTTCACCCCTATGAAAATAGCTGTCTATAGCCACTGGGTTTTATTTCTGGCTGCCATGATATCCCCATACCTGCCCCCTGAGCATTCCTCCACTTCTCTTTCTAGGCCCCACACCACCCCCACACAGCAGGAAGCAGCCAGATCTGACAAACGACACCCCACTTCCTAAGAAAACAAAAAGGGTGGAATGTTGGGAAAAGAATAAATGGCAGCCATACCCCAGAGAAAAACCCCAACATGGCGCCTAAGGACTTCTTCTTCCTACCTTCTTCATTTCTGCAGTGGCACAAAAAGTTCCCGCCCTTGTGAACTCTCCCGCCAGCGCCAATTTCAAATCTCGCTTGTGGGGAACCTTAGCCCCAATGAGAACTAATTCCTGGGCTCTGGAGCTGATATTTGAAAGAACTTGTCAATAAACGGGTTGCTGCCATTTATGTAAGCCATACCATCTCCCCCTTAGTTCTATATAAGCACACAGCTTTTAGCAATAAATTTGGAATTCTCCCGGTGAAGTGTCATTGCGTGGGGAATTATTTCACTCATGTTCAGCAACAGGATATCCAAAGGTTCTCCAGTGCCACCTGGTAATGGGAATTTCAGAAATTTGATAGTATTTATTTAACCATTTTTGAAGGATGAAGTTGGAGTCACTGTGCGTTTCAATTAATGCAGGAACCATTATGTGGTGAGGAAGCTCATTTAAATGAAATCTCTGGAGAAATCTCACAGGCAAGGCTTCCCAAAAAGTGGCCAAAAGGTCACATGAAGCCAGGATCATTGAGGTCTACAGTATGAGTTCCATTTGTGTTTAGACTCTCAATTATGGCTGCCAAGTCTTTCAAAATAAAATCATGTGATATCCTGGCTGAGATTCTCACTGCACTGTGGAAAGACACCCTGGCCCTCGATCTCAGTTTTCAAGGGCGCATCTCATGCGTGGCCTCCTAAAATCCCAACACATTTCATGGCAATACTTCTTTGAGGTAAATTCCAGAACTCAGTCTCTAAGAGGAATCATGCCAGAATTCAAGCCCAGGTGGATCCAGTTATCTCTTCCAACCGCCAAACAAATGACCACAATTAAAACCAAACACTCCCACATGGCCCTCATCTTCTTCCATATAGACACTTATCATAACCTCTGGCTGGAGTTTTTCATGAGGGGTGCAGCCCAAGACAGTGTCAAAAATAAGCTCCCTTGCCCCTCATTTGCCTAAAGTCAAGGTGGCCTGGACACCCATCCGGTGAACCAGGAGTGATCAGATAGGCCAGCTGTTAATACTGCTCTGCATCTCCAATTTGAGGCCTACTGACTGTCAGGTATAGATTCTTTATATGATTTGTAGCCATGAGAAAACCCAAAAACCTATGGGTTAGCCTCTGCAGGGCTGTGCATAACTCATTTGAACCAAAGGATCCGTATTCTCACTTGATGGTGGTCAGGAACCTTACAAATGAATGCGAGAGACTTCATTCACAATAATTGCTCTTTTGGCCATTTTGGTTTTGGATGCACACATGGGATCTCTCTTTACATCCATCAGGTGCTGAGAATCTAAGCCACAACCTCACACAGGGCCAAGAGGCTGATTCAGACACATCCCTTTCCAAAGCAATTAAGCAAAGAGCCACAGGTGATGCCTATTCATTTCCATTTGAAAACTGTTTTCTTCAGGCTTCACAAAGGGGTGGCCTGAGGCAAAGACCTTCCTGACATTCATGGAAACAGAACAATTGATAAGCAAAAGGCCGAAAGCATGGTTTCTCCACTGAGACTTTCTTGGTCACACTGATATCTGAGTTTTCTGAGATGCTCGCCATTCCCTTCAGCTATCCAGGACATGGCAATGTCACAGAGCTTGGAGGTGGTACATATTTTGGACACAAAACCATGAGACTATTCTGGAGAGTGGTGAGAATTCTGGAAGAAACAGGAACTTAGGAAGGTAGCAGGTGTTGCCCATGGATAAGGCAAGCTGCAGTCCATTCATAAATTGGGCAGGATGAATGCCGGGAATCTTTCTACTATACAGGACATATGAATTGTTGCATTCTATTTTCTAATGTCTACAACCACGGACACAGTGGGATACACAAAAATAGAAACACTTGCCTTGTCCAACGACTTACTAGAAGAAGACCACTCCAAATCAAACAAACCGTCTTTCCTACCTATTCTCAGATCATGAGACAAAACCACAAAATCACACCCACCCCACAAAGACACCTCCTTCCCCCATGTAACTCTGTGACTATCCGGAGTTTCCTCTGAGTGGTGGGCCATACTATGTTCCCCCAAAATGGCCTGTCCTATCTCAGATCTGGTCTCCTTGGCCAACTCTGTGAAGTTGTCAGGAGCCTGCGGTGAACCACTACCTACTTTCTCAGGAAAGGCCCCTATTCAGAGCTCTCCTGGTATTTGGCCATCCTCACATATGTTGGTACCAAGAAAGACTGACACTCTCCTTGGTAAATTCAAACAAGTGAGCCTACTGGGTCTGGGACTGGACTGGCTCCGGGTGCCTGGCTTCCTGGATCCCAAGTTAAGAGAGTTCCATCACCAAGGAAGTGAGGTAGATCACTTCTTCAGGAACTGAATGAGGTCATTGCCTTGACAACCACTTTGTCCTAACAGTTGCTTTCAAGAGTCCCATGAGATGGAGGCTGCCCCTACTTCCTGTGACACTTTCACAAGTTAGAATGGTATATAAACCATGGGCACCCGGGAACAGCTCTCCACCTAGGACTGGTTTGGTCCATCTTCTCTACATTAAGAAGAGAGAGGCTGATTCATACACATCCCTTCATGCTGACAAGGTTGTTTGCCATAGAAGATGACTTTTCTCTCTCAGGTCTTTCGTAGCTGCCTACATCTTCTCAAGGGATCATTTCTGCATGGACCTTTGATGTTCTCAACATGTGGAACATGCCCTACATTCCTGTATTTTAAGAGCAACCCTGTCCCTGCTGTTCTGTAAAGTTCGATTGAGAGAACAGTGTATGGTTTGGGTTAGTAACATGTTCAATTTGGGGTTAGGAATCCTTCTGCATGACGAATAATGGTATTGGGAAACTATGATATTTACAAGAATATATAGGTGAAATATAAGTATAAAAACAGAAATCTAGGGAAGATATGAAGTCCAGAAGGGCATTGGGCCCTTAATTGGTACACTTAGCTTTGAATTATTTTCTGCAAAAATGTCTCAGATAAATCTATATACAATGTCATAGGAGCTTGTACCTTGGATGATTGAATGTCGAATAGAACACCCACTCAAAAAGGGATTGTCGGTAGGATTAGAAAGATAGTCAGTAGGTTTACAAAGAAGAGTGAGAATAGGATTTAGACCAAAAGTTCTTAAGCAATAGGGTTTCAGGTAGACAGTGAATGTAAATGTCAGCACAAGTGAAGAGTCAGTCACAATGATGAACAGGGGAAAATATGTAGGAAAATAGATATAAATAGAGACATTACTAAATCAGGCAAAGTATAAAGTGAGTGATAGGATTAGACATTTTCAACAGGCTTGAGGTTGAATATATAATCTTAGGAAGAAACAAAAATGTAGTCACCAATAAGATTGACATTTGAGAGCATTAGGCCACCTGGACATGGAAGGTTTTAGTAATCCATGCTCACTTTCCATTTAGGCTTTGGTACAACCTTAAGGGTGACCTTTGATTTTTTTGTCCAGAATATTACTGTGATAAAATGTATATATAGATCAGGTGACATGAGTATTTCTTCCACCATTTTTTGAGGAATATTTTGAAAACGTATAAATTAGTATTGAGGGTAAAAATAGGTGTACCCTGTGACTATGAATATAGAGATAATGCATGAATAGACCATACAGTTAATAAATAATATAACTGGTTCCACTTTAAATAATGTATTGAATTGATATCTGAAAATACATAAGAAATCATATATTGATATATAATCATTCATAACAACTAGTTATACGTCTAATTGTAATCCTAGGGTTATGGTTTATCATGAAGAGTGTGTGAGTTTTGCTTCAAAAGTGATTATTGAAATCAAAAATAATGTGTTTGGAAAGAAGTCTCATGAAAAGATCAGTTTGAAACATGGCGGAACACGTGTTTTCTGAAGCAGAAAGTGAATGAAAGTGAAATAAATGCCTATAAATTTGTGAACTTGTGGATGAAATCTATATCCAATAATGTGCATAAACTGAAGAAATAGTAATGTACTAGTTTTGAATAAAAGTGAACTTCAAAATACTTATCATGTCCCATAGGAATCTACTTGCATTGATGTGAAAATGGATCAGTTACTGTAGAAATATTAGGATTTCTATGCACCATTCACTGAAGTTAGTTTTCAATACTAGGAAAAAAATACGTATATCAGGTGAATGAATATTTCTGAGAATAATCTTGTGAAAAGTTGATTATAAATCCATATACATAATCATGAATGAATTTAGGGAGTGTATAATAAGACACATATATTAAATATTTTGAAATATCTGGAGAGAATATATATATATATATATATATATATATATATATATATATATATATATATATATATATATATACACACAGATTTTAAAAATTAGCAATATATATGCCAATCGAATTACACCGTGAAATATGTATCATCCACAGATCCAAAAATATTCATTTTACTGGATATGGATTTATGTATAACTTTTTTCAACTAGGAAGCTCACCCATAGGTTGAATTTTCAGGTCAAACAGCGTTTAAGAGGAGTGATCTCTTCTCACACTTTGTATCTACCAAGTCATGTAACTCACAAGAATGTACGTGTGATACCAGGTAGGATTCTATATGTGCATATAAAAATACATGTGCTGAATAGAATACAGAGAAAGGGAGACAGGAATTCACATATTTGTTAACTTTAAAAGCACATGGAAAACTATTTCAACAAAAAATTGACTAGATTTATAACTCCTACCCTATATAATGCAAAAGGCAAGTCCAAGTATACAACATGCCTCCTCTGAACTGCTTGTATTTCTATTCTGTTTCCGTTATTTTTCTCCATCATATTAGGATTAGTATTCAGAATCTAGCAGAGCATGTGTTAGTGTCAGGGATTCAGTATTTCAAATGTAAAATAGAAAAATGAATCCAATGTGTATGCAAATATGTGCTAAACAAAATCTTCCCACTCTCATCCAGAACAATTCCTTGATATTTTTTTCGCCCAAAGTAAGACACAATTAGAGGAGAAGAGTAATAAAATCTGTGAATAATATGCTCAGGAGTTTACAACCTTGGAAGTGGTAGAGGAGTTTCCCTAGTATGGGACAGGGTAAACACTCCATAAACATGGAGCTCTGCTGGCCTAAATACTTCTTGAGAAACTGCCTCTGAGTTTGGGCACTTGAAATATATGTTGTTGTCAGGAGCTTTAGCTTCTTTTTAGTGAGACTATCAAAGCTGTGTCTGCATCTATGTGACCTGGAGGACATGGTTTCTTATTTTCCAATGAACATGAGGCAGCAGTGCTGAATTCTCTCTTTGTAAGTAAACTGTGGCCACTGGGGGCTAAGGGTATTCCCATGTGGACTGGGAAGCCATTTGGTCATCCTCCACTTTTCGTGGTGTTTCTTGCTGCTGCACTGGGACTTTGGCATTTGCTTCATGAAATAAAAGAAGTTCAACTGGGACACAGTTCTGGAGCCAATTCTTTCATGTGTGGTTGGTCAGGGTCTGCAGGAGAATGCACCAACCAGGCTTCTATCCCACATAGCTTGGCCCCATGTCCACAGTAACCTGATTCTAAACATTGCCCAGAAACATCTCCATATAACCAGAAGCCTTTACATGGAAGGGTTTGCTGGCTGCACCATGTAAGTCACAAGCCATTTGGGATCCAATGGCAGATCCACATGGCCCCACCACAAATTTTTTATCACACACCTGCCTACCACTGCTCTAGGCCCACTACTCAGCAGGTTCCAACATACTGGCATCTCTGTTCTACACCATTTTCATGAAACCCACTCAATCAAGGCACTGTCTTGCATATTTACGATCAGCAACAGGACATCCAAAGTTTCTCCAGTGCCACCTGGTCATGGGAATTTCAAAAATTTCATGGTATTTATCTAGGCATTTTTCAAGGATGACGTTGCAGGCACTGTGGGTTTCAATTCATTCAGGAACCTTTAAATGGTGAGGAAGCTCATTTCAATGAATGCTCTGTAGAACTCTCACAGGCAAGGCTTCCCAAAGAGTGGCCAAAATGTCACATGAAGCCAGGCCTATTGAGGTCTACAATGTGACGTCCATGGGTGTTGTGACTCTCAACAATGGCTGGCAAGTCTTTCAGAATTAAATCATGTGATCTTCTGGCTGAGATACCCAGGGCTCTGTGGAAAGCCACCCTGGGCCTAGATCTCAGTTTCCAAGGGTGATTCTCATGGGTGGACTCCTAAAATCCCAACAAAATTCATGGCAATACTTCTCTGAATTCAGTCTCTAAGGGGAATCACACCAGAGTTCAAGCCCAGGTGGTCCCAGTCATGTCTTCCAACCGGACACAAATGACCAAAATTAAAACCAAAACCCTCCCATATGGCCCTCATCTTCTTCCATATAGACACTAATCACAACCTCTGGCTGAAGGTTTCCATGAGTGGTGGAGTCCAAGAGAGTGTCCAAAATAACTCCCTTGCCCCTCATTGGCGTAAATTCAGGGTGGTCTGGACACCCTTCATGTGAAACAGGAGTGATCAAATATGCTAGACGTTAATACTTCTATGCTTCTCCAATTTGTGGAAAACTGAGTGTCAGGTATATATTTTTATGTGATTTGCAGTCATGAGAAAACACAAGCTCCTCTGCAGGTCTTTGAAGAACCCATTTGACCCAAAGGATCCCTATTCTCACTTGATGGAGTTCAAGAACTTTAAAGAGGAAGGCGACAGACTTCATCCACAAGGACTGCTTTTTGGCCATTTTGGTTTTGGATGCACACATGGGATCTCTCTTTACATCCACCACGTGCTGAGTATCTAAGCCACAACCTCACACAGGGCCAAGAGGCTGATTCAGACACATCCCTTTTCAAAGCAATTAAGCAAAGAGCCACAGGTGATCCATATTCATTTCCATTTGAAAACTGTTTTCTTCAGGCTTCACAAAGGGGTGGCATGAGGCAAAGACCTTCCTGACATTCAGGGCAACAGAACATTAGGTTAGCAAACGGCCCAAAGCAGTGTTTCTCCACTGAGACTTTCCTGGTCACACTGATATCTGAATTTTCTGAGACGCTCGCCATTCCCTTCAGCTATCCAGTACATGGCCATGTCACAGAGCTTGGAGGTGGTACATAACTTGGTCACAAAATCATGAGCCTATTCTGGAGAGTGGCCAGAATTCAGGAAGAAAACAGGAACTTAGGAAGATAGCAGGTGTTACCCATCCATAAGGCAAGCCGCATTCCTTTCATACATTGGGCAGAAAGAATTCTGGTAAGCTTTCTACTAGCCTGGACACATCCTTTGATGCATTCTCTTTTCTAATGTCTACAACCATGGACACAGTGGGATACACAGACATAAAAACACTCGCCTTGTCAAATCACTTGTTAGAAGTCGTCCACTCCAAACCAAACAAACTGCCTTTCCTACCTATTCTCAGAACATGAGACAAAATCACAAACACACACTCACACCCACAAATTCACCTCCTTTCCCAAAGTAGGTCTCTGACTATCGGGTGTGACCTCTGACTGGTGGGCCGTACTATGTTCCCATCAAATGGCCTGTTCTGTCTCAGATCTGGTTTCTTTGGCCAACTCTGTGAAGTTGTCAGGAGACAACGGTGAGCCACTTCCTGCTTACTCAGGAAAGGCCACTCTTCAGAGCTTTCCTGGCATTTGGCCATCCTCACATCAGTAGATACCAAGAAAGACTGACTCTGTCTTTGGTAAATCAAAAGAAGTGAGACCACTGGGACTGGGCCTGGGACTAGATTTGTGTGCCTGGATGCCTGGATCCCACGTTCAGAGAGTTCCATCACCAAGAATGTGAGGTGAGGTCACTTCCTTCAGGAACTGAATGAGGTCAATGCCTTGGCAAGCACGTTGTCCTAACATTTGCTTCCAAAGGTCCCATGAAATGGAGGCTGTCCCTAATTCCTTTGACACTTTCACAAGTTAGAATGGTATATCAAACATTGGTAACCGGGAACAGCTCTCCACAGAGGCCTCGTTTGGTCCTTCTTCTCTACATAAAGAAGAGAGAGGCTGATTCAGACACATCCCTTCATGCTGACCAGGTTGTTTGCAATGAAAGATGACTTTTGCTCTCTCAGTTCCTTCATAGGTGCCTACAACTTCTCTAGGGATCATTTGCGCATAGACCTTTCAGTTTCTCAGCAGTTGGAAGATCCCCTAAATTCCTGTATTTTAAGACCAACTCTGTCCTTGCTCTTCTCTAAAGTTAGATTGAGGGAACAGTGTATGGTTACGGTTAATAACAGGTTTGATTTGGAATAGAAATCATTCTGCTGGATGAATAATGGTATTGGGAACCTGCGATATTTTCAAGAATATATAGGTAAAATATATGAATCTGAAAACAAAAATCTAGGTAAGATTTGAAGCCCAGAAGGGCATTGGGCCCTAGATTGGGTATTAAGCATAGGACCTTGTAACTTGGATGATTGATTTTCAAAGAGAACTTCCAGTCAAAATGGATAGTCAGTAGTATTAGGAAGATAGTCGGTATGTTTATAAAGGAGAGTGAGTATAGGATTTGGACCAAAAGTTCTTTAGCTATAGGGTTTCGGGTATTGAGTGAATGTAAATGTCAGCACATGTGAAGAATTAATCACAATGATGAACTGGGGAAAATATGTAGGAATGCAGATATCAATAGAGACTTTAGGAAATCTGGCAAAGTATAGTTGGTAGTGAAATGTTAATAAAATAGATTCTTGTCACTTCCTGTTTTTCTGTATGCTTAATAAAACACTGTTGAAATCTTGAGAAGTGATTTCTAATCTTTTTCCCAGAATGTGCTATCCCCAACTGCCAAACTTCAGAATGTACTCCCTCACCCAGTTGCACGCAAACTGCTCACCCGCCCAGGCCCATCAATAAACTTTCCTCCCTGCCCTCTTCAAGGAAAGTATATAAGCTCTGCTTAAGCTGTTCTCAGGGTTCTCTGCTCTATTCAAATGAGCTCTGAGCCCCAGCATGCTGGACCCCCAATAAACCCTTTGTTTTTGCATGAGAGAGTCTCTTGGTGGTCTCTTCCCCCAATGCTCTTCCGATATTTATATATGGAGGTTCCACCGAAATCCAGCAGTGGTGAACGAGAGACCCCAATGGGCTACTCTCAGGGTAAGTAAGGCACCTCTTTCTGGTTTCAGGTTTCAGGTTAGGGCTTGGCAAAATGGCTGTCGATGAAGTGTGTGAGCTCTCTTTGATGGTGGCTGGCAGACGTGTCACAGAGCCACAAGCCAAGTCCCTGGGGGACGCCACAGAGGACTCGGGAATCGAGGAATAATAGTCTCCTCGACTCAGTGATACTTTGTTTCAGATTCGGTATTGCCAGCCCATCGGGTTTTGCCACCTGCTCAGTCTTGGTCTCAGTGTTGGACGTCCATTGCCTGTCTTTATTGTTATCTCTTGTCTGTGTCCTGTGTCGTTGCTTTTACTGTTTGTGTATCTTTCATTATGGGACAGATCACTTCAATGCCTCTGTCCCTGACCCTTGATCTATGGACCAAAGTCCGCTTAAGGGCTCAGAATGTTTCTTTTTTAGTAAAACGCTGGACCTGGCAGACTCTGTGTGCCACAGAATGGCCCACCTTTGGATTCGGATGGCCCCTAGAAGGATCTTTCTACTTCCCACTAATTTAAAAAGACAGAGATATTGTCTTACAGCCAGGGCCACATAGCCATACTGATAAACAGGAATATACCTTAACTTGGCAGGACCTCTGCAAATCTCCTCCTCCGTGGGTGAAGCCTTTCCTTGCTGTGTCCCCGTTCCTACTCCTTCCCCCACGATCTCTCAACCCCTCTGCTCCTCCTCCTCCTCCACCCTCTGTTCTCCCTGAGTCACAAGATTTGACTCTACTGGACTCTCGTTCCCCTCCTTATCTTCTACCCTTATCCCACAACCCCCAACACCCTCTAAGTGATTCTCCAGCTGCTGACTCAGCCTCTCCGCAATTGGAGGAAGCTAAGCCAGCCCAGGGCCCTCCAGGTAACTACCCTGCGTCACACACAGCCCCTCCTCCCCTGGAGGAAGCTGGAGTTGCTAAAGGAACTCGCTGGTGGCAAATGATTGAAAACCCTGGAACTCCCGTGTTGCTTCCCTCCATCCCTAAGGACCAATGATTGACGATGGCCATAGGGAAAGAATGCAAGCCTACCAGTATTGGCCTTCTCCTCTTCAGACCTATAAAAATGGAAAAATAACAATCCCCCTTTTACCGAGGACCCAACCTGGCTCTCAGGTCTGGTGAAGTCATTGATGTTTTCACACCAACCTACTTGAGATGACTGCCAACAACTCCTAGGGACTCTCTTCATGACAGAGGAACAAAAGAGAATCCTCCTGGATGCTAGAAAAAAGTATCCTCGGACCAAATGCGTGACCGACAAAACTTCCCAATATATTCAAAGCCGGCTTTCTCTTGAAACGACCCAACTGGGACCCCAACACCTTTGAAGGTAGGGAGCATCTGTCCACTTATCGCCGGGCTCTAATAGTGGGTATCTTAGTGGCCGCTAGGTGACCAACTAATTTGGCCAAGGTAAGAGAGATTATTTAAGGGCCTGATGAATCTCCCTCTATGTTCTTAGAGATAATTATGTAGGCATATAAGAGACATACTCCTTTCGATCCTCAGGCAGAGGATCAAAAGGCATCTGTCACAATGGCCTTTATTGGGAAAGCTGCCCTGGATATTAAAAGAAAGTTACAATGCTTAGATGGATTACAAGATATGACTTTGAGGGATTTATTCAGAGAACCCGAGAAGGTATACTTTAAGAGAGAAACTGAGGAAGAGAAGGGAGCTGAGTGAGGATAAAAGAAACAAAAGACAGACTAAGGCATTGACTAAGGTCCTGGTCACAACAACAAATAGGCCAGAAATTAAGAAACAGAGAGACAGGAAGGGATACCTGGGCACACACTAGAGGCCACCCCTGGCCTCAGATCAATGTGCCTACTCTAAAGAAAAAGGACACTGGGCCAAAGAGTGCCCTAGAAAGAGACAGCCATGCCAGCCAGATATTCTGACTCTGGAGGAATACTAAGAAAGTCCGGGCTCAGATCCTCTCCCTGACCTCAAGGTAACTTTTGAAGTGGAGGGGAACACAATAAACTTTGAAGTAGATGCAGGGTGAATATACTCAGCCCGTAAGGCCCATTGGGCCCTCTACCGAATAAAAGGTCTCTAATTCAAGAGTCTAACAGAAGTAAATATCGGGCTTTGACAACTACGAGGACCATGGACCAGGGAAAAGGAAAAATCCATCACTCCTTCCTAGTTATCCCAGAATGCCTGGCCCCATTGATTGGCAGAGTTCTGCTCACCAAGCTCTGGGCCAAAATAACTTTTAACCCTGAAGGCCCTCAAGTGGAATTTTTTAATTCTTCAGTAACTACTCCTATAATCATGGCTCTAACTATGTCAGTAGCAAATGTTCATCAACTCACTCACCTTTGTTCAAAGAAACTGCATTCATTCGTGAAGGATCAAGAACACAGTTTTCCACTAACCTACTCACAGCAAAAGGAAATTACTGAATGGGTAACAAAAGCCTGTCAGGTCCATTAATTGGTTAAAGCTTACACTTCCAAGCTTCCTGCAGGAAAGCACCTATGAGGAACCAGACGAGGACAATTCTGGGAAGTGGACTTTACTGAAATTAAGCCAGTAAGGTATGGACTTAAATAACTCCTAGTCTTTGAACATACATTTTCAGGATGTATTGAAGCCTTCCCCACACACACACAAAAAAAGAAATAATAAAGAAGAAAAAAGAAACATTGCAAATGGTTGTAAAGAAGATCCTGGAAGATATTTATTCTCCCCTTGACGACCAGTAGTCTTAACCCTAATCAGCCCCTTAAGCTGCGATGGCTGATCACAAATCCTACTGGACACGAAGTATGGCCTATCTCGAATACAGCCCCCTTACGAACCTGGTGGCCATCTCTCCACCCAGTCATTTGTCAGCTGGCTATAGGTCTTTCCTATTGGGATATCCTTGATTAACAGGATCCCACTAAAATTCCATTAAATCCCTTCCGTACCATAGATAATGGAAACAAACATTATAGATGTAGGGACACGTGAGCCAGATGCAGGTTAGCTAGCCTAGATTACTATGTTTGCCCGGCAGACTATCAAAGCCACAAACAGTCACGGCTGTGGGGGGGGGGAGAGCAGACTTCTATTGTAAGTCATGGGGATGTGAGCATACAGGGACTGTCAGATGGAAACCAAACTCCTCATCAAATTCTGTACACAGCATTGGCCATATTACGAATTAGATAACCAAAACCGATGGCCCCCAGAGGGGTCTCTAGATCCTCAAATTCTGTGTGACCTTTTTAACTTCTGCAAGTGCTCAAAAGGGTGAATGGAGATTCCGCTATGTGGAGGCCTTCTCTCTCCTTTGCTCACATCCTGAACTATGCTTCTCCAATAGATGCTCACCCTCAGCCTTGTGCTCCAGACTCTCTGCTGTCACTCCCACCTCAGCAACTTGATTTCTCCCCTCCAATATCTAGATCAAAAACCCAAATCTCGACTGGTTCTCAGACCATTGCTCCCTTGCTGAGGTTGCAGGTACTGAGGTACCACTCCATTCACTCACTCCTCTCCTCTCCTGTCAGTGCCCGCACCGGGTCCCACCCAGTCCTCTTACCACCTAATGCAAAGCTCAAACCCACTGAGAAGAATCCTCAGACCCTAATACAAGATGTAATGAAAATGGCCTTTAATGTTGCTTTGTCATCACTAAAAACAGGTTACTAAGAATTTAAAGTCCCTCACAGGCTTTTTGGAATCTCACTCCCGTCTCCCCCTCTGTTCTATCTGTTCTACTGCTCAAGTTTTTGTTGCTATTAAGATCCCAAAGCGCTCTCCCAATATTCTTTTACATCTCTCCTTCCTCATTCTCAGATCCACAGAGCTGCTCTTATCCCTGCCTTCCAAATTGACCCACTCTGTACCAGGCCCACAGAAAAGTCTTAACTGACCTTCTCCAGAAGTCTTCACCATGGCTGATTTAGGACTTTCAGCAAAAGAATCCCGATAAAAGAGTTCACTGTAGATAAACTTCCTATTTTTGTGTTGCCCTGGTCTCCTTGGCAACTGGCTAAAAAATTCAGCACTCCTGATCTAGACACACCCTTACTAGTTTTTCACAAAATATTTGAAAAAAAGGCCTCTGGCCTTGAGCTGGGGCTTCACAGAGATGGCTACATTTCTAAGATAAAGAAGTTACAAACTGGGCTGTATGGAAACAGCTGGAAGGGGGAAAAAAAGAAAGGGAAGACACCCCCACCCAGGTGTCCTTGAAAAGTTAACTTGCCCAAACTGAGGAAAAAACAGAAACAAAAACTGCTTTTTGTGAACTTCTGCAGACTGTGAACTTCTGAGCCCCTTCCCTTACGTGTTGGGTACAAAATTCTGAAACTACGTAACTTGGGTTTCAGGGGATTAATTGATTACAACAGAAGCAATGCCCTCTGAATCTGGTTGAAACCAAAAAAGACTGTTTCCGTGTCTTTGGTGCTATCTTAGGTGCCTTGCCTTGTCCGTCCCTACAACAGTATAATTCTATATACTTAAACATTGTTTATGTTTTCATGAAATGGTCAACAGATGTGATTAATTGTGAAATGGTGCAGATGTTTCCCAGAGTGCTCTATCATGACGCAGGTTCATCTGAAGATCAAAGAGGGGGACATACAACCCGGTTCCGCTGGGAACATATGTCCCTCACCTTAGCCATTCTATTACGAATAGGAGTTGCTGCAGGGTTGGGCACAAGAACCACTGCTCTGGTCCATGGGACACAACAAGTGACCCAATTAGAAGCAGCAATAGATCAAAACTTAAAGATTTTAGAAACCTCCATCACAGTTTTGCAGGAATCTTTAACCTCTCTCTCTGAAGTTGTTTTACAGAACAGTCGAGGGTTGGACCTCCTTTTCATGACAGAGGGGGGCCTTTGTGCTTCATTGAGGGAAGAATGTTGTTTTTATGTCGACAATACTGGAGTTGTAAAAAAATCTATGAGTAAATTAAAAAGATGCCTTGAAGAGCAACAACGAGAGAGAGAGAGGCACAGAAAGGGTAGTTTGAGTCTTTTTTTACACAGTCCCCCTGGTTAATTACGTTTTTATCAACCCTGGCCGGTCCAATAATAATCCTCATATTATTACTAACTATAAAACCCTGTTTCCTCAACCATGTAATTTCTTTTCTCCAAGCTCAAATTGGACAAATTAAAATTATGGTAATACCCCACTAGCAGACATAGAATGTGACACCCCACAAAGATCACTTTTATGATTAAAAGTAGCCAGAAAAAGAAGTGGGGAATGAAAGGTTAATAAAATATGTACTTGTCACTTCCTGTTTTTCTGTACACTTAACGAAACACTGTTGAAATCTTGAGAACTCTTTGCTAATCTTGTTGCCAGAATGTGCTGTCCCCAATTGCCAAACTGCAGAATCTACTCCCTCACCCGGTTGAATAGAAACCTGAACTGTACTTGGATCATTGAATGTAGAAGAGAACATCCATTCAAAAAGTTATAGTCAGTTGGATTAGAAAGATAGTCGGTAAGTTTAGGAAGAAAAGTGAGTATAGGATTTGGAACAAAAGTTCTTTAGCAATAGGGTTTTGGTTAGAGAGTCAATGTAAACGTCAACACAAGTGAAGAGTCAGTCACAATGATGCACAGGGCAAAATATGTAGGAAAGCAGATATCAATAGAGACATTAGGAAATCAGGAAAAGAATAAAGTGAGTGATGGGATTAGATATTTTCAAGAGGGTTGAGGATGAATATATGAGCTTAGGATAAAACAAATATGAAGTCAACAATAGGATTGACATTTGATAGCATTAGCGTAGCCCAAGACAGTGTCCAAAATAAGCTCTGTTGCCCCTCATTTGCCTAAATTCCCAGTGGCCTGTACACCCTTCCTGTGTACCAGGAGTGATCAAATAGGCCTGCCGTTAATACTGCTCTGCTTCTCCAATTTGAGTCCTACTGAGTGTCGGGTACAGATTCTTTATGTGAATTGGAAAGATGAGAAAACTCAAGCACCTATTGGATAGCCTCTGAATAGATTTGAAGAACTCATTTGACCCAAAATATCCCTATTCTCACTTGATGGAATTCAGGAACCTTACAGAGGAAGGCAAAATACTTCATCAACAATGACTGCACTTTATGCCATTTTGGATTTTATGCACCCATGGGATCTTTCTTTAGATCCATCAGGTACTGAGAATCTAAGTCAAAGAATCACACTGGGCCAAGAGTCTGATTCACACACATCTCTTTCCAAATCAATTAAGGAAAGAGCCAAAGGTAAAGCATATTCATATCCATTTGAAAAATCTTTCCTTCAGGATTCACAAAGGGTTGGCCTGAGACAAAGACCTTCCTGACTCTCAGGGCAACAGAACAATAGGTAAGCAAATGGCCCAAAGCAGGGATTCTCCACTGAGACTTTACTGGTCACACTGATATCTGAGTTTTCTGAGATGCTCGCCATTCCATTCAGCTATCCAGTACATGGCCATGTCACAGAGCTTGGAGGTAGTACATATCTTGGACACAAAACCATGAGCCTATTCTGGAGATTGGCCATAATTCAGGAAGAAAACAGCAACTTAGGAAGGTAGCAGGTATCGCCCATCAATAAGGCAAGCCGCATTCAATTCATAAATTGTGCTGGATGAATGCTGGGAAGCTTTCTATGAGACAGGACACATCCATTGATGCATTCTCTTTTCTAATGTCTACAAGTACGGACACAGTGGGATACACAGACATAGAAACACTTGCATTGTCAAACGACTTACTAGAAACAGTTCACTCCAAACCAAACAAACCGCCTTTTCTAACTATTCTCAGAACATGAGACAAAACCACAAACCCACACCCGCAATGGCACCTCCTTCCCCCAAATAGGTCTGTGACTCTCCGGAGTGTGCTCTGACTGATGGGCCATACTATGATGCTCCGAAATGGCCTGACCTGTCTCAGATCTGGTCTTCTTGGCCAACAATGTGAAGTTGTTAGAAGCCAGGAGTGAGCCACTATCTGCTTTCTCAGGAAGAGCCCCTCTTCCGAGCTTTCCTGGCATTTGGCCATCCTCACATCAGTAGGTATCAAGAAAGACTGACTCTGTCCTTTGTAAATCCAAAAAAGTGAGACCACTGGGACTAGAACTGAGACTGGCTCTGGGTGCCTGGCTTTCTGTATCCCAAGTTCAGAGAGTTCCATCACCATGGAAGTGAGATGAGATCACGTCCTTCAGGAACTGAATGAGATCACTGCCTTGACAACCACTTTGTCATAACAATTGCTTCCAACGGTCCCATGAGATGAGGGCTGCCCCTACTTCCTGTGACACTTTCACAAGTTAGAATGGTATATCACCCGTAGGCAAAAGGGAACAGCTCTCCACACAGGCCGGGTTTGGTCCATCTTCTCTACATTAAGAAGAGATAGGCTCATTCTGACTCAACCCTTAATCCTGACCAGGTTGTTTGCCATGGAAGATGATTTTTGCTCTCTCAGGTCTTACATAGCTGCCTACATATTCTCCAGAGATCATTTCTGCATGGAGCTTTGAGGTTCTCAACAGATGGAAGATCCACTGCATTCCTGTATTGTAAGACCAACACTGTCCCTGCTCTTCTGTAAACATAGATGTGAATTGGAGTCATGAGAAAACCCACGAACCTATGGGATAGCCTCTGCAGAACTTTAAAGAATTCACTTGACCCAAATGATCCCTATTCTCACTTAATGGAGGTCAGGAACCTTACAGAGGAAGGCGAGAGACTCTATCCACCATGACAGTTCTTTTGTCCATTTTGGTTTTGGATGCACACATGGGATTTTTCTTTAGACCCATCATGTGCTGTGAATCTAAGCCACAGCCTCACATAGGGCCAAGAGGCTGATTCAGACACATCCATTTCCAAAGCAATTAACCGAAGAGGCACAGGTAATGACCATTCAATTCCATTTGAAAACTATTTTCTTCAGGCTTCACAAAGTGTGGCCTGAGGCAAAGACCTTCCTGACATTCAGGGCAACAGAATAGGTAAGCAAAAGGCCCAAAGCAGGGTTTCTCCACTGAGACTTTCTTGGGCATACTAATATCTGAGTTTTCTGAGATACTCACCATTCCCATCAGCTATCCAGTACATGGCCATGTCACAGAGATTGAGGTGGTACATATCTTGGACACAAAATCATGAGCGTATTCTGGAGAGTGTCCAGAATTCAGGAAGAAAACAGGAATTTAGAAAGATACCAGGAGTTGCCCATCCATACGGCAAGCTGCAGTCCATTCATAAATTGCTCAGGATGAATGCTTTGAAGCTTTCTCGTAGACAGGACACATCCATTGATGCATTCTCTTTTCTACTGTCTACAATCACGGACACAGTATGATATATAGACACAGAAACACTCACGTTGTCAAAGGACTTACTAGAAACAGTCCACTCCAAAACAAACAAACCAGCTTTCCTAACTATTCTCAGAACATGAGACAAAACCACAAACTCACACTCACACCCAAAAAGGCACCTCTTTCCCCCAAGTAGGTCTGTGTCTATCCGGAGTGTCCTCTGACTTGTGGGCCATACTATGTTCCCCAAAAGTGGCGTGTCCTGTCTCCGATCTGGTCTCTTTAGCAAACTCTGTGAAGTTGTCAGGAGCCCATGGTGAGAAACTACCTGCTTTCTCTGGAAAGGCCAGTCTTCATAGTTTCCAGGCATTTGGCTGTCCTCACATCAGTAGGTACCAAGAAAGAGTGACTCTGTCTTGTTAAATCCAAACAAGGGAGCCCACTGGGACATGGAGTGGGTTTGACTCTGTGTGCCTGGTTTCCTGGATCCCAAGATCACAGACTTTCATCACCAATAATGTAAGGTGAGGTCACTTCCTTCAAGAACTGAATGAAGTCACTGCCTTGGAAACCACTTTGTTTTAACAGTTTCTTCCAAGGTTCCCAAAAGATGGAGTCTGCCTCTACTTGCTGTGACTCATTCATAAGTTAGGATGGTATATCAACCATAGGCACCGGGGAACAGCTCTCCACACAGCCATGGTTTGGTCCATCTTCTCTACATTAGGAAGAGAGAGGCTAATTCAGACACATCCCTTCAACCTGACCAGGTTGTTTGCCATGGAAGATGACTTTTGCTCTCTCAGATCCTTCATACCTGCCTACACCGACTCAAGGGATTATTTCTGCAGGGACTTTTGAGGTTCTCAGCTGGTGGATGATACCCTACCTTCCTGGATTTTAAGACCAACTCTGTCCCTGCTCTTCTGTAAAGTGAGATTGAGGGAACAGTGTATGGTTAGTGTTAATAGCATGTTCGATTTGGGTTAGGAGTCATTCTGCTGGATGAATTATGGTATTGGGAACCTGTGATATTTATAAGAATATAAATGTGAAATATATGTATGAGATCAGAGATCTAGGAAAGATTTGAAGCCCAGAAAGGCATTGGGCCCTTGATTGGTATACTTAGATTGAATTATGTTCTGCACCGAGGTCTCAGATAAATCGATATACAATGGCATAGGACCCTATACCTCGGATGATTGAAAGTAGAAGAGAACATCCAGTCAAAAAGGGATAGTCTGTAGGATTAGGAAGATAGTCAGTAGGTTTAGGAAGAAGAGTGAGTCTCGGAGTTGGACCAAAAGTTCTTTAGCAATTGGTTTTCAGTTAGAGGGTGAATGTAAATATCAGCACATGTGAAGAGACAGTCACAATGATGAACTGGGAAAAATCTGTAGGAAAGCAGATATCAATAGGGGCATTAGGAAATCAGGAAAAGTATAAAGTGAGTGATAGGATTAGATATTTTCAACAGGCTTGAGGTTAAATATATAATCTTAGGAAGAAACAAATATGTAGTAACCAATAGGATTGACATTTGAGAGCAGTAGGCTCCCTGGACATAGATGCTTTTAGTAATCCATGGTCACTTTCTATTTAGGCTTTGGTACAATCATATGTGTGACCTTTGCATTTTGTGTCCAGAATACTACTGTGGTAAAATGTATATGTAGATCAGGTGACATAAGTATTTCTTCCACCATAAAGGGGAGTAATATTCTGGAAACTTATAAATTAGTACTGGGGATACAAATAGGTGTACCTTGTGTTGATGATTATTGAGATGATGCAGGAATAGACCATATTGTGAATAAAGTATGTAACTGGATCCAACATTAAATAATGGATTGAGTTTGCATCTGAAAATATATTGGAAATCTTATATTGATATATATACCATCATTCCAACGAGTTATATATGCAATGGTATTATTAGGGTTACGGTTTATCGTGAAGAGTGAGTTTTGCTTCAAAAATGATTATGGAATCGAAAATAATGTGTTTAGAAAGAAGTCTAGTGAAAAGACCAGTAAAGAAACATGGAGGAATACATGTGTTCTGAAGTAGTAAGTAATTGAAAGTGAACCAAATGCCAAAAAAATTTGTGAAGTTGTGGATGAAAAAATACATCCTATGATGTCCATAAACTGAAGAAATAGTAATGTACCAGTGTTGAGTAAAAATGAACTTCAAATTACACATCATGTCCCATAGCAATCTACTTGCATTGATGTTAAACTGGGTCAGTTACTGTAGAAATATTAGGATTTTTAAGCACCATCCACTGAACTTAGTTTTCAGTAGTAGGAAACCAAAATATATTTCAGGTGTATGAATATTACTGAGAATAATCTTGTGAAAATTTGAATTTAAATGAACATAAATGAATATGAATGAATTTAGGGAGTGTATAATAAGACACATATTTTTCATATTTTTTTAAAATCCGTAGAATATACACACACACACACGCCCACACACACACACACATTAATATTTAGCAATATATATGCCAATCGATATTCATCATGAAATATAATTCATTCACAAATCCAAAAATATTCATTTTACTGAACATGGATTTATGTATAGTGTTTTTCACTAGGAAGCTCACCCATAGGTGGAATTTTCAGTTCCATCATTATTTAGGGAGAGTCATCTCTTCTCACAATTTTTATATTCCAAAGTCAGTGATCTTACAAGAATGTACGTGTGATACCAGGTAGGATATTGTATATGCATAAAAAAATTACATGTGCTGAATAGGATACAGAGAAAGGGAGACAGGAATTTACATATGTGATAACTTTAAAAAAATCATGGAGAAATATTAACATGAAAAGTTTACTAAATTTAAAACACATACTCTTGATAAAGAGGAAGACAAATACAAATATACACCATGCTTCCTATAAAAGGACTGTACTTCTATTCAGTTAGGTTTTTTTTTCTCCATGATATTAGGATTAGTAGTCAGAGTCTAGTAGGGTATGGGTTAGTGTCAGGGATTCAGTATTTCAAATGGAAAATAGGAAAATGAATCTAATGTGTATGCAAACATGTGATACACAAAAATCTTCCCTCTCTTATCCAGAACAATACCTTGACATAACCATCGTTAAAAGTAAGACACAATTAGAGGAGAGGAGTTAGAAAACCTGTGAATACATATGTGGAATGAAAAATGCTCAGGAGTTCACAACACTGGAGGTGGTAAAACAGTTTACAAAAGTATGGGAGATGGTAAACACTACAGAAACATGGAGCTGTGCTGACCTAAAGACTTATTGAGAAACTTCCTCTGAGGTTAGGCACAAGAAATATATGTATGGCAATATTTAAATCAATGGTTCTGCAACTGATGTGATTCTGCAATCTGGGTCTGCATCTATGTGACCTGGAGGACATGGTTCTTTATTTTGTAATGAACATGAGGCAGCAGGTCTGAAAACTCCCTTTGTAGGTAAACTGTTGCTACTGGGAGCTAAGTGTCTTCCCGTGTGGTCTGTGAAGCCATTTGGTCATCCTCCACTTTTCAGGGTGTTTCTTACTGCTGCACTGGGAATTTGGTATTTGCTTCATGAAATACAATATGTTCAACTGGGACACAGTGCTGGGGGGAGTTCTGTCATGTGTGGTTGGTCAGGGTCGGCAAGAGAATGTACGAACCAGGCTTCTATCCCACATAGCTTTCCCCTTGACTATAGCAACCTGATTCTGAACATTGCCCTGAAACGTCTACATATAACAAGATGCCTTTACATATAAAGGTCTGCTGCCTGCACCATGTCAGTCGCAAGATTTGGAAGCCAATGGAAGATCCAGGTGGTCCTACCAAAAATATTTATTTACACACCTATAGTCCACTGCTCTACGCCCACTACCCAGCAGGCTCCAACTTACTGGCATCTCTGTTCTACACCATTTTCACGAAACTCAGTCAATCAAGGCAGTGTTTGTTATACTCATGATCAGCAACAGGATATCTTAAGGTTATCCAGTGCCACCTGGTCATGGGGATTTCAAAAATTTCATGGTATTAATCTAGTCATTTTTCAAGGATGAAGTTGGAGGCACTGTGTGTTTCATTTAATTCAGGAACCATTAAATGGTGAGGAAGCTCATTTCAATGAAAGCTCTGGAGAACACTCACAGGCAAGCCTTCCCAAAGAGTGGCCAAAAGGACACATGAATCCAGGCCCATTGAGGTATACAATGTGAGGTCCATGTGTGTTTGGACTCTCAACTATGGCTACCAAGTCTTTAAGAATTAAATCATGTGATATCCTGGCTCAGAATCCCTGAGCTCTGTGGAAAGCCATCCTGGGCCTAGATCTCAGTTTCCAAAAGCGATTCTCATGCGTGGTCTCCTAAAATCCCAACACTATTCATGGCAATACTTCTCTGAGGTCAGTTCCAGAACTCAGTCTCTAAGGAGAATCACACCAGAGTTCAAGCCCTGGTGGACCCAGTCATCTCTTCCAACTACCACACAAATTACCACAATTAAAACAAGAACCCTCCCATATGGCCCTCATCTTCTTTCATATAGACACTCATCATAATCTGGCTGGAGGTTTCCATGAGGGGTGCAGACCAAGACAGTGTCCCAAATAAGCTCCTTTGCCCCTCATTTGCCTAAAGTCAAGGTGGCCTGGACACCCATCCTGTGAACCAAAAGTGATCAAATAGGCCTGCCGTTAATAACTCTCCAATTTGAGGACTACTGTCTGTGGGGTTTAGATTCTTTATGTGAATTTTAGTCATGAGAAAACCCAAGCACAATGGGCTAGCCTCTGCAGGTTTTGTAGAACTCTTTTGACCCAAAGGATCCCATTCTCACTTGATGGAAGTCAGGAACCTTACAGAGGAAGTCGAGAGACTTCATCCCAATAATTGCTCTTTGGCGAATTTTCTTTTGGATGCACACATGGTAACTTTCTTTAGATCCATCAGGTGCTGAGAATCTAAGCCACAGCCACACACAGGGCCAAGGGCCTGATTCAGACACATCCCTTTCCAAAGCAATTAAGGAAAGTGCCACAGGTATGCCCATTCATTTCCATTTGAAAACTGTTTTCTTCAGGCTTCACAAAGGGGTGGCCTGAGGCAAAGACCTTCCTGACATTCAGGGCAACAGAACAATAGGTAAGCAAAAGGCCGAAAGCAGGGTTTCTCCTCTGAGACTTTTCTGGTCACACTGATATCTGAGTTTTCTGAGATGCTCGCCATCCCCTACAGCTATCCAGTACATGGCCATGTCACAGAGCTTGGAGGTGGTACATATCTTGGACACAAAACCATGGGCCTATTCTTGAGATTGGCCGGAATTCAGGACGAAAATAGAAACTTAGGAAGGTAGCAGGTGTTGCTCATCGATAAGGCAAGCTACAGTCCATTCATAAATGGGGCAATATGAATGCTGAGAAGATTTCTACTAGACACGACACATCCATTGATGGATTCTCTTTTCTAATGTCTACAACCACGGAAACAGTGGAATACACAGACATAGAAACACTCGCCCTGTGAAAAGACTTACTAGAAACAGTCCACTTCAAATGAAACAAACCGACTGTCCTACCTATTCTCAGAAAATGAGAGAAAACCACAAACCCACAACCACACCCACAAAGGCACCTCCTTCCCCTAAGTAGGTCTGTGACTATCCAGAGTGTCCTCTGACTTGTGGGCCATAATATGTTCCCCCAAAATGGCCTTTCCTGTCTCAGATCTTGTCTCCTTGGCCAACTCTGTGAACTTCTTAGGAGCCAACGGTGAGCTACTACCTGCTTTCTCATGAAAAGCCCTGCATCCGAGCTTTCCTGGCATTTGGCCTTCCTCACATCTGTAGGTACCAAAAAATACTGACCCTGTCCTTGGTAAATCCAAACAAGTGAGACCACTGGGACTGGGACTGGGACTGGCTCTGTGTGCCTGGCTTCCTGGATCCCACGTTCAGAGAGTTCCATCACCAAGAAAGTGAGGTGAGGTCACTTCCTTCCTGAACTGAATGAGGGCACTGTCTTGGCAGCCACTTTGTCCTAACTGTTGCTTCCAAGGGTCCCAAGAGATTGAGGCTGCCCCTACTTCCTGTGACATTTTCACAAGTTAGAATGGTATATCAACCAAAGGCACCCAGGAATAGATCTCCACACAGGCCTGGTTTGGTCCATGATCTCTACATTAAAAAAAATCTGATTCAGACACAACCTTTTATCCTGACCGGGTTGTTTGCATGGAAGATGACTTTTGGTCTCTCAGGTCCTTTATTGCTTCCTACATCTTCTCCAGGGATCATTTCTGCATGGACCTTTGAGGTTCTCAGCAGGTGGAAGTTTTTCTACACTTCTGTATTGTAATATCAACTCCTTCCCTGCTCTTCTGTAAAGTTAGATTGAGGGAACAGTGTCCGGTTATGGTTAAAAACATGCTCGATTTGGGTTAGAAATCATTTTCCTGGATGAATGATCGTATTGGGAACTTGCTATGTGTAGAAGAATATATAGGTGAAATATATGTATGAAAAAAGAAATTTAAGTCTGATTTGAAGCCCAGAAGGGCATTGGGCCCTTGATAGTGATACGTGGTGTTGAATTACGTTCTGCAGAGTTGTCTCAGATAAATCGATATACAATGGCATAGCACCTTGTACGTTGCATGAATTAATGTAGAAGGAACATCAAGTCAAAAAGGCATAGTCGGTAGTGAAAGGTAAATAAAATTAATAAAATAGGTACTTGTCACTTCCTGTTTTTCTGTATGCTTAACAAAACACTGTTGAAATCTTGAGAAATGTTTGCTAATCTTGTTCTAGAATGTACTGTTCCCAACAGCCGAACTGCAGAATGTACTCCCTCACTCGGTGTCATGCAAACCGCCCACTCGCCCTTACCCATCACTGAACTTCCCTCTCTTCCCTCTCCAAGGAAAGTACATAAGCTCTGCTTAAGCTGTTCTCAGAGGTCTCTGCTCTATTTAATTTAGCTCTGAGCTCCAGCATGCTGGACCACAAATAAACCCTTTGCTGTTGCATGAGACAGTCTCTTGGTAGTATCTTCCTCTGACACTCGCCTGACCTTTACATATTGAGGTTCCACTGAGTTCCAGCAGTGGCGGATGAGAGACCCCAACGGGCTCCTCTCAGAGCAAGTAAGGCGCCTCTTTCTGGTTTCAGGTTTCTTGTTAGGGCTTGGCAAAATTGCTGGCGATGAAGAGCCTGGGCTCTCTCCGACGGTGGCTGAGAGACATGTCACAGAGACAAAGGGCACCTCTCTGGAGGACCCCGCAGAGAACTCGGGAAATCAAGGAACAATAGTCTTCTCGACTCAGTGATATTTTCTTTTAGATTCGTTATTGCCATACCATTGGGTTTTGCCGGCTACTCATTCCTGGTCTCAGTGTTGGACGTTCATTGCCTGTCTTTATGGTCTTGTCTTATCTGTGTCATGTGTCCTTGCTTTTACTGTTTGTGGAACTTTCATTATGGAACAGAGCACGTCAATGCCTCTGTCCCTGACCCTTGATCACTGGACCAAAGTCCGCTTAAGGGCTCAGAATCTTTCTTTTTTTAGTAAAACGCTGGACCTGGCAGAATCTCTGTGCCTCAGAATGGCCCATCTTTGGAGTCGTATGGCCCCTAGAAGGATCTTTCTACTTCCCACTAATTTAAAAAGTCAGAGGTATTGTCTTTCAGCCAGCGCCACATAGCCATCCGGATCAACAGCCATATATCTTAACTTGGCAGGACCTCTGCAAATCTCCTCCTCCATGGGTGAAGCCTTTCCTTGCCCCTACCTCTGCTCCTACTCCTTCCCCCATGATCTCTCAAACCCTCTCAACCTCCTCCTCCTCCACCCTCTGTTCTCCCTGAGTCACAGATTTGACTCTACTGGACTCTTCTCCCCCTCCTTATCCCCTGCCCTCGTCCCCTAACACACAACACACTCTAAGTGATTCCGCTGCTGCTGACTAAGCCTCTCTACCATTGGAGGAAGCTAAGCCGGTAATAGGATCTGACAATGGACCGATGTTCATGACCCAGGTAAGTCAGGGGTTAGCCAGGAACCTGGGGATTAATTGGAAGTTAAATTGTGCTTATAGACCACAGAGTTCAAGACAAGTAGAAAGAATGAATAGAACTATTAAAGAGACCTTAACGAAATTAAGCTTAGAGACCAGCATAAGATTGGACTATGCTCCTGCCTTATGCAATGTTTCATGCAAGAAAAAATCCCTTTGTTTCTTTGAGTAACCTTACCACATGTGAAATTCTTTATGGTGGCCCTCCTCCAGTAGGGGACCTAAGCCCAACTGTAAGACCTAAAGATCCTTTCCACACCTCCTTGCTTGACAGACTTAAAGATCTTGAAAGAACTCAGTAATACCTGTGGAAACAGCTGGCCACTGCCTACCCAACTGGGAACCAGGGGATTCCACATCCATATCAAGTAAGAGATTTCATCTATGTAAGATGATATCAGGTGTCATCCCTGGTACCCCGCTGAAAAGGACCATACCAGGTGCTATTATAACACCTACAGTGGTAAACGTAAACAGAATCACTTCCTGGATCCATACCTCTCATCTCAAGCCTGCTGCCTGTACAGAATCTTTCTGGAAACTGAAAAAGACTGGTAACAGTTTCAAATTGTGTATTCGCAATGTGAATAAGGTTATATACTCTCCCCTTGGCTACAAGTAGTCCTAACCCTCATCAGCCCATTAAGCAGTGATGGCTGATCACAAATCCTACTGGAAAAGAAGTATGGTCTATCTCGCATACAGCCCCCTTAGGGACCTGGTGGCCATCTCTCCACCCAGACATTTGTTAGCTGGCTATAGGTATTTCCTATTGTGATATCCCTGATGAAGAGGATCCCACTAAAATACCATTAAATCCCTTCTGTACCATAGATAATGGAAACAAACATTATGGATGTAGGGACACGCGAGCCAGATGCAGATTGGCTAGTCTAGATTACTAAGTTTGCCTGGCAGACTATCAAAGCCACAAAGAGTAATGGCTGTGTGGGGGAAAAGCCGACTTTTTCTGTATGTCATGGGAATGTGTGCATACAGGGGCTGCCTGATGGAACCCCAATTCTTCATCAAATTCAGTACACAGCATTGGCCACATTACCAATTAGACAACCAAAAACTATGGCACCCAGAGGGGTCTCTAGGTCCTCAAATTTTGCATGACCTTTTTAACTTCTGCAAGTGCTCAAAAGAGTGAAAGGAAATTCCCCTATGTGGAAGCCTTTTCCCTCCCTCACTCACATCCTGAACTATGCTTCTTCAATAGATCATTATCCTCAGCCTTCTGCTCCAGACCCTCTGATGTCACTCCCATCTCAGCAACTTGATTTCTCCCCTCCAATAACTAGATCAGAAACCCAAAGCTCCACCAGTTCTCAGACCATCGCCCCCTTTCTGAGGTAGCAGGTACATAGGTACCGCTACACCGACTCATTCCTCTCATCTCCTGTCAGTGCCCTCACCGGGTCCCACCAGGTCCTCTTACCAGCTAACCCAATGCTCAAACGAGCTGAGGAGAGCCCTGAGGCCCTTATCCAAGATGTAATATAATTGGCCTTTAAAGTTGCTTTGTCATCACTGAAAACAGGTTACTAAAATTTAAAGTCCCTCACAGGATTTTGGGATCCTCACTCCCGTCTTTCACTCTGCTCTACCTGATCTACTGCTCAAGTTTGCTGCTAGGAAATTCCCAATACCCTTTCGCATTATTCTTTTACATCTCTCTTTTCCCTCATTCGCAGATCCTCGGAGGTGCTCTCAGCCCCACCTTCCCCGTCTTTCCCCCTCTGTACCAGGCCCACAGAAAAGTCTTAAATGACCTTCTTCAGAAGTCTTCACCATGGCTGAGTTTTGAACTTTCAGCAAAACAGTCCCAATAAAGACTTTAATGTAGATAAACTTTCTCTTTCGTATTGCCCTGTTCTACTTGGCCACTGGCTAAAAATCTCAATACTTCTAAGCTAGACAACCCCTAACTAGTTTTTCACAAAATATGTGAACAAGTCCTCTGGCCTTCAGCTGGGGCTTCACAGAGATGGCTACATTTCTAAGATAAAGAAATTACCAACCGGGCTCCATGGTAACAGCTGGCAGGGGGAAAATAAGAAATGGAAGAAAAAGCTCTCCTCCTCCCAGGTGTCCTTGAAAAGTTAACTTGCCCAGAACAGAAGGAAAAACAGAAACAAATACTGCTTTTTTAAACTTCTGAAGACTGTGAACTTCTGAGCCCCATCCCTTATATGTTGGGTACAAAATTCTGAAACTACCTAAACTTGAGTTTCATGGGATTAATTGATTACAATATAAGCAATGCCCTCTGAATCCGGTTGCAACCAAATAGGACTGTTTCCCTCTCTTGAGTGCTATCTTAGGTGCCTTGCTTTGTCAGTGCCTACAACAGCATAATTCTATATACTTAAACATCGTTTATGTTTTCATGAAATGATCAGGATATGTGATAAATTGTGTAATGGTGCAGATGTTTCCCAGAGTGCTCTATCATGATGCAGGTTCATTTGAAGATCAAATAGGGGGGGCATACAACCGGTTCCACTGGGAACATATATCCCTCACTTTAGCCATCCTATTAGGAATAGGAGTTGCTGCACGGGTGGGCAGAGGAACCAGTGGCATTGTCCATGGGACACAAAAGATGACCCAATTAGAAGCAGCAATAGAGCAAAAGTAAGATATTAGAAACCTCCTTCAGGGCTTTGCATGAAACTTTAACCTCTCTCTCTGAAGTTGTTTTACAGAACAGTTGAGGGTTGGACCTCCTCTTCATTAGAGAAGGGGGGCTTTGTGCTGCATTGAGGGAAGAATGTTGTTTTTATGCTGACTATACTGGAGTCGTAATAAAATCTATGAGTAAATTTAAAAGACACATTGAAGAGCATCAACAAATGAGAGAGGGCCCAAAAGGGTGGCTTGAGTCTTGGTTCACACAGTCCCCCTGGTTAACTACGTTTTTATCAACCCTGGCCGGTCCAATAATAATCCTCATATTATTGCTAACTATAAAACCCTGTTTGCTCAACCGTGTAATATCTTTTCTCCAGGCTCAAATTGGAGGAGTTAAACTTATGGTAATACCCCACTAGCAGACATTGAATGTGACACCCTCCAATGATCATTTGTATGATTAAAATTAGCCAGAAGAAGAAGTGGGGAATGAAATATTAATAAAATAGGTACTTGTCACATCTTGTTTTTCTGTATGCTTAACAGAACACTGTTGAAATCTTGAGAAATGTTTGCAAAATTTGTTCCCAGAATATTCTATCCCCAACTGCCAAATTGCAGAATGTACTCCCTCTCCAAGTTGCATGCAAACCGCCCACTCGCCCTGACCCATCAATACAATTCCCTCCCTTCTCTCTCCAGGGAAAGTATATAAGCTCTACTTCAGCTATTCTCAGGGCTATCTGCTCTATTCAGGTGAGCTCTGAACCCCAGCATTCTGGACACCCAATAAACCCTTTGATGTTGCATGAGATAGCCTGTTGGTAGTCTCCTCCTCTGAAGTTCGCACCACGTTTACTTGGATGATTGAATTTAGAAGAGAACATCCAGTCAAAAAGGGATAGTCTGTAGCATTAGGAAGATAGTCAGTAAGTTTAGGAAGAAGGGTGAGTATAAGATTTGGAACAAAAGTTTCTTAGCAATAGGATTTCGATTAGAGAGTGAATGTAAATGTCAGCACAAGTGAAGAGTCAGTCACAATGATGAAGTGGGGAAAATATGTAGGAAAGCATATATCAATAGAGACATTACAAAATCAGGCAAAGTATAAAGTGTGTGATAGGATTAGACATTTTGAACAGGGTTGAGTTTAAAAATATAATCTTAGGAAGAAACAAATATGTAGTCACAAATAGGATTGACATTTGAGAGCATTGGGCAAATTTCAGGTGGATGAATATTTTGAGAATAATCTTGTGAATAGTTGATTATAAATCCACATACATGAACATGAATGAATTTAGGGAGTGAATATAAGACACATATATTTCATATTTTGAAAAATCTGGAGAGTGTATATATATATATTTATATATATATATACACACATATATATATATATACATATATATACATATACATAAAACAAACACACAGACAAAAAAGTAGCAATATATATGTCAATCAAAATTCATTATAAAATATATACCATCCACAGATCTAAAAATATTCATTTTACTGAACATGGATTTATGTATAATGCTGTTCAACTAGCAAGCTCACCCATAGGTTGAATATTCAGTTCCAACAGGGTTTAGTAGGAGTGATCTCTTCTAACAATTTGTATCTGCCAAGTCAGCCACCTCACAAGAATGTACGTGTGGTACCAGATAGGAATCTATATGTGCATATAAGAATACAGAGAAAGGGAGACATCAATTCACATATTTGTTAACCTTAAAAATACTAGGACAACTATTTCAACAAACAATTGACTAGATTTATAACTCCAACTCTGTATCATGCAAAAGGCAAGTCCATCTATACACCATGCCTACTCTGAACTGCTTGTATTTCTATTCTTTATGGGTTATTTTTCTCCATCATATTAGGATTAGTAGTCAGAGTCTGGTAGGGTATGGGTTAGAGTCAGGTATTCAGTATTTTGAATTGAAAATAGGACACTGAATCCAATGTGTATGCAAATATATGCTACGGAAAAATCTTCCCACTCTCCTCCAGAACAATGCCTTGACATTACCTTCGCCCCAAGTAAGACCCAATTAGAGGAGAAGAGTTAGAAAATCTGTGAATACATATCTAGAATGGAAAATGCTCCAGATTTCACATCTTTGGAGGTGGTAGAGGAGTTTCCAAAAGTAAGAGACAGGGTAAACACTCCACAAACATGGAGCTCTGCTGGCCAAAAGACTTTTTGAGAATCTGCCTCTGAGGTTGGGCACTTGAAATATATGTTGTTGTCAGGAGCTTTAGCTTTATTTGTAGTGAAACCATCAAAGCTGGATCTGCATCTATGTGACCTGGAGGAAATGATTACTTATTTTCAAATAAAAATGAGGCAGCAGTGATGAATTCTCTTTTTGTAGGTAAACATTGGCCACTGAGGGCTAAGGGTCTTCCCGTGTGGACTGTGAAACCAATGGTCATCCTCCAATTTTCGTGGTGTTTCTTGCTGCTGCACTGGGAGTTTGGTATTTGCTTCATGAAATACAACGAGTTCAAATGGGACACAGTGCTGAAGGGAGTTCTGTCAGGTGTGGTTGGCAGGGTCTCCAGGAGAATGCACCAACCAGGGTTCTATCTCAAGTAGCTTGCCCCCTTGACAATAGCAACATGATACTGAACATTGCTCTGAAACCTCTCCATATAAAAATATGCCTTTACATATATGGGTGTGATGGTTGCACCATGTCAGTCACAGCCATTTGGAAGCCAATGGAAGATCCACATGGCCCCACCACAGATGTTTTATCACACATTTGCATAACACAGCTCTAGGCCCACTACTTACCAGGCCCCAACTTACTGGCATCTCTGTTCTACACCATTTTCATGAAACCCAGTCAATCAAGGCCCTGTCTGGTATACTCATGATCATCAACAGGACATCAAAGGTCCTCCAGTGCCAGCTGGTCATCGGAATTTCTAAAATTTCATGGTAATTATCTAGCTTTTTTTCACAGATGCATTTGGAGGCAATGTTGGTTTCAATTCATTCAGGAACCATTAAATGGTGAGGAAGCTAATTTCAGGGAAATCTCTGGAGCACTCTCACAGGCAAGTCTACCCAAAGAGTGGCCAAAAAGTCACATGAAGCCAGGCCCATTGAGGTCTACAAAGCGAGGTCCAAGTGTGTTTTGAATCTCAATTTTGCCTGCCAAGTCTTTCAGAATAAAATCATGTAATATCCTGGCTGTGATTCCCAGTGTTCTGTGGAAAGCCACTCTGGGCCTTGATCCCAGGTTCCAATGGCAACTCTCATTCCTGGCCTCCTAAAATCCCAACACAATTCATGTCAATACTTCTCTGAGGTCAGTTCCAGAACTCAGTCTCTAAGGGGAATCACAGCAGAATTCAAGCCCAGGTTTACCCAGTCATCTCTTCCAACTGCCACACAAATGACCACAATTATAACCAAAACACTCCTACATGGCCCTCATCTTCTACCATAAAGATACTCATCATAACATCTGGATGGAGGTTTTCATGAGAGGCACATCCCAAGACAGTGTCCAAAATAAGCTCCCTTGCCCCTCATTTGCCGAATGTCAGGGTGGCTTGGACACCCTTCCTGTGAACCAGGAGTGATCAAATAGGCCTGCCCTTAATACTGCTTCGCTTCTCCAATTTGAGGCTCTCTGACTGTGGGGTCTAGATTCTTTTTGTGAATTGGAGTCATAAGAAAAGCCAAGCCCCTCTGCAGAGATTTGAAGAACTCATTTCACCCAAAGAATCCCTATTCTGACATGATGGATTTCAGAAACCTAACAAAGGAAGGCAATATAATTCATGCACATTGATTGAACGTTTTTCCATTTTGGTTTAGATGCACATATGGGATCTTTCTTTACATCCATCAGGTGCTGAGAATCTAAGTCACAGCCTAAAACAGGGCAAAGGGCCTGAATCAGACACATCGTTTTCCAATGAAATTAAGCAAAGAGCCAGAGGTGATGCACATTCATTTCCATTTGAAAACTGTTTTCTTCAGGCTTAACAAAGGGGTTGCATGAGACAAAGACCTTCCTGATATTCAGGGCAACAGAACAATAGGTAAGCAAAAGGCCCAAAGCAGGGTATCTCCACTGAGACTTTCCTGGTCACACTGATATCTGAGTTTTCTGAGATGCTGGCCATTCCATTCAGGTATCCAGTACATGGCCATGTCAAAGACCTTGGATTTGGTACATATCTTGGACACATAACCATGAGCCTATTCTAGAGAGTGGCCAGAATTCAGGAAGAAAACAGGGACTTAGGAAGGTATTAGGTGTTGCCCGTGCATAAGGCAAGCCACACTCCATTCATAAATTGGGCAGGATGAAGGCTGGGAAGCTTTATACTAGACATGACACATCCATTGCTGCATTCTCTTTTCTCATGTCTACTACCACAGGCACAGTGGGATACACAGACATGGAAACACTCACCTCTTCAAATGACTTACCGGAAACAGTTCACTCCAAAACAAACAAACCGCCATTCCTACCTATTTTCAGAACATGAGACAAACCACAAACCCACACCCACTCCCAAAAAGGCACCTCCTTCCCCATAGGTGTATGACTAACCAGAGTGTCCTCTGACTGGTGGCCATACTCTGTTCTTCCGAAATGGCCTGTCCTCTCTCAGATCTGTTTTCCTTGGCCAACACTGTAAAGATGGAAGGAAAAAGTGGAGAGCCACTACCTGCTTTCTCAGGAAAGCTCCCTATACAGAGCTCTCCAGGCATTTGGTAATCCCACTTCAGTAGGTACCAAGAATGACTGACTCTATCTTTGGTAAATCCAAACAAGTGAGCCCACTGGGACTGGGCCTGGGACTGCCTCTGGGTGCCTGGCTCCTTGGATACAAAGTTCAGAGAGTTCCATCACCAAGGAAATGAGGTATGTCACATTCTTTGGAACTGAATGAGGTCACTGCCTTGGCAAAGGTATATCTTATGATGTGCAAAAACTGAAGAAATAATAATGTACCAGTGTCGAATACAAATGAATGACAAATTACATATCATGTCCCATAGGAGTCTACTTGCATTGATGTTAGACTGGGTCAGTTACTGTAGAATAATTAGGATTTGTATGCACCATTCACTGAAGTTAGTTTTCAGTACTAGGAAACAAATATGTATTTCAGGTGGATGAATATTTCTGATTATAATCTTGTGAAAAGTGGATTATAAATCCACATACATGAACATGAATGAATTTAGAGAGTGTATATTAGACACATATATTTCATATTTTGAAAAATTTGGAGAGTATATCTATATCTATATCTATATCCATATCTATATATATACACACACACACACACACACAAACACACACACAACACTCACAGACATTAAAAAGTACCAATATAAATGCCAATCGAATTCATCAGTAAATATATATCATCCACAAATGCAAAAATATTTATTTTACTGAAGATGAGTTAATGTATAATGTTCTTCTACTAGGACGCTCTCCTATAGGTTGAATTTTCATTTCCAACAGCATTTAGGAGGAGTGAACTCTTCTCACAATTTGTATCTGCCAAGGCAGCCACCTCACAAAAATGTACGTGTGATACCTGGTAGGATTCTATATATGCATATAAATATACATGTGTGAATAGGCTACAGAAAAGGGATACAAGAATTCACATATTTGTTAAGTTTAAAAACACATGGAGAATATTTCAATTAAAATTTGACTAGATTTATAACTCCTACCTTATATAATGCAAATGTCAAGTCCAACAATACAACATGTCTCCTCTGAAGTGCTTGTATTTCTATTGTGTTGGGTTAATTTTCTCCATTATATTAGGATGAATAGTCTGAGTCTACTAGGTATGGGTTAGTGTCAGGGATTCAGTATTTCGAATGGAAAATTGGAAAATGAATCCAATGTGTATGTAAATATATGCTGCACAAATATCCTAGTGCTCTCATCCAGAACAATGCCTTGACATTACCTTCACCACAAGTAAGACACAATTAGAGGAGAAGAGTTACAAAATCAGTGAATACATATCTGGAATGGAAAATGCTCAGGAGTTCACAACCTTGGAGGTGGTAGAGCAGTTTCCAAAACTAAGGGACAGGGTAAACACTCCAAAAACATGGAGCTCTGCTGGCCTAAAAACTTTTTGAGAAACTGCCACTGAGTTTTGCACTTGAAATATATGTTGTTTTCAGGAGATTTGGCTTCCTTTGTAGTGAGACCATCAAAGCTGTGTCTGCATCTATGTGACCTGGAGGACATGGTTTCTTATTTCCAAAGAACTAGATGAAGCAGTGCTGAATCCTCTCTTTGAAGGTAAACTGAGGCCACTGGGAACTATGTGTCTCCCCATGTGGACTGTGAAGCCATTTGGTCCTCTTCCACTTTTTGTGGAGTTTTTGCTGCTGCACTGTGAGTTTGGTATTTGTTTCACAAAATACTAGGAGCTAAACTGGGACACAGTGCTGGAGGGAGTTCTGTCACGTGTGGTGGGTCAGGGTCTGCAAGAGAATGCACCAACTAGGCTCCTATCTCTCACAGCTTGCCCCATTGCCCCCTTGTCCATATCAACCTGATTCTTAATTTTCCTCTGAAAACTCTCCATATAACAATATGCCTTTACATATAAGGGTCTGCTGGCTGCACCATGTCAGTTACAAGCCATTTGGAATCCAATGGTATATCCACATGGCCCTACCACGGATGTTTTATCAAACACCTCCCCACCACTGCTCTAGACCCACTACTCAGCAGGCTCCAACATACTGGCATCTCTGTTCTACACAATTTTCATGAAACTCAGTAAGTCAAGGCACTGTCTGGTATAATCATGATCAGCAACAGGACATCCAATGTTTCTCCAGTGCCACCTGGTCATAGGAATTTCAAAAATTTCATGGTATTTATCTAGCCATTTTTCAAGCATGAAGTTGGAGGCACTGTGGATTTCAGTTCATTCAGCAAACATTAAATGGTGAGGAAGCTCATTTCAATGAAATCTCTGGAGAACTCTCACAGGCACGGCTTCCCAAAGAGTGGACAAACGGTCACATTAGGCCAGGCCCATTGAGGTCTACAATGTGAGGTCCATGTGTGTTTTGACTCTCAACTATTGCTGCCATTTCTTTAAGAATAAAATCATGTGATATCCTTGCTGAGATTTCCAGTCCTCTGTTGAAATCCACCCGGGGCCTAGGTCTCAGTTTCCAAGAGCGACTTTCATGCGTGGCCTCTTAAAATCCCAACAAAATTTATGGCAATGCTTCTCTGAGTTCATTTCCAAAACCCAGTCTCTAAGGGGAATCACACCAGAGTTCAACCCCACGTGTACCCAGTCTTTTTTTCCAATGCCACACAAATGACCAAAATCAAAACCAAAACACTCCCACATGGCCCTCATCTTATTCCATATAGTCAATCATCTTAACCTCTGGCTGGAGGTTTCTATGAGGGGTGCAGCCCAAGACAGTGTCCAAAATCAGCTCCTTTGCCCCTCATTTGCCTAAAGTCAGGGTAGCCTGGACACCGTTTCTGTGAACCAGGAGTGAACAAATAAGCCTGCCTTTAATACTTCTTTGTTTCTCCAATTTCAGGCCTACTGATTTTAGGTATCAATTCTTTAGGTGATTTAGAGTCATGCGAAAACACAAGCACCTCTGCAGGGCTTTGAAGAACTCATTTGACTCACAGAATACCTATTCTCATTTGATGGAGTGCAGGAACCTAACAGAGGAAGGCAAGAGACTTCATCCACAATGAATGATATTTTTTGCCATTTTGGTTTTGGAAGCTCACATGGGATCATTCTTAAGATCCATCAGGTGCTGAGAATCTAAGTCACAGCCACACACAGGTCCAAAGGCTGATAAAGACACATCTCTTTCCAAAGCAATTAAGCAAAGAGCCACAGGTGAGGCCCATTCATTTCCATTTGAAAACTGTTTTCTTCAGGCTTCACAAAGGGGTGGCCTGAGGCAAAGACCTTCCTGACATTCAGTGCAACACAACAATAAGTAAGCAAAAGGCCCAAAGCAGGGTTTCTGCACTGAGATTTTTTTGGTCACACTGATATCTGAGTTTTCTGAGATGCTCGCCATTCTCTTCAGGTATCCAGTACATGGCCATTTCACAGAGCTTGGCGGTGGTACATTTTTTGGACACAAATCCATGAGCCTATTCTGGAGAGTGGCCAGAATTCAGGAAGAAAACAACAACTTCGAAAGATAGCAGGTGTTGCACATCGATAAGACAAGCTGCAGTCCATTCATATATTGGGCAGGATGAATTATGGGAAGATTTATACTAGACAGGACACATCCATTAATGCATTCTCTTTTCTAATGTCTACAACAACAGACACAGTGGGATACACAGAAACAGAAACCCTCGCCGTGTCAAATGACTTACTAGAAACTGTCCACTCCAAACCAAACAAACCGCCTTTCCTATCTATTCTCAGAACATGAGACAAAACAACAAACCCACACCCACTCCCACAAAGGCACCTCCTTCCCCCAAGTACGTCTGTGACTATCCGGAGTGTCCTCTGACTGGTGGGCCATACTATGTTCCCCCGAAATGGCCTGTCTTCTCTCAGACCTTCTTTCCTTGACCAACTCTGTGAAGATGTCAGGAAAAAGTGGTTAGCCACTACCTGTTTTCTCAGGAAAGGTCCATCTTCAGAGCTCTCCTGGCATTTGGCCATCCTCACATCATTAGGTACCAAGAAAACTGACTCTGTCCTTGGTGAATCCAAACAAGTGAGCCCACTGGGACTGGGACTGGGACTGCCTCTGGGTGCCTGGCTTCTTGGATACCAAGTTCAGAGAGTTCCATCACCAAGGAAATGAGGTATGTCACATTCTTTGGAACTGAATGAGGTCACTGCCTTGGCAACCACTTTGTCCTAACAGTTGCTTCCAAGGGTAACATAAGATGGAGGTTGCCCCTACTTCCTGTGACACTTTCATAAGGTAGAATGTATATCAACCATTTGCATCCGGGAACAGCTCTCCACTCAGGCCTGGTTTGGTCCATCTTCTCTACAATAAGAAGAGAGAGATTCAGATTCAGACACATCCCTTCATCCTGACCAGGTTGTTTGCCATGGAAGATGACTTTTGCTCTCTCAGGTGCTTCATACCTGCCTACAACTTCTCCAGGTATCATTTGTGCATGGACATTTGAGGTTCTCATCAAGTGGAAGGTCCCCAACTTTCCTGTATTGTAAGAACTACTCTGACAGCTCTTTTGTCCATTTTGGTTTGGGATGCACACATGGGATTTTTCTTTAGACCCATCATGTGCTGTGAATCTAAGCCACAGCCTCACATAGGGCTGAGAGGCTGATTCAGAAACATCCATTTCCAAAGCAATTAAGCAAAGAGGCACAGGTAATGACCATTCTTTTCCATTTGAAAACTATTTTCTGCAGGCTTCACAAAGTGTGGCCTGAGGCAAAGACCTTCCTGACATTCAGGGCAACAGAATAGGTAAGCAAAAGGCCCAAAGCAGGGTTTCTCCACTGAGACTTTCTTGGGCATACTGATATCTGAGTTTTCTGAGATACTCGCCATTCCCATCAGCTATCCAGTACATGGCCATGTCACAGAGATGGAGGTGGTACATATCTTGGACACAAAATCATGAGCGTATTCTGGAGAGTGTCCAGAATTCAGGAAGAAAACAGGAATTTAGAAAGATGGCAGGAGTTGCCCATCCATACGGCAACCTGCAGTCCATTCATAAATTGCACAGGATGAATGCTTTGAAGCTTTCTCGTAGACAGGACACATCCATTGATGCATTCTCTTTTCTAATGTCTACAATCACTGACACAGTATGATATATAGACACAGAAACACTCACCTTGTCAAAGGACTTACTAGACACAGTCCACTCCAAAACAAACAAACCAGCTTTCCTAACTATTCTCAGAACATGAGACAAAACCACAAACTCACACTCACACCCAAAAAGTCACCTCCTTTCCCCAAGTAGGTCTGTGACTATCCGGAGTGTCCTCTGACTTGTGGGCCATACTATGTTCCCCCAAAATGGCGTGTCCTGTCTCCAATCTGGTCTATTTGGCCAACTCTGTGAAGTTGTCAGGAGCCCATGGTGAGAAACTACCTGCTTTCTCTGGAAAGGCCAGTCTTCATAGTTTCCAGGCATTTGGCTGTCCTCACATCAGTAGGTACAAAGAAAGAGTGACTCTGTCTTGTTAAATCCAAACAAGTTAGCCCACTGGGACATGGAGTGGGTTTGACTCTGTGTGCCTGGTTTCCTGGATCCCAAGATCACAGACTTTCATTACCAAAACTGTAAGGTGATGTCACTTTCTTCAAGATCTAAATGAAGTCACTGCCTTGGAAACCACTTTGTTTTAACAGTTGCTTACATGGTTCCCAAAAGATGGAGGCTGCCTCTACTTGCTGTGACTCATTCATATGTTAGAATGGTATATCAACCATAGGCACCGGGGAACAGCTCTCCACACAGGCATGGTTTGGTCCATCTTCTCTACATTAGGAAGAGAGAGGCTAATTCAGACACATCCCATCAACCTGACCAGGTTGTTTGCCATGGAAGATGACTTTTGCTCTCTCATGTCCTTCATAGCTGCCTACATCTTCTCCAAGGATCATTTCAGCATGGACCTTTTAGGTTTTCAGCAGCTGGAAGATCGCCTATATTCCTGTATTGTAAGACCAACTCTGTCCCTGCTCTTCTGTAAAATTAGATTGAGGGAAAAGTGTATGGTTAGGGTTAATAACATGTTCAATTTGGGTTAGGAATCATTCTCTGGAATGAATATTTGTATTAGGAACCTGTGATATGTATAAGAATATATAGGTGAAATATAAGTATGAAAACAGAAATCTAGGTAAGTTTTGAAGCCCAGAAGGGCATTGGGCCCTTGATTGGGATACTTAGCATTGATTTTATGTCCTCCACAGTTGTCTCAGTTAAATCAATATACTATGGCATAGGACCTTCTAATTTGGATGATTGAATGTGGAAGAGAACATCCAGTCAAACAGGGATATTCAGTAGGATTAGGAAAATAGTCGGTAGGTTTAGATAAAAGAGTGAGTATAGGATTTGGACCAAAAGTTCTTTAGCAATAGGGTTTCAGGTAGAGAGTGAATGTAAATGTCAGCACATGTGAAGAGTCAGTCACAATGATGAACTGGGTAAAATATGTAGGAAAGCAATATTTTGAAGACATATAAATTAATTGGGGGTACAAATAGGTGTACCTTGTGCCTATGAATATAGAGATAATGCATGAATAGACCATACTGTGAATAAATAATATAACTGGTTCGAACTTTAAATAATGGATTGAATTGATTTCTGAAAATATACAGGAAACCTAATATTGATATACAATCATCCATTCCAAACAGTTATGCTTCTAATGGTGATATTAGATTTATGATTTATCATAAAAAGTGTGTGAGTTTTGCTTCAAAACTGATTATGAAATTAAAAAAAAATGTGTTTGCAGAGAAGTCTCATGAAAAGACCAGTCAAGAAACCGGGAGGAATACTTGTGTTCTGAAGCAGGAAATGATTAAAAGTGAAAAAATACCTATAAAGTTGTGAACTTGTGGATGAAATATATATCCTATGATGTGCAAAAACTGCAGAAATATTAATGTAGCAGTGTTGAATATAAATGAACGTCAAAATACACATCATGTCCCATAGGAATCTACTTGCATTGATGTTAAACTGGGTAAGATACTGTAGAATTATTAGGATTTGTATGCACCATTCACAGAAGTGAGTTGTCAGTACAAGGAAACAAATATGTATTTCAGGTGGATGAATATTTCCAATAATAATCTTGAGAAAAGTTGATTATATTTCCTCATGCATACATGAAAGAATGTATGAATGTAGAGAGTGTATATAAGACACATATATTTCATGTTTTGATAAATCAGGAGAGTATATATATATATATATATATATATATATATATATATATACCAAAAAAACACAGAGAGAAACATAAAAAAGTAGCAATATATGCCAAATGAAATTTATAATGAAATATATAACATCTACTGATGCAAAAATATATACTTTACTGAACATGGAATTATGTATAATGTTGTTGTACTAGGAAGCTCACCCATAGGTTGAATTTTTAGTTCCAACAGCGTTTAAGAGGGGTAGTGTCTTCACACAATTTATATCTGCCGAGTCAGCAACCTCACAAAAATGTACGTGTGATACCAGGTAGGATTCAATATGTACATATAAAAATACATGTGCTGTATAGGCTACAGAGAAAGGGAGGCAGGGATTCACATATTTGTTAATTTTAAAAACACATGAAAAACTATTCCAAATAAAAATTTACTAGATTTATAACACCTACCATTTATTATGCAAAAGAAAAGTTCAAAAATACACCATGCCTCCTCTGACCTGCTTGTATTTCTGTTCTATTTGGGTTATTTTTCTCCATCATATTAGGATTAGTAGTCAGAGTCTAGTAGGGTATGTGTTAGTGTCAGGGATTCAGTATTTTGAATGGAAAATAGGAAAAAGAATCCAATGTCTATCAAATATGTGCTACACAAAATATTTTCCCTCTCTCATCCAGAACAATGCCTTGACATTACCTTCGCCCCAAGTAAGACACAATTAGTGGAGAAGAGTTATAAAATCTGTGAATATATAACTGGAATGGAAAATGCTCATGAGTTCACAACCTTGGATGTGGTAGAGAAGTTTCCATAAGTAAGGGACAGGTTAAAAACTCCACAAACATGGAGCTCTGCTGGTCTAAAGGACTTCTTGATAAACTGCCTCTGAGGTTGGGCACTTGAAATATATGTTGTTTTCAGGAGCTTTAGCTTCCTTTGTCGTGAGACCATCAAAGCTGGGTCTGATTCTATGTGACCTGGAGGACATGGTTTCTTATTTTCTAATGAACATGAGGCAGCAGTGGTGAATTCTCTCTTTTAAGTAAAATGTGACCAGTGCGTGCTAAGTCTCTCCCCATCTGGGCTGTGAAGCCATTTGGTCATCCTCCACTTTTTCATGGTTTTTCTTTCTCCTGCATTGGGAGTTTGGTATTTGCTTCACGAAATACAAGGAGTTCAAAAGGGACACAGTGCTGGATGGAGTTCTGCCACATGTGGTGGGTCAGGGTCTGCAGGAGAATGCACCAACCAGGCTTCTATCCCACATATCTTTTTCCCTTGTCTATTGCAACCTGATTCTTAACATTGCCATGAAACCTCTCCATATAACAAGACGCCCTTACATATTAGTGTCTGCTGACCTCACCATGTCTGTCACAAGCCATTTGGAAGCCAATGGCAAATCCATATGGCCACATCAGAGATGTATTATGACACACATACACACCACTGCTCTAGGCACACTACTCAGCAGGCACCAACTTACTGGCATGTCTGTTCTAGATCATTTTCATGAAACACAGTCAATCAAGGCACTGTCTAGTATACTCATGATAAACAACAGGACATCCAAAGGTTCTCCAGAGACATGTTGTATAGTTGGACTTGACATTTGCATTATATAAGGTAGGAGTTATAAATCTAGTCAAATTTTAATTGAAATATTCTCCATGTGTTTTTAAACTTAACAAATATGTGAATTCTTGTTTCCCTTTTCTGTAGCCTATTCACACATGTATATTTATATGCATATATAGAATCCTACCAGGTATCACACGTACATTTTTGTGAGGTGGCTGTCTTGGCAGATACAAATTGTGAGAAGAGTTCACTCCTCCTAAATGCTGTTGGAAATGAAAATTCAACCTATAGGAGAGCGTCCTAGTAGAACAACATTATACATTAACTCATGTTCAGTAAAATAAATATTTTTGCATTTGTGGATGATACATATTTACTGATGAATTTCGATTGGCATTTATATTGGTATTTTTAATGTCTGTGAGTTGTGTGTGTGTGTGTGTGTGTGTGTGTGTGTATAGATATAGATATAGATATAGATATACTCTCCAAATTTTTCAAAATATGAAATATATGCGTCTAATATACACTCTCTAAATTCATTCATGTTCATGTATGTGGATTTATAATCCACTTTTCACAAGATTATAATCAGAAATATTCATCCACCTGAAATACATATTTGTTTCCTGAAAACTAACTTCAGTGGATGGTGCATACAAATCCTAATTATTCTACACTAACTGACCCAGTCTAACATCAATGCAAGTAGACTCCTATGGGACATGATATGTAATTTGTCATTCATTTTTATTCGACACTGGTATATTATTGTTTCTTCAGTTTTTGCACATCACAGGATATACATTTCATCCACAAGTTCACAAATTAATAAGCATTTGTTTCAACTTTCACCACTTCTTGCTTCAGAACACATGTATTGTCAGGGTTTCTTGACTGGTCTTTTCATGAGAGACTTCTTTCCAAACACATTGTTTTGAATTTCCATAATCATTTTGAAGCAAAACTCACACACTCTTCATGATTAACCAAAACACAAATATTTCCATTACATATATACCTGTTTGGAATGAATGATTGTATATCAATATACGATTTCCTTTAATTTTTCAGATATCAGTTCTATTCATTATTTAAAGTTCAAAAAAGTTATATTATTTATTCACAGTATGGTCTATTCATGCTTTTTCTCTATGTTCCTAGAAACAGGGTACACCTCTTTGTACCCCTGATTCTCATTTTACATCTTCAATATATTGCTCCCAGAAATGGTGAAAGAAATACTCATGTCATCTCATTATCACAGTAATATTCTGGACAAAAAAATGGAAAGGTCACACTTATGATTGTACCAAAGCCTAAATGGAAAGTGAACATGGATTTCTAAAAACATCCATGTCCAGGTTGCATAATGCTGTCAATTGTCAATCCTATTGGTGACTACATATTTGTTTTTTTCCTAATTTATATATTCAAACTCAACCCTGTTGAAAATTTCTAATTCTATCACTCACTTTATACTTTGCCTGATTTCGTAATGTTTCTATTGATATCTGCTTTTCTACATATTTTCCCCAGTTCAACATAGTGACTGACTCTTCATATGTGCTGACATTTACATTCACTCAACAACCGAAAGTCTATTGCTAAAGAACTTTTGGTCCAAATCCTATACTCACTCTTCTTCCTAAACCTACTGACTATCTTCCTAATCCTACTGAATATCCCTTTTTGACTGGATGTTCTCTTCTAAATTGAATCATCCAATGTACAAGGTCCTATGCCATTGTATATCGAATTATCTGAGGCATCTTTGCAGAACATCATTCAAAGCTAAGTATCCCAGTCCAGGGCAAAACCCTTCTGGGCTTCAAATCATACCTAGATTTCTGTTTTCCTACTTATATTTCAACTCTATATTCTTGTAAATATTGCAGGTTCCCAATACCATTATTCATCACACAGAATCATTCGTAACCCAAATCAAACCTGTTTTTAACCAGAAGTATACACTGTTCCCTCAATCATTTTACAGAAGAGCAGGGACAGAGTGTTTCTTACAATACAGGAATGTTGGGGACCTTCCACCTGATGAGAACCTCTAATGTCCATGCACAAATGATACCTGGAGAAGTTGAAGGCAGGTATGAAGCACCTGAGAGAGCAAAAGTCATCTTCCATGGCAAACAACCTGGTCAGGATGAAGGGATGTGTCTGAATCTGAATCTCTTTCTTCTTTTTTAGAGAAGATGGACCAAACCAGGCCTGAGTGGAGAGTTGTTCCCGGGTGCCAATGGTTGATATACATTCTACCTTATGAAAGTGTCACAGGAAGCGTGGGCAAACTCCATTTTATGTTACTCTTTGAAGCAACTGTTAGGACAAAGTGGTTGCCAAGGCAGTGACCTCATTCAGTTCCAAAGAATGTGACATACCTCATTTCCTTCGTGATGGAACTCTCTGAACTTGGTATCCAAGCAGCCAGACACCCAGAGGCAGTCCCAGTCCCAGTCCCAGTGGGCTCACTTGTTTGGATTTACCAAGAACAGAGTCAGTTTTCTTGGTACCTAATGATGTGAGGATGGCCAAATGCCAGGAGAGCTCTGAAGATGGACCTTTCCTGAGAAAACAGGTAGTGGCTAACCACTTTTTCCTGACATCTTCACAGAGTTGGTCAAGGAAACAAGATCTGAGAGAAGACAGGCCATTTCGGGGTTACATAGTATGGCCCACCAGTCAGAGGACACTCCGGATAGTCACAGACCTACTTGGGGGAAGGAGGTGCCTTTGTGGGAGTGGGTGTGGGTTTGTTGTTTTGTCTCATGTTCTGAGAATAGATAGGAAAGGCGGTTTGTTTGGTTTGGAGTGGACAGTTTCTAGTAAGTCATTTGACATGGCGAGTGTTTCTGTTTCTGTGTATCCCACTGTGTCCGTTGTTGTAGACATTAGAAAAGAGAATGCATTAATGGATGTGTCCTGTCTAGTATAAATCATCCCATAATTCATCCTGCCCAATATATGAATGGACTGCAGCTTGTCTTATCGATGTGCAACACCTGCTATCTTTCTAAGTTGTTGTTTTCTTCCTGAATTCTGGCCACTCTCCGAAATAGGCTCATGGATTTGTGTCCAAAATATGTACCACCTCCAAGCTCTGTGACATGGCCATGTCCTGGATAGCTGAAGAGAATGGCGAGCATCTCAGAAAATCCAGATATCAGTGTGACCAGGAAAGTCTCAGTGCAGAAACCCTGCTTTGGGCCTTTGCTTACTTATTGTTGTGTTGCACTGAATGTCAGGAAGGTCTTTGCCTCAGGCCACCCCTTTGTGAAGCCTGAAGAAAACAGTTTTCAAATGGAAATGAATGGGCCTCACCTGTGGCTCTTTGCTTAATTGCTTTGGAAAGGGATGTGTCTTTATCATCCTCTTGGGCTTGTGTGTGGCTGTGACTTAGATTCTCAGCACCTGATGGATCTTAAGAATGATCCCATGTGAGCTTCCAAAACCAAAATGGCAAAAAATTTCATTCATTGTGGATGAAGTCTTTTGCCTTCCTCTGTTAGGTTCCTGCACTCCATCAAATGACAATAGGGATTCTTTGGGTCAAATGAGTTCTTCAAAGCCCTGCAGAGGTGCTTGTGTTTTCGCATGACTCTAAATCACCTAAAGAATCGATACCTAAAATCAGTAGGCCTCAAATTGGAGAAACACAGAAGTATTAACGGCAGGCTTATTTGTTCACTCCTGGTTCACAGAAACGGTGTCCAGGCTACCCTGACTTTAGACAAATGAGGGGCAAACGAGCTGATTTTGGACACTGTCTTGGGCTGCGCCCCTCATGGAAACCTCCAGCCAGAGGTTAAGATGATTGACTATGTGAAATAAGATGAGGGCCATGTGGGAGTGTTTTGGTTTTAATTTTGGTCATTTGTGTGGCATTGGAAAAAATGACTGGGTCCACGTGGGCTTGAACTCTGGTGTGATTCCCCTTAGAGACTGGGTTTTGGAACTGAACTCAGAGAAGCATTGCCATGAATTTTGTTGGGATTTTAAGAGGCCACGCATGAAAGTCGCTCTTGGAAACTGAGACCTAGGCCCCGGGTGGATTTCCACAGAGGCCTGGGAATCTCAGCAAGGATATCACATGATTTTATTCTTAAAGAAATGGCAGCCATAGTTGAGAGTCAAAACACACATGGACCACACATTGTAGACCTCAATGGGCCTGGCCTAATGTGACCTTTTGTCCACTCTTTGGGAAGCCATGCCTGTGAGAGTTCTCCAGAGATTTCATTGAAATGAGCTTCCTCACCATTTAATGTTTGCTGAATGAACTGAAACCCACAGTGCCTCCAACTTCATGCTTGAAAAATGGCTAGATAAATACCATGCAATTTTTGAAATTCCTATGACCAGGTGGCACTGGAGAAACATTGGATGTCCTGTTGCTGATCATGAGTATACCAGACAGTGCCTTGATTTACTGAGTTTCATGAAAATGGTGTAGAACAGAGATGCCAGTAAGTTGGAGCCTGCTGAGTAGTGGGTCTAGAGCAATGGTGGGGAGGTGTTTGATAAAACATCCGTGGTAGGGCCATGTTTATCTACCATTGGATTCCAAATGGCTTGTAACTGACATGGTGCAGCCAGCAGACCCTTATATGTAAAGGCATCTTGTTATATGGAGAGTTTTCAGAGGAAAATTAAGAATCAGGTTGATATGGACAAGGGGGCAATGGGGCAAGCTGTGAGAGATAGGAGCCTAGTTGGTGCATTCTCTTGCAGACCCTAACCCACCACACGTGACAGAACTCCCTCCAGCACTGTGTCCCAGTTTAGCTCCTAGTATTTCGGGAAACAAATACCAAACTCACAGTGCAGCAGCAAAAACACCACAAAAAGTGGAGGAGGACCAAATGGCTTCACAGTCCACACGGGGAGACACTTAGTCCCCAGTGGCCTCAGTTTACCTACAAAGAGAGGATTCAGCACTGCTTCATCTTGTTCATTGGAAAATAAGAAACCATGTCCTCCAGGTCACATAGATGCAGACCCAGCTTTGATGGTCTCACTACAGAGGAAGCCAAATCTCCTGAAAACAACATATATTTCAAGTGTGGAAGCTCAGAGGCAGTTTCTCAAAAAGTTTTTAGGCCAGCAGAGCTCCATGTTTGTGGAGGGTTTACTCTGTCCCTTAGTTTTGGAAACTCCTCTACCACCTCCAAGGTTGTGAACTCCTGAGCATTTTCCATTCCAGATATGTATTCACTGATTTTGTAACTCTTCTCCTCTAATTGTGTCTTACTTGGGGTGAAGGTAATGTCAAGGCATTGTTCTGGATGAGAGCGGGAGGATATTTGTGCAGCATATATTTACACACACATTGGATTCATTTTCCAATTTTCCATTCGAAATACTGAATCCCTGACACTAACCCATACCTAGTAGACTCAGACTATTCATCCTAATATAATGGAGAAAATTAATCCAACACATTAGAAATACAAGTACTTCAGAGGAGACATGTTGTATAGTTGGACTTGACATTTGCATTATAAATCTAGTCAAATTTTAATTGAAATATTCTCCATGTGTTTTTAAACTTAACAAATATGTGAATTCTTGTTTCCCTTTTCTGTAGCCTATTCACACATGTATATTTATATGCATATATAGAATCCTACCAGGTATCACACGTACATTTTTGTGAGGTGGCTGTCTTGGCAGATACAAATTGTGAGAAGAGTTCACTCCTCCTAAATGCTGTTGGAAATGAAAATTCAACCTATAGGAGAGCGTCCTAGTAGAACAACATTATACATTTACTCATGTTCAGTAAAATAAATATTTTTGCATTAGTGGATGATACATATTTACTGATGAATTTCGATTGCCATTTATATTGGTACTTTTTAATGTCTGTGAGTGTTTGTGTTTGTGTGTGTGTGTGTGTGTGTGTGTGGGTGTGTATAGATATAGATATAGATATAGATATACTCTCCAAATTTTTCAAAATATGAAATATATGCATCTAATATACACTCTCTAAATTCATTCATGTTCATGTATGTGCATTTATAATCCACTTTTCACAAGATTATAATCAGAAATATTCATCCACCTGAAATACATATTTGTTTCCTAGTACTGAAAACTAACTTCAGTGAATGGTGCATACAAATCCTAATTATTCTACAGTAACTGACCCAGTCTAATATCAATGCAAGTAGACTCCTATGGGACATGATCTGTAATTTGTCATTCATTTGTATTTGACACTGGTACATTATTGTTTCTTCAGTTTTTGCACATCACAGGATATACATTTCATCCACAAGTTCACAAATTAATAAGCATTTGTTTCAACTTTCACCACTTCTTGCTTCAGAACACATGTATTGTCAGGGTTTCTTGACTGGTCTTTTCGTGAGACTTCTTTCCAAACACATTATTTTGAATTTCCATAATCATTTTGAAGCAAAACTCACACACTCTTCATGACATACCTCATTTCCTTGGTGATGGAACTCTCTGAACTTGGTATCCAAGAAGCCAGGCACCCAGAGGCAGTCCCAGTCCCAGTCCCAGTGGGCTCACTTGTTTGGATTTACCAAGGACAGAGTCAGTTTTCTTGGTACCTAATGATGTGAGGATGGCCAAATGCCAGGAGAGCTCTGAAGATGGACCTTTCCTGAGAAAACAGGTAGTGGCTAACCACTTTTTCCTGACATCCTCACAGAGTTGGTCAAGGAAACAAGATCTGAGAGAAGACAGGCCATTTCGGGGAAACATAGTATGGCCCACCAGTCAGAGGACACTCCGGATAGTCACAGACGTACTAGGGGGAAGGAGGTGCCTTTGTGGGAGTGGGTGTGGGTTTGTTGTTTTGTCTCATGTTCTGAGAATAGATAGGAAAGGCGGTTTGTTTGGTTTGGAGTGGACAGTTTCTAGTAAGTCATTTGACATGGCGAGTGTTTCTCTTTCTGTGTATCCCACTGTGTCCGTTGTTGTAGATATTAGAAAAGAGAATGCATTAATGGATGTGTCCTGTCTAGTATAAATCTTCCCATAATTCATCCTGCCCAATATATGAATGGACTGCAGCTTGTCTTATCGATGTGCAACACCTGCTATCTTTCTAAGTTGTTGTTTTCTTCCTGAATTCTGGCCACTTTCCAGAATAGGCTCATGGATTTGTGTCCAAAATATGTACCACCTTCAAGCTCTGTGACATGGCCATGTACTGGATAGCTGAAGAGAATGGCGAGCATCTCAGAAAACTCAGATATCAGTGTGACCAGGAAAGTCTCAGTGCAGAAACCCTGCTTTGGGCCTTTTGCTTACTTATTGTTGTGTTGCACTGAATGTCAGGAAGGTCTTTGCCTCAGGCCACCCCTTTGTGAAGCCTGAAGAAAACAGTTTTCAAATGGAAATGAATGGGCCTCACCTGTGGCTCTTTATCAGCCTCTTGGACCTGTGTGTGGCTGTGACTTAGATTCTCAGCACCTGATGGATCTTAAGAATGATCCCATGTGAGCTTCCAAAACCAAAATGGCAAAAAATATCATTCATTGTGGATGAAGTCTCTTGCCTTCCTCTGTTAGGTTCCTGCACTCCATCAAATGACAATAGGGATTCTTTGGGTCAAATGAGTTCTTCATAGCCCTGCAGAGGTGCTTGTGTTTTCGCATGACTCTAAATCTCCTAAAGAATCGATACCTAAAATCAGTAGGCCTCAAATTGGAGAAACACAGAAGTATTAACGGCAGGCTTATTTGTTCACTCCTGGTTCACAGAAACGGTGTCCAGGCTACCCTGACTTTAGGCAAATGAGGGGCAAACGAGCTGATTTTGGACACTGTCTTGGGCTGCGCCCCTCATGGAAACCTCCAGCCAGAGGTTAAGATGATTGACTATATGGAATAAGATGAAGGCCATGTGGGAGTGTTTTGGTTTTAATTTTGGTCATTTGTGTTGCATTGGAAAAAATTACTGGGTCCACGTGGGCTTGAACTCTGGTGTGATTCCCCTTAGAGACTGGGTTTTGGAACTGAACTCAGAGAAGCATTGCCATGAATTTTGTTAGGATTTTAAGAGGCCACGCATGAAAGTCCCTCTTGGAAACTGAGACCTAGGCCCCGGGTGGATTTCCACAGAGGCCTGGGAATCTCAGCAAGGATATCACATGATTTTATTCTTAAAGAAATGGCAGCCATAGTTGAGAGTCAAAACACACATGGACCTCACATTGTAGACCTCAATGGGCCTGGACTAATGTGACCTTTTGTCCACTCTTTGGGAAGCCGTGCCTGTGAGAGTTCTCCAGAGATTTCATTGAAATGAGCTTCCTCACCATTTAATGTTTGCTGAATGAACTGAAACCCACAGTGCCTCCAACTTCATGCTTGAAAAATGGCTAGATAAATACCATGAAATTTTTGAAATTCCTATGACCAGGTGGCACTGGAGAAACACTGGATGTCCTGTTGCTCATTATGAGTATACCAGACACTGCCTTGATTTACTGAGTTTCATGAAAATGGTGTAGAAGATATTTGTGTATGCAAATATGTGCTACACAAAATCTTCCTACTCTCATTCACAACAATACCTTGACACTATCTTTGCCCCAAGTAAGACAAAATAAAAGAAGAAGAGTTAGAAAATCTGTGAATACATATCAGGAATGGAACATGATTGCGAGTTCACAATCTTGGAGGTGGTCGAGGAGTTTCCAAAAGTAAGGGACAGGGTAAATATTGCACAAATATGGAGATGTGCCAGCCTAAAGACTTCTGGAGAACCTGCCTCTGAGGTTGGCCACTTGAAGTATATGTTGTTGTCAGGACCTATGGCTTCCTTTCTAGTGAGACCACCAAAGCTGGGTCTCCATCTATGTGACCTGCAGAACATGGTTTCTTATTTTCCAAAGAAAGTGAGGCAGCAAGGCTGAATTCTCTCTTTGTAAGTAAACTCTTGCCACTGAAGGCTAAGTGTGGCCCCGTGTGGACTGTGAAGCCATTTGGTAATCCTCCACTTTTCATGGTGTTCTTGCTGCTGCACTGGGAGTTTGGTATTGGCTTCAGGAAATACAAGAAATTCAACTGGGTCACAGTGCTGGAGGGAGATCTGTCACGTGTTGTGCGTCAGGGTCTGCAGGAGAATGCACCAACCAGGCTTCTATCCCACATAGCTTGCCCCCTTGACCATAGCAACCTGATTCTGAACATTGACCTGAAACCTCTCCATTCAACAAGATGCCTTTACATACAAGGGTCTGCTGGCTGCACCATGTCAGTTACAAGCCTTTTGGCAGATCCACATAATCCCAACACAGAAGTTTTATCACAGACCTGCAAAACACTCCTCTAGGCCCACTACTCAACAGACTTTAACTTATTTGCATCACTGTTCTACACCATTTTCATGAAACCCAGTCAATCAAGGCACTGTCTGGTACACTCATGATCAGCAACAGGAAATCCAAAGTGTATCCAGTGACACCTGGTGATGGGAATTTCAAATTTTTATGATGTTTATCTAGCCATTTTTCAAGGATGAGGTTGGAGGCACTGTGGGATTTAATTCATTCTGGAAACATCAAATGGTGAGAAAGCCCATTTCAATGAAACATCTGGAGAACTCTCACAGGCAAGACTTCCCAAAGAGTGGCCAAATGATCAAATGAAGCCAGGCCCATTGAGGTCTACAATGTGAGGTCCATGTGTGTTTTTACTCTCAACTATGGCTGTCAAGTCTTAAAGAATAAAATCATGTGATATTCTGGCTCAGATTCCCAGTGCTCTGTGGGAAGCCCCCTGGACCTAGATCTCAGTTTCCAAAGGCCACTACCATGTGTGGCCTCCAAAAATCCCAACACAATTCATGGCAATACATCTCTGCAGTAATTTCCAAACTCAGTCTCTAAGAAGACTCACACCAGTGTTCAAGCCAAGGTGGACCCAGTCATCTCTTCCATCAGCCAAACAAATGACCACAATTAAAACCAAAATACTCCCACATGGCTCTCAACTACTTCCACATAGACACTCATCATTACCTCTGGCTGGAAGTTTCCATGAGGGGCGCAGCTGAAGACAGTATCCAAAATATGCTCCCTACCCTCATTTGTCTAAAGTCAGGGTGGCTTGACAACCTATCTGTGAACAAGGAGTGTTCAAATAGGCCTGCCATTAATACTGCTCTGCTTCTCCAATTTGAGCCTAATGTCTGTGGGGTTTACATTCTTTATGTGAATTGGAGTCATGAGAAAATCCAAGCACCTATGGGCTTGCCTCTGCAGGGCTTTGAAAAACTTTTTGAACCAAAGGATACCTATTCTCACTTGATGGAAATCAGGAACCTTACAGAGGAAGGCGAGAGACTTCATCCACAAGACTGCTCTTTTTCCATTTTGGTTTTGGATGCACACATGAGATCTTTCCTTAGATTCATCAGGTGGTGAGAATCTAAGTCACAGCCTCACACAGGGCCAAGAGGCTGATTCAGACACATCCCTTTCCATGGCAATTAAGCAAAGAGCCACAGGTGATGCTCATTATTTTCCATTAGAAAACTGTTTTCTTCAGGCTTCACAAAGGGGTGGACTGAGGCAAAGACCTTCCAGACATTCAGGGCAACGGAACAATAGGTAAACAAAAGGCCCAAATCAGTGTTTCTCCACTGACACTTTACTGGTCACACTGATATCTGAGTTTTCTGAGTTCCTCTCCATTCCCTTCATCTATCCAGTACAAGGCCATGTTACAGAGTTTGGAGGTGGTACATATCTTTTACACAAAACCATGAGCCTATTCTTGAGAGTGGCCAGAATTCAGGAAGAAAACAGGAACTTAGGAAGATAGCAGGTATTGCCCATTCATAAGGAAAGTCGTAGTCCATTCATAAATTTGGCAGGATGAATGCTGAGAAGCTTTCTACTAGACAGAACACATCCATTGATGCATTCTCTTTTCTAATGTCTATAACCACAGACACAGTGGGATACACAAACCCACAACCACACCCACAAAGGCAACACTTTCCTCCAAGTTGGTCTGTGACTATCCAGAGTGTCCTCTGACTGGTGGGCCATACTATGTTCCCCAAAATTGCTTGTTCTGTCTCAAATCTGCTTTCCTTTGCCAACTCTTGAAGTAGTCAGGAGTCAGCGGTGAGCCAATACCTGCTTTATCAGGAAAGAACCATCTTCAGAGCTTCCCTGGCATTTGGCCATCCTCACATCAGTAGGTAAGTGCCGTAGCCCGGCTGGCTGGGCAAAATAACCGGGGGGGTGACGAACAACTTGTGTAGACTGATGCAGCAGGCCTGGAAGCCGTTTATTGTTGAATAAGAGCGGTATTTATACATTTTACACAGCCTATCTAATTAGCATGAAATAGATACAGCAGTCAAACAATAAGGAATCTCCACACTTAATGGCTCGCTTTTGTTACTTCACAAACCACTCCCTCTGGCATTTTGCCAGGCGCCATCCAGACTTCTTTACAGGCTCTAACATTTCTCTGGCAAAATAACAGGTGCCAATCTGACTTGTTTACAGACGTTAACATTTCCCCCTTTTGTTTAATTTAAATAAGGACCATAGTGTTTTTTACAGAAACACCATAAATAACCTGCTAGAAACAGAAAGGGAGGATACAAAATGTTACAATACCAATCCAATTGATGGCTCCATGCAAGAAGCCCTTGGAAAACTTATACCAGCAATGACACCGTTAGCAAAGATACCGAGTTACAAGTTGTTGTAGATTACAGTCTGTTGTCTCAGTCCAGATAAAGCAGTGTCTCAATAGATTAACTCAGAGTTCAGGTAAATCACAGTCCAGGTAAGTTCTCCAGGCAGCTAGCTTAAGTTGTAGTAGCAGAAACAGCGATAGCTCCGAAGTCTCCTCGGGTTCTCAGCCGAAGTTTCCTCCAGTTCTCAGCAACATTGTAAATTCTTCCACCTTTGTTTTCACCGGCACTTGGACGAAGGCAGGAACTCCGGATGGCTAAAGAAAATCCTGTAGCATTTCACTAAGAAAACAACCTTCTGAACAATTTTAGTACATTATCTCAAGGTTTTTTACATTTGAAATAAGCCTTAATAGTACTCATTACTCATCAGCCTGCAGGTGTGGGAGACCCATTGTAGTTACTGGCCTTGGAAATGATCAAACTTCAGGGATGCCAGTGGCATCTTCTGCCAGCTGTAGCATCCTGGGCAGCCCCAGATGGCCCCAGGGAGAGTCCTGGGCTCAAACTTCTTCCGGGCACAGGGAGCAAAACCCTGCGAGACTGTGCCTCCAGGTCAGGTCTAGATTTGGGCTCACAGTGGTGATCCGCTCCCCCGGGCAGGGGGGCGGGGAAGAGCCCTCAACTGCCTCTTGGAAAATTCTTACTGCGCCATGATCGGCTTGGGCAGGTGGCAGCCGCCTTGTCATTTCACGCACCCTCCAGTATCGAAAAGTATTCAGTAATAGCCTTTTGCTGCAACTTTTTTCCTGATAATCCTTCTTCTTCTGAACTTTCTTTTTCTTTCTGACTAGAGTTTCTGGGCTTTTATCAACACATGCCCTAACTATTCTTGGTTCCACTGGGGTGCCTTTTTCTCTTATCAATTTACTTCTCACCCCTTCCATATTTTCATCACAAAGACAATACAACATTTCAAGACAAAACAAGACACAAACATACTGCATCAATCTTCTCCATTTTCTCGAAATGGTCATTTTTCCTATCGCCCTATCTGCCTAGGGACGAGCAGATTGCTCCCGTCCTATCTATGGACAGAAAGCTTTTTTCGACCCTTACCCGTGAGTGTCCCAGGGCTCCCCGTAACGGGCCACCATCTGCCGCAGTCCCGCTGCAGCAGAATAACCTGGGGGGTGACGAATAACTTGTGTATGTTGATGCAGCAGGAATGAGAGCCGTTTATTGTAAGATCTGAGCGATATTTATACATTTTACACAGCCTATCTCATTAGCATAAAATAGATACAGCAGTCAACCAATAAGGAATCTTCACACTTAATGGCTCGCTTTTGTTACTTCACAAACCACTCCCTCTGGCATTTTGCCAGGCACCATCCAGACTTGTTTACAGACTCTAACATTTCTCCAGCAAAATAACAGGTGCCAATCTGACTTGTTTACAGACCTTAACAGGTAAGAAGAAAGACTGACTCTGTCTTTGGTAAATTCAAACAAGTGAGACCACTGGGACTGGGATTGGTAATGGCTCTGGGTGCCTGGCTTCCTGGATCCCAAGTTCAGAGACTTTCATCACCAAGGAAGTGAGGTGTGGTCACTTCTTTCAGGAACTGAATGAGGTCACTGCCTTGGCTACCACTTTGTCCTAACAGTTGCTTCCAAGGGTTCCATGAGATGGAGGCTGCCCCTACTTCCTGTGACAATTTCATATGTTAGAATGGTATATCAACCATACGCACCTGGGAAGAGCTTTCCACACAGGCCTGGTTTGTTCTACTCTACATTAAGAAGAGTGAGGCTGATTCAGACACATTCCTTCATCCTTCCAGGTTGTTTGCCATGGAGATGTCTTTTGCTCTCTCAGGTCCTTCATAGCTGCCTACATCTTCTCCAGAGATCATTTCTGCACGTACCTTTGATGTTCTCAGCAGATGGAAGATCCCATACATTCTTGTATTGTAAGACCAACACTGTCGCTGCTCTTCAGCAAAGTTAGATTGAGGGAACAGTGTATGATTAGTGTTATTAACATGTTCGATATGGGTTAGGAACCATTCTGCTGCATGAATAATGGTATTGGGAACCTGTGATATTTACAAGAATATAGAGGTGAAATATATGTACGAAAACAGAAATCTAAGTAAGATTTGAAGCCCAGAAGGTCATTTGTCCCTTGATTGGGATACTTAGCGTTGAATTACATTCTGCACAGATGTTTCAGATAAATCGATATAAAATGGCATAGGACCTTTCACCTTGGATGATTGAATGTAGAAGAGAACATCCAGTCAAAAAGTGATAGTGGGTAGGATTAGGAAGATAGTCGGTAGGTTTAGGAAGAAGAATGAGTGTAGGATTTGGAACAAAAGTTCTTTAGAAGTAGGGTATCGCTAAGAGAGTGAATGTAAATATCAGCACATGTGACGAGGAAGTCACAATGATTAACTGGGGAAAATATGTAGGAAAGCAGATATCAATAGAGACATTACAAAATCAGGCAAAGTATAAAGTGAGTGACAGGATTAGACATTTTCAACATGGTTGAGTTTGAATATATAATCTTTGGAAGAAACAAATATGTAGTCACCAATAGGATTTTCATTTGAGAGCATTAGGCAACCTGGACATGGATGTTTTTAGTAATCCATGTTCACTTTCCATTTAGGTTTTGTACAATCATAAGTGTGACCTTTGCTTTTTGTGTCCAGAATATTACTGTGATAAAATGTATATGTAGATCAGGTGACATGAGTATTTCTTCCACCATTTCTGGGAGCTATATTTTGAGGACGTATAAATTAGTATTGGGGGTACAAAGAGGTGTACCTGTGTCTATGAATATAGAGATAATTCGTGAATAGACTGTACTGTGAATAAATAATATAACTGGTTCCACTTTAAATAATGGATTGAATTGATATCTGAAACTAAGTAAGAAATCTTATATTTATATAGAACCATTCATTCCAACCAGTTACACATCTAATGGTAATATTAGTGTTATGGTTTATTGTGACGGGTTTGTGAGTTTTGCTTCAAATGTGATAATGGAAATCGAAAATAATGTGTTTGGAAAGAAGTCTCATGAAAAGAGCAGTCAAGAAACATGGGGGAATACATGTGTTCTCAAGCAGGAAGTGATTGAAAGTGAAACAAATGCCTATAAATTTGCGAAATTTTGATGAGACATATATGCTATGATGTGCATAAACTGAAGAAATAGTAATGTACCAGTGTTGAATAAAAATGAACGTCAAAATGCACATCATGTCTACTTGCATTGATGTTCAACTGGGTCAGTTACTGTAGAAATATTAGGATTTTGGGGGGGGATTAATAATACAATTTATTTTAGCACTAGCATGCCACAGAATGTAGAGGAAAGATCAATGGATTTTTAGTTATAGCACTAATAATCTAACATTTAGTGACTATTTTGGATAGTCTAAAATTACATAAGGCTATGTAACATAATTTTTTTTATTTAACATTCATCAAAGCTTGGAATTTTCATAATATTTCTTCTTTTTTATTTTTTATTTTTTCAGTTGTTGATTGACCTTCATTTTGTTTATTTGTATGTGGTGCTGAGAATAGAACCATGTGCCTTACACATGCTAGAAAAGCATGTTACCACTGAGCCACAAACCCAGCCCCTCCACTTTTATCTTAACATCATACACTCACGTCCCTCTTCTTTACTCACTTTCTTCCCCATTTTCCCCCTTCTCTCCCTTCCTTTTTCGTTTCCCCTCCATATCTATTTTTCTCTCATGTCATTACAAACAGTAGTATGCTATGAAATTTAAGTTTAAGACTGTTTTTTATAGTCATTCTTTTTCTTGAGAAAATCTAAAAATTATAATCACCTGATAGATATATTACAATACATTTATTACACATATGTATCTATATTCATGCATATGCATTACATATATTATATATATATACATATATATTTAAAAGTACTTTGATTTTCCTGTTAGAAATAATATAGACCAAGTCTTTCTTAATTCTCAATTCTTCCATAATTAACATCTTACAGTGAAAATCAAATAAACATATTTAAGTAAAAAGGTATCATTCTTATTTATCAATACTGATAATTTAAGGTTTTATATCACATTAAGCTGTAATATGGCATATTAACTCTTATGAATTAGAGAAATTTTATTTGAACAACCTATTATTTAAGGACCATATGCACTGACATTTTAAATGGCGTTCTTGTGATTTCTATTTCTATCAATTGTGTATTAATTGCCAAATACTTATTTTAGTACTTTTCATGTTCATAATTGATATAAAGTCAATTGTTTAATTCTTCTTGTAAGTAGTTACTTATTACAGTAGGGACATTATTAATAATACAACATCTTTATAAGAAAAATGGTACAAATTTATTTTCATGCAAAATTAAGAATAATTGCATGCTCTAAATGTTTGATTGTTGATACTTATAATAAAGAGCTTTTGATGAGTCTCTTCCCCAGTAAAACATAAAATGCAAAGATAATGTCCAAATAAAGATAAGAAAAATACACATTATCAGCTAGAAACTATTAAATAAAAGATGAAAAGAACAATCCAGCACATTGTACGAACTTGTCAGATGAGGTAGTATTCAGGAAGAATAGCCTAAGACTAGACCTTGTCCATGTCAAAATATTCACGAAAAAAATGAAGTATGAAAAGTGTAGAAAATGCTATGAATTTTTCATGAAGATAGGTGAATTATCCTTTCATCTCAATTTATGTGCATTTTCTGGTAAAATAAATTTGTGATATTTACAACTACACAAAACAAAGTTTCTGCATAGCAAAATGAATACATCTGAACCCATTTTTAGCTGATTTCTTCCCACTAAATTTTAAACCTTTATTTATTTATTTATTTATTTTTATTGGTTGTTCAAAACATTACAAAGCTCAAGATATATCATCTTTCATACATTTGACTCAATTGGGTTATGAACTCCCATTTTTTCCCCAAATACGAATTGTAGAATCACATCGGTTACACATTCACACTTTTACATAATGGCATATTAGTGACTGTTGTATTCTGCTACCTTTCCTATCCCCTACTATCCACCCTCTCCTCCCCTCCCATCTTCCCTCTCTACCTCATCTGCTATTGTTCAATTCTCTCCATTGTTTCCCCCCCACTTCCCCTCACAACATTTTATATGCGATTTTGTGTAACATTGAGGGTCTCCTACAATTTTCATAAGCTTTCCCTTCTCTCTCCCTTTCTCTCTCCCCATTCGTCTTTGTTTAATGTTAATATTTTCCTCATGCTCTTCCTCCCTGTTCTGCTCTTATTTGCTCTCTTTATATCAGAGAAGACATTTGGCATTTATTTTTTAAGGACTGGTTAGCTTCGCTTAACATAATATGCTCTAATGCCATCCATTTCCCTGCAAATTCTATGATTTTGTCATTTTTGTGCTGTGTAATACTCCATTGTGTATAGATGCCACATTTTTTTATCCATTAATCTATTGAAGGGCATCTAAGTTGGTTCCACAGTCTAGCTATTGTGAATTGTGCCGCTATGATCATTGATGTGGCAGTATCCCTATAGTACGCTCTTTTAAGATCCTCAGGGAACAGTCCAAGAAGGGTGATAGCTGGGTCAAATGGTGGATCCATTTCCAGCTTTCCCAGGAATATCCATACTTCTTTCAAAATTGGCCTCACCAATTTGCAGTCCCACCAGCAGTGTACAAGTGTACACTTTTCCCCACATCCTCGCCAACACTTATTGTTGTTTGACTTCATAATGGCTGCTCATCTTACTGGAGTAAGATGGTATCTTAAGGTGGTTTTGATTTGCATTTCTCAGACTGCTAGAGATGGTGAGCATTTTTTCATGTACTTGTTGATTGATTGTATGTCCTCCTCTGTGAAGTGTCTGATTAGGTCCTCGGCCCATTTGTTGATTGGGTTATTTGTTATCTTATTGTTTAATATTTTGAGTTCTTTGTATATTCTGCATATTAGGGCTCTATCTGAAGTGTGAGGGGTAAAAATTTGTTCCCAGGATGTAGGCTCTCTATTTACCTCTCTTATTGTTTCTCTTCTTGAGAAAAAAACTTTTTAGTTTAAGTAAGTCCCATTTGTTTTTTTCTTGTTATTAACTCTTGGGCTATTGATGTCTTATTAAAGAATTTGGAGCCTGACCCCACAGTATATAGATCGTAGCCAACTTTTTCTTCTATGAGACGCAGTGTCTCTGATTTGATATCTAGCTCCTTGATCTATTTTGATTTAACTTTTGTGCATGGTGAGAAAACGGGATTCAGTTTCATTTTGTTGCATATGGATTTCTAATTTTCCCTGCACCATTTGTTGAAGATGCTATCCTTCATCCATTGCATGTTTATAGCCACTTTATCAAATATAAGAAAGTTGTAATTTTGTGGATTGGTTTCTCTGTCCTCCATTCTATACCATTTGTCCACCTGCCTGTTTTCGTACCAGTACCACACTGTTTTTGTTACTATTGCTTTGTAGTAAAGTTTGAACTCTGGTATCGCTATACCTCCCGATTCACACTTCCTGCTTAGAATTTCTTTTGCTATTCTGTGTCTTTTGTTTTTCTATATGAATTTCATGATTGCTTTATCATTTCTACAAGAAATGCCATTGGGATTTTGATTGGCATTGCGTTAAACCTGTATAGAACTTTGGGTAATTTCGCCATTTTGATGAATTTAGTTCTGCCTATCCATGAACAGGGTACATTTTTCCATCTTCTAAGATCTTTTTCTATCTCTCTCTTTAGGGTTCTGTGGTTTTCACCTCTTTTGTTAGGTTGATTTCCAAGTATCTTATTTTCTTTGAGGATATTGTGAATGGAGTGGTTTTCCTCATTTCAATTTCAGAAGTTTTGTTGCTGATATACAGGAATGCCTTTGATTAATGCGTGTTGGTTTTATATCCTTCATTTATTAACTCTAGCAGTTTCTTTGTAGACCCTTTTGGGTCTGTTAAATATATTACCATGTCATCCACAAATAGCGATAATTCAAGTTCTTCTTTTCCTATTTTTATGCCTTTAATTTCTTTTGTCTGTCTAATTTCTCTGGCTAGTATTTCAAGAACTAAATTGAATAGAAGTGGTGATAGAGGGCATCCCTGTCTTGTTCCAGATTTCAGAGGGAATGCCTTCAGTTTTCTCCATTTAGGATGATCCTAGCCTGAGGTTTAGCATATATAGCTTTTACAATGTTGAGGTAAGTTCCTGTTATTTCTAGTTTTTCTAGTGTTTTGAACATAAAGGGATGCTGAACTGTGTCGAATGTTTTTACTACATCTATCGAGATGATCATATGGTTCTTGTCCTTAAGTCTATTGATGTGGTGAATAGCATTTATTGATTTCCGTATATTGAACCAGCCTTGCATTCCAGGGAAGAATCCTACTTGATCATGGTGCACAACTATTTTGATATGCTTTTGGATTCAATTCACACGGATTTCATTGAGAATTTTTGCATCCAAGTTCATTAGAGATATTGGTTGTAGTTTTCTTTTTTGAAGTGTCTTTGTCTGGTTTTGGGATCAGGGTGATTTTGGACTCCGAGAATGAATTTGGAAGAGCTCCTTATTTTTCTATTTCTTGATATAGCTTGAAAAGTATTGGTACTAATTCTTCTTTGAAGGTTTTTTTGAACTCTGCTCTATACCCATCAGGTCCAGGGCTTTTTTTGGTTGGTAGTATTTTGATGGCTTCTTCTATTTCTTCCTTTGTTTTTGGTCTGTTTAAATTGTGTGTGTCTTCCTGACTGAATCTGGGCAGATCGTATGACTTAAGAAATTTGTCGATATTTTAACTATCTTCTATTTTATTGGAATATAGGGTTTCAAAATACTTTCTAATTATCTTCTGTATTTGTGTACTGTCTGTTGTGATATTGTCTTTTTCATTCCATATGTTAGTAATTTCAGTTGTCTCTCTTCTTCTCATCCTCAGCATGGCTAAGGGCCTGTAAATCTTATTTATTTTTTCAAAGAACCAACTTTTAGTTTTATCAATTTTTTCAATGTTTTTTTTTGTTTCAATTTCGTTGATTTCTGCTCTAATTTTAATTATTTCTTGTCTTCTACTACATTTGCTGTTGTTTTGCTCTTCCTTTTCTAGGTTTTTGATGTGTACTGTGAGTTTATTTATTTGTTGTTTTATTCTTTTTTTGAGGAAAGAACTCCAAGAAATGAATTTCGCTCTTAAAACTGCCTTCTTTGTGTCCCATAGATTCCAGTACGATGTGTCTGTATTGTCATTTGATTCTAAAAATATTTTTATCTCCTCCTTTATGTCTTCTGTAACCCATTGATCATTCAGTAGAATATTGTTCATTTTCCATGTGATGTAGGATTTTTCCTTCCTTCTTTTATCATTGATTTCCAGTTTCATTCCATTATGATCAGATATGGTGCATGGTATTTTCTCCACGCCTTTATATTTACTAAGAGTTGCCCAATGGCATAATATATGGTCTAACTTGGAGTAGGATCCATGTGCTGCTGAGAATAAAGTGTATCCACTTGATGATGGTTGATGTATTCTATATATGTCGGTTACGTCAAGGTTATTGATTGTGCTGTTGAATTCTATAGTTTCTTTATTCAGTTTTTTATAGAGGATCTGTCTAATGGCGAGAGCGGTGTGTTGAAGTCACCCATAATTATTGTGTTGTAGTCTATTTGACTCTTGAACTTGAGGTGAGTTTGTTTTATGAGCATTGCAGCTCAGTTGTTTGGTGCATACCAATTGATAATTGTTATGTCTTGTTGGTGGATGGTTCCTTTTAACAATATATAGTGTCCTACTTTATCCCTTTTGATTAATGTAGGTTTGAAGTTGATTTTATATGATATGAGTATGGCCACTCCTGCTTGCTTCCGAGGGCCATATGAGTGGTATGATTTTTCCCAACCTTTCACTTTCAGCCTGTGTATGTCTTTACCTTTCATATGAGTCTCTCGAAGGCAGCATATTGTTGGATTTATTTTTTTGATCCAGGTTACTAGCCTATGTCTCTTGATTGGTGAGTTTAGATTTTTAACATTTAAGGTTACAATTGAAATATGATTTGTACTTCCAGTCATGTTTATTTATTTATTTATTTTAATTTGGGTAGTTTTTACTTTTTGGTTTTTTTCTTACCCCTTTACTGAGATACCTCCCGCTGTTAGTTTTGGGCACTATTTTTCAATTCCTCTTCTTGTAGTATTTTGCTCAAAATGCTTTGCAGTGCTGGTGTTCTGTCTGCGAATTCTTTTAGCTTTTATTTATCAGGAAGGACTTAATTTCATTGTCAAATCTGAAGCTTAATTTTGTTGGATACAGTATTCTTGGTTGGAATCCATTATTTTTCAGTGTTTGAAATACATTGTTCAAAGATCTTCTCGCTTTCAATGTCTGTGATGAAAAATCAATTGTTAACCTTATTGGTTTACCCCTGAATGTTATCTGCCTACTTTCTTTCGTAGCTTTTAATATTCTCTCCTTGTTCTGTATGTTGGCTATCTTCATAATTATATGTCTTGGAGTTTGTCTATTATGGTTTTGAATGTTTGAGGTCCTGTAGGCTTCCAGGATATGGCAATCCATTCCATCTTTCATCTCTGGGAAGTTTTCTAGAATTATTTCATTTAATATGTTGTTCATTCATTCGGTTTGAATTTCTATGCCTTCTTCTATCCCGATGACTCCCAATTTTGTTTTTTTTATGACATCCCATATCTCTTGAATAGTTGCTCATGGGATTTAAGCATGTTTTCTGTGTTGACTATATTCTTTTTAAGTTGACAAACTTTGTCTTCATTATCTGATGTTCTGACTTCTACTTGATCTAGTCTATTTGTAATATTCTTGTTTGAGTTTTTAATTTGGTTTATAGTTTCCTGCATTTCTAGAATTACTGTATGATTTTTTAAAAGATCTCTATCTCCTGGTAAAGCTTGTTCTTTGCCATTTGAATTTGTTTGTTTAATTCATTTTCGAAATGTACTTTTATCCTTAGACTTGCTGCCTCATGTCTTCTCTCTTATTCCTTTCCATCTGAGTTAGGTATGACTTAAGTTTTTTCCCTATCCCTGTTTCTGATGCTTGTAGGTTCTCCTGTAGTATTAAGTTGTCCTTCATTGTTTTTACACCTTGTTTTCCCTTGTTTTTTCATGATGTTCACGTCATTTTCCAGCTCTATTTGATTGCTGTGTTTCTGCTCTCTTCCATAGATTTGTTATGGGTTTATATATCTCTGTTTTCTCTCCTTTGTGTTGGTAGACTATGCCTGCTTAAGTGGATTCCGCTGTTAAGGAATTCTGACGGCCGAGCTCCAGTGATGTCACCTCTCTGCTGTGGTGGGCCCCAGGCTCCTTGCCGGAGGGTCCGAATTGGGTGGGTGGACTGGATTGTCTCTGTTTGGTTTCAGCTCCCGGTCGCTGGCAGGCCGGCAGTCTCCAGCCACCCAGTAGCGTGGGCAGCTTGTGGTCTGTCTTCAGCTGGTGGGTGATCTCTTGCCACACAGTTGCACGTTCGGTCGCCGGCAGGCGCGCGTTCTCCAGCCGTCAAGACATAGCGTCAGCAGGTGGGCTGGCGCCAGCAGGAAGGTGGTCTCCCGTTGCCCAGTCACACTGGCAGTGGGCCGGCGTTCTCCAGCCAGCCAGTCAGGAGGGCCTGGCCTCTAGTCCCCTGGTTTATCCTGTTAGTCCTGATTTCTCCTGCTAGACCAGATTTCTCCTGAGTGATGCTTCTCGGCAGCTCAAACTGTTCTCTGGGTCTGCCGTTTGTTGGGTGGGGAGGGTGTCTATTGGGAACCCTGGAACTCTATTGTTTTAATTTTTTTCGCTTGCCCATCGCCCCGCACTGGCTAGACAAGTTTCATTTTTGCCGCTGATGGGAAGGGGAGATGAAGGTCAGGTGCCTCTAGTTTTCCCCCAGTCTTTATGCAGACTTGCTCTGATTATTCCTCCCCCAAAAGCCTAGGAGATATTTTATGCGAATTCCCCTCTGTATGTGAGATGAGCTGAGAAACACACACCTGTTTTATTCTTGCAATCTGTCAGGGAGTGGTGGTGGTTACTTCAGCTCTCCAAGATGGTGGCTGTTGGTTTCCTTTGTGGAGTTTCTGCTTTGGGGCATAGAAATGTACTGCTAACTTCCCCGTCTGAAATCCCGAATTCAGCTGGGGGCTCAGTGGATGCTCAGCCAGCAGGATTCCACAGAATCCGCAGCAACGTTTCTCCCTGCTTGCTGGTCGCTTCTCGGTGGTGCCTCACCATTTGTAGACACAGGGCAGGTCACGCGGATCAATCAGAATGGATCTCCAGTTGCACAAGTGGCTTGTGTTTGAGACTCAATTACCGGACCTCGGTGGTGGAAATCATTCTTCTAGGTTTCGGTAAACACCCATTTTCCTGTAAGATCCTAACAAGATAGTTTTTCATTGCTCTAACTCGTTATTCACTTGCGCAGTGGCAGGGTACACTGGGTGTGATACACTGTCTTCACAGCCATCTTGCAATGCCGAAATATTAGGATTTGGATGCACCATTTACTGAAAGCTGTTTCAGTACTAGGAAAAAATATGTATTTCAGGTGGATGAATATTTCTGAGAATAATTTTTTAAAAATTGGATTATAAATCCACATACATGAATATGAATGAATTTAGGGAGTGCAAAATAAGACACAAATATTTCATATTTTGAAAAATCTGGAGAGTATATATATATATATATATATATATATATATATATATATATACACACACACACACACACACAGACATTAAAAACTAGCAATATATATGCCAATCAAAATTCATCATGAAATACATATCATCCACAGACCCAAAAATATTCATATACTGAACATGGATTTATGTATAATGTTGTTCAACTAGGAGGCTTACCCATAGTTTGAATTTTCAGTTCCAACAGCATTTAGGAGGAGTGATCTCTTCTCACAATTTGTATTTGCCAAGTCAGTCACCTCACAAAAATGTACGTGTGATACCAGGTACAATTCTATATGTGCATATAAAATTACATGTGCTGAATAGGCTACAGAGAAAAGGAGACAGGAATTCACATATTTGTTAACTTTCAAAACACACGGAGAACTATTTCAACAAAAAAAATGACTAGATTTATAACTCCTACCCTATATAATGCAACAGGCAATTCCAACTATACACCATGCCTCCTCTGAACTGCTTGTATTTCTATTCTGTTTTGGTTATTATTCTCTATCATATTACGATTAGTAGTCAGAGTCTAGTATGGTAGGGGTTAGAGTCAGGGATTCAGTATTTCGAATGGAAATTTGGAAAATGTATCCAATGTGTATGCAAATATGTGCCACACAAAATCTTCCCACTCCTCCAGAACAATGGCTTGACATTATCTTCGCCCCAAGTAAGACATAATTAGAGGAGAAGAATTAGAAAATCAGTGAATACTTCTCTGGAATGTAATATGCTAAGAAGTTCACTACCTTGAAGGTGGTACAGGAGTTTCCAAAAGTAAGGGACAGGGTGAACACTCCATAAACATGGAGCTCTGCTGGCCTAAAGACTTCTTGAGAAATTTCCTCTGAGATTGGGCACTTGAAACATATGTTGTTATGAGGAGCTTTAGCTTCCTTTGTACTGAGATCATCAAAGCTGGGTCTGCACCTATGTGACCTGTAAAACATAGTTTCTTATTTTCCAATTAACATGAGACACCAGTCCTGAATTTGATCTTTGTAGGTAAACTGTGGCCACTGGGTTCTTAGTGTCTCCCTGTGTGGACTGTGAAGCCATTTGTTCATCCTCCAATTTTCATGGTGTTTCTTGCTGCTGTATTTGCTTATGAAGTAAAAAAAAAGATCACCTGGGACACAGTGCTTGAGGGAGTTCTGTCACGTGTGGTGGGTCAGGGTCTGCAAGAGAATATACCAACAATGCTTCTATTCCACATAGCTTTTCCCCTTGACCACAGCAACATAATTCTCAACATTGCCCTGAAACCTCTCTATATAACAAGATACCATTACATATAAGGGTCTGCTGGCTGCACCATGTCAGTCACAAGGCATTTGGAAGCCAATGGAAGATCAACATGGCCCCACCACAGATGTTTTATCACACACCTCCCCTCCTCTGATCTAGGCCCACTACTCAGCAGGCTCCAATTTACTGGCATCTCTGTTATACACCATTTTGATGAAACCTAGTCAATCAAGGCACTGTCTGGTATACTCATGATCAGCAACCGGTTTTCCAAATTTTCTCCAGTGCCACCTGGTCATGGAAATTTCAATAATTTTATTGTATTTATCTAGCCATTTTTCACGGATGAAGATGGATGCACTGTGGATTTCAATTTGTACAGGAACCATTAAATGATGAGAAACCTCATTTCGATGAATGCTCTGTAGAACTGTTAAAGACAAGGCTTCCCAGGGAGTGGCCAAAAAGTCACATGAAATCAGACCCATTGAGGTCTACAATGTGAGGTCCATGTGTGTTTTGACTGTCACCTATGCCTACCAAGTCTTTCAGAAAAAAAAAATCATGTGGTATCCTGGCTGAGATTCCCAGTGCTCTGTGGAAAGACACCCTGGGCCTAGATCTCAGTTTCCAAGGGAGACTCTCATGCGTGCCCTCCTAGAATCCCAACACAATTCATGGCACAAGTTCTCTGAGATCAGATCCAGAATGCACTCTCTAAGTGTAATCACACCAGAGTTCAAGCCCATGTGGACCCAGGCATCTCCTTTAACAGCCACATAATGACCACAATTAAACCAAAACACTCCCACATGGCCCTCATCATTTTCCATATAGATACTCATCATAACCTCTGGCTGGAGGTTTCCATGAGGGGCACATTCCAAGACAGTGTCCAAAATAAGCTCCCTTGCCCCTCATTTGCCTAAAGTCAGGGTGGCCTGGACATACTTCCTGTGAACCCGGAGTGATCAAATAGGCATGCCGTTAATACTGCACCGCTTCTTCAATTTGAGGCCTACTGAGTTAGAGGTATAGATTCTTTATGTAAATTAGAGTCATGAGAAAACCCAAGCACCTTTGCAGGGCTTTGAAGAACTCAATTGACAAAAAGGATCCCTATTCTCACTTGATAGAGGTCAGGAACCTCACAGAGGAAAGCGAGACTTTATCCACAATGACTGGTGTATTTGCCATTTTGGTTTTGGATGCACACATGGGATCTTTCTTTAGATCCATCTGGTGCTGAGAATCTAAGCCACAACCTCACACAGGGCCAAGATGCTAATTCAGACACATCCCTTTCCAAAGCAATTAAGCAAAGAGCCACAGGTGATGCCCAATCATTTCCATTTGAAAACTGTTTACTTCAGGTTTCACAAAGGGGTGGCCAGAGCAAGAACTTCCTGACATTCAGTTCATCAGAACAATATATAAGCAAAATGCCCAAAGCAGGGTTTTTCCACTGAGATTTTCCTGGTCACACTGATATCTGAGTTTTTTGAGATGCTCGCCATTACCTTCAGCTATCCAGTACATGGCCATGTCACAGATCTTGGAGGTGGTATATATGTTGGACACAAAACCATGATCCTATTCTGGAGAGTGAACAGAGTTCATGAATAAACCTGGAAATTAGGAATGTATTAGGTTATGCCCATCTTTAAGTAAAGCCGCAAACCATTCATAAATTGGGCAGGATGAAATGGGAAGCTTTCTACTAGACAGGACACATCCATTGATGCACTCTCTTTTCTAATGTCTACAACCACGGACACCATGGGATACACAGACATAGAAACACTCTCCTTTTCAAACGACTTACAAGAAACAGTTCACTCCAAACCAAACAAACCACCTTTTTTTCCTATTCTCACAACATGAGACAAAATCACAAACTCACAACCACACCCACAAAGGCACCTTTTTACCCTAAGTAGGTCTGTGACTCTATGGAGTGTCCTCTGACTGGTGGGCCACACAATGTTCCCCCGAAATGTCCTGTCCTGTCTCAGATATGGTCTCCTTGGCCATCTCTATGAAGTTGTCAGGAGCCAGCGGTGGGCCACTATCTGCTTTTTCAGGAAAGGCCCCTCTTCAGAGCTCTCTTGGATTTTGGCCATTCTAACATCAGTAGGTACAAAGAAAGACTGACTCTGTCCTTGGTAATTCCAAACAAGTGAACCCACTGGGACTGGTACTGGGACTGGCTCTGTGTGCCTGGCTTCCAGGATCCCAAGTTCAGAGAGTTCCATCACCAAGGGAGTAAGGTGAGGTCACTTCCTTCAGGAACTGAATGAGGTCACTGCCTTGGCAAACACTTTATCCTAACAGTTGCTTCCAAGTGTCTCATTAGATGGAGGCTTCCCCTACTTCCTGTGAAACATTCACAAGTTAGAATGGTATATCAACCATAGGAACCCGGTAATTGCTCTCCACACAGGCCTGGTTTGGTCCATCTCCTCTACATTGAGAAGAGAGGTTCTGATTCAGACACATCCCGTCATCCTGACCAGGTATTTTGCCATGGAAGATTACTTTTACTTTCTCAGGTCCTCCATAGCTGACTACATATTCTCCAGGGATCATTTCTGCATTGAACTTGTGGTTCTCAACAGGTGAAAGATCCCCTACATTCCTGTATTGTAAGACCAACTCTGTCCCTGCTCTTCTTTAAATTTACATTGAGGGAACAGTGTATTGTTAGGGTTAATAAAATGTTTGATTTGGGTTAGAAATCATTCTGCTGGATGAATAATGGTATTGGGAACCTGCGATATTTTTAAAAATATAGAGGTGAAATATATAAATGAAAAAAGAAAGTCTAGGTAATTTTGAAGCCCAGAGGGGCAATGGGCCCTTCATTGGGATACTTAGCTTTGATTTACGTTGTGCACAGATATCTCAGATAAATCGATATACAATGGCATAGGACCTTGTTCCTTTTATGATTAAAATTCGAAGAGAACATCCAGTCAAAAAGGGATAGTAAGTAGGATTAGATAGATATTCGGTAGGTTAACAAAGAAGAGTGAGTATAGGATTTGGAACAAAAGTGCTTTAGCAATAGGGTTTGGGTTAAAGTGTGAAAGTAAATATCAGCACACTTGAAGGGTCAGTCACAATGATGAACAGTGGAAAATATGTAGGAAAGCAGATATCAATAGAGATATTACAAAATCAACAAATGGGCCAAGGACCTGAACAGACACTTCTCAGAAGAAGACATACAATCAATTAATAAGTACATGAAAAAATTCTCACCTTCTCTAGCAGTCAGAGAAATGCAAATCAAAACCACCCTAAGATACCATCTCACTCCAGTAAGATTGGCAGCCATTAGGATGTCAAACAATAATATGTGCTAGCGAGGATGTGGGGAAAAGGGTACACTTGTACATTGCTGGTGGGACTGCAAAATGGTGCGGCCATTATGGAAAGCAGTATGGAGATTCCTGGGAAAGCTGGGAATGGAACCACCATTTGACCCAGCTATCGCCCTCCTCGGACTATTCCCTGAGGACCATAAAAGAGCATGCTATAGGGATACCGCCACATCAATGATCATAGCAGCACAATTCACAATAGGCAGACTGTGGAACCAACCTAGATGCCCTTCAATAGATGAATGGATAAAAAATAATGTGGCATCTATACACAATGGAGTATTATGCAGCACTAAAAAATGACAAATTCATGGAATTTGCAGGGAAATGGATGGCATTAGAGCAGATTATGCTAAGTGAAGCTAGCCAATCCTTAGAATACAAATGCCAAATGTCTTCTTTGATTTAAGGAGAGCAATTAAGAACTGAACAGAGGGAAAGAGCATGAGGAAAATATTAACATTAAACTGAGACAAGTGATGGGAGGGAAAGGGAGAGAGAAGGGAAATTGCATGGAAACGGAAAGAACCCTCATTGTTATACGAAATCACATATACGAGGTTGTGAGGGGAAAGGGGGGGAAGGGAGAGAACGGAACAACAAGAGATGAGGTAGAGAGGGAAGATGAAAGGGGAGGGGAGGGGGGATAGTAGGGGATAGAAAAGTCAGCAGAATACAACAGTCACTAATATGGCATTATGTAAACATTGTGAATGTGTAACTGATGTGATTCTGCAATCTGTATTTGGGGTAAAAATGGAAATGCATAACTCACTTGAATCAAATGTATGAAAGATGAAAAAAAAATTTAAAAAGTACTAAATTGGCTCATCGTAACAATAAAAAAAGAGATATTACAAAATCAGGCAAAGTATAAAGTGAGTGATATGATTAGATATTTGCAACAGGGTTGATTTTGAATATATAATCTTAGGAAGAAACATATATGTAGTCACCAATAGGATTGATATTTGAGAGCATTAGGCAACCTGAACATGGAAGTAATCCATGTTCACTTTCCATTTAGGCTTTAGTACAATAATAAGTGTGAACTTTGCATTTTGTGTCCAGAATATTACTGTGATAAAATGTATATGTAGATTAGGTGACATGAGTATTTCTTTCACCATTTCTGCGAGTAATATTTTGAAGACATATACATAAGTATTGGTTGTACAAAAAGCTGTACCCTGTGTCTATGAATATACAGATAATGCATGAATAGACCATACTGTGAATAAATAGTATAGCTGGTTCCACTTTAAATAATGGATTGAATTGATATTCACAAAGGAGTGGTCTGAGGCAAAAACCTTCCTGAAATTCAGGGCAACAGAACAATAGGTAAACAAAACGCACAAAGCAGGGTTTCTCCACTGAGACTTTCCTGTTCACACTGATATCTGAGTTTTCTGAGATGCTCGCCTTTCCCTTCAGCTATCCAGTACATAGCCATATCACATAGCTTGGAGGTAGTACATATCTTGGACACAAAACAATGAGGCAATTCTGGAGAGTGTCCAGAATTCAGGATGTAAACAGAAACTTTGAAAGATAGCAGGTGTTTCCCATCAATAAGGAAAGCTGCAGTCCATTAATAAATCAGGCAGGATGAATGTTGCGAAGCTTTCTCCTAGACAGGACACATCCATTGATGCATTTTCTTTTCTAATGTCTACAACCACGGACAGAGTGGGATACACAGACATAGAAGCACTCGCCTTGTCAAAGGACTTACTAGAAACAGTCCACGCCAATTCAAACAAACAGCCTTTCTTACATCTTCTCAGAACTTGAGAAAAAACCATACACACACCTACACCCACAAAGGCACCTCCTTTGTGGAGTGTCCTCTGAATGGTGGGCCATACTATATTCCCCCAAAATGGCCTGTTGTATCTCAAATCTGGTCTCCTTGGCCAACTCTGTGCAGTTGTCAGGAGCCAGCGGTGAACCAATACCTGCTTTCTCAGAAAGGTCTTTCTTCAGAGCTTTCCTGGCATTTGGCCATTCTCACATCTGTTGGTACTAAGAAAGACTGACTCTGTGCTTGGTAAATTGAAACAAGTGAGACCACAGGGACTGGGACTGCGACTGGCTCTGGGTGCCTCTCTTCCTGGATCCCAAGTTCAGAGAGTTCCATCACCAAGGAAGTGAAGTGAGGTCACTTCCTTCAGGAACAGAATGAGGTCACTGCCTTGGCAACCTCTTTGTCCTAACAGTAACTTCTAAGGGTCCCATGAGATGGAGTCTGTCCCTTCTTTCTGTCACACTTTCACAAGTTAGAATGGTATATCAACCATAGGCACCTGGGAAGAGCTCTCCACACAGGAATGATTTGGTCCATCTTCTCTACATTTAGAAGATAGAGGTTGATTCAGACACATCCATTCATCTTGACCAGGTTGTTTACCATAAAAGATGACTTTTCCTCTCTCAGGTCCTTCATAGCTGCCTATATCTTCTCCAGGGATCATTTCTGCATGGACCTTTGATGTTCTCAGAAGGTGGAAGATCCCCTACATTCCTGTATTGTAAGACCAACTCTGTCCCTCCTCTTTTGTAAAGTTAGATTGAGGGAACAGTGTATGTTTAGGGTTAATAACATGTTTTTTTTGGGTTAGGAATCTCTCTGCCCCATGAATAATGGTATTGGGAACCTGTGATATTTACAAGAATATATAGGTGAAATGTAAGTATGAAAACAGAAATCTAGGTAAGATTCGAAGTCAGAAGGGCATTGGGTCCTTGAGTGGGATTCTTAGGTTTGAATTATGTTCTGCATATATGTCTCCGACAAATTGAAATACAATGGTTTAGGACCTTATACCTTGGATGATTAATTGTCGAAGAGAACATCCAGTCAAAAAGCAATAGTCAGTAGGATTAGGAAGATAGTCAGTAGGTTTAGAAATAAGAGTGAGTATAGGATTTAGACCAAAATTTCTTTAGCAATAGGGTCTCGGGTAGACATTGAATGTAAATATCAGCATATGTGAAGTGTCAGACACAATGATGAACTGGGGAATATATGTAGGAAAGCAGATATCAATAGAGATATAAGGAAATCAGGCAAAGTATAAACTGAGTGATAGGATTACACATTTTCAACAGGCTTGAAGTTGAATATATAATCTTAGAAAGAAACAAATATGTAGTCACCAATAGGATTTACATTTGAGAGCATTAGGCAACCTGGATATGGTTGTTTTTAGTAATCCATGCTCACTTTCCATTTAGGCTTTGATACAATCATGAGTATGACCTTTGTTTTTTATGTCCAGAATATTACTGTGATAAAAAAAGAAATATATATATATATATATATATATATATATATATATATATATATATATATATATATATATATATTGATAGATAGATAGATAAGGTGACATGTTTATTTCTTCTACCATTTTTGGGAGCAATGTTTTGAAGAGGTATAAATTAGTATTGGGGGAACAAAGAGGTGTACACTGTGTCTATGAATATAGAGATAATGCATTAATAGACCATACTGTGAATAAATAGCATACCTGGTTCCAACTTTAATAATGGATTGAATTGAAATGTGAATATGTACAGGAAATCTTATATTGATATTCACACATTCATTCCAACCACTTATACCTCTAATGGTAATATTGATGTTATGGTTTATCTTGAAGAGTGTGTGGGTTTAGCTTCAAAATTGATTATGGAAATCGAAAATAATGTGTTTGGAAAGAAGTCTCATGAAAAGACCAGTCAAGTAACATGGAGGAATACATGTGTTCTGAAGCAGGAAGTGATTAAAAGTGAAACAAATTCCTATAAATTTCTGAACTTGTGAATGAAATATATAACCTATGATGTGCAAAAACTGAAGAAATAGTAATGTACCAGTGTTGAATTAAAATGAATGTCAAAATAGACATCATGTCCCATAGGAATATACTTGCATTGATGTTAAACTGGGTCAGTTACTGTAGAAATATTAGGATTTGTAAGCACCATTGACTGAAGTTAGTTTTCAGCACTGGGAAACAAATATGTATTTCAGGTAGATGATTATTTCTGAGAATAATCTTGTGAAAAGTTGATTATAAATCCACATACATGAACATGAATGAATTTACGGAGTGTATATAAGACAAATATATTTCATATTTTATAAAATCTGTAGAGTGTATGTATATATATATATATATATATATATATATATATATATAGACAAAAAACACAAAAATTCATTAAAAAGTATCAATATATATATGCCAATCGTAATTCATCATGTAATATATATCACCCTCAGATGCAAAAATATTTATTTTACTAAACATGGGTTTATGTATAATATTGTTCTAATAGGAAGCTCACCCATAGTTTGGATTTTCAGTTCCAACAGCGTTTAGGAGGACTGATCTCTTCTTACAATTTGTTTCTGCCAAGTCAGCCAACTCATAAAAATATACGTGTGATACCAAGTAGGAATCTATATGTGCATATAAAAAGTACATGTGCTGAGTAGGCTACAGAGAAAGGGAGACAGGAATTCACATATTTGTTAACTTTAAAAACGCATGGAGAGAGCTGGGGATGTGGCTCAAGTCGTAGTGCGCTCGCCTTGCATGCGTGCGGCATGGGTTCGATTCTCAGCACCACGTGCAAACAAAGATGTTGTGTCCGCCGATAACTAAAAAAATAAATATTATAGAATTCTCTCTCTCCTCTCTAACTCTCTCTTTAAAAAAAAACACATGGAGGACTATTTCAATTAAAAATTGAGTAGATTTATAAAACCGACCCTTTATCATGCAAGAGGGAAGTCCAACTATACACCATGCCTCCTCTGAACTGCTTGTATTTTCATTTTTTTTGTTTATTTTTCTCCATCATATTAGGATTAGTAGTCAGAGTCTAGTAGGGTATGAGTTAGTGTCAGGGATTCAGTATTTCGAATGAAAAATTGGAAAATGGATCAATGTGTATGCAAATGTGTACTACAAAAAAATTTTCCCACTCTCATTCAGAACAATGCCTTGACATTACCTTCACCCCAAGTAAGACACAATTAGAGGAGAAGAGTTAGAAAATCTTTGAATACATATCTGAAATTGAAAATGCTTAGGGTTCACAACCTTGGAGATTGTAGAGGAGTTTCCAAAAGTAAGGGACAGTGTAAAAACTCTACAAACATGGAGATTTGCCTGCCTAAAGACGTCTGGAGAAACTGTCTCTAGGTTGGGCACTTGAAATATATGTTTTTGTGAGGATCTTTAGCTTCCTTTCCAGTGAGACCATCAAAGCTGCGTCTTCATCTCTGTGATCTGGAGGACATGGTTTATAATTTTCCAATAAACATGAAGCAGCAGTGCTGAATTCTCTCTTGTATGTAAACTGTGGCCACTGGGGGCTAAGTGTCTCCCCATATGGACTGCGAAGCCATTTTATCATCCTCCACTTTTCCTAATGTTTCTTCCTGCTGCACTCGGAGTTTGGTATTTGCTTCACGAAATACAAGGAGTTCAACTGGGACAGAGTGTTGCCGCGAGTTCTGTCACGTGTGGTGGATCAGGGTCTGCAGGAGAATGCACCAACAGGGCTTGTATACCACATAGGATGCCCCCTTGACCATAGCAACCTGATTCTGAACATTGCACTGAAACCTCTCCATATAACAAGTTGCCTTTACATATAAGGGTCTGCTGGCTGCACCATGTCAGTCACAAGCCATTTGGAAGCCAATGGCAGATCCACATGGCCCCACCTCAGATGTTTTATCACACATTTGCTCACCACTGCTCTAGGCCCACTACTCAGCAGGATCCAAATTATTGAGATCTCTGTTCTACACCATTTTCATCAAAACCAGTCAATCAAGGCACTGTCTGGTACACTCGTGATCAGCAACAGGACATCCAAATGTTCTTCATTGCCACCTGGTCATTGGAATTTCAAAAATTTCATGGTATTTATCTAGCCAATTTTCAATTATGAAGTTGGAAGCACTATGGCTTTCAAATCATTCAGGAATCATTCAATGGTGATGAAGCTCATTTCAATGAAAAATTTGAAGAACTCTCACAGGCAAGGCTTCCCAAAGAGTGGCCTAAAAGTCACATGAATCCAGGCCCATCGAGGTCTACAATTGAGGTCCATGTGTGTTTTGACTAGCAAATATGGCTTCCAAGTCTTTCAGAAAAAAATAATTTGATATCCTGGCTGAGATTCCCAGTGCTCTGTGGAAAGACACCCTAGGACTAGATCTCAGTTTCCAACGGAGACTCTCATGCATGGCCTCCTAAATTCTTAACACAATTCATGGCAATACTTCTTTGATGATTGATCCAGAACTGAGTGTTTAAGGGGAATGACACCAGAGTTCAAGCCCAGGTGGATCCAGTCATCTCTTCCAACTGCCACACGAATGACTACAATTAAAACCAAAACACTTCCACATGGTCCTCACCTTCTTCCAGAGAGACACTCATCATTACCTCTGGCTGGAGTTTTTCATGTGGGACGCATCCCAAGAGAGTGTCCGAAATAATCTTCCTTGCCCCTCATTTGCCTAAAGTCAGGGTGGCATGGTCACCCTTCCTGTGAACCTGGAGTGATCCAATAGGCCTGCTTCTCCAATTTGAGGCCTACTGACTCTCAGGGATAGATTCTTTAAGTGATTTGGAGTCACAAGAAAACACAAGCACCTCTGCAGTTCTTCAAAGAACTCATTTGACCTAAAGGATCCCTATTCTCACTTGATAGAGGTCAGAATCCTAACAGAGGAAGGCAAGAGACTCATCAACAATGACAGATTTTGGCCATTTTTGTTTTGATTGCACACATGCAATCTATCTTTAGATCCATCATGTGCTGAGAATCTAAGCCACAACCTCATACAGGGCCAAGAGGCTGATTTAGACACATCCTTTTACAAGCAATTAAGCAAAGATCCACAGGTGATGCCCATTCATTTCCATTTGAAAACTGTTTTCTTCAGGCTTCACAAAGGGGTGGCCTGAGGCAAAGACCTTCCTGACATTCAGGACAACAGAACCATAGGTAAGCAAATGAACCAAAGCAGGGTTTCTCCGCTGAGAATTTCCGGGTCACACTGATATCTGAGTTTTCTAAGATGTTCCCATTCTCTACAGCTATCAAGTATATGGACATGTCTCAGAGCTTGGAGGTGGTACATATCTTGGAAACAAAACCATGAGACTATTCTGGAGAGTGGCCAGAATTCAGGAAGAAAACAGGAACTTAGGAATTTAGTAGGTGTTGCCCATCCATAAGGCAAACCAAAGTCCATTCTTCAATTAGGCAGGATGAATGCTGGGAAGTTTTCTACTAGACAGGACACATCCTTTGATGCCTTCTCTTTTCTAATGTCTACAACCACGGACACAGTGGGATACTCAAGACTTAGAAACACTAGCCTTGTCAAACGACTTACTAGAAACAGTCCACTCCAACCCAAAAAAACTGCCTTTTCTATCTATTCTCAGAACATGAGAGAAAAGCACAAACTCACTGAACACCCACAAAGGCACCTCCTTAACCCAAGTAGGTCTGTGACTATCTGGAGTGTCCTCTAACTGGTGGGCCATACTATGTTCCCCTGAAATGGCCTGTCCTTTCTCAGATCTGGTCTCCTTGGCCAACACTGTGAAGTTGTCAGGAGCCAGTGGTGAACCAATACCTGCTTTCTCAGGAAAGGCCCCTCTTCAGAGCTCTTCTGCCATTTGACAATCCTCATATCAGTCGGTACCAAGGAAGACTGACTCTGTCCTTGGTAAATCCAAACAAGTGAGACCACTGGGACTGGGACTGGGACTGGTTCTGGGTGCCTGGCTTCCTGCATCACAATTTCAGATTTTTTGATCACCAAGGAAGAGAGGTGAGGTCACTTTCTTTAGGAACTGAATGAGGTCACTACCTTGGCCACCACTTTGTCCTAACAGTTGCTTCGAAAGGTCCCATGAAATTGAGGCTGCCCCTACTTCCTTTGACACTTTCACAAGTTAGAATGGTATATCAACCATAGGCACCTGTAAACAGCTCTCCACACAGGCATGGTTTCATCAGTTCTCTACATTACGAAAGGAGAGGCTGATTCAGACACATCCCTTCATACTGACCCTGTTGTTTGCCATGGAATATGACTTTTCCCCTCTTAGGTTCTTCATAGCTGCCTGCAACTTCTTCAGGGTATAATTTCTGCATGGTCCTTTGATGTTCTCAGCAGGTGGAAGATCCCCTACATTACTGTATTGTAAGATAAACTCTGTCTCGGCTCTTCTGTAAAGTTAGTTTGAGGGAACAATGTATGGTTAGGCTTAATAACATGTTTCATTTGAGTTAGGAATCATTCTGCTTAATGAATAATGGTATTGGGAACTTGTGATATTTACAAGAATATATTGGTGAAATATAAGTTTGAAAACAGAAATCTAGATAAGATTTGAATCCAGGAAGGGCATTGGGCTGTTGATTGGGATACTTAGCTTTGAATTATGTTCTGCACAGATGTCTCAGATAAATCAATATACAATGGCATAGGACCTTGTACCTTGGATGATTGCTTGTCGAAGAGATCATCCAGTCAAAAAGGGATAGTCTTTAGGATTAGGAAGATAGTCGGTATGTTAGAAAAAAGAGTGAGTATAGGATTTGGACCAAAAGTTCTTTAGCAATAGGGTTTCGGATAAAGAGTGAATGTAAATGTCAGCACATGTGAAGAGTCAGTCACAATGATGAACTGGGGAAAATATGTAGGAAAGCAGATATCAATAGAGACATTAGGAAATCAGGAAAATATAAAGTGAGTGATAGGATTAGTCATTTTCAACAGGGTTGAGGTTTAATATATTATCTTAAGAAGAAACAAATATGTAGTCACCAATAGGATTGATTTGAGAGCGTTAGGCAACCTGGATATGGATGTGTTTAGTAATCCATGCTCACTTTCCATTTAGGCTTTGGTGAAAGGTTAATAAAATAGGTACTTGTTACTTACTGTTTTTCTGTATGCTTAACAAAACACTGTTGAAGTCTTGAGAACTGTTTGCTAATCTTGTTTCCAGAATGTGCTGTCCCCAACTGCCAAACTGCAAATGTATACCCTCACCCGTTTGCACGCAAACCACCCACTTGCCCTGACCCATCAATAAACTTCCCTCCCTGCCCTCTCCAAGGAAAGCATATAAGCTCTGCTTAAGCTGTTCTCATTGCTCTCTGCTCTATTCAAGTGAGCTCTGAGCCCCAGAATGCTGGACCCATAATAAACCATTTACTGTTGCTTGAGACATTCCTCTGGTGGTCTCTTCCTCTGATGCTTGCCCGACCTTTACATCTGGAGGCACGAGCAAGACCCGGCAGCGGCGGATGAAAGATCCCCAAGGGGCTCTTTTCAGGGTAAGTAAGGGAACTCTTTTTGGTTTTAGGTTTCAGGTTAGGGCTTGGCAAAATGGCTATTGGTGATGAGCGTGAGCTCTCTCTGACAGAGGCTGACATACGTGTCACAGAGCCACAGGCCACGTCCCTGGGGGATGCCCCAGAGGACTCAGGAAATTGAGGAACAATAGTCTCCTTGACTCAGTGATATTTTGCTTCGGATTCAGTATTGCCAGCCCATCAGGTTTTGCCGGCTACTCAGTCCTGGCCTCAGTATTGGACGTCCATTGCCTGTCTTTATTGTCTTGTCTTGTCAGTGTAGTGTGTGATTTCTTTCACTGTTTGTGTATCTCTCATTTTGGGACAGAGCACTTCAACACCTCTCTTCCTGACCCTTGATCACTGGACCAAAGTCTGTGAAAGGCCCAGAATCTTTCTTTTTCAGTAAATTGCTGGACCTGGCAGACCCTCTGTGCCTCAGAATGACCCACCTTTGGAGTTGGATAGCCCCTAGAAACATCTACTTCCCACTAATTTGAAACGTCAGAGATTTTGTCTTTCAACCGGGGCCACATAGACATCCAGATCAACAGCCATATATCTTAACATTGCAGGACCTCTGCAAATCTCCTCCTACATGGGTGAAGCCTTTCTTTGTCTCTGCGCCCACTCCTACTCCTTCCACCATGATTCTATCTCACAAACCCTCTGCTCTTCCTCCTCCAACCTCTGTTCTCCCTGAGTCTCAAGACTCTACTGGACTCTCCTACCCTTCTTATCCGCTGCCGTCGTCCACCAACCCCCAACAACCTCTAAGTGATTCCTTTGCTGCTGACTCAGCCTCTCCGCCATTGGAGAAAGCTAGGCCGGCCCAGCGCCCACCAGATGACTCCCCCTTGTCACACACACAGCCCCTCCTTCCCTGGAGAAAGCTGGCCCGGCTAAAAGAACTCAAAGAACTCCCTGGCGTTTTCACACCTGCCTACTTGGGATGACTGCCAACAAATCCTAGGGATTCTCTTCATGACAGAGGAACGAGAGAGAAACTTTCTGGAAGCTAGAAAAAAATATCCTCGGACCAGATGGGTGACCAACACAACTTCCCAACATAATCAAAGCCGGCTTACCCTTGAACTGACCCAACTGGGACCCCGACACCTTTGAAGGTAGGGAGCATCTGTCCACTTATTGCCGGGCCCTAATAGTGGGTTTCCAACCGGCCGCTAGCCAACCAAATAATTTGGCCAAGGTAAGAGAGATTATTCAAGGGCCTGATGAATATCCCTCTATGTTTCTAGAGAGAATTATGGAGGCGTATAGGAGATATACTCCTTTCGATCTTCAGGCAGAGGATCAAAAGACATATGTCATGATGGCCTTCATTGGGCAAGCTGATCTGGATATTAAAAGAAAGTTACAATACTTAGATGGATTACAAGATATGACTTTGAGAGATTTACTCAGGGTAGCCGAGAAAGTATCCTATAAGAGAGAAACAGAGAGAATGAAAGGGAGCAAAGGGAGGATGACAGATGAAAAAGACAGATGAAGGTATTAACTAAGGTCCTGGTCACAACAATAAATAGGCCAGAAATTAAGAAACAGGGAGACAAGAAACAATACCTGGGTCCCCACCAGAGGCCACCCTTGGCCTCAGATCAATGTGCCTACTCTAAAGAAAAAGGACACTGAGCCAAAAAGTGCCCTAGAAAGAGACAGCCACACCAGACAGCCTTTCTGACTCTGGAGGTTGACTGAGAATGTCGGGGCTCGGATCCCTTCCCCGAGCTCAGGGTAAATTTTGAAGTGAAGGGGACCCCATAAACTTTGAAGTGGATACAGCAGCAGTATACTCAGCCCTTAAGGCCCCACTGGGCCCTCTATCAAATAAAAGGTCTCTAGTTCAAAGGGCTAACAGCAGTAAATATCAGACTTAGACAACTAAGAGGACCATGGACATGGGGAAAGGAAAAATCCAACATTCCTTCCTAGTAATCCCAGAATGCCTGGCCCCATTGATGGGCAGAGATCTGCTCAGTAAGCTCCGGGCCAAAACAACTTTTAACCCCGAAGGCCCCAAAATGAAATTTCTAAATCCTTCATTAAAAACTCCTATAGTCATGGCTTTATAAATGTCAGTCAAAGATGAACATCCACTTTTCACACACCCCAAGAATGATCAAACAGGCAAGCTACCCCAGAAATGGATAACAGATTACCCAGATGCCTGGGCAAAAATTGTTGGGTTAGGACTAGCCATGAAACAACCTCCAAGAACAGTGGAGTTAAAAACCTCAGCCTCCCCAATCAATGTCAAACAACATCCTCTGAGCAAAAATGCTAAAGATGGGTTAAGGCCCCATATTCAGAAATATCTGGATTTAGGGTCCTAAGGCCCTGTCAATCGGCCTGGAACACTCCCCTGCTACCAGTAAAAAATCCAGGAACTGGGGACTATCCCCGTTCAAGACCTAAGAGAGATCAACAACAGAGTGCAGGACATTCACCCCACGGTAAATAATTTGTACAATCTGCTTATCACTCTGAACCCTGAGTAGAAATGGTATGGACATAAAGATGCTATCTTTTGCATGCCTCTGCATAAAGACAGTCAGTTTCTGTTTGCTTTTGAGTGGGTAGACCCAGAAACCGGAACGTATGGTAAACTAACATGGACTAGACTCCCACAGGGGTTCAAAAACTCCCCCACTCTTTTTGATGAAGCCCTCCACAGAGATGTCAACAACTTCAGAACTATGCACCCCAAAGTCACCCAGCTTCAATACGTGGATGACCTGCTACTGCAGCCAACACCAAGGAAAACTGTGAGTCTGGGAACCAAGCACTATTATGTAAGCTTGCTCAACTCGGGTATAGAGCTTCTTCCAAAAAACCCCAAATTTGCCAGCAAGAAGTAGTCTTCCTGGGCTATTCCCTTAGAGGTGGTAAACGTTGGCTCACTGAGCCCAGAAAACAAACGGTTGTGCAGATACCCCCCCCCCCCCAGCAGCAGACAACACAAAGAGTTTCTTGGGACTACTGGGTTTTGCAGGTTATGGATTCCTGTGTTTGTGTCCTTAACTTCTCCTTTATACCCGCTGTTAAAGGGAGATGCCCAATTCCAATGGACCCCTGAGCACCAGCAAGCTTTTGATAACATCTTACGACACTGGCACTGAACTCCTCAACTTCACTGAGCCAAGCCTGCAATTTCAGAAAGCCCTACACTTCGTTAAAAATGTACATCAATTCACACACCTTGGTCCAAAGAAACTGCAGGCATTCCTGAAGGATCAAGAACAGAGTTTTCCACTAACCGACTCACAGCGAAAGGACATAACTGAACGGGTAACAAAACCCTGTCCGTTCTGTCAATAGAACAATTACCCTTCCAAGCTTCCTGTAGGAAAGCGCCTATGAGCAACCAGACCAGGAAATTCTGGGAAGTGGACTTTACTGAAATTTAGCCAGCAAGGTATGGACTTCAATATCTCCTAGTGTTTGTAGATATATTTTCAAGATGGATTGAAGCCTTCCCCACAAAAAAAAAGGCACAAATGGTGGTAGAAAATCCTGAAAGATATTTTTCTATGATACGGCCTACCTAAGGTAATAGGGTCTGATAATGGACCGGCGTTCATGGCCCAGGTAAGTAAGGGGTTAGCCAGGATCCTGGGGATAAATTGGAAGTTACATTGTGCTTATAGACCGCAGAGCTCAGGACAGGTTAAAAAAATTAATAGAACCATTAAAGAGACCTTAACGAAATTAAGCTTAGAGAGGGCATCAAAGATTGGACTATGCTCCTGCCTTATGCACTGTTTCATGCAAGAAATACTCCCTCTGTTTCTTTGTGTAACCTCACCTCCTATAAAATTCTCTATGGGCCCCTCCTCCAGTAAGGACCTAACCACAACTCTAAGACCTACCGATCCCTTCCACACCCCCTTGCTTGACAAACTTAAAGCTATTGAAAGAACTCAGGGATACCTGTCAAAACAGCTGGCCACTGCCTACCAACCTGGTGAAGAGGAGACTCCACATCGATATCAAAAAAGAGACTTCATCTACATAAGATGACATCAGGTGTCATCCCTGGAACCCCGCTGGACAGGACCATACCAGGTGCTAATTATAAAACCTACAGTGGTAAAGGTAGACGGAATCACTTCCTGGATCCTAATTCTCATCTCAAGCCTGTGCCCTGTCCAGACACTGGCTTGAAAGTGGAAAAGACTGGTAACCCTTTCAAATTGCATATTTGCCATGTGGATAAGGCTATAGACTCTCCCCTTGGCCACCACTAGTCCTAACCATCATCAGCCCATTCAGCAGCGATGGCTGATCACAAATCCAATTAGACAAGAAGTATGGTCTGTCTCACATACAGCCCCCTTAGGGACCTGGTGGCCAACTCTCCACCCAGATATTTGTCAGCTGGGTATACGTCTTTCCAATTGGGATATCTCTGATGAAGAGGATCCCACTAAAATTCCATTAAATTTCTCCCGTACCATAGATAATGGAAACAAACCTTATGGATGTAGGAACACGCAAGCCTGATGCAGGTTGGCTAGCCTAGATTACTATGTTTGCCCGGTGGACTATCAAAGCCACAAACAACAGCGGCTGTGTGGGGGAAAAGCCGTCTTCTTCCGTAAGTCATGGGGATGTGAGCATACAGGGGCTGCCTGGTGGAACCCAAACTCCTCATCAAATTCAGTTCACAGCATTGGCCATATTACCAATTAGACAACCAAAACCGATGGCCCCCAGAGGGGTCTCTAGATCCTCAAATTCTGTGTGACTATTTCAACTTCGGCAAGTGATCAAAAGGATTGAAGAAAATTCCCCTATGTGTAGGCCTTTTCCCTCCTTTGCTCACATCACGAAATATGTTTCTCCAATAGATCCTTCTGCTCCAGATTCTCTGCTGTCACTCTCACATCAACAACCTGATTTCTCCCCTCCAATTACTAGATCAAAACCCCAAACCTCCTCTGGTTCTCAGACCATTGCCCCCATGCTGAGGCAGCAGGTACTGAGGTACCCTTCCACCCACTCACTCCTCTTTTCTCCTGTCAGTGCCCACACCGGGTCCCACCAGGTCCTCTTACCAGCTAACCCAAAGCTCAAACCAGCTGAGGAGTGCCCTCAGACGCCTATCCAAGATGTAATGAAAATGGCCTTTAAAGTTGCTTTGTCATCACTAAAAACAGGTTACTAAGAATTTAAAGTCCCTCACAGGCTTTTTAGATACTCATTCCCGTCTTCCCATCTGCTCTACCTGTTCTATTGCTCAAGTTTTGTTGCCAGGAAAATCCCAAACCCTTTTCCCATTATTCTTTTATATCTTTTTTTCCTCATTCTCAGAACCACAGAACTGCTCTCACCCCCCGCCTTCCCCGTCTTCCCCTCTGTACCAGGCCCACAGAAAAATCTTAAATGGCCTTCTCCAGAAGTCTTCATCGTGGCTGACTTTAGGACTTTCAGCAACAAAGTCTTTATAAAAGAGTTCAGTGTAGATAAACTTCCTCTTTTCGTGTTGCTCTGTTATACTTGGCCACTGGCTGGAAAAATCAGCCCTTCTAAGCTAGACACCCCCTTACTAGTTTTTCACAAAATATGTGAACAAGGCCTCTGGCCTTGAGCTGAGGCTTCCAGAGATGGCTACATTTCCAAGATAAAGAAGTTACCAACTGGGCTCCATGGTAACAGCTGGCAGGGAGAAAATAAAAGAGAAGAAAAAAGCTCTCCCCCTCCCAGGTGTCCTTAATAAGTTATCTTTCCCAGAGAAGAGGAAAATAAAAACAGAACCAAAAACTGCTTTTTGTGAACTTCTGCAGACTGTGAATTTCTGAGTCTTTTCCCTTACATGTTGGGTACAAAATTCTGAAACTACCTAAACTTGGGATTCAGGGGATTAATTGATTACAACAGAAGCAATGCCCTCTATATCCGGTTGCAACCAAATAGGACTGTTTCCCTATCTTTGGTGCTATCTTAGGTGCCTTGCCTTGTCCATACCTACAACAGTATAATTCTATATACTTAAACATTGTTTATTCATAAAATTATCAACAGATGTGATTAATTATGTAATGGTGCAGATGTTTCCCCGAGTGCTCTATCATGAGGCAGGATCATTTAAATTTCAAATAGGGGGGCATACAACCCGGTTCCGCTGGCAACCTGTATCCTTCACTTTAGCCATCCTATGAGGAATAGTAGTTGCTGCAGAGAAGGGCACAGGAACCACTGCCCTAATCCATGGGACGCAACAAATGACCCAATTAGAAGCAGCAATAGACCAAAACTTAAAGATATTAAAAAACCACCATCACAGCTTTACAAGAATCTTTAACCTCTCTCTCTGAAGTTGTTTTACAGAACAGGCGAGGGTTCGACCTCCTCTTCATGAGAGAAGGGGCCTTTGTCCTGCATTGAGGGAAGAATGTTGTTATTATGCCTACCATACTGGAGTTGTAAAAGAATCTATGATTAAATTAAGAAGACGCATTGAAGAGCATCAACAAGAGAGAGAGGCCCAAAATGGGTGGTTTGAGTCTTGGTTCACAGAGTCCCCCTGGGTAACTATGCTTTTATCAGCCCTGGCCGGTCCATTAATAATCCTCACATTATTGCTAACTGTAGGACCCTGTTTGCTCAACCGTGTAGTTTCCTTTCTCCAAGCTCAAATTGGACAAGTTAAACTTATGGTAATCAGAAATCAATATACCACACTAGCAAACATAAAATGTGACATCCTCAATGATCACTATTATGATTTAATGTAACCAAAAGAAAGTGGGGAATGAAAGGTAAATAAAATAGGTAATTGTCACTTCCAGTTTTACGGTATGCTTAACAAAACACTGTTGATATCTTGAGAACTGTTCTGTAATCTTGTTCCCTGAATGTTCTGTACCAACTGCAAAACTGCAGAATGTACTCCCTCACCCATTTGCACGCAAACTGCCCACTCGCGCTGACCCATCAATAATCTTCCCTCCCTGCCCTCTCCAAGGAAAGTATATAAGCTCTGCTTAAGCTGTTCTCAGGGCTCTCTGCTCTATTCAAGGGAGCTCTGAGCCCCAGCATGTTGGACCCCCATAAACTTTTGGCTGTTGCATTAGACAGTCCCTGGTAGTCTCTTCCTCCGATGCTCGCCTGACATTTACATTGGTAAAATAATAAGTGTGACCATTGCTTCTGTGTCGAAATGTACAAATTATTATTGGGGGTACAAATAGGTGTACCCTGTGATATGAATATAGAGATAATGCATGAATAGACAATACTGTGAATAAATAATATAATGGATTCCAAATTTAATAATGGATTCAATTGATATCTGAAAATATAAAGGAAATCTTATATTGATATACATACATTCATTCCAACCAGTAAAACATCTAAACGTTATATTAGGATTATGATTTATCATGAAGAGTGTGTGAGTTTTCCTTCAAAATTGATTATGGAAGTTGAAAATAATGTGTTTGGAAAGAAGTCTCATGAAAAGACCAGACAAGAAACCTGGAGGAATCCATGTGTTCTGAAGCAGGAAGTTATTGAAAGTGAAACAAATGCCTATAAGTTTGCTAACTTGTGGATGAAATATATATCTTATGATGTGCATAAATTGAAGAAATAGTAATGTAGCAGTGTTGAATAAAAATGAATGTCAAAATACACATCATGTCCCATAGTAATCTACTTGCATTGATGTTAAACTGGGTCAGTTACTGTACAAATTTAGTATTTGTATGCAACGTTAACTAAAGTTAGTTTTCAGTACTGGTAACAAATATGTATTTCAGGTGGATGAATATTTCTGAGAATAATCTTGTGAATACGTGATTATAAATCCATACACATGAACATGAATGAATTTAGGGAGTGTATATAAGACACATATATTTCATATTTTGAAAAATCTGGAGAGTATATATATACAAAAAACACACATGCAGAGACATTAAATTACCAATATATATGCCAATCGAAAATTATCATGAAATATATATCATCCACAGATGCAAAAATATTTCTTTTACTGAACATGGATTTATGTTTAATGTTGTTCAACTAGGAAGCTCACCCATAGGTTGAATTTTAAGATCCAACAGGGTTTAGGAGGAGTGATCTCTTCTCATAATTTGTATCTGCCAAGTCAGCCACCTCACAAGAATGTACATGTGATACCAGGTAGGATTCTATATGTGCATTTAAAAATACATGTTCTGAATAGGCTACAGGGAAAGGGAGACAGGAATTTATATATTTATTAACTTTAAAAACACAAGGAGAACTATTTCAATTAAAAATTAACTAGATTTATAACACCTACCCTTCATAATGCAAATGGAAAGTCCAAATATACACCATGCCTCCTTTGAACTGCTTGTATTTCTATTCTGTTTGGGTTAGTTTTCTCCATCATATTAGGATTAGCAGTCAGAGTCTAGTAGTTTATGAGTTAGTGTCAGGGATTAAGTATTTCGAATGGAAAATTGGAAAATGAATCCAATGTGTATGCATATATGTGCTACACAAAAATCTTCCCACTCTCATCCACAACAATGCCTTGACATTAACTTCGCCCCAAGTAAGACACAATTAGAGGAGAAGAGTTAGAAAATCTGTGAATGCATATGTGGAATGGAATATACTCAGGATTTCACAAACTTGGAAGTGGTAGAGCAGTTTCCAAAAGTAAGGCACATGGTAAACACTCCACAAACATGGAGTTCTGCTGGCCTAAAGACTTCTTGATAAACTGCCTCTGAGGTTGGGCACTTGAAATATATGTTGTTGTCAGTAGCTTTAGCTTACTTTCTAGTGAGACCATCAAAGCTGGGTCTGCATCTATGTGACCTGGAGGACATTGTTTCTAATTTTCCAATGAACATGAGGCAGCAGTGCGAATACTCTCTTTGTAGTTAAACTGTGGCCACTGGGAGCTAAGTGACTCACCGTGTGAACTGTGAAGCCATTTGGTCCTCCTCCACTTTTCGTGGTGGTTCTTGCTGCTGCACTGGGACTTTGGTATTTTCTTCATGAAATACAAGGAGATCAACTGGGACACAGTGCTGGAGGGAGTTCTGTCACGTGTGGAGGTCATGGTCTGCATGTGAATGCACCAACCAGGATTCTATCCCACATGGGTTGCCCCTTTGTCCATAGCAACCTGATTCTGAACATTGCCTTGAAATCTCCCTATACAAAAAGATGCCTTTACATGGAAGGTTCTGCTGGCTGTACCATGTCATTCACAAGCCATTTGGAAGCCAGTGGCAGATCCACATGGCCCCACCACACATTTTATCACACACCTTCACACCACTGCTCTAGGCCCACTAATTTGCAGGCTCCAACTTACTGGCATCTCTGTTCTACACAATTTTCAAGAAACCTAGTCAGTCAAGGCACTGTCTGATACACTCATGATTAGCAATAGGACATCCAAAGATTCTCCAGTGCCACCTGGTCATGGGAATTCCAAAAATTTCATGGTGTTTATCTAGCCATTTTTTTGAGGATGAAGTTGGAGGAACTGTGGTTTTCAAAAACCATTAAATGTTGAGGAAGCTCATTTCAATGAAACTCTGGAGAACTCTCATAGGCATGGCTTCCCAAAGAGTTGTCAAAAGGTCACATGAAGCCAGTCCAATTGAAGTCTACAATGTGAGGTACATGTGTGTTTTGACTCTCAGCTATGGCTGCCAAGACTTTAAGAAGAAAATCATGGATTATCTTGGCTGAGATTCCCAGTGCTCTGTGGCCTTGATCTAAGTTTATAAGGGCTACTCTCATGTGTGGGCTCCTAAAATCCCAACAAAGCTCATGGCAATACTTCTCTGAGGTCAGTTTCAGAATTCAGTCTCTATAGGGATTCACACTAGAGTTCAAGCCCAGGTGGACCCAGTGATTTCTTCCAATCGCCACACAAATGACCAAAATTTAAACGAAAACACTCCCATATGGCCCTCATCTTTTCCACATAGACACTCATCATAACCTCTAGCTGGAGGTTTCTATGAGGGGCGCTGGACAAGACAGTGTCCAAAATAAGCTCCCTTGCCCGTCATTTGCCTAAAGTCAGGGTGGCCTGGAAACCCTTCCTCTGAACCAGGAGTGATCAAATAGGCCTACCATTATTACTGTTCCACTTCTCCAATTTGAGACCTACTGACTGTGGGGTTTAGATTCTTCATGTGGATTGGGGTCATGAGAAAACCCAAGCACCAATGGGCTAGACTCTGAAGGGCTTTGAAAAACTCATTTGACCCAAAGGATTCCTATTCTCACCTTATGGAGGTCAGGAAACTTACAGAGGAAGGCGAGAGACTTCATCCATAATGAGTACTCTTTTGGCCATTTTGGTTTTGGATGCACACATGGCATCTTTCTTTAGATCCATCAGGTGCTGAGAATCTAAGCCACAGCCTCACACAGGGCCAACAGGCTGATTCAGACACATCCCTTTCGAAATCAATTACTCAAAAAGGGACAGGTGATGCCCATTCATTTACATTAGAGAACTGTTTTATTCAGGCTTCACAACGGGGTGGCCTTAGGCAAAGACCTTCCTGACATTCAGTGCTATAGAACAATAGGTAAGCAAAAGTCCCAAAGCAGGGTTTCTCCACTGAGACTTTCCTGGTAACATTGATATCTGAGTTTTCTGAGATTCTCGCCATTCCCTTCAGCTATCCAGTACATGGCCAAGTCACAGAGCTTGGAGGTGGTACCTATCTTGGTCACAAAATCATGAGCCTATTCTGGAGAGTGGCCAGAATTCAGGAAGAAAACAGGAACTTAGGAAGATTTCAGGTCTTGCCCACAAATAAGGCAACCCTCTGTCCTTTTATAAATTGGTCAGCGTGAATGTTGGGAAGCTTTCTCCTAGACAGGACACATCCATTGATGCATTTTCTTTTGTAATGTCTACACCCACGGACACAGTGGGATACACAGACATAGAAACACTTGCCTTGTCAAATGACTTAATAGAAACAGTCCACTCCAAACCAAACAAACCAACTTTCCTACCTATTCTCAGAACATGAGACAAAACCACAAACCCACACTCATTCCCACAAATGCACCTCCTTCCCCCAAGAAGGTCTGTTACTAACCGGAGTGTCCTCTGCCTGGTGAGCCATTCTTTGTTCACCCGAAATGGCCTGTCTGTTCTCAAATCTGGACTCCTTGGCCCACTCTGTGAAGTTGTCAGGAGCCAGCTTTGAGCCGCCACTACCTGCATTCTCACTGAAGACACCTCTTCAGATTTTTTCTGGCATTTGACCATCTTCACATCTGTAAGTACCAAGAAAGACTGACTCTTTCCATGATAAATCCAAAAAAGTGAGATCTCTGTGACTGTTACTGGGCCTGACCCTGGGTGCCTGGTTTCCGGGATCCCAAGTTCAGAGAGTTCCATCACAAAGAAGTGAGGTAGGTCACTTCCTTCATGAACTGAATGAGCTCACAGCCTTGGAAAACACTTTGTCCTAACAGTTTCTTCCTAAGGTCCCATGAGATGGAGGCTGCCCCTACTTCCTGTGACACTTTCACAAGTTAGAATGGTATATCAACAATAGGTACTGGGAGAGAGATCTCCACACAGGGTTGGTTTGGTCCATTTTGTCTACATTAAAATGTGAGAGGCTTATTCAGACACATCTCTTCATCCTGACCAGGTTGTTTGCCATGGAAAATGACTTTTGCTCTCTCAGGTCCTTCATAGCATTCTATATCTTCTTCAGGGATAATTTCTGCATGGATCTTTGAGATTCTCAGCAGGTGGAAGATCCCCTATATTCCTGGATTGTAAGACCAACTCTATCCCTGCACTGCTGTAAAGTTAGATTGAGGGAACAGTGTATGGTTAATGTTAATATCATGTTCTATTTGCGTTAGGAATCATTCTGCTGGATGAATAACGGTATTGGGAACCTGAGATATTTACAAGAATATATAGGTGAAATATAAGTATGGAAACAGAAATCTAGGGAAGACTTGAAGCCAAGTAGGACTTTGGGCCCTTGAGTAGCATACTTTGCTTTGAATTATATTCTGCACAGATGTCTCAGATAAATTGATATACAAAGAAATAGGATCGTATACACTAGATGATTGAGTAACATACAGAATATCCAATGAAAAAGGGATAGTCTGTAGGATTAGCAAGATAGTCAGTAGGTTTAGAAAGAAGAATGAGTATAGGATTTGTACCAAAAGTTCTTTACAAATAAGGTTTCGGGTAGAGAGTGAATGTAAATGTCAGCACATGTAAAGAGTCAGTCACAATGACGAATTGGGGAAAATATGTAGGAAAGCAGATATAAATAGAGACATTAGGAAGTCAGTAAAAGTATGAAGTGTGTGATTTGTTTAGACATTTTCAACGGTTTGAGTCTGAATATATAACCTTAGGCAGAAACTAATATGTTGTCACAAATTGGATTGACTTTTGAGAGCATTAGGTAACCAGGACATGGATGTTTTTATTAATCCATGCTCACTTTTTATTTAGGCTTTGGTAAAATCATAAGTGTGACCTTTGCATTTTGTGTCCAGAATATTATTGTGATAAAATGTATATGTAGATCAGGTGACTTGAGTATTTCTTCCACCATTTCTGTAGCAATATTTTGTAGATGTATAAATTACTATTGAGGGTACAAATAGGTGTACCCTGTGTCTATGAATATGCAGATAATGCATGAATAAACCATACTGTGTGTAAATAATATAACTTGCTCTACTTTAAATAATGGATTGAATTGATATCTGAAAATATAAAAGAAATCTCATATTGATATACAATCATTCACTGCAACCAGTTATACATCTAATGGTAATATTATGGTTGTGGTTTATCCTGAAAGGTGTGTGAGTTTTGTTTCAAAAGTGATTATGGAAATCAACAATAATGTGTTTGGAAAGAAGTCTCATGAAAAGAATAGTCAAGAAACCTGTAAGAATACATGTGTTCTCAAGAAGGAAGTGATTGAACATTATATATCATACTATATATAATGTGCATAAACTGCAGAAATAGTAATGTACCAATGTTGAATAAAAATGAACATCAAAATACACATCATGTCCCATAGGAATCTAATTGCATTGATGTTAATCTGCGTCAGTTACTGTAGAAATATTAGGATTTTTATCCACCATTCACTGAAGTTACTTTTCAGTACTAGGAAAAAAGTATGTATTTAAGTTGGATGAATATTTCTGAGAATAATCTTGTGAAAATTTGATTATAAATCCACATAAATCACAAAACATTATAAACACAAAAGTCACATGGACATTAAAATCTAGCAATATATATATGCCAATTTAAATCCATCTTGAAATATATATCATCCACTGATCCAAAACTATTTATTTAATGAACTTGTATTTATGTATAATGTTGTTCAGCTAGGAAGCTCCCCCATAGATTGAATTTTCTGTTCCAAATCAGTGTTTAGGAGGAGTGATCTCCTAAATGTGTATGCAAATATGTGCTACACAAAAATCTTCCCACTCTCATCCAGAACAATGCCTTGATATTACCTTCACCCCAAGTAAGACACAGTTGGAGGACATGAGTTAGAAAATCTGTGAATACATATCTGGAATGTAAAATGGTCAGGAGTTCACAACCTTGCAGGTTGTAGAGGAGTTTCCAAAAGTAAAGGACAGGCTTGATAGACCCAACCTGATCTTTTATTAGAATTGGGAGCCATCTTGCCAGAAAGCCATGAAAAGATAATTTGGGCTTTACTATAAATTACTGCAAATTCTGAACCTGCTTGGAATGCCTGTCCGTGCCTTGAACTCATCCATGCCTGGCTCTCTGACCAGATAACAGTGCTCTCTGAAACATTAGTGACACCTAATAAATATTGGCCTTCCCAGGCCAGACAACGACCCTCTCTGAGTCTCTAATGGTCCTCATAATTTCTGATGTTGGGGCCAGCAAAAAAAATGTAAACTACCATCAGTGTGATGCTTTCAAAGTTCTGTTATCTGTAACCCCCTTTTTGTGTAACTTTCTGGGCTATATAGCTGGGCTGTAGGAAAGGTGGTGTTGCTGTCTTGTTCCCGCCATTTTTGGAGGGAGAGGCAGCCTGGCCAGTTTTAATAATAAGCCTGCCTTAATTTGATTTTAATTGGAGTCACTGGTCTTTTCTTGCATCCTATTCCAACATTTTGGAGTTCCCCAGTGAGATGACCCTGCCCGACCAGATCACAAGACCAGACTGCTGAAAATTCTGAAGCTGGCCTTCCCTCCAGGGCTACGGGCTGGGGAGCCACTCTAGGGGGTGCACAACTTGAGATGTTCCAAGGCCTTGGAGTGAGCCGTCGGTCTGGGGAGCACTGCAGTGAACCACCGCACTGAAACTATTAGCAAGTACCTGGTGGAGGAGGCCTCCATAGGTAAGTGGCACCTGGATAACATCTTATATCTGGTTAAGGGAGATCTCTTCTAATGACAGAGAGGTGGCCTGGGGAGGCTCACATTCACTCCTGTCCAGGATAGTAATGAGAATCGTTCTGTCCTCTGTTCCGTTCTGTAGGGAATTCCTCTGGAAGGTTAGAGAGGTGCCGAGGGACACGCATGCGCTCCTACCCCAGAGCTTTAGCAAGACGTTGAATTGCTCATCTGTTTTTCTGTTTTGGCACCGGGATTCTGTTTTTTTTTTTTTTTTTTTTTTTTTTGTGTGTGTGTGTGTGTGTTTTGTTCTGTGTTCTATATGTTTTTTGTTTGTTTGTTTTTGTGCGTTTTGTTTTGTGATTTCTGTGATAAAATCTTAAGGATATTGAACGTGAAAATGGGTAACAAAGCAAGTAAGCCTGACACCCCTTTGGACTGTGTTTTAAGGAACTGTGATGAACTTTACCACCATTTGTTAAGCAGAATGAGAGAAGGCCCTAGCTGGCTGCCTGGAGCACACCCAGTGCAGATGGTAATGCCTGCTGGGGAATGAAGAACTGAGTATCTCCCAGTATCTGCCGAAGCCCTGTTGCTTCAGGGAATTCCCTCCTTCGTTCCCTGCACTGCAAGGATAATGCCACCTCTGTCTTCTTAAAAAAAGAGAAAAACAAAAAGGGGACACTAAATGCAGTAAAGTCGCCATGGAGACACTTTATTTTATATTTCAGGTAGCTCCTCTGTGAAAACATTTGGTCCCCTTGTGGGGACATCTGTGGTGCCACTGGAGAAGGAGATTTTTCTCTTATTTGCTCTGTTTTAAAGGGTTCTGTCTGTCAGCCATTGTCTGGAGTTCATTTCTGTCTGTCTTGTGCCTTTTTTCTAGCCCTTTAAGACATGTGCAATAATGTGTTAATATTATAAATTGTTTCTTGGAAATGATCTTAGCTGAATGTGTGTCTAAATGATGATGTTTCATTGTACCAATCTGGTATCTGAATGGGTTTTTGAAGCATTCCACAATCTTGCAGTTAAAAGTCGGGTTTAGGTATTTGTTTAGTTCATGGTTTCAGATAATTCATGCCAGAGAACTTAAATACTTAGGATGGAAAATAAAGAACTCTACTTCCAAGTTGGCAAGTAACTTCCCAATCATTCAGTCTTTTTTTCACCAATTTTAAATTAGGTAGCCTGGGAAAATGTCACTGTGTGTACCAGTGCATTAATTTGGACAAGGATACTAAATCATAGTATGATATCTGTTGACAAAACAACTTGTAAAGATATAAAATTTTGTGAATTGTATCTTAAACTTGTATCATAATTTTCAACATCCTAACATGAAAATTATGGTTAAAATACCTTAGGCCTAAGGTTTCTGCTCAGAATAGCCTTTTTTCCTTCTTCTTCCAGACCTCAGCCAGGACTTATTTTGAAATGCAAATGAAAGAAGCCTGTAAGCTTAGTAGGAGACTTATTTGAGGCCTAAGGGAAAAAAAAGGTAAATTGTATGGTATTTACCAATTACTGGCCAGTCATTTTTCTAGGACTCATAATTTTTTCCTTAGGTTCTTTATTTATTTTTTGAGCTCATGATTTTGCTCCTACAGACCTAGGTTAATGTTTTTCTGATCAGTAATATCTTTGACCAACTGTGGAATTTTTAAATCATTGCAATGGAGATTTCACCTGTGAAAAGCTACAAGGCCTTCACTTTTATTATGTGTGCACAATTTGTTATGTGTTGTATGTCTATATATATATATATATATATATATATATATATATATATATATATATCCATATATCATATATATGATACACAAATTAACTTATATAATGAGCACTCATATTAAAAATAACTCATAAAAACAATTTTAAAAAGTGGATCCAAAGATCTTTAATTCACGTGATTTAAATGTTTCAATTTAAATTGGGTAAACAGATAAATATAAATGTCTTTAAATTTAAGCTTACAAGTTTTTCTAGGTGTTCAAAAATCTAATAAACTATTAATGTCTACAAAAGGTCTAATATGCCTTTGTTCCAGGACTTTTCTTTCAATCAAAAAAATGGTTTACAGTGTTCAAAAAATTTGTCTAATATTTTGATAAATAAGTAAAGTAAATTTGATATGGGATTACTCATTCATGAGTACTTTTGTTTGATATCTGATTGATATACTAAGGTCTGTATAAGTTTGTACTAAAGTCTGTATAAGATTGTAAAAATCAGTCATGTGTAAAAGAGACAAAAATTTCTTAAACATAAGTTTACCCATAACATTAAGTTTATTAAGATTTAAATTTTCTAGAGCAAGCAACCATAAAAATTAAACAAATGTTTAAATAAGAACTGTTATTTTAGAGCACTGTACTGCCATTTCTTTAAAAGCTAAACTTGGTTAATGTAGAAACTTCAATGCAATTGTGATGCTATTAATGTGCTCATATTTTCCAGTTATACAACTCTATAAGGTAGAAACTTTAAAAGAGCATTATATCAAGCAGGTGTTCTGAAGTTGTATGGTAAATAAAATATATATTGGGGATTTATTTACCTGTTATCAATAATATATGTAAAGTTTTATGTTACTTTTTACATTGTGGAACAATTTAAATGTATTTTTAAGTTAATGAGACCCTAATCTATGTAAAGGTTAAAATCTTTCAGCCGTACTTTAATTCATGTTTTAAATGTGATATCATATGGTGTGAGCTAATGTTCATGTGACCTCAAACAATTTATGTAAACTTTGTAAAATGATATTTAAAAAAAAGATCAGCTTGAGAACTAAAGCATTTAAGATTTATAAGGAGCCCTGCTTACCTGAGATAAGACTCTTTGTCCCATCTTACTACATGTGAGAATGACTACGAAAGCAGTAGGTCAGATTTTATTTCATTTAAAGTTATGTTCAAATTTTTTTTTTTCTGTCAAGATTACTAGGATCTCAAAAAGGTGATATAAAATATAACTCACCAAAAAATTCAGGGTAGCTATTACATGAACTAAGTATTTTTACTCTTGTTAAAAAATTTTATTTTTTAATTTCTTTTTAAGTGATTTAAAGATTCCCTGTTGGTGTTTTACAGAAGTGTTGCTTTAAGAACACAACATGGGTTAATTTAAGAAAATAAGTCATCAACTACAAGACAGACAGAATAATAAGATCCCAATTAATAAAATATAAATAATTATAAACTTATAGACATTAAAGTGCAGTACTCTTAATATATGGCTGTTAAAATTTATTTGCTGGTTGTTTCAGATTAGGATTGAAAATTAAAGTTAAATGAAAAGGGCCAAAAAAAAAAAAACAATATTTGACTCTTGCCCTTTGAGTCAGTCTGAATCCAGGGAACAGGGGACTTCTCTATGAGCTTTGCAACTCTGGGCCACATAACCTCCCGATCAGGGAGATTAATGAGACCACTGGAGAACAGAAAGCCAATCAGTGCATTTGCCACAAAGAGGAGAGTCATCAGGAAAGGGAGACATCCCTGATGCTTCTGAGGGAAGCCACATGGTCAAGCAAGACCTGAACCCACCTAGCTCAAATTGCACTAGCAGAACTGAGAAGCTGCTCTCAAGTTTCCCAAGGAATGACTCCCATAAAAGCTCAGCTGACTGCTAACAATAGATAGAAACAAAAGTCATTTGACTGCTTCATCTTAAACACTTAGCAAAGACAGTTAAAACCAAAATACAGCCATTCCTGGGCATTTTAAATAATAATAATAATAATAATAATAATAATAATAATAATAATAATAATAATATTTTAAGGTATACACTTTATGTTAGCCTCCCAAAATAAGTAAAACTGTTGGCTACAAAGACTATCAAGAGGAGCTGCCAGAGGCAGAAGTTTTTAGTTTAAGGCCTACAGATATTCCTAACCTACAGTTAGGCTTGGTGTTTGCTAGTACGATTATCCAGCCCTGAGTAACAGAATTAAATGTTTCTCTATTAGACACAGAGGTCATACTACTGAAAGGATTTTGCAAAATCAGATGACATTAAATTATTAAACTGTATATTATTGGGAGGGACAACTGTAACACTTAAAGTTAAATATTAAGTTGACAGTCCTGATAATTGGGGATATTAAAGACTGGTGAGGGTACTTCATACAGTGACATGATCCAGCTACTGCAACATTTATTCAATACTCATGTTTTTTGTTTCTCTCATAGAAGAACCCATCCCCAGATGACTTTACAACCTGTTCTTCCTCAACAAGACTTCAAAAAGAACTGACTTCTAAAAGGCAACTCATATTCCTCAACTGACTTCAAAAAGGCAACTCATGTCTCTCACGCCATGCACACTCATGTCACCCTCTCTCAGCTGAGAAGAAGGCAAAATGAGAGACGACTCTCCACTTACACCAATGGAGCCCAAAATAAATAGACTATCAATATAAGTAATTAATTAAGTCAGGTAATATCAGGGAGACTGGTTTTCGGTGAGTTCTAAAAATTTGGAGACTGTTAACTGAGGGATTAAAATTTCCTCAGTGCTTTTCCACTAACCTATCAAGGATTACAAAGGGACACATAAGAAAAGGGGGGAATGATAGACCCAACCTTATCTTTTATTAAAATTGGGAGCCATCTTGCAACAAAACCATGAAAAAATCATTTTGGCTTTACTGTAAATTACTGCAAATTCTGAACCTGCTTGGAATGACTGCCCGTGCCTTAAACTCACCCGTGCATGGCTCTCTGACCAGATAGCAGCCCTCTCTGAAACTTTGTCACACCTCATAAATATTGGCCTTCTGTGGCCAGACAATGACCCTCTCTGAGGCTCTAATGGTCCTCATAAATTTTGATGTTGGGGCTAGCAAAAAAAAAAAAAATGTAAACTCCCATTAGTGTGATGCTTGTCAGAGTTCTGTTATCTGTTACCCCATTTTTGTGTAACTTTCTGGGCTGCAAACCTGGGCTGTAGTAAAGGTGGGGTTGCTCTCTTGCTCCCGCAATCTTTGGAGGGAGAGGCAGCCCAGCCAGTGGAAATAATAAGCTTACTTTAATTTGAATTTAACTGGAGTCAGTGTTCTTTTCTTACATCCTGGTCTAAGAGGTAAACACTCCACAAACATAGAGCTCTGCCGGCCTAAAGACTTCTTGAGAAACTGCCTCTGAGGTTGGGTACTTTAAATATATTTTGTTGTCAGAAGGTTTAGCTTCTTTTTTATTGAAACAATCAAAGCTGGGTCTGCATCTATGTGAATGGAGAGCATGGTTTCTTATTTTCCAATGAACATGAGGCAGCAGTGCTGAATTCTCTCTTGGTAGGTAAACTGTGGCCACTGGGGGCTAAGTGTCTCCCCGTGTGGACTGTGAAGCCATTTGATCATCCTCCATTTTTGTGGTGTTTCTTGGTGCTGCACTGGGAGTTTGGTATTTGCTTCACGAAATACAAGGAGTTCAACTGGGACACAGTGCTGGAGGGAGTTCTTTCACGTGTGGTGGGTCAGGAACTGCAGGAGAATGCACCAACCAGGCTTCTATTTCACACAGCTTTTTCCTTGACCATACCAACCTGATTCTGAACATTGCCTTGAAACCTCTCCATATAATAAGATGCCTTTACATGTAAGGTTCTGCTGGATGCACCATGGCAGCCAAAATGCATTTGGAAGTCAATTGGAAATCCATATGGCCCCACCTCAGATATTTTATCACACACCTGCACACCACTGCTCTGGGCCCACTACTCAGCATTCTCAACTTACTGGCATCTCTGTTCTTCACCATTATCATGAAATCCAGTCAATCAAGGCACTGTCTGGTACACTCATGATCAGCAACAGGAGATCCAAAGGTTCTCCAGTGCCACCTGGTCATGGGAGTTTCAAAAATTTCAGGGTATTTATCTAGCCACTTTTCAAGGATGAAGTTGGAGAAACTGTGGGTTTCAATTCATTCAGGAATCATTTAATGTTGAGGAACCTCATTTCAATGAATGCTCTGGAGAACTCTCAAAGGCAAGGCTTCCCAAAGAGTAGCCAAATAGTCACATGAAGCCCAGCCCATTGAGGTCTACAATGTGAGGTCCATGTGTGTTTTGACTCTCAACTATGCCTGTCAAGTCTTTCATAATAAAATTATGTGATATCCTGGCTGAGATTCCAAGTGATCAGTCGAAAGCCACCCTTGGCCTAGATTTCAGTTTCCAATGGCGACTCTCATGCGTGGCCTTCTAAAATCGCAACACAATTCATGACAATACTTCTCTGAGGTCAGTTCCAGAACTCAGTCTCTAAGGTGAATCATACCAAAGTTCTAGCCCTGGTGGATCCAGTCATTTCTTCCAACCACTACACAAATGAACACAATTAAAACCAAAACACTCCCACATGGTCCTCACCTTCTTCCATATAGACACTCATTATAACCTCTGGCTGGAGGTTTCCATGAGGGGCGCAGCACAAGACAGTATCCAAAACAAGCTTCCTTATCCCTTGTTTGCTTAAAGTCAGCTGGGCCTGGACACCATTCCTGTGAACCAGGAGTGATAAAATAAGCCTGGCCTTAATACTGCTCTGCTTCTCCAATTTGAGGCCTACTGACTGTCAGGTATAGATTCTTAATGTGATTTAAAGTAATGAAAAAACCCAAGTTCATATGGGCTAGCCTCTGCAGGGCTTTGAAGAACTCATTTGACCCAAAGGGTCCCTAGTCTCATTTGATGAAGATCAGAAACCTATCAGAGTAAGGCAAGATACTTCATACACAATTACTGATATTTTTGCCATTTTGGTTTCGGAAGCACACATGGGATCTTTCTTTAGTTCCATCAGGTGCTGAGAATCTAAGCCACTGCCTCACACAGGGCCAAGTGGCTGATTCAGACACATCCCTTTCCAAAGCAATTAAGCAAAGATACACAGGTGATGCCCATTCATTTCCATTTGAAAACAGTTTTCTTCAGGCTTCACAAATTGGTGGCCTGAGGCAGAGACCTTCCTGACTCTCAGAGCAACAGAAAAATAGGTAAGCAAAAGGCCCAAAGCAGGGTTTCTCTACTGAGACTTTCTTTGTCACACTGATATCTGAGTTTTCTGAGATGCTTGCTATTCCCTTCAGCTATCCAGTATATGGCAATGCACAGAGCTTGGAGGTGGTACATATCTTGGACACAAAACCATGAGCCTACTCTGGAGAGTGGCCAGAATTCAGGAAGAAAACAGGAACTTCGGAAGATAGTAGGTGTTGCCCGTCCCTAAAGCAACCTGCAGTCCACTCATAAATTGGGCAGGATGAATGTTGGCATGCTTTCTACTAGACAGGACACATCCATTGATGCATTATCTTTTATAATGTCTACAACCACGGACACAGTGGGATACACAGGCATACAAACAATCACCTTGTCAAATGACTTACTATAAACAGTCCACTCTAAAGCAAACAAACCGCCTTTCTTACCTATTCTCAGAACATGAGGCATAACCACAAAATCACAATCACACCCACAACGACACCTCCTTTATTCAAGTAGGTCTGTGACTAATTGGAATGTACTCTGAATGATGGGCCATACTATGTTTCCTTGAAATGGCCTGTCCTTCTCAGATCTGGTCACCTTGGCCAACACTGTGAAGTTTTCAGGAGCCAGTGGTGAGCCACTACCTGCTTTCTCATGAAATTCCCCTTTTTAGAGCTCTCTTGGCATTTGGCAATCCTCACATCAGTAGGTACCAAGGAAGACTTACTCTGTCCTTGGTTATTCCAAACAACTGAGCCCACTGGGCAAGAAACTGGGACTGACTCTGGGTGCCTGGATTCCTGGATCCCAAGTTCAGAGAGATCCGACATCAAGGAAGAGAGGTAGGTCACCTCATTCAGGAACTGAATGAGGTTACTGCCGTGGCAACCACTTTGTCCTAACAATTGCTTTCAAGGGTCCCATGAGATGGTGGCTGCCCCTACCTCCTGTGACACTTTCACAAGTTAGAATGGTATATCAACCATTGGCACCTGGGAACAGCTCTCCACACAGGCCTGGTTTGGTCCATCTTCTCGACATTAAGAAGAGAGAAGCTGTTTCAGACACAACCCTTCATCCTGACCAGGTTGTTTGCCATGGAGGATGAATTTTGCTCTCTTAGGTCCTCCATAGCTGCTTACAACTTCTCCAGGAATCATTTCTGCATGGACCTTTGAGTTTCTCAGCATGTGGAAGATCCCCTATATTCCTGTATTGTAAGAACAACTCTATCCCTGCTCTTCTGTAAAGTTAAATTGACTGAACAGTGTATGGTTAGGTTAACTAACAGGTTCGATTTGGATTAGGAATCTTTTTGCGGGATGAATAATGGTATTGGGAAACTGCGATATTTACAAGAATATATAGGTGAATTATAAGTATGAAAACAGAAATCTAGCTAAGATTTGAAGCCCAAAAGGGCATTGGGCCCTTGACTGGGATACGTAGCTTTGAATTATGTTCTGCACTGATGTGTCAGGTAAATCGATATACAATGGCTTAGGTCCTTGTGCCATGGATGATTAAATGTAGAAGAGAACTTCCAGTCAAAAGGGATAGTTGGTAGGATTCGGAAGATTCTCGGTAGGTTTAGAAAGAAGAGTGAGTATAGGATTTGGACCAAATGTTGTTTAGCAATAGGGTTTCTGGTAGACAGTGAATGTTAATGTCAGCACAAGTGAAGAGACAGTCACAATGATGAACTGGGGAAAATAGTTAGGAAAGCTGATATCAATAGAGACATTACAAAATCAGGCAAAGTATAAAGTGAGTGATAGGATTAGATATTTTCAACAGGGTTGAGTTTGAATATATAATCTTAGAAAGAAACAAATGTGTAGTGACCAATAGGATTGACATTTGACAGCATTAGGCAACCTGGACATGGATGTTTAGTAATCCATGCTCACTTTTCATTTAGTCTTTGCTACAATCTTAAGTGTGACCTTTGCTTTTTTTGTCCAGAATATTACTGTGATAAAACGTATATTAAGATCAGGTGACATGACTATTTTTCCACCATTTCTGGCAGCAACATATTCAAGACGTATAAATTAGTAATGGGGGTAAAAAGAGGTGTACCCTTTGTCTGTGCATATAGAGATAATGCATGAATAGACCATACTTTGAATAAATAATATATCTGGTTCCGACTTTAAATAATGGATTGAAATTATATGTGAAAAAATACAAGAAATCTTATATTGACATACAAACATTCATTCCAACCAGTTATATATCTAATGGCCACATTAAGGTTATGGTTTATCATGAAGGGTGTGTGAGTTTTGCTTCAAAAGTGATTATGGAAATCTAAAATAATGTGTTTGGAAAGAAGTCTCATGAAAAGACCAGTCAAGAAACCTGGAGGAATACATGTTTTATGAAGCAGGAAGTGATTGTGAAACAAATGCGCATAAATTTGTGAACTTGTGGATGAAATATATATATCCTATGATTTGTAAAAATTGAAGAAATAGTAATGTACCAGTGTTGAATGAAAATAAACGTCAGAATACACATCATGTCCCATACGAATCTACTTGATTGATGTTAATCTGGGTTAGTTCCTGTACAAATATTAGGATTTGTAAGCACCATTTACTGAAGTTAGTTTTCAGAACTATGAAACAAATGTGTATTTAAGGAGGATGAATATTTCTGAGAATAATTTTGTGAAAAGTTTATTATAAATCCACATTTTTGAACATGAATGAATTTAGGGAGTGTATTTAAGATACATACATTTCATATTTTAAAAATCAGGACAGTATATATATATATATATATATATATATATATATATATATATTCATAATTATATATATGTGTATATACATATATATGTGTGTATATATATATATATATATATATATATATATATATACATATACACACACACACACACAAAACACACACACAGACATTAAAATGTAGGAATATATACGCCAATCGAAGTTCATCATAAAATATATAGCATCCACAGATGCAAAAATATTTATTTTACTGAACAAGGATTTATGTATAATGTTGTTCTACTAGGAAGCTCACCCATAGTTTGAATTTTCAGTTCCAACAGCGTTTAGAGTAGTGATCTCTTCTCACAACTTGTATCTGCCAAGTCAGTCACCTCACAAAAATGAACGTGTGATACCAGGTAGGATTCTATAAAGCATATAAAAATACATGTGCTGAATAGGCTACAGAGAAAGGCAGACAGGCATTTACATATTTGTTAACTTTAACAACACATGGAGAACTATTTCAATTAAAAATTGACTAGATTTATAACACCTACCATTTATCATGAAAAAGGCAAGTCCAACTATACCCCACGCCTCCTCTGAACTGCTTGTATTTCTATTCTGTTTGGGTTGTTTTTCTCCATCATTTGGATTAGTAGACAGAGTATAGTAGGGTATGGGTTATTGTCAGGATTCAGTATTTTCAATGGTATATAGGAAAATGAATCCAATGTGTATAAAAATATATGCTACACAATTATCTTCCCACTCTCATCCAGAACAATGCCTTTACATTACCTTCACCTCAAGTAAGACACAATTAGGGTAGAAGAGTTTGAAAATCCGTGAATGCATATCTGGTGTGGAAACAGTACTAAGAAACAAATACGTATTTCAGGTGAATGAATATTTCTGAGAATAATCTTGTGAAAAGTTGATTATGAATCCACAACATAAATATGAATGAATTTAGGAAGTGTGTAATAAGACACATATTTCATATTTTGAATACTCCTGAGAGTGTATCTATATATATATTTATATACACACACAGAGACAGACATTAAAAATTGCAATATATATGCCAAACGAAATTCACCATGAAATGTATATCATCCACAGATCCAAATATATTCATTTTACTGAACATGGATTTATGTATAATGTTGTTCAACTAGGAAGCTCACTCACATTTGAATTACCAGTTCAAGCAGCGTTTAGGAGGAGTGATCTCTTCTTCCAATTTGTATCTGCCAAGTCAGCCACCTCACAAGAATGTACGTGTGGTACCAGGTAGGATTCTATATGTGCATATAAAAATACTTGTGCTGAATAGGCTACAGAGAAAGGGGGACAGGAATTCACTTATTTGTTAACTTTAAAAACGCATCGAGAACTATTTCAACAAATAATTGACTAGATTTATAACTGCTACACTATACCATGCAAAAGGCAACTCCAACTATAAAATATACCTCATCTAAACTGCTTGTATTTCTATTATGTTTGTGTTATTTTCCTCCATCATATTAGGATTAGTAGTCAGAGTCTAATAGGGTATATGTTAGTTTCAGGGATTCAGCATTTCTAATGGAAAATAGGAAATTGAATCCAATGTGTATGCAAATATGTGCTACACAAAAATCTTCCCACTTTCATCCAGAACAATGCCTTGACATTACATTCTCCTTGAGTAAGACACAATTAGAGGATAAGAGTTAGAAAATCTGTGAATATATATCTGGAATGGAAAATACTCTGGAGTTTACAACTTTGGAGGTGGTAGAGAAGATTCTAAAAGTAAGGGACAGGGTAAACATTCCACAAACATGTAGCTCTGCTGGCCTAAATACTTTTTGAGAAACTGCCTCTAAGAGTGGGCACTTGAAGTATTTGATGTTCTGAGGAGATTTAGTTCCTTTGTAGAGAAACCATGAAAGCTGGGTCTGCATCTATGTTACTTGGAGGACATGGTTTCTTATTATCCAATGAACATGAGGCAGCAGTGCTGAATTCTCTCTTTGTAGGTAAACTATGGACACTGGGGTCTAAGTGTCTTTCAGTGTGGACTGTGAAGCCAATTGGTCATCCTCCACTTTTCGTGGTGTTTCTCGCTGCTGCACTGGGAGTTTGGTATTTGCTTCAAAAAATACAAGGAGTTAAAATGGGACAGAGTGGTGGAGGGAGTTCTTTAAGGTGTGGTGAGTCAGGGTCTTCAGGAGAATGCACCAACCAAGGTTCTATCCCATGTAGATTGCCCCCTTGAGAATAGCAACATGATTCTGAACATTGCAGTGAATCCTCTCCATATAACAAGATGCCTTTACATATATGGGTCTGCTGGCTGCACCATGTCAGTCACAAGCCATTTGGAAGCCAATGGCTGATCCACATGGCCGCAACACAGATGTTTTATCACACAATTGCATACCACTGCTCTAGGCCCACTACTCACCAGGCTCCAACTTACTGGCATATCTGTTCTACACCATTTTCATGAAACAAAGTCAATCAAGGCAGTGTCTGGTATACTCAGGATCAGAAACAGGACATCCAAAGTATTTCCAGTGCCAGCTGATCATGAAAATATCAAAAATTTCATGGTAATTTTCTAGCCATTTTTCACGGATGAAGTTTGAGGCTCTGAGGGATTCAATTAATTCAGGAACCATTAAATGGTGAAGAAGCTAATTTCAATGAAAGCTCTGGAGCACTCTCACAGGCAAGGTTTCCCTAAGGGTGGCCAAAATGTCACATGAAGCCAGGCCCATTGAGATCTACAATATGAGGTCCATGTGTGTTTTAAACTCAAATATGGCTGCCAAGTCTTTAAGAAAAATTGTATGTTATATCCGGGCTGAAATTCCCAATGTTCTGTGGAAATCCAACCTGGGCCTAGATCTCAGGTTCCAAGGGCGACTCTCATGTGTGGCCTCCTAAAATCCCAACACAATTCATGGCAATACTTCTCTGAGGTCAGTTAAAGAACTCAGTCTCTAAGGGGAATCACACCAGAGTTCAAGCCCAGTGGAACAGTCATCTCTTCCAACCGCCACACAAATGACCACAATTAAAACCAAAACACTCCCACATGGTCCTCATCTTTTTCCATATAGACACTCCTTATAACGTCTGGCTGGAGTTTTCAATGAGGTCCACAGCCCAAGTCAGTGTCCAAATTAAGGTCCTGTTCCCCTCATTTGTCTAACATCAAGGTGGCCTGGACACACTTCCTGTAAACCAGGAATGATCAAATAGGCCTGCCATTAATACTGCTTGGCTTTTTCAATTTGAGGCCTTCTGACTCTGTGGTTTAGATTCTTTATGTGAATTTGAGTCATGAGAAAATCCAAGCACCTCTGCAGAGATTTGAAGAACTCATTTGGCCGAAAGGATTCCTATTCTCACTTGATGGAAGTCAGGATCCTAACAGAGGAAGGTAAAAGAATTCATTCACAATGAGTGAATATTTGCCATTTTGGTTTTGGATGCACACATTTGATCTTTCTTTTGATCCATCAGGTGCTGAGAATCTAAGCCACAGCCTCACACAGGGCCAAGAGGATGATTCAGACACATCTTTTTCCAAAGCAATTAAGCAAAGAGACACAGGTGATGCCATTCATTTCCATTTGAAAAATGTTTTCCTCAGGCTTCCCAAAGGGGTGCCCAGAGGCAAAGACATCCTGAGATTCAAGGCAACAGAACAATAGGTTAGCAAAAGGCCCAAAGCAGGGTTTCTCCACTGAGACTTTCCTGGTCACACTGATATCTGAGTTTTCTGAGATGCTGGCCATTCCCTTCAGATATTCAGTACATGGCCATGTGACAGAGATTGGAGGTGGTACATATCTTGGACACAAACCCAAGAGCCTATTCTGAAGAGTTGTCAGAATTCAGAAAGAAAACAGGGACTTAATAAGGTAGTAGGTGTTGCCTATCGATATGGAAACCACACTCCATTCATTAATTGGGCAGGATGAATGCTGGGAAGCTTTCTACTAGAGGGGACACATGCATTGATGCATTCTCTTTTCTAATGTATACAACCACGGACACAGTGGGATACACAGACATAGAAACTCTCACCTTGTAAAACGACTTACTAGAAACAGTTCACTGCAAACCAAAGAAACCTCCTTTCCTACCTATTCTCAGAACAGAGACAAAACCACACACCCACACTCAAAAAGACACCTCCTTCCCCCAAGTAGGGCTGTGATTAACCGGAGTGTCCTCTGACAGGTTTGCCATACTATGTTCCCCGGTAATGGTCTGTCCTGTCTCAGATCTGGTCTCCTTGTACAACTCTGTAAAGCAGTCAGGAGCCAGCGGTGAGCCACTACCTGCTTAGTCAGGAAAGGCCCGTGTTCATATCTTTCCTGGCATTTGGCCATCCTCACATCAGTCAGTACCAAGAAGACTGACTCTGTCCTTGGTGATTCCAAACAAATGAGACCACTTGGACTGGGACTGGGACTGGCTCTGGTGCTTGGTTTCCTTGGTCCCAAGTTCAGAAAGTTCCATCAACAAGGAAGTGAGGTAGGTCACTTCCTTTAAGAACTGAATGAGGTCACTGCCTTGGCAACCACTTTGTCCTAACAGTTGCTTCCAAGGGTCCCATGAGATGGAGGCTGCCCCTACTTCCTTTGGCACTTTCACAACTTAGAATGGTATATCAACCTTAGGCACCCGAGAACAGCTCTCCACACAAGCCTGGTTTGGTCCATCTTCTCTACAGTAAGAAGATAGAGGCTGATTCAGACAAAACCCTTCATCCTGACCAGGTTGTTTGCCATGGAAAATGACTTTTTGTCTCTCAGGTCCTTCATTGCTGCCTACATCTTCTCCAGGGATCATTTCTGCATGGACCTTTGAGGTTCTTAACAGGTAGAGCATCCCCTACATTCCTGTATTGTAAGAACAATCTGTCTCTGCTCTTCTGTAAAGTTAGATTGAGTGAACAGTGTATAGTTAGGGTTAATTTCATGTTCGATTTGGGTTAGGAATCATTCTGCTGGATTAATAATGGTATTGGGAACCTGTGATATTTATAAGAATATCGAGGTTAATCATATGTATGAAAACAGAAATTAAAGTAAGATTTGAATCCCAGAAGGGCATTGGGCAATTGATTGGGATATTTAGCTTTGAATTACTATCTGCACACATGTCTCAAATAAATCGATATACAATGGCAGAGGAACTTGAACCTTGGATGATTGAATGCTGAAGAGAACATCCAGTCAAAAGGGATTGTCGGTATGATTAAGAAGATAGTCGCAGTTATTAATATGGTATTATGTAAAAATGTGGATGTGTAACCGATGTGATTCTGCAACTTGTATTTGGGGTAAAAATGGGAGCTGATAACCCATTTGAATCAAATGTATGGAAGATGATATGCCATGAGCTTTGTAATGTTTTGAACAACCAATAAAAAAAATTAAAAAAAAAGAACATAGTCGTTATGTTTAGCAAGTAGAGTTAGTATAGGATATGTAACAAAAGTTCTTTAGCAATTTTTTTCGGGCAGTGAGTGAATATAAATGTCAGCACATATGAAGAAATCAGACACAATGATGAACTGGGGAAAATTTGTAGAAAAGCAGATATCAATAGAGACATTAGGAAATCAGGCAAAGTATAAAGTGAGTGATAGAATAAGACATTTTCAACAAGGTTGAGATTGAATATCTAATCTTAGGAAGAAACAAATATGTAGGTCACCAATAGGATTGACATTTGAGAGCATTAGGCAACATGGACATGGATATTGTTAGTAATCCATGTTCACTTTACATTTAGGCTTTGGTACAATCCTAAGTGGGACCTTTGCATTTTGTTTCCAGAATATTACTGTGATAAAATGTATATGTAGATCAGATGACATGATTTTTTCTTCCACCATTTCTAGGAGCAGTATTTTGAAAACGTATAAATTAGCATTGGGGGTAAAAAGAGGTGTACCCTGTTTTTATGAATATACAGATAATGCATGAATAGACCTTAATTTCAATAAATAATACAACTTGTTCCACTTTAAATAATGGATTGAATTGATATCTGAAAATATATAAGAAATCTTATATTGATATGCAATCATTCATGACAACCAGTTATACACCTAATGTTAATATTAGGGTACGATTTATCATGAAGTTTGTGTGAGTTTTGCTTCAAATGTGATTATGGAAATCGAAAATAATGTGTTTGGAAAGAAGTCTCATGAAAATGCCAGTCAAGGAACACCGAGGAATTCATGAGTTCTGAAGCAGGAAGTGATTGAAATTGAAAAAAATGACGATAAATTTCCTTACTTGTGGATGAAATATTATAATATGATGTGAATAAACTGAAGAAATAGTAATGTACCAGTGCTGAATAAAAATGAACATCAAAATACACATCATGTCCCACAGGAATCTTCTCGCATTGATGTTAAACTGTGTCAGTTACTGTAGAAATATTAGGATTTCTTTGCACCATTCACCAAAGTTAGTTTTCTTTTTTTAAATTTTTATTTATGCTTGTTCAAAACATTACATAGTTCTTGATATATCATATTCCACACTGTGATTCAAGTGGGTTATGAACTCCCATTTTTACCCCATAAACAGATTGCAGAATCACATCAGTTACACATCCATTGATTTACATATTGCCATACTAGTGTCTGTCGTATTCTGCTGCCTTTCCTAACCTCTACTATCCCCCTCCCCTTACCTCCCCTCTCCTCTTCTCTCTCTACCTCTTTACTGTAATTCATTTCTCCCCCTTGTATAATTTTTTCCTTTCCCTCACCTCCTCTTGTATGTAATTTTGTATAACCCTGAGGGTCTCCTTTTATTTCCATGCAATTTCCCTTCTCTCTCCCTTTCCCTTCCTCCTCTCATCCCTGTTTAATGTTAATTTTCTTCTCATTCTATTCGTCCCTACTCTGTTCTTAGTTAATCTCTTTATATCAAAAAGACATTTGGCATTTGGTTTTAGGGATTGGCTAGCTTCACTTAGCATAATCTGCTCTAATGCCATCCATTTCTCTGTAAAAATTTTGTCATTTTTTAATGCAGAGTAATACTCCATTGTGTATAAATGCCTCATTTTTTATCCATTCATCTATGGAAATGCATCTAGGTTGGTTCCACAGTCTTGCTATTGTAAATTGTGCTGCTATGAACATCAATGTAGCAGTGTCCCTGTAGCATTTTTTTAGGTCTTTAGGGAATAGACTGAGAAGGGGAATACCTGGGTCAAATGGTGGTTCCATTCCCACCTCTACAAGAAATCTCCATACTGCTTTCCAATTTGGCTGCACCAATTTGCAGTCCCACCAGCAATGTACAAGTGTACCCTTTTCTCCACATCCTCGCCAGCACTTGTTGTTGTTTGAGTTCATAATAAATATCTGGAATGGAAAATGCTCAGGAGTTCACAACCTTGAAGGTGGTAGAGGAGTTTCCAAAAGTAAGGGACAGGGTAAATACCACAAACATGGAGCTGTGTCGGCCTTAAGACTTCTTGAGAAAATGCCTCTGAGGTTGGGCACTTGAAATATATGTTGTTGTCAGGAGCTTTAGCTTCCTTTGTAGTGAGACCATCAAAGCTGAGTCTGCATCTATGTGACCTGGACGACATGTTTTTTTTTTTTATTTTCCTATGAACACGAGGCAGCAGTACTGAATTCTCTCTTTGTAGGCAAACTGGGGCTACTGGGAGCTAAGTGTCTCCCCATGTGGACTGTGAAGCCATTTGATCATCCTTCACATTTAATCATGTTATTTGATGCTGCACTGAAAGTTTGGTATTTACTTTATGAAATAAAGGAGTTTAACTGTGATACAGTGCTGCAGGGAGTTCTGTCATGTGTGGTGGTCAGGATCGGCAGGAGAATGTACCAAGAAGGCTTCTATCACACATAGTTGCCCCCTTGACCATAGCAACATGATTCTGAACATTGCCCTGAAACCTCTCCATACAACAAGATGCCTTTACATCCAAAGGTCTGCTAGCTGCACCATGTCAGTCACAAACCATTTATAAGCCAATGGCAGATCCACGTGGCCCCACCACAGATGTTTTTTCACACACCTACACTCTACTGCTCTTGGCCCACTACTCAGCAGGCTCCAACTTACTGGCATATCTTTTCTACACCATTATCATGAAACTCAGTCAAACCAGGCACTGTCTTGTATACTCATGATAAGCAACAGGACATCAAATGGTTTTCCTGTGCCAGCTGGTCATGGAAATTTCAAAAATTTCATGGTATTTTCTAGCCATTTTTCAAGGATGAAGTTGGAGTTACTGTGGGTTTCAATTCATTCAGGAACCATTAAATATTGAGGAATCTCATTTCAATGGAAGCTCTAGAGAACTCTCACAGGCAAGTCTTCTGAAAGAGTGGCCCAAGGTCACATAAAGCCAGCCACATTGAGGTCTACAATGTGAGGTCCATGTGTGTTTTGACTCTCAACTATTGCTGCCAAGTCTTTCAGAATATAATCAAGTGATATCCTCGCTGAGATTCCCAGTGCTCTGTGGAAAGCCACCCTGGGCCTAGATCTCAGTTTCCAAGGGTGACTCTCATGCGTGGCCTCCGAAAATTCCAACACAATTCATGGCAATACTTCTCTAAGGTCAGTTTCAGAACTCAGTCTCCAAGGGGAATCCCACAAGAGTTGAAACCCAGGTGGACGCAGTCATCTTTTCCCACCGCCACACAAATGACAACAATGAAAACCAAAACACTCTCACATGGCCCTCATGTTCTTCCATATAGACACTAATCATAACCTCTGGCTAGAAGTTTCCATGAGGGGCGCAGACCAAGACACTGTCCAAAATAAGCTCCCTTTCCCCTCATTTGCTGAAAGTCAGGGTGGCCTACACACCCTTCCTGTGAACCAGAACTGATCAAATAGGCATGGCGTTAATACTGTCATGCTTTTCCAATTTGAGGCCTACTGACTGTCAGGTATAGATTCTTTATGTGATTTGGAGTCATCAGAAAACCCAAGCACTTCTGCAGGGGTTCAAAGAACTCTTTTGAACTAAAGGATCCTGATTCTTACTTGATGAAGGTCAGGAATCTAATAGAGGAAGGCAAAAGACTCATTTGCCATTTCTGTTTTGAATGCACACATGGAATCTATCTTTTGATGCATCAGGTGCTGAGAATCTAAGCCACAACCTCACACAGAACCAAGAGGCTGATTCAGACACATCCTTTTACAAAGCAATTAAGCAAAGAGCCACAGGTGATGCCCATTCATTTTCATTTGAAAACTGTTTTCTTCAGGCTTCACAAAGGGGTGGCCAGAGGCAAAGACCTTCCTGACATTTAGGGCAACAGAAGAACAGGTAAGCAAAAGACACAAAGCAGGGTTTCTCCACTGAGACTTTCCTGGTCACACTGATATCTGAGTTTTCTGAGATGCTTGACATTCACTTCAGCTATCAAGTACATGGCCATGTCACAGAGCTTGGAGGTGGTATATATCTTGGACACAAAACCATGAGCCTATTCTGGAGAGTGGCCAGAATTCAGGAAGAAAACAGGATCTTAGGAAGATAGAAGGTTTTGCCCATCCAGAAGGCAAGCCGCAGTCCATTAATCAATTGGGCAGGATGAATGCTGGGAAGCTTTCTACTAGACAGGACACATCCATTAATTCATTCTCTTTTCTAATGTCTACAACCACAGACACAGTGGATACACAGACATAGAAACACTTACATGTCAAACGACTTACTAGAAACAGTCCAATCCAAACCAAACAAACCACATTTCCTACCTATTCTCAGAACATGTGACAAAACCACAAAACCACAACCACTCCCACAAAGGCACCTCCTTCCCCCAAGTAGGTCTGTGACTATCCAGAGTGTCCTCTGACTGGTGGGCCATAAAATGTTCTCCCGAAATGTCCTGTCCTGACTCAGATCTGGTCTCTTTGGCCAACTTTGTGAAGTTGTCAGGAGCCAGTGGTGAGCCACTACCTGCTTTCTCAGAAAAGGTCCCTCTTCAGAGCTCTTCTGGCCTTTGGCCATCCTCACATAGGTAGGTACCAAGAAAGACTGACCCTGTCCTTGGTAAAACTGAACAAGTGAGCCCACTGGGACTGGGACTGAGACTGGCTCTGGGTACCTGTCTTCATGGATCCCAAATTCAGAGAATTCCTTCACCAAGGAAGTGACGTAGGTCACTTCCTTCAGGAACTGAATTAGGTTACTGCCTTGTCAACCAATTTGTCCTAACAGTTGCTTCCAAAGTCCAATGAGTTGGAGGCTGCCCCTTCTTCCAGTGAAACTTTCACAAGTTTGCATGGTATATCAACCATAGGCACCCAAAAAAAGCTCTCCAGATAGGCCTGGTTTGGTCCATCTTCTATACATTAAGAAAAGAAATGTTGATTCAGACACATCCCTTCATGCTAACCAGGTTGTTTGTCATGGAAGATGACTTTTGCTCTATGACGTCATTCATAGCTGCCTACATTTAATCCAGGGATCATTTCTTTAATGACCTTGGAGGTTCTCAGCAAGTGGAAGATCCCCTAATTTCTGTATTGAAAGACCAACTCTGTCCCTGCTCTTCAGTAAAGATAGATTGAGAGAACAGTGTATGGTCAGGGTTAATAACATGTTCCATTTGGGTTAGGAATCATTCTGCAGGATGAATTATGGTATTGGGAACGTGCGATATTTATAAGAATATAAGTGAAATATAAGTATGAAAACAGACATCTAGGTAATATTTGAAGCCCAGAATTGCATTGGACCCTTGGCTGGGATTATTAGCTTTGAATTATATTCTGCACAGATGTCTCAGATAAATCAATATACAATGGCATAATTCCTTGTACCTTGGTTGATTGAATGTTGAAGAGAACATCCAGTCAAAAAGAAATAATTTGTAGGATTAGTAAGATTGTTGGTAGGTTTTGAAAGAAGAGTGAGTATAAGATTTGGATGAAAAGATCTTTAGCAATAGGGTTTCGGATAGAGAGTGAATGTAATTGTCAGCACATGTGGAGAGTCTGTCAAAAGGATGAACTGGGGAAAAAAGTAGGAATGCAGATATCAATTGACATTAGGATATCAGGCAAAGTATAAAGTGAGTGATAGAATTATACATTTTCAACAGGGTTGAGTTTGAATATATAATCTTAGGAAGAAACAAACATGTAGTCACCAATAGGATGAACTTTTGAGAGCATTAGGCAATATGGACATGGATGTTTTCCGTAATCCATGCTCACTTTTCATTTAGGCTTTGGTACAAACATAAGTTTGACCTCTTCTTTCTGTGTGCAGAATATTACTGTGGTAAAATGTATATGTAGATCAGGTGACATGAGTATTTCTTCCACCATTTCTGAGAGCAATATTTTGAAGACGTATCAATTATTTTTGGAGGTAAAAATGGTGTACACTGTGTCTATAATTATAGAGATAATGCATGAATAGACCATACTGTAAAGAAATATTATAACTGGTTCTAACTTTAAATAATGGATTGAATTGATATCTGAAAATATACAGAAAATCTTACATTGATATACAATCCTTCATTCCAACCAGTAATATATATAATGGTTATATCAGCATTATGGTTTTTCATGAAGAATGTGTGAGTTTTGCTTCAAAAGTGATTATGGAAATCGGAAATAATGTGTTTGGAAAGAAGTCTCATGAAAAGACCAGTCAAGAAACCTGGAGGAATACATGTGTTTTGAAGCAGAAAGTGATTGAAAGTGAAACAAATGCCTATAAATTTGTGAACTTGTGGATCAAATATATATACTATGATGTGCGTAAACTGAAGAAATAGTAATGTACCACTGTTACATAAAAATGAACGTCAAAATACACATCATGTCCTCTCCCACAGGAATCTACTTGCATTGATGTTAAACTGGGTCAGTTATTGTAGAAATATTAGGATAATGCCGCAGTCTTGCTGGGCACAATCAGCAGCCACTTGTCAAAAGAAACTAACTTTATTTTTAGAACCACACATGCCAAACAAAACAGCCTCTCAGGAAAAAACCTTCAGAGCCCCAACTGTCACCACTGGCTTCCCAAAACCTCTCCCTCCCACAGGAGCCTCTCTCCGCCTCCCACAATACTCCTGCTCTTGAGGGCGATTGGCTGGGTCATGTGGGCGGAGTCAAAAAAGTCCCCCAATGAGCAGTTTTGTGGTCTGAAAGGGCAGGGAAACAGCCCATTGAGCATCACCGCAGAGGAGCCAATCAGCTAGGTGTTGCTGGGGCCGCTGTGAGCCAATCATCAGCCGGCAGCTGGAAGTTTGCTGGCAGCAGGAATTTTGCTGGGGCCCCTTCGGCTGTGGCTCTCAACATCTTCGCCTCTCTGTTTAAACAACACGCATGTGGCTTAGGGACCGTGCCTGCCTTAGGTTGTCCAATAGTACATATGGTCTTTACCCGTTAAGTTGGTACCATTGCAATTGGATCTTACCCGTCACTGACTACCCGTCCAGTATAGAGCCACACATGTTGAGAGGTCTTTGTACCAGCGGGGGTGGGTGAGGTTCTTTGCCTCACCTCTGTTGGCCCCCCAAATTTTAGCTGGACGATCATGACACGCAGAAGGGAGGAAGATACACCAAGCCAATTGATGGCTCCTTTTGGAAAAATTGTACCACCGATGACATCATCAGCAAATATACCCCAACACAACCACAAGTCGCTGCACCAACAGATAGTTCACAATGCATTTAGGTGAGTTCACAATGTGTCCAGGCAAGTTCTGCAAGCAGTACAGGGATGGCTATTGCAGAAGCTGTAGATTGGTATTATCTTTGATTTCACCTGCACTGGGATGAAGATAGGAACTCTGGCAATAATGTCTAAAGAAAAAAATTATGTAATATTCCAGAAGGCACTAAAACCAAAAAAAAAAAAAATGTAACATTCCAGAAGGCACATCAAAAACCAAAGTGGCCCAAAAAGCAGTCATTGAGGATGAAGTCTCTCACTTTCCTCTGTAAGGTTCCTGACCTCCATAAAATGAGAATAGGGATTTATTGGGTCAAATGAGTTCTTCAAAACCCTGCAGAGTGTAGCCAATGGGTTATTGGGTTTTTTCATTACTCCAATTCACATCAAGAATCTATACTCCACAGACAGTAGGCCTCAAATTGGAGAAGCAGAGCAGTATTAAAGTCAGGGTTATTTGATCACTCATGGTTCACAGAATGGGTGTCCAGGCCACCCTGACTTTAGGCAAATGAGAGGAAAGGGAGATTATTTTGGACACTGTCTTGGGCTGTGCCCCTCAAGGAAACGTCAAGCCAGAGGTTATGATGAGTGTCTATATGGAAGAAGATGAGGGCCATTTGGGAGTGTTTTGGTTTTCATTGTGGTCATTTATGTGGCAGTAGGAAAAGATGACTGGGTCCACCAGGGCTTGAACTCTGGTGTGATTCCTCTTAGAGACTGAGTTCTGGAACTGACCTCAGAGAAGTATTGCCATGATTTGTGTTGGGATTTTAGGCGGCCACCCATGAAATTCGCCCTTTGAAACTGAGATCTAGGCCCGGGGTGGCTTTCCACAGAGCACTGGGAATCTCAGACAGAATATCATATGATGTTATTTTGAAATACTTGCCAGACATAGTTGAGAGTCAAAACACACACGGACCTCACATTGTAGACCTCAATTGGCCTGGCTTCATGTGACTATTTGGCCACTCTTTGGAAAGCCTTGCCTGTGAGAGTTCTCCAGAACTTTCATTGAAATGAGCTTCCTCAACATTGAATGATTCCTGAAAGAATTGAAACCCACAATGCCTCCAACTTCATCCTTGTAAAATGGCTAGATAAATACCATAAAATTTTTGAAATTCGCATGATGAGGTGGCACTGGAGAACCTTTGATGTCCTGTTGCTGATCATTAGTGTACCAGACAGTGCCTTGATTGATTGGGTATAATGAAAGTGGTGTAGAACAGAGATGCCGGTTAGATGGAGACTGCGGAGTAGTTGGCCCAGAGTTGTGGTGTGCAGGTGTGTGATAAAATATTTATGGTGGTGCCATGTGGATCTGCCATTGACTTCCAAATGGCTTTTAGCTAACATGGTGCACCCAGCAGACCCTTATATGCAAAGACATCTTGTTATATGGAGAGGTTTCAGGGAAATGTTCAGAATCAGGTTGCTATGGTCAAGGGAGCAAGCTATGTGGGATAGAAGCCGGGTTAGTGAGTTCTCCTGGAGACTCTGACCCAGCACATGTCACAGAACTCCCTCCAACACTGTGTCCCAGTTGAACTCCTTGTATTTCTTGAAGCAAATACCAAACTCCCAGTTCAGCACCAAGAAACACCATGAAAATTGGAGGATGACTAAATGGCTTCACAGTCCACATGGTTAGACACTTTGGCCCACTGGACTCTGTTTACCTACAAAGAGAGAATTCAGCACTGCTGCCTCAGGTTCATTGGAAAATAAGAAACCATGTTCTCCAAGTCACATAGATTCAGACCCAGCTTTGATGGTTTCACTACAAATGAAGACAAAGCTCCTGACAACAATATATATTTCAAGTGCCACACCTCAGAGGCAGATTCTCCAGAAGTCTTTTTTCCAGCAGAGCTCCATGGTTGTGGAGTGTTTACCCAATCCCTTACTTCTGGAAACTCCTCTACCTGCTCCCAGGTTGAGAACTCCTGAGAATTTTCCATTCCAGATATGTATTCACAGATTTTCTAACTCTTCTTCTCTAATTGTGTCTCACTTGGGGCAAAGGTAATGTCAAGGCATTGTTCTAGGTGAGAGTGGGAAGATAATTGTGTAGCACATATTTGCATACACATTGGATACATTATCCTATTTTCCATTTGCAATACTGAATTTCTGACACTAACCCATACCCTACTAGACTATGACTACTATCCTAAAATGATGGAGAAAAAGAAACCTAACAGAATAGAAATACAGGCCTTTTGTAGGAGGCATGGTGTATACTTGGATTTTCCTTTTCCTTTATCAAGGATATGTGTTATAAATCTAGTCAACTTTTCATTGTAATATTTCTCCATGAGTTTTCAAAGTTAACACATATGTAAATTCCTGTCTCCTTTTCTCTGTAGCCTCTTTAGAACATGTATATTTTTATGCATATATAGACTCCTACCTGGTAACACACGTAAATTCTTGTGATCTCACTAACTTTGGAATATACAAATTATGAGAATAGATCACTTCCCCTAAATACTGATGGAACTGAAAATTCAAACTATGGGTGAGCTTCCTAGTGAACAACATCATACATAAATCCATGTTCAGTAAAATGAATATTTTTAGATATGTGGATGATATATATTTCATGATAAATTTCGATTGGCATATATATTGCTACATTTTATTGTTGTGTGTGTGTGTGTGTATATATATATATATATATATATATATATATATATATATATATATATACCAGATTTTCCAGATTTTCCAAAATATGAAATATATGTGTCTTATTATAGACTCCCTAAATTCATTCAAGTTCATGTATGCGATTTAAAATCAACATTTTACATGATTATCATCAGTCTGGCTGGGCACAATTCAGGAGCCAATTGTCAAAAGAAACAAACTTTATTTTTAGAACCACACAAGCCAAACAAAACAGCTTCTCAGGAAAAACCCTCAGAGCCCAACTGCCACCACAGTCTTCCCACAAGCCTCTCCCTCAACCACAAGCCTCCTCCTTTTGAGGCCAATTGGCTGGGTCACATGGGCGGAGCCAAAAAAGTCCACCAATGAGCAGCTCCGTTGTCTGAAAGGGCAGGGAAACATCCCATTGAGCATCACCACAGAGGAGCCAATCAGCTAGATGTTGCTGGGGCCGCTGTGGAGCCAATCATCAGCCGGCAGCTGGAAGTTTGCTGGCAGCTAGAGGTTTCCTGGGGCCCCTTTGGCTGTGGCTCTCAACATCTCCCCCTCTCTGTTTAAACAACGAGCATGTGGCTTAGGGACCATGCCTGCCTTAGGTTGTGCAGTAGTACATATGGTATTTACTGGAGACCCTTGGCTGTGGCTATCAACAGGATTTGTATGTACCATTCACTGAAGTTAGTTTTCAGTACTAGGAAACAAATATGTATTTCAGGTGGATAAATATTTCTGAGAAAAATCTTGTGAAAAGTTGATTATAAATCCACATACTTGAACATAAATGAATTTAGGGAGTGTAAATAAGATACATATATTTCATATTTTGAAAAATCTGGAGAGAGTGTGTGTGTGTGTGTGTGTGTGTGTATACACACACAGACACATACAGATATTAAAATGTAGCAACATATATGCAAATCTAAATTCACTATGAAATATACATCAATCACAGATCCAAAAATATTCAATTTTCTTAACAGGGATTTATGTATAATGTTTTTCTACTAGGAAGCTCACCCATTATTTGAATTATCAGTTCCAACAGCGTTTAGGAGGAGTGATGTCTTCTCACAAATTGTATCTCCCAAGTCAGTCACCTCACAAGAATGTAGGTGTGACACCAGGTAGGATTTGATATGTGCATATAAAAATACATGTGCTGAATAGGCTACAGACAAAGGGAGACAGGAATTCACATATTTGTTAACTTTAAAAACACATGGAGATCTATTTCAATTAAAAATAGACTGGATTTATAACACCTGACATTTATCATGCAAAAGGCAAGATCAATTATACACCATGCCTCCTCTGAACTGCTTGTATTTCAATTCTGTTTGTGTTACTTTTCTGCATGATATTAGAATTAGTAGTCAGAGTCTAGTAGGGTATGGGTTCGTGTCAGGGATTCAGTATTTCGAATGGAAAATTGGAAAATGAATCCAATGTGTATGCAAATACGTGCTACACACAAAAAATTCCCACTTTCATTCAGAACAATGGCTTGAAATAACCACGCTCCATGTAAGAAACAATTAGAGGAGAAGAGTTAGAAAATCTGTGAATACATACGTAGAATGGAAAATGCTCAGTAGTTCACAACCTTTGAGGTGGAAGAGACGTTTCCAAACCTTAGGGACAGGGTAAAACTCCACAAACATGGATCTCTGCTGGCCTAAACACTTCTGGAGATACTGACAATGAGGTTGGGTACTTGAAATATATGTTGTTTTCAGAAGCTTTAGCTTCCTTTGTAGTGAGACCATCAAACTTGGGTCTGCATTTTTGTGACCTGGAGGACATGAATTCTTATTGTCCAATGAACATGAGGCAGCAGTGCTGAATTCACTCTTTGTAACTAAACTGTGGCCAATGGGGGATAAGTGTCTCCCCGTCTGGACTTTGAAATCATTTGGTCATCCTCCACTTTTCGTGGTGTTTCTTGCTGCTGCAGTGGGTGTTTTGTATTTGGTTCATGACATACAAGGAGTTAAACTGGGACACAATGCTGGAGGGAGTCCTGTAACGTATGGTGTGTCAGGGTCTGCAGGAGAATGCACCAACCAGGCTTCTATCCCCCATTGCTTGCCCCCTTTACCATAGGAACTTGATTCTGAACATTGCCCTGAAAACTCTCCATGTAACATGATGCCTTTACATACAAAGTTCTGCTAGCTGCACCATGTCAGTCACAAGCCATTTGGAAGCCAATGTAAGATCCACATGACCCCACCACAGATGTATTGTCACACACCTGCACACAACTGCTCTCGGCCTGCCATAAATACTGCTCTGCTTCTCCAATTTGAGGCCTACTTACTGTCAGGTATAGATTCTTTATGTGATTTGGCATCATGAGACAACCCAAGCAGTTCTGCAGGACTTTGAAGAACTCATTTGATCCAAAGGATCCCTATTCTCACTTGATGGAGGTCAGGAACCAAACAGAAGAAGGCAAGAGACTTCATCCACAATGACAGATTTTTTGCCATTTTGGTTTTGGATGCACACATGGGATCTTCTTTAGATCTATCAGGAGCTGAGAATCTTAGCCACAGCCTCAAACAGGGCCTAGTGTCTGACTAAGACACATCCCTTTCCAGAGCAATTAAGCAAAGAGCCACAGGTGATGCCCATTCATTTCCATTTGAAAACTGTTTCTTCACGCTTCACAAAGGGGTGGCCTGAGGCAAAGACCTTTCTGACATTCAAGGCAACAGAAACATAGATAAGCAAATGGAGCCAAGCAGGGTTTCTCCACTGAGACTTTACTGGTCACACTGATATCTGAGTTTTCTGAGATGTTCCCATTCCCTTCAGCTATCAAGGACATGGCCATGTCACAGAGTTTGGAGGTGGTACATATCTTGGACAATAAACCATGATACTATTCTGGAGAGTAGCCAGAATTCAGGAAGAAAACAGCAACTTAGGAAGTTAGTAGGTGTTTCCCATCCATAAGGCAAGCAACAGTCCATTAATCAATTGTGCAGGATGAATGCTGTGAAGCTTTCTACTAGACAGGACACCTCCATTGATGCATTCTCGTTTCTAATGTCTAAAACCACGGACACAGTGGCTACACAGACATAGAAACACTCGCCTTGTCTATAGACTTACTAGAAACAGTCGACTCCAAACCAAACCAACCACCTTTCCTACCTATTCTCAGAACATGAAACAAAACCGCAAACTCACACCCACAACCAAAAAGGCACCTCCTTCCCAAAAATAGGTCTTTAACTATCTGGAGTGTCCTCTGACTGGTGGGCCATACTATGTTCCACTCGAAATGGCCTGTTTGGTCTCAGATCTTGTCTCCTTGGCCAACTCTGTTATTCTGCGAGGAGCCTGCTGTTAGCCACAACCTGCTGTCTCAAGAAAGGCCCCTCTTCAGAGCTCTACTGGCATTTGGCCATCCTCACATCAGTAGGTACCAAGAAGGCCTGACTCTGTACTTGGTAAATCCAAACAAGTGAGCCCACTGGGACTGGGACTGGGACTGGCTCTTGGTGCCTGGCCTCTTGCATCCCAATTTCAGAGAGTTCCATCACCAAGGAAATGAGGTATGTCACTTTCTTTGCAACTGAATGAGGTCACTGCCTTGGCAACAACTTTGTCCTAAGACTTGCTTCCAATGGTTCCATGAGTTGGAGGGTGCCCCTACTTCCTGTGACAATTTGACTAGTTAGAATGGTATATCAAAATAGACACCATGGAACAGCTCTACACGCAGGCCTGCTTAGGTTCATCTTCTCTACATTAAGAAGAGAGAGTCTGATGCATACACATTACACATCCCTTCATCCTGTCCAGGTTGTTTGCCATGGAAGATGGCTTTTGCTCATGCAGGTCCTTCATAGCTGCCTACATCTTCTCCAGGGATCATTTCTGCATCGAACTTTGAGGTTCTCAGCAGTTGGAAGATAACCTACATCCCTAATTGAAAGAATAGCCCTGTCCCTGCTCTTTTGTAATGTTAGATTGAGGCAACAGTGTATGGTTAGGGTTAATAACACGTTCGATTTGGGTTAGGAATCATTCTGCGGGATGAATAAGGTTATTGGGAACCTGCAATATATAGAAATATAGTGGTTAAATATAAGTATGAAAACAGAAATCTAGGTAAGATTTGAAGCTCAGAAGTGCATTTGGCAATAGATTGGGACACGTAGCTTTGAATTATGTTCTGCATACATGTTTCAGAAAAATCGATATACAATGGCATAGGACCTTGTACCTCAGATGATTGAATGTAGTAGAGTACATCCACTCAAAAAGGGATAGTCGATAGGATCAGGAAGATAGTCAGTATGTTTCGGAAGAAGATAGAGTATAGGATTTGGACCAAAGTTCATTAGCAATAGGGTTTCGGTTAGAGAGTGAATGTCAATGTCAGCACATGTGAAGGGTCAGTCACAATGTTGAACTGGAAAAAATATGTAGGAAAGTAGATATCAATAGAGACATTAGGAAATCAGGCAAAGTATAAAGTGAGTGAAAAAACTAGACATTTCCAATAGTTTTGAGGTTGAATATATAATCTTAGGAAGAAACAAAAATGTGGTCACCAATAGGATTGACATTTGAGAGCATTAGGCAACCTGGATATGGATGTTTTTAGTAATCCATGTTCAGTTTCCATTTAGGCTTTGGTACAATCATACGTGTGACTTTTGCATTTTGTGTCCAGAATATTACTATGATAACATGCATATGTAGATCAGGTGACATGAGTATTTCTTCCACCATTTCTGGGAGCAATATTTAGAAGACTAATAAATTAGTATTGGGGGTACTAAGAGGTGTGCCCTGTGTCTATGAATATAGAGATAATGCATGAATAGACAATATAGTGAATAAATAATATAACTGGTTCCACTTTAAATAATGGAATAAACTGATATAAAAGAATATATAAAAAATACTATATTGTTATAAAATCATTCATTCCAACCAGTTATACATCTAGTGGTGATATTATAGTTATGGTTTATCATGAAGTGAGTGTCAGTTTTGCTTCAAAAGTGATAAAAAAATCAAAAATAATATATTTCGAAAGAAGTCTCATTATAAGACCAGTCAAGAAACCTGGAAGAATCCATGTGTTCTGAAGCAGGAAGTGATTGAAAGTGAAACAAATGCCTATAAGTTTGCTAACTTGTGGATGAAATATATATCTTATGATGTGCATAAATTGAAGAAATAGTAATGTACCAGTGTTGAATTAAAATGAATTTCAAAATACACATCATGTCACATAGGAATGTACTTGCATTGATGTTAAACTGGGTCAGTTACTGTAGAATTATTAGTATTTGTATGCAACATTAACTGAAGTTAGTTTTCAGTACTGGAAACAATATGTATTTCAGGTGGATGAATATTTCTGAGAATGATCTTGTGAAAAGTTGATTATAAATCCATATACATGAACATGAATGAATTTAGGGAGTGTATATAAGACACATATATTTCATATTTTGAAAAATCTGGAGAGTGTATGTATATTTATATATATATACAAAAAAACACACACAGACAATAAATTAGCAATCAAATTTATCATGAAATATATATCCTCCACAGATGCAAAATTATTTCTTTTAGAACATGTATTTATGTATAATGTTGTTCTTCTAGGAAACACACCCCTATGTTAAATTTTCAGTTCCAACAGAGTTTAACAGGAGTGATCACTTCTCACAAATTGTATTTGCCAAATTAGCCACCTCACAAAATGTAGGTGTGATACCAGGTAGTGTTCTATATGTGCATTTAAAAATACATGTGCTGAATAGGCTACAGAGAAAGGGAGATAGGTATTCACATATTTGTTAACATTAAAAACACATGGAGAACTATTTCAATTAAAAATTGACTAGATTTATAACACCTACAATTAATCATGCAAAAAACAAGTCCAACTATACACTATGATTCCTCTGAACTGCTTGTATTCCTATTCTGTTTGTGTTATTTTTCTCCATCATATTAGGAGTAGTAGTCAGAGTCTATTAGGGTATGCGTTAGTGTCAAGGATTCAGTATTTCGAATGGAAATATGGAAAATGACTCTAATTGGTATGCAAATATGTGCTACACAAAAATGTTCACACTCTCATCCAGAAGATTGCCTTGACATTACCTTAGTTCCAAGTAAGATACAATTAGAGGAGAAAAGTTAGAAAATCTGTAAATACATATCAGGAATAAAAAATGCTCAGGAGTTCACAAACTTGTAGGTGGTAGAGGAGTTTCCAAAAGTAAAGGACAGGGTAAACACTTCACAAACATTGAGCTCTGCTTGTGTAAAGACTTCTTGAGAAACTCTCTGAGGTTGGGCTCTTAAAATACATGTTGTTGTCAGGAGCTTTATCTTCCTTTGTTGTGTGACCATCAAATCTGGGTGTGCAAATATGTGACCTGAAGGACATTGTTTCTAATTTTCCAATGAAAATGAGGCAGCAGTGCTGAATACTCTTTTTGTAGTTAAACTATGGCCACTGGGGTGTAAGTGTCTCCCCGGGTTGACTGTGAAGCCATTTGGTCATGCTCCAATTTTCGTGGTGTTACTCCTTGGTGCACTGGGAGTTTGGTATTTGCTTCATGAAATACAAGGAGTTCAACTGGGACACAGTGCTGGAGGGAGTTCTGTCACGTGTGGAGGGACACAGTCTGCATGAGAATGCACCAACCAGGATTCTGTCCCACATAGGTTGCCCCTTTGTCCATAGCAACCTGATTCTGAACATTGCCCAGAAACCTATCCATATAACAAGATGCCTTTACATATAAGGGTCTGCTGGCTGTACTCTGTCAGTCACAAGGCAATTGGAAGCCAATGGCAGATCCACATGCCCCAACACACATGTTTTATCACACACCTTCACACCTATGCTCTTGTCCCACTAATGAACAGGCTCCAACATACTGGCATCACTGTTCTACACAATTTTCATGAAACCCAGTCAGTCAAGGCACAGTGAGATACACTCATGATCAGCAACAGGACATCCAAAAGTTTTCCAGTGCCACCTGGTTATGGGAATTTCAAAAGTTTCATGGTATTTATCAAGCCATTTTTTGAGGATAAAGTTGGAGGCTCTGTGGGTTTCAATTCATTCAGGAACCATTAAATGTTGAAGAAGCTCATTTCAATGAAAGATCTTGAGAACACTCACAGGCAAGTCTTCCCAAAGAGTGGCCAAAAGGTCACATGAAGTCAGGCCCATTGAGGTCTACAATGTGAGGTCCATGTGTGTTTTGACTCTCAACTGTGGCTTTAAAGAATTTCAGAATAAAATCATGTGATATCCAGGCTGAGATTCCCAGTGCTCTGGGCAAAGCCACCCTGCACCTAGATCTCCCTGCACCACAATTAATACCTGAGATCTAGGTTGCATGGCCTAGTAAAATCCAAACACAATTCATGACAATACTTCTCTGATGTCACTTCCAGAATTCAGTCTCTAAGGAGAATCATACCAGCGTTCAAGCCCGGGTGGACCCAGTCATCTGTTCCAAGCGCCAAACAAATTACCACAATTCAAAACAAAATGCTCCCACATGCCCCTTATCTTCTTCAATTTGAGGCCAAATGACTGTGGGGTTTAGATTCTTTATGTAAATTGGATTCATGTGAAAACCCAAGCACCTATGGGCTAAACTCTGCAGGGCTTTAAAGAACTCATTTGACCCAAAGGATCCCTATTTTCACTTGATGGATGTCAGGGCCATTAGAGAGGAAGGTGAGAGTCTTCATCCACAATAACTGCTCTTTTGGCCATTTTGGTTTTGGATGCACCCATGGGATCTTTCTTTAGATCCATCAGGTGCTGAGAATCTAAGCCACAGCCTCACACAGGGCCAAGAGGCTGATTCAGACACATCTCTTTCCAAAGCAATTAAGCAAAGAGCAAAACACACACAGACATTATAAAGTGGCAATATATATGCCAATTGAAATTCATGATGAAATATATATCGTCCACAGATCCAAAAATATTAATTTTACTGAACATGGATTTATGAATAATGTTGTTCAACTAGAAAGGTTACCCTTAGGCTGAATTTTATGATCCAATAGCGTTTAGGAGGAGTGATCTCTTGTCATAATTTGTATCTGCCATGTCAGCCACCTCACAAGAATGTATATGTGATACCAGGTAGGATTCAATATGTTTATATAAAAATACATGTGATGAATAGGCTACAGAGAAAAGGATACAGGAATTCACATATTTATTAACTTTAAAAACACAAGGAGAACTATTTCAATTAAAAATTAACTAGATTTATAACACCTACCCTACATAATGCAAAAGGCAAGTCCAACTATACACCATGCCTCTTCTGAACTGCTTGTATTTCTATTGTGTTTGTATGCACTGTGGGTTTCAAGAACCATTAAATGTTGAGGAAGCTCATTTCAATGAAACTCTGGAGAACTCTCATAGGCAAGGCTTCCCAAAGAGTGACCAAAAGGTTAGATATAGCCAGGCCCATTGAGGTCTACAATGTGAGGTCCATGTGTGTTTTGACTCTCAACTATGGCTACCAAGTCTTTAAGAATAAAATCATGGGATATCTTTGCTGAAATTCCCAGTGCTCTGTGGAAAGCCACCCTCGGCCTTGGTCTTAGTTTCCAAGGGCGACTCTCATGCTTGACCTCTTAAAATATCACCACAATTCATGGCAATACTTCTTTGAGTTCAGTTCCAGAAGTCAGTCTCTAAGGGGAATCACACAAGAATTCAAGCCCAGGTGGACCCAGTCATCTCTTCCAACTGTCAGACAAATGACCACAATTAATACCAAAACACTCTCACATGGCCCTCCTCTTCTTCTATAAAGGCACTCATCATAACATCTGGCTCGAGGTTTCCATGAGGGGCACAGCCCAAGACAGTGTCCCAAATAAGCTCCCTTGCCACTCATTTGCCTAAATTCAGGGTGGCTTGGACACCCTTCTTGTGCACCAGGAGTGATCTGAAAGGGTAAAATAAATTGAAATTAAAGTGTAAAAGTTGAAGTGTAAAAGACCGGGTTTTGTAAAGTTTCTAAGCTGCAAGGCCTGAGTTAAAATGTAAAGGACCAGGTATTGTTAAGTTCCTATGCTACATGCAAAACCTGAAATTCCTGTAGCTTGTAGTACAATTCCGGACTGCCCAGTAAATATTCCCCCTGACCGCCTGGTTGTTTAATAACCTAGGACCCTGTGTGGCCTGGCACATAGGCATCGCAAGGCCTAAACCAATCTGTTTGAATGTGTACCTCGCTTTAGAACTCACCTGTCACTCCCGCCTGACCTGTTCCTGCCAATGAATGAACTAATCATGTTTAGGAATTGTTGTTTGATTTTTCTGCGGTGTATGTTGATTTCTTAAAGGAGACTGTGATATATGTAAAGTCCCGCCCTCCCCAAAAAGTGTACTTAAGCACTGCTCAACCCCTGCTCGGGGCTCTGGGCTGCTCTCCCTTCTTGAGTGAGCACGTAGCCCCAGCATGCTGGATTGGATCCTCAATGAACGCCTTTTTCTGTTGCATGAGCCGCGTTCTCTTGGTGGTCTCTTCCTCCGACGTTCACCGGACCCTTACATTTGGTGCGTTGGCCAGGAATCACGCAGCATAGGACAAGGACACACCAACAGACCCCTCTGGAGGTAAGTAAGGCGCTTCTTTTCATTTTTCCTTGTGATAACTCAGAGCTTTTTGTTCAGGTTCCATTTTTCCGTTTTTGGTTTGGGTTGGCAGAGTGGCTTCCAGCGGAGAATGTAAGTTCCCCCTGTCAGTGGTGGACAAACGTGTCCTAAAGCCACAGGCCATGTCCTTGCAAGGGATGCCTTGGAGGACTCGGGGAGTGACGGATGTGCTCTCATTAGGTGAGGAGGGACGAATGAGCCCACATTAGGTGACTCTGCTGGCAACCCATCATATCTTGCTGACTACTTTTTTCTCTCAGTTTGAATTCACTGTCTGTCTTTGTGGTCTAACCCATCAGGTTTTGACAGTTACTAGGTTCTAATCTTTACTTCTGAACTCGTATTAAATGTTAACTGTGTGTACATGTTTGTGTCACGTTTGTATTTTCCTTGTCTCTGTTTGAGAAACTCTCATTATGGGACAAAGCCATTCCATGCCTCTTTCCTTGAAGCCATTCCTGGTCCCTGCCTCCAATCCGACCCCTTCACCCAGGATCCTATCACTCAAACCTTCTACTCCTCCCCCTCTTCCCTCCATTCTCTCTGAGTCACAAGATTGTAGATCTTGGGGTTGTGAACAAACGGGAGCTGCATGATGGTCTTTGTGTGTCATTTTATCTGTGTTTCTGTTAAATGTGATGGCATTGTTTGGTCCGATGCAGAGTCCCGAGTTCCAACCTGCATTACATATGTGGAAGTTACTTTAGCTAAATTTTAAACTAATGCTTCTCCTGTGAGGGACCAAAAGTCAATAGAACCGCCAGTTTTTCTGTTCTCACCTTTTCACCTCTCTTAGCTGTGCTTTAAAGAACTTTGATAAACTTTACTCCCCTTTGTTAAGCAACATTACGGAAGCAGTGATTTCTTTTCTTCCCGTAGTTGGATTGAGCATGCCCACTGCAGAGGGAAATGTCTGGGGTCTAAGAACTTTGATATCTCGCTTAAACTTTTCTCAAAACCCTGTTCTCATTATTAAATTGGCATTAATTGGCTTTGGGATGGGAACCAAGCCTTCAGTCATAAATTTTGACACCCCAGAGGGGACTTTAAATAAACCCCACTCTGCCCTCTTGGGGAAGCCTAGCACTCAAAACAACTGAAGCAGAGAATGAAATTTTTGGGAGCTGACTACTGCAAAGTTGGGAGACATAGAATATGCCTGGTGCCTGGGGTCAAAGCAAACCAGAGGAACTAATCCTGTAAGTAAATGGTGAGGCTAAGGGACTCCCAGCAGCTGCCAGATCCATTTTGCTGTGGGGAACTCCCTTATTCCTTACGTGCACTTTAAGGATTTCTCCACCTCTGTTTACTTAACAAAAGGGACAATGAATGCATTAATATGTTGATATTATAGATTGTTTCTTGGGGATGATCTAGGGTGAATGTGTATCTAGAAATGATTTTTTTTATTTTAACCATCTGGTATCTAAATGGGTTTCTAAAGCATTGCACTATCTTACAGTTAAAAGTTGGGTTTAAACAATTGTTTAGTTTGATTTCAGGTAGTTCATGCTAGGAAACTTAAATACTTAGGGTAAAAAAAAAATAAAGAGTTTTAATTTTGAACTAGACAGCCTGAAAAAATTTCACTAGATATATCAGTGCATTAACTTGGGAAGAGATAATAAATTATGATATGGTATCTATTCCCATCAGTGTGTAAGATTTTAAAAAATGGTACTAAATTAAAACGTTGGTCTGGCTTATTGAAATGACATTAATTAGCAACAGTCTTGGAAATTTTTAAAGCTTAATTTCGGATACACATGGTAGCATGTGGTTCTTTTTAAAAATTTTTCAGCCAATTTAATTTAACTTAATACTATTAGAAACTTCATAACAAAGAAAGGGGCTTAATGATCCTATAGAAACTTCTTCTGATGGTGGCATTAATATTATCAAAAAATGATCCTATTTTCAGTTTTGTGTGAGCAAGTTTTTCTAGTGTAGAAAAATCTAAAGAAATAAAATTTTGAGAATTACATCTTAAACTTGCATCAAAATTTTCAACATCCAAACCTGGAAATTATGACTTATAGATAAATGCCTTAGGCGTGAGGTTTCTTCTCAGAATTCCAGTCTTTCCAGTTTTCCAGACCTCAGCCAGGACTTACTTTGATATGCAAATAAAAGAAGCCTGCAGCACTCAGCAGGAGACAGATAAAAAGAGTAAATGTGTCTTTTTACCTGAACTCAAACTAGACCTAACCAAAAAAGTATATAATATGGTATTTACTAATTACTGGCCAGTCATCATTTTTAGGACTTTTGCTTTTCTTAGATTGTGTAATTTTTTTTTTTGAGCTCATGATCTTGATTCTGCTGATGGGTTAATGTTTTCTGATCAGTTCTATTTTTGATCGACTCTGGAGTTTTCAGCATTGCAATGGAGATTTCACCTGAAAAAAGCTACAAGGCCTTTACTATTGTGTTATGTGTTACATTTGTGTTACGTGTTGTATGTTGGTATGTCTGTATGTGTGTATGTCCATATATCATGCAGGGATATGACAATTGACAGATGAGGATCGCTCATGAAAAATTTAAAAATGTATCCAAATGTCTTTGATTCACGTGATTCATATGTTTTAATTCAAATTGGGTAAACAGATAAAAATAAAGATGTCTTTAAAATTAGGCCAATAAGTTTTCTAGGTTTTCAAAAAGGCCCTAATAAAATGTAGATGTCTATAAAATAATCTGCTTAAATTCAGAAATTGAAAAGCATTGTATTGAAATGTGAACAGAAAGAGGTTAGTAGATGGAAAAGAGAAACTAAAAGGTTCTAGATATAGATATAATAGAGGAAAAACGTGTTTCTGGATAAGAGAGTCTATATGATTAAGTAATTAAAAGGGTTTAAGTAAATAATAAAAAAAGGTGTGTGTAACTTGGTTATATGTGTAAGTTTTGAGCAAGTAATCTTAAAAAATTAAACAGCTGGTAAAACAAGTACTGTTTTTATAAAATTGTGCCATGTTATTTCTTTAAAATCTAAACTTGTTTAATACAAAAACATCAATGTAATTGTGGTGTTAATGTGTTCATATCTTCCAGGTATACAAGTCTGTAAGGTAGAAGCTTGCAAAGACCATTGTATCAAGCTGGTGTTCTAAGGTTGTATGGTAATTCTAGGCTTAAAAGAAAAACATGTTGGAGTGTTGGAGATTTATGTATATCATTTGTGTTCTAAAATTGGACTTGTTATCAATAAGATATGTACAGTTCCATGTTACTTTTTACACTGAGATACAATCTAAAAGTATTTTTAACTTAATGAGAGCCAAATCTGTGAAGGTTTTATTGTAAACTCAAAGGTAATGCCCATTCATTTCCATGTGAAAACTGTTTTCTTCAGGCTTCACAAAGGGGTGGCCTGAGACAAAGACTTTCCTGATATTCAGGGCAACATAACAATAGGTAAACAAAAGGCCCAAAGCAGGGTTTCTCCACTGAGACTTTACTGGCTACACTGATATCTGAGTTTTCTGAGATGCTTGCCATTCCCTTCAGCTACCAGTACATGGCCATGTCACAGAGCTTGGAAGTGGTACATATATTTGACACAAAATCATGAGCCTATTCTGGAGAGTGGCCAGAATTCAGGAAGAAAACAGGAACGTAGGAAGATAGTTGGTGTTGCCCATTGATAAGGCAAGCCACACTCCATTCATAAATTGTGCCGGATGAATGCTGGGAAGTTTTCTCCTTGAGAGGATACACCCATTGAGGCATTATCTTTTCTAATGTCTACAACCACGAAAACAGTGGGATACACAGACCTAAAAACACTCGCCTTGTCAAAGGACTAACTAGAAACAGTCCACTCCAAACCAAACACACCCCCTTTCCTAACTATTCTCAGAACAAAAGAAAAAACCACAAACCCACACCCACAACCACAAAGGCACCTCCTTCCCCCAAGTGGGTCTGGAACTATCCAGAGTGTCCTCTGACTGGAGGGCCATACTATGTTCCCCAGAAATGGTCTGTCCTGTCTCAGATCTGGACTCCTTGGTCAACTCTGTGAAGTTGTCAGGAGCCAGCAGTGAGCCTCTATCTGTTTTCTCCGGAAGGGCCCCTCTTCAGAATTTTTCTGGAATTTGGCCATTCTCACATAAGTAGGTACCACAAAAGACTGACTCTGTCCTTGGAAAATCCAAACAAGTAAGAACACTGGAACTGGTGCTGGGACTGGGCCTGGGTGCCTAGATTCCTGGAACCCAAATTTGGAGAGTTCCATCAACAAGGATGTGAGGTGAGGTCACTTCCTTTAGTAACTGAGTGAGGTCACTGCCTTGGCAACCAACTTGTCCTAACATTTGCTTCCTAAGGTCTCATAACATGGAGGATGTCCCTACTTCCTGTGACACTTTCACAAGTTAGAATGGTAAAGAAACAATAGTCACCTCTGAACAGCTCTCCACACAGGCCCCTCCTCTACATTAAGAAGAGAGAATCTGATTCAGACACAACCCTTCATCCTGACCAGGCTGTTTGCCATGGAAGATGCCTTTTGCTCTCTCAGATCCTTCATAGCTGCCTACATCTTCTCCAGGGTTCATTTCTCCATGGAACTTTGAAGTTTTCAGCAGGTGGAAGATCCCCTGCATTCCTGTATTGTAAGACCAAATCTTTCCCTGCTTTTCTGAACACTTAGATTGAGGGAACAGTGTATGGTTAGGGTTAACAATATGTTCAATAAAAACCAAAATACTCCCACATGGCCCTCATATTCTTCCATGTAGACATTCATCATAACCTCTGGCTGGAGGTTTCCATAAGGGGCGCAGCCCAAGACAGTGTCCAAAATAAGTTCCCTTGCCCCTCATTTTCCTAAAGTCAGGGTTTCCTGGACACCATTCCTGTAAACCAGGATTGATCAAATAGGCCTGCCAGTAATACTGCTCTGTTTCTTCATTTTGAAGCCTACTGACTGTGAGGTATAGATTCTTTATGTGATTTGGAGTCATGTGAGAACCCAAGCACTGCTGCAGGGCTTTGAAGAACTCATTTGTCTCAAAGGATCCCTATACTTACTTAATGGAGGTCAGGAACCTAACAGAGGAAGCAAGAGACTTCATCCACAATGACTGATCTTTTTGCCATTTTGGTTTTGGATGCACACATGGGATCTTTCTTTAGATCCATCAGGTGCTGATAATCAAAGCCACAGCCTCTCTCAGAGCCGAAAGGATGATTCAGACACATCCCTTTCCAAAGCAATTAAGCAAAGAGCCACAGGTGATGCTCATTCATTTCCAATTGAAAGCACTTTTCTTCAGGCTTCACAAACTGGTGGCCTGAGGAAAAGACCTTCCTGACATTCAGGTCAACAGAACAGTAGGTAAGCAAAAGGCACAAAGCAGGGTTTCTCTACTGAGACTTTACTGGTCACACTGATATCCGAGTTTTCAGAGATGCTCAAAATTCCCTTCATCTATCCAGTACATGGCCATGTCACAGAACTCGACGGAGGTCCATATCTTGGACAAAAAAACATGAGCCTATTCTGGAGAGTGGCCAGAATTCAGGAAGAAAACAGGAACTAAGGAAAGAAGTAGGTGTTGTCTACAACCACGAAAACAGTGGGATACACAGACCTAAAAACACTCGCCTTGTCAAATGACTTACTAAAAACAGTCCACTCCAAACCAAACATACTGCCTTTCCTACCTATTCTCAGAACATGATAAAAAAACACAAATTCACACCCACACCCACAAAGGCACCTCCTTCCCCCAAGTAGGTCTGTGACTATCCAGAGTGTCCTCAGACTGATGGGCCTTACTCTGCTCCCTCGAAATGGACTGTCCTGTCTCAGATCAGGTCTCCTTTACCAACTCTGTAAAGTTTTCAGCATCAATCAGTGAGTCACTACCTGCTTTCTCAGGAAAGGCCCCTCTTCAGAGCTTTCCTGGCATTTAGCCATCCACACATCAGTATGTACCAAAAAGACTGACTCTGTCCTTGGTAAATCCAAACAAGTGAACCCACTGGGACTGGGACTGGGACTGGCTCTGAGTGCCTGGCTTCCTGGATCCCAAGTTCAGAGAGTTCCATCACCAAGGAAGTGAGGTAGGTCACTTCCTTCAGGAACTGAATGAGGTCACTACCTTGGTAACCACTTTATCCTAACATTTGCTTCCAAGGGTCCCACGAGAGAGAGGCTTCCCCTACTTCCTGTGTCACATTCACAAGATAGAATGGTATATCAACCATAGGCACATGTTAACAGCTCTCCACACAGACCTGGTTTGGTCCATCTTCTCTACTTTAAGAAAAGAGAGGCTTATTCAGACACATCGCTTCATCCTGACCAGGTATTTTACCAAGGAAGATTACTGTTGCTCTCTCAGGTCCTTCATAGCTGCCTACATCTTCTTCAGGGTTTATTTCTGCATGGAACTTGAGGTTCTCAACAGGTGGAAGATCCCCTACCTACCTGTATTATAACACCAACTCTGTCCCTGGTCTTTGTAAAGTTAAATTGAGGGAACAGTGCATGGTTAGGGTTAATAACATGTTCAATTTGGGTTAGGAATCATTCTGCGAGATGAATAATGGTATTGGGGACCTCCGATATTTACAAGCATATATAGGTGTAATATAAGTATGAATACAGAAATCTAGGAAAGATTTGAAACCCAGATGAACACTGGGCCCTTGATTGGGATACTTAGCTTTGAATTATTTCCGCAAAGTTGTCTCAAATAAATCGTTATACAATGGCATAGGACCTTGTACCTTGGATGACTGAATGAGGAAGAGATCCTCCAGACAAAAAGGGATAGTTCCAAAAGTTATTTAGATATAGGGTTTTGGTTAGAGAGTGAATGCAAATGTCAGCATATGTGAAGAGTCAGTCACAGTGATGAACTGGGGAAAATGTGTAGGAAAGCAGATATCAATAGAGACATTAGGAAATCAGGGAAAGTACAAAGTGAGTAATAGGATAAGACGTTTTTAACAGGGTTGAGTTTGAATATATAATCTTAGGAAGAAACAAATATGTAGTCACCAATAGGAATGATATTTGAGATCATTAGTTAATCAGGACATGGATGTTGTTAGTAATACATGCTCACATTAAATTTAGGCTTTGGTACAATCATAAGGGTGTCCGTTGCATTTTTTGTCAGGAATATTACTGTGATGAAATGTAAATGTATATCAGGTGACTACAGTATTTCTTCAAACATTTCTGAAAGCAACATTTTAAGACTTATAAATTAGTATTGGGGACACAAGTACGTGTACCCTGTGCCTAAGATTATAAAGATGATGCCTTAATAGACCATACTGTAAATAAATAATATAACTTGATCAAACTTTAAATAATGGATTGAATTGATATCTGAAAATATATAGGAAATCTTATATTGATATACATAAGTTCATTCTAACCAGTTATACATCTAATGGTAATTTTAGCATTATGGTTTATCATGAAGAGTGTGGGAGTTTTGCTTCAAAAATGATTATGGAAATCGAAAATAATGTGTTTGGAAATAATCTCATGAAAAGTACAGTCAAGAAACATGGAGGAATACATATATTCTGAAGCAGGAAGTAATTGCAAGTGAACCAAATGCGTACAGATTTGTAAACTTGTGGATGAAAAGCATTATCTCATAATGTCCATAAACTGAAGAAATAGTAATGTACCAGTGTTGAATAAAAATGAACTTCAAAATACACATCATGTCCCATAGGATTTTACTTGCATTGATGTTAAACTGGGTCAGTTACTGTACAAATATTAGGATTTGTAAGCACCTTTCACCGAAGTTAGTTTTCAGTACTGGGAAATAAATATGTATTTCATGTGGATGAATATTTCTGAGAATAATTTTGTGAAAATTTGATTATAAATCCACATATAGGAACATGAGTTAAATTAGTGAGTGTAAAATAAGACACATATATTTCATATTTTGAATAATCTGGAGAAAAAAAAAAAAAATATATATATATATATATATATATATATATATATATATATATATATATATATATAAAGATACAAACACAGACATTAAAATGTAGTAATATGTATGCCAATCAAAATTCATCATGAAATATATATCATCCTCATATCCAAAACTATTCTTTTTACTGAGCATGGATTTATGTATAATGCTGTTCATCTAGGAAATTCACCCATATGTTGAATTTTCAGTTCCATCAGTATTTAGGGGGAGTGATCTCTTCTCACAATTTGTATCTTCCTAAAACAGCAAGCTCACAAGAATGTACGTGTGATACCAGGTAGGATACTAAATATGCATAATAAATTTCATGAGATGAATAGGGTACAGAGAAAGGGAGACAGAAATGTACATATGTGTTAACTTTAAAAACTCATGGAGAAGTATTACAATGAAAAGTTGACTAGATTTATAACACATTCACTTGATAAAGCAGAAGGCAAGTCCTAGTATACACCATGCCTCCTATGAACGGCCTGTATTTCTATTCTGTTAGGTTTCTTTTTCTACATCATATTAAGATTAGTAGTCAGAGTCTAGTAGGGTATGGGTTAGTGACAGGGATTCAGTATTTCTAATGGAAAATAGGAAAATGAATCTAATGTGTATGCAAATATTTGCTAGACAAAAATCTTCCCACTGTCCTCCAAAACAATGCCTTGATATTTCCTTCGCCACAAGTAATACACAATTAGTGGAGAAGAGTTTGAAAGTCTGTGAATATATATCTGGAAAAGAAAATGCTCAGGAGTTCACAACCTTGGAGGTGGTAGTGGAATTTCCAAAAGTAAGGTACAGGGTAAACACTCCACAAACATGGAACTCTGGTGGCCTAATGAGTTGTTGAGAAAATGCCTCTGAGTTTGGGCCCTTGAAAAATTTGTTGTTGTCAGGAGCTTTAGCTTCCTTTGTATTGAGACCATCAAACCTGGGTCGGCATCTATGTGACCTGGATGACATGGTTCCTTATATGCTATTGAACATGAGGCAGAAGTTCTGAATTTTCCCTTTGTTAGTAAACTGAGGACACTGGGGTCTAAGTGTCTAACCATGTGATCTGTGAAGCCATTTGGTCATACTCCACTTTTCGTGGTGTTTCTTACTGCTGCACTGGGAGTTTGGTATTGGCTTCACGTAATACAAGGAGAAAAACTGGGACACAGTGCTAGAGGGAGTACTCTCACGTGTAGTGGATGAGGGTCTGCAGGAGAATGCACCAACCAGGCTTCTATCCCAAAAAGCTTGCACCCATGTCCATAGCAACCTGATTCTGAACATTGCCCTGAAACCTCTCCATATAACAAGGTCCCTTTACTTGTAAGGTTCTGCTGGCTGCACCATGTCAGTCACAAATCATTTGGAAACCAATGGCAGAACCACGTGTCCCCACGACAGATGTTTTATCATACACCTGCCCACCACTGCTCTGGGCCCACTAGTCAGCAGGCTCCAACTTTCTGGCATCTCTGTTCTCACCATTTTCATGAAACCCAGTCAATCAATGCAATGTCTGGTACACTCGTGATCAGCAACAGATATCCAAAGGTTCTGCAGTGCCACCTGTTCATGGGAATTTAAAAAATTCATGGTATTTATATAGCCAATTTTCAAGGATGAATTTGGAGGCACTGTGGCTTTCAATTTATTCAGGAACCATGAAATGGTGAGGAAGATTATTTCAATTAAAGCTCAGGAGAACTCTCAGAGGCAAGGCTTCCCAAAGAGTGGCCAAAAGGTCACATTAAGCCAGGCCCATTGAGGTCTACAATTGAGGTCCATGTGTGTTTTGACTCTCAACAATGGCTGCCACGTCTTTCTGAATAAAGTCATGTGATATCCTGGCTGAGATTCCCAGTGCTCTTTGGAAAGCTATCCTGGGCCTAGATCTCAGTCTCCAAGGGCAACTCTCATGTGTGGCCTCCTAAAATCCCAACACAATTCATGTCAATACTTCTCTGAGTTCATTTCCAGAACTCAGTCTCTAAGGGGAATCACTCCAGAGTTCAAGCCCATGTGGACCCAGTCATCTCTTCCAACTACCACACAAATGACCACAATTAAACCAAAACACTCCCACATGGCCCTCATCTTCTTCAATATAAACTCTCATCATAACTTCTTGCTGGAGGTTTCCATGAGGGGCGCAGCCTAAGACAGTGTCCAAAATAAGCTCATTTGCCCCTTATTTGCCTAAATTCAGGGTGGCCTGGAAACCCTTCCTGTGAATCAGGTGTGATCAAATAGGCCTGCCATTAATACTGCTCTACTTCTCCAATTTGAGGCCTACTCTCTGTGGGGCATAGATTCTTTATGTGAATTGGGGTCATGAGAAAACCCAAGCACCTATGGGCTACCCTCTGCAGGGCTTTGAAGAACCCATTTCAGTGAGTCTAGGAGTTGGACCAAAAGTTCTTTAGATATAGGGGTTTTGTTAGAGAGTGAATGTAAATGTGAGCATATTTCAAGAGTCAGTCACAGTGATGAACTGGGGAAAATGTGTAGGAAATCAGATATCAATAGAGACATTAGGAAATCAGGCAAAGTACAAAGTGAGTGATAGGATGAGACATTTTTAACAGGGTTCAGTTTCAATATTTAATCTTAGGAAGAAACAAATATGTACTCACCAATAGGAATGATATTTGAGATCATTAGTTAATCAGGACATGGATGTTGTTAGGAATACATGCTCACTTTCAATATAGGCTTTGGTACAATCATAAGTGTGTCTGTTGCATTTTGTGTCAGGAATATTACTGTGATGAAATGTATATATATATCAGGTGGCTAGAGTATTTCTTCCAATATTCTTAAAGCAATATTTTAAAGACTTATAAATTAGTATTTGGGATACAAATAGGTATACCATCGGTCTATGAATATAGAGATGATGCCTTAATAGACCATACTGTGAATAAATAATGTAACTGGTTCAAACTTTAAATAATTGATTGAATTGATATCTGAAAATATATAGGAAATCTTATATTGATATACATAAATTCATTCTAACCAGTTATACATCTAATGGTAATATTAGCATTATGGTTTATCATGAAGAGTGTCTGAGTTTTGCTTCAAAAATGATTATGGAAATCAAAAATAATGTGTTTGGAAAGAATCTCATTAAAAGAACAGTCAAGAAACATGGAGGAATACATGTGTTCTGAAGTAGGAAGTGATTGAAAGTGAACTAAATGCCTATAAATTTGTGAAATTGTGGATGAAAGAATATATCCTATTATGTCCATAAACTGCAGAAATAGTAATGTATCAGTGTTGAATAAAAATGAACTTCAAAATACACATCATGGTCCCATAGGTGTCTACTTGCATTGATGTGAAACTGGGTCAGTCACTGTGGAAATATTACGATTTGTATGCACCATTCACTGAATTTAGTTTTCAGTACTAGGAAATAAATATGTATTTAAGGTGGATGAATATTTCTAAGAATTATTTTGTGAAAATTTGATTATAAATCCACATACACACACATGAGTAAATTTAGAAAGTGTATAATAAGACACATATATTTCATATTTTGGAAAATCTAAAGAGTAGATATCTATATCTATATAGATAGATAGATAGATAGATAGATAGATAGATACTCACATACACAGACATTAAAATGTAGCAATATATATGCCATTTGAAAATCATAATAAAATAGATATCATCCACGTATCCAAAAATATTCATTTTACTGAACATTTATTTATGCATAATATTGTTCATCTAGGAAATTCACCCATAGGTTGAATTTCCAGTTCCATCAGTATTTAGAGGGAGTGATCTCTTCTCACAATTTGTATCTTCCAAAATAATCAAGCTCACAAGAATGTACATGTGATACCAGGTAGAATTCTAAAGATGCATTAAAAAATACATGTGATGAATAGGCTACAGAGAAAGGGAGACAGAAATTTACATATGTGTTAATTTTAAAAACTCATGGAGAAGTATTACAATGAAAAGTTGACTATATTTATAACACATACCGTTGATAAAGCCGAAGGCAAGTCCAAGTATACACCATGCCTCCTATGAAAGGCCTGTATTTCTATTCTGTTAAGTTTCTTTTTCTCCATCATATTTGGATTAGTAGTCAGAGTCTAGTAGGGTATGGGTTAGTGTCAGGGATTCAGTATTTCAAATGGAAAATATGAAAATGAATCTAATGTGTATGCAAATATGTGCTACACAAAAATCATCCCACTCTCATCCAGAACAATGCTTTGACATTACCTTCGCCCCATATAAGACACAATTATTGGAGAAAAGTTAGAAAATCTGTGAATACATATGTGGAAAGAAAAATGCTCAGGAGTTCACAAACTTGTAGGAGGTAGAACGGGTTACAAAAAGGGAGAGGGTAAACACTCCACAAACATGGAGCTCTGCTGGCCCAATGACTTTTTGAGAAACTGCCTCTGAGGTCGGGCAGTTAAAATATATATTGTTGTCAGGAGTTTTAGCTTCCTTTGTAGTGAGACCATCAATTCTGGGTCTCCATCTATGTGACCTGGATGACATGGTTTTTTGTTTTCTAGTGAACATGAGGCAGCAGTGCTGAATTCTCTCTTTGTAGGTAAACTTTGGCCACTGGGGTCTAAGTATCTAACTGTGTTGTCTGTAGAGCCATTTGGTCATTATCCACTTTCGTGGTGTTTTTTACTGCTGCACTGTGAGTTTGGTATTGGCTTCACGAAATACAAGGAGTTCTACTGGGACACAGTGCTGGAGGATGTACTCTCACGTGTGGTGGGTTAGTAAAATGCACCAGTGAGGCTTCAATCCCACATAGCTTTTCAACTTGACAATAGCAACCTGATTCTGACCTTTGGCAAGAATCCTCTCCATATAACAAGATGCCCTTACATAGAAGAGTCTGCTGGCTTTACCATGTCAGTCACAAGTCTTTCTAAGCCAATGGCAGATCCAAGTGGCCCCACCACAAATGTTTTTTTCACACACCTACACTCCTCTGCTCTAGGCCCACTAGTCTGCAGGCTCCAACTTTCTGGCATCTATGTTCTACACTTTTTTCATGAAACCCAGTCAATCAAGGCAATGTCTGGTACAATCATGATCAGGAACAGGACATTCAGAAGTTCTCCAGTGCAACCTGGTCATAGTAATTTCAAAAAATTCATGGTATTTATCTAGATATTTTTCAATAATGAAGTTGGAGGCACTGTGGGATTTAATTTATACAGGAACCATTAAAAGGTGAGGAATCTCATTTCAATGAAAGCTCTGGAGAACTTTCACAGGCAAGGCTTCCCAAAGAGTGGGCAAAAGGTCACATGAAGCCAGGCCCATTGAGGTCTACAATGTGAATTCCATGTGTGTTTTGACTCTCAACTATGGCTGACAATCTTTCAAAATAAAATCTTGTGATATCCTGGCTGAGATTCCCAGTGCTCTGTGGAAAGTCACCCTGGGCCTAGATCTCAGTTTCCAATGGCGAATCTCATGCGTGGCCTCCAAAAATCCCAACACAATTCATGGCAATACTTCTCTGAGTTCAGTTCCACAACTCAGTCTCTAAGGGGAATCACAACAGAGTTCAAGCCCAGGTGGACCCAGGCATCTCTTCCAATTGCCACACAAATGATGACAATTAAAACCAAAACACTCCCACAGGGCCCTCTTCTTCTTTTATATAGACACTAATCATAAACTCTAGCTGGAGGTTTCCATCAGGGGCACAGCCCAAGACAGTGTCAAAAATAATCTCCCTTGCCCCTCATTTGCCTAAAGTCAGGGTGGCCTGGACAACATTCCTGTGAAACAGAAGTGATCATATAGGACTGCTGTTAATACTGCTCCACTTCTCAAATTTGAGGCCTACTGACTGTGGGGTATAGATTCTTTGTGTGAATTGGAGTCATGAGAAAACGCAAGCACCTATTGTCCAGCCTCTGCAGGGCTTTGAAGAACTCATTTGACACAAATGATCCCTATTCTCACTTGATGGAGGTCAGAAATATTACAGAGGCAGGCGAGAGGCTTCATCCAAAATGACTGATCTTTTTTCCATTTTGGTTTTGAATGCCCACATGGGATCTTTCTCTAGACCCATCAGGTGCTGAAAATCTAAACCACAGGCTCACACAGGGCCAAGAGGCTGATTCAGACAAATCTTTTTCCAAAGCAATAAAGTAAAAAGCCACAGGTGATTCCCATTCATTTCCATTTGAAAACTCTTTTCTTCAGGCTTCACTAAGGTTTGGCCTGAGGCAAAGACCTTTCTGACATTCAGAGCAACAGAACAATAGGTAATCAAAAGCCCCCAAGCAGGGTTTCTCCTAGGAGACTTTCCTGGTTACTCTGATATGTGAGTTTTCTGAGATGCTCGCCATTCTCTTCAACTATCCAGTACATGGCCATGTCACAGAGCTTGGAGGTGGTACGTATCTTGTACAAAAATACATGATACTAATCTTGAGAGTGGCCAGAATTCAGGAAAAAAATGAGAACTTAGGTAGATAGCAGGTGTTGCCCATGGATGAGGCAAGCCTCAGTCCATTCATTAATTGGGAAGGATGCATACTGGGAAGTTTTCTACTAGACAGGACACACCCAATGAGCTATATTCTTTTCTAATATCTACAAAGAAAAACACAATGGGATACACAGACACAGAAACAGTCTCCTTGTCAAATGACTTACTAGAAACAGTCCACTCCAAACGAAACAAACCTCCTTTTTTACCTATTCTCAGATCATGTGAAAAAACCACAAACACAAACCAACACCCTCTAATGCACCTCCTTCTTCCAAGTAGGTCTGTGACTATCTGGAATGTCCTCTGACTGGTAGGACATACAATGCTCCCCAGAAATGGCCTTTCTGTCTCAGATCTGGTCTCCTTGGTCAAATCTGTGAAGTTGTAAGGACGCAGTGGTGAGCCAATTCCTATCCTCTCAGGAAAGACCCCTCTTCAGAGCTTTCTTGGTATTTGGCAACCCTTACATCAGTAGGTACCAAGAAAGACTGACTCTGTTCCTGGAAAATCCAAAGAAATGAGCCCACTGCGACTGGGACTGGGAATGGCTCAGGGTGCCTTGCTTCCTGGATCACAAAATTCAGAGAGCTCCATCACCAAGGAAGTGAGGTGAGGTCACTACCTTCAGAAAATGAATGAGGTCACTGTCTTGGCCACCACTTTGTCCTAACAGTTTCTTCCTATTGTCTCCTGACATGGAGGCTGCCCTACTTCCTGTGATACTTTCTCATGTTAGAATGGTATAGAAACCATAGTTACCTGGGAACAGCTCTCCACACAGGCCTGGTTTGGTCCATCTTCCCTACATAAAGAATAGAGAGGCTGACTCAGACACATCTTTTCATCCTGACCATGTTTTTTGCCATGGAATATGACTTTTGTTCTCTCAGGTCCTTCATAGCTGCCTGCATCTTCTCCAGGGATCATTTCTGCATGGATTTTGAGGTACTCAGCAGTTGGAAGATCTCCTAACTTCCTGTATTGTAATACCAACTTTGTCCCTGCTCTTCTGTAAAGTGAGATTGAAAGAACATTGTATGGTTAGGATTAATAGCATGTTCGATTTGGGTTGGAAATCATTCTGCTGGATGAATAATGGTATTGGGAACCAGCGATATTTATAAGAATATAGAGGTAGAACATAAGTATAAAAACAGAAATCTAGGTAATATTTGAAGCCCAGAAGGATTTGGACCCTTGATTGGGATCCTTAGCTTGAGTTATGTTTTGCACCGAGGTCTCAGTTAAATTGATATACAATGGCATAAGACCCTGTACCTCAGATGATTAAATGTAGAAGAGATCATCCAGTCAAAAAGGGATTGTGTGTAGGATTAGGAAGATAGTCAGTAGGTTTAGAAGGAAGAGTGAGTCTAGGATTTGGACCAAATGTACTTTAGCAATAGGGTTTTGGTTAGAGAGTGAATATAAATGACACCATATGTGAAGAGTCAGGCACAATGATGAACTGGGGAAAATATGTAGGAAAGCAGACATCAATAGAGACATTAGGAAATCAGGCAAAGTATAACGTGATAGGATTAGACATTTTCAACAGGGTTGAGGTTGAATACATAATCTTAAGAAGAAACCAATTTGTAGTCACCAATAAGATTGGCATTTGAGAGCATTAGGCAACCTGGACATGGATATATTTAGTAATCCATGTTCACATTCCATTGAGGCTTTGGTACAATCATAAGGGTGACCTTCGCATTTTGTGTCCAGAATATTACTGTGTTAATATGTATATGAAGATCAGGTGACATGAGTATTTCTTCCACCATTTCTGGGGGAAATATTTTGAAAAGATATAAATTAGTACTGGGGATACTAATCGGCTTACCCTGTGTTGATGAATATAGAGATGATGCATTAATAGACCATACTGTGAATTAATTATATGACTGGTTCCAAATTTAAATAATGGATTGTATTGATATCTGAAAAAATAGAGGAAATCATTTATTGATATACATACATTCATTCCAACCACTTATATATCTAATGGTTATATTAGGGTTACCGTTTATCATAAATAGTGTGTGAGTTTTGCTTCAAAAATGATTATGGAATCGAAAATAATGTCTTTAGAAAGAAGTCTAGTGAAAAGACCAGTCAAGAAACATGGAGAAATATAAGTGTTCTGAAGGAGGAAGTGATTGAAAGTGAACCAAATGTTTATAAATTTGTGAACTTGTGAATGAAAGGATATAATTTATGATGTCTATAAACTGAAGAAATAATAACGTACCAGGTTTGATTAAAATGAACTTTTTAAACACACCATATCCAATAGGAATCTACTTGCATTGATGTTAAACTTGGTCAGTTACTGTAGAAATATTAGGATTTGTAAGCACCCTTCCCTGAAGTTAGTTTTCAGTACTAGGAAACAAATATTTATTTCAGTGGATGTATATTTCTGAGAATAAACTTTTTAAAAGTTGATTATAAATCCACATATATGAATATGAATGAATTCAGGCGGTGTATAAGAAGACACATATATTTCATATTTTGGTAAATCTGGAGAATATATATATATATATATAATGTATATATAGACACACAAACACACACATTATAATGTAGCAATATATATGCCAATTGAAATTCATCATGAAAAATAACTCATCCGCATATCCCAAAATATTCATTTTACTGAACATGAATATGTGTATAGTGTTGTTCATCTAGGAAGCTCACCCATGGGTTCAATTTTCAGTTAAAACAGCGTTTAGGAGGAGTGATCTCTTCTCACAATTTGTATCTGCCAAGTCAGCCACCTCACAAGAATGTATATGTGAAACCAGGTAGGATTCTATTTGTGCATATAAAAATACATTTGCTTAATAGGCTACAGAGAAAGGGAGACAGGAATTCACATTTTTCTTAACTTTAAAAACACATGGAAAATTATTTCAACAAATAATTGACTAGATTTATAACTCCTACCTTATATCATGCAAAAGGTAATTCCAACTATACACCATGCTTCTTCTGAAATGCTTGTATTTCTATTCTGTTTGGGTTATTTTTCTCCATTATATTAGGATTAGTAGTCAGAGTTTAGTAGGGTATGGGTTAGTGTCAGGGATTCAGTATTTCAAACAGAAAATTGGAAAATGAATCCAATGTGTATGCAAATATGTGCTACAAAACAATCTTCCCTCTCTCATCCAGAACAATGACTTGACATTCCCTTTGCCCCAAGTAAGTCAGAATTAGAGGAGAAGAGTTAGAAAATCTGTGAATATATATTTAGAATGGAAAATGCTCAGGAGTTCACAACCTTGGAGTTGATAGAGCAGTTTCCAAAAGTAAGTGACATGGTAAACACTCCACAAACATGGAGATCTGCTGGCCTAAACACTTCTTGAGAAATTGCCTCTGAGCTTGGGCACTTGAAATATATGTTGTTTTCAGGAGCTTTAACTTCCGATGTAGTGAGACCATCAAAGCTAGGTCTGCATCTATGTGACCAGGAGGACATGGTTTCTTATTTTCCAATGAACATGAGGCAGCAGTGCTAAATTCTCTCTTTGTAGCTAAATTGTGGCCACGGGGGCTAAGTGTCACCCCATGTGGACTGTGAAGCCACTTGGTCATCCTCGACTTTTCATTGTGTTTCTTGCTGCTGCACTGGGAGTTTGGTATTTGCTTCACGAAATACAAGGAGTTCAAGTGGGACACAGTGCTGGAGGGAGTTCTGTCACGTGTGGTGGGTCAGTGTCTGCATGGGAATGCACCAAATAGGCTTCTATCCCACATAGCTTGCCCCTTGACCATAGCAACCTGATTCTAAACATTGCCGTGAAAAATCTCCATATAACAAGATGCCTTTATATAGAAGGGTCTGCTGGCTGCACCGTGTCTGTGTCAAGGCATTTGAAAGTCAATGGCAGATCCACAGGCCCCACCACAGATGTTTTATCACACACCTGCACACCACTGCTCTAGGCCCACTACATATCAGGCTCCAACTTACTGGCATCTCTGTTCTACACCATTTTCATGATACCTAGTCAATCAAGGCACTGTCTGGTATACTCATGATCAGCAACAGGACATCCAAAGGTTCTCCAGTGCCACCTGGTCATGAGAATTTCTAAAAATTCATGGTATTTATCTAACTATTTTTCACATATGAAGTTGTTGGTACTGTGGGTTTCAATTCATTCAGGATCCATTAAATGTTGAGGAAGCTCATTTTAATGAAGGATCTGGAGATCTCTCACAGGCAAGGCTTCCCAAAGAGTGGCCAAATTGTCACATGAAGCCAGGCCCATTGAGGTCTCCAATGTGAGGTCCATGTGTGTTTTGACTCTCAACGATGGCTGCCAGGTCTTTCAGAATAAAACCTGTGATATCCTAGCTGAGATTCCCAGTGCTCTCTGGAAAGCCTCTCTGGGCCAAGATCTCAGTTTCCAAGGGCGACTCTCATGCGTGGCCTCCTGAAATCCCAACAACATTCATGGCAATACTTCTCTGAAGTCAGTTCCAAATCTCATTCTCTAAGGGGAATCACACCAGAGTTCAAGCCCAGGTGGACCCAGTCATCTCTTCCAACTACCACACAAATGACCACAATTAAAACCAAAACACTCCCACATGGCCCTCATCTTTTTCCATATAAACACACATCATAACCTCTGGATGGAGTTTTCCATGAGGTGCACATCCAAACCAGTGCCCAAAATAAGCTCCCTTGCCCCTCATTTGCCTAACATCAGGGTTGATTGAACACGCTTCCTGTGAACCAGCAGTGATCAAATAGGCCTGCCGTAAATGCTCCACTTCTCCACTTTGAGGCCTTCTTACTGTGGGGTTTAGATTCTTTTTTTTTCTAAATTTTTTTGGAAATTTAATTGAAAAGTTAAAAAAAAATTGTTTTGCAGAATATTAAATTTCTATTGGCAAAGCCTTCACCTTGTTTGTGAAGGAAACCTTGATGCCTTGCCAATCTGGTTATATGGAGACACTCAAAATTTTCTGTTACATACTACATGGATGAATGGCTAAAGCACATAGTTTTTTAAAACTGAAAGGCAGATACCAGCAAGTAAGATAACAAATAAAAGACAATTTTATTAAAAAATAAAGTTGTTATATGACTCAAATATTGGAAATTCAATTCTTTTTTTTTGGTTGTTCAAAACATTATAAAGCTCATGATATATCATCTTTCATACATTTGACTTAATTGGGTTATGAACTCCCATTTTTACCCCAAATACAAATCGCAGAATCACATCAGTTACACACTCACGTTTTTACATAATAGCATACTAGTTATTGTTGAATTCTGCTACCTTTCCTATCCCCTACTATTCCCCCTCCCCTCCCATCTTCCCTCTCTACCTCATCTGCTGTTGTTTAATTCTCTCCCTTGTTTTCCCCTCTTTAGCCTCACAACCTCTTATATGTAATTTTGTGTAACATTGAGTAGTCTCCTACCATTTCCATATAATTTTCCTTCTCTCTCCCTTTCTCTCCCCCCACTCATCTCTGTTTAGTTTTAATATTTTTCTCATGTTCTTCCTCCCTGTTCTCTTCTTATTTGCTCTCTCTATATAAAAGGAAACATTTGGCCTTTGTTTTTTAAGGATTGGATAGCTTCGCTTAGCATAATCTATTCTAATGCCATTCATTTCCCTGCAAATTCTATGATTTTGTCATTTTCAGTGCTGTGTAATACTCCATTGTGTATAGATGCCACATTTTTATTATCCATTCGTCTATTGAAGGGCATCTAGTTTGGTTCCACAGTCTAGTTATTGTGAATTGTGCCGCTATGATCATCGATGTGGCAGTATCCTTATACTGCTCTCTATTAAGATCCTCAGGGAAGAGTCTGAGAAGGGCGATATCTCAAATGGTGGTTCCGTTCCCAGCTTTCCCAGGAATCTCCATACTGCTTTCCATATTGGACTCTCCAATTTGCAGGCCCACAAGCAGTGTACAAGTGTACCCTTTACCCCACATCCTCACCAACACTTATTGTTGTTCGACTTCATAATGGCTGCCAATCTTACTGGAGTGAGATGGTATCTTAGGGTGGTTTTGATTGCATTTCTCTGACTGCTACAGATGGTGAGCATTTTTTCATGTACTTGTTGATTGATTGTATATCCTCCTCTGTGAAGTGTCTGTTAAGATCCTTGGCCCATTGTTGATTGGGTTATTTGTTATCTCATTGTTTAATTGTTTTGAGTTCTTTGTATATTCTAGATATTAGGGCTCTATCTGAAGTGTAAGGGGTAAAAATTTGTTCCCAGGATGTAGGCTCTCTATTTAACTCTCTTATTGTTTCTCTTGCTGAGAAAAAACTTTTTTAGATTAAGTAAGTCCCATTTGTTTATTCTTTTTATGAACTCTTGGGCTATGGGTGTCCTATTAAGGAATTTGGAGCCCAACCCCACAGTATGTACATCGTAGCCAACTTTTTCTTCTATCAGACGCAGTGTCTCTGATTTTATATCTGGCTCCTTGATCCATTTTGAGTTAACTTTTATGCATTGTGAGAGAAAGGGATTCCGTTTCATTTTGTTGCATATGAATTTCCAATTGTCCCTGCACCATTTGTTGAAGATGCTATCCTTCTTACATTGCATGCTTTTAGGTCCCTTTTCAAATATAAGAAAGTTGTAATTTTGTGGATATGTCTCTGTGTCCTCTATTCTGTACCATTGGTCCATCTGCCTGTTTTGATACCAGTACCACACTGTTTTTGTTACTATTGCTTTGTAGTACAGTTTGAACTCTGGATTCACACTTCCTGCTTAGAATTGCTTTCGCTATTCTGGGTCTTTTGTTGTTCCATATGAAATTCATGATTACTTTATCTATTTCTACAAGAAATGCCATTGGGTTTTTGATTGGCATTGCATTAAACCTGTAGAGAACTTTGGGTAATATCGCCATTTTGATGATGTTATTTCTGCCTATCCATGTACAGGGCATATTTTTCCATCCTCTAACATCTTCTTCTATCTCTCTCTTTAGGGTTCTGTAGTTTTCATTATATAAATCTTTCACCTCTTTGGTTAGGTTGATTCCCAAGTTTTTTTATTTTCTTTGAGTATACTGTAAATGGAGTGGTTTTCCTCATTTCCATTTCAGAAGTTTTGTTGCTGATATACAAGAATGCCTTTGATTTATGCATGTTGATTTTATATCCTGCCAATTTGCTGAATTCATTTATTAACTCTAGCAGTTTCTTTGTAGACCCTTTTGGGTCTGTTAAATATATTATCATGTCTTCCACAAATAGCGATAATTTAAGTTCTTCTTTTCCTATTTTTATGCCTTTAATTTCCTTTGTCTGTATCATTGCTCTGGATAGTATTTCAAGAACTAAATTAAATAGAAGTGGTGATAGAGGGCATCCCTGTCTTGTTGCAAATTTTAGAGGGAATGCCTTCAGTTTTTCTCCATTTAGGATGATGCTAGCCTGAGGTTTAGCATATATAGCTATTACCATGTTGAGGTAAGTTCCTGTTATTCCTAGTGTTTTATAGAGTTTTAAAGAAAAAGGGATGCTGTGCTTTGTAGAATGCTTTTTTTGCATCTATCGAGATGATCATATGGTTCTTCTCTTTAAGTCTATTGATGTGATGGATTACATTTATTGATTTCCGTATATTGAACCAGCCTTGCATCCCTGGGATGAATCCCTCTTGATCATGAAGCACAATTTTTTTATATGCTTTTGTTTTTTATTTGCCAGGATTTTATTGAGAATTTTTGCATCCAAGTTTATTAGAGATATTGGTCTGTAGTTTTCTTTCTTTGAAGTGTCTTTGTCTGGTGTTGGGATCAGGGTGATGTTGGCCTCATAGAATGAATTTGGAAGAACTCCTTCTTTTTCTATTTTTTGAAATAGCTTGAAAAGTATTGGTATTAATTCATCTTTGAACGTTTTGTAGAACTCTGCTGTATAACCATCTGGTCCAGGGCTTTTTTTGGTTGGTAGTCTTTTGAAGGTTTCTTCTAATTCTTCCTTTGTTATTGGTCTATTTAAATTGTGTGAGTCTTCCGGACTCAAACTTGGCAGATTATATGACATAAGAAATTTATCAATATCTTCATTATCTTCTGTTTTATTGGAATATGGGGTTTCAAAATACTTTCTAATTATCATCTGAATTTCTGTAGTGTCTGTTGTGATGTTGCCTTTTTTATCCCATATGTTAGTAATTTGAGTTCTCTCTCTACTTCTCTTCATTAGCATGGCTAAGGCCCTGTCGATTTAATTTATTTTCAAAGAACCAACTTTTATTTTTTCAATTTTTTTTGTTTCAATTTTGTTGATTTCTCCTCTAATTTTAATTATTTCTTGTCTTCTACTACATTTGTTGTTTTGCTTTTTTTTTCTAGGTTTTTGAGATGTAGTGTGAGATCATTTATTTGTTGTTTTTTTTCTTTTTTTTTTTTTGAGGAAAGAATTCCAAGAAATGAATTTCCCTCTTAAAACTGCTTTCATTGTTTTCCATAGAATCCGGTATGTTTTGTCTGTATTGTCATTTGTCTCTAAGAAATTTTTTATCTCCTCCTTTATGTCTTCTGTAACCCATTGATCATTCAGTAACATATTGTTCATTTTCCATGTGATGTAGAATTTTTCCTTCCTTCTTCAATCATTAATTTCAAGTTTCATTCCATTATGATCAGATATGGTGCATGGTATTATCTCCATACTTTTATATTTACTAAGAGTTTCCATATGGCATAATATATGGTCTATATTTGAGTAGGACCAATGTGCTGCTGAGAAGAACATGTATCCACTTTATGATGTTTGATATATTCTATATATGTTGGTTAAGTCTAGGTTATTGATTGTTCTATTAAGTTCTATAGTTTCTTAATTCAGATTTTCTCTAGAGGATCTGTCCAATTGCGAGAGTTGTGTGCTGAAGTCACCCGTAATTATTGTGTTATAGCCTATATGACTCTTGAAGTTGAGGAGAGTTTGTTTTATGACTTTGCACCACCATTGTTTGATGCATACAAATTGATAATTGTTATGTCTTGTTGGTTAATGGTGCCTTTTAACAGTATATAGTGTCCTTCTTTATCACTTTTGATTAACTTAGGTTTAAGTTGATTTTAATCGATATGAGTATGGCCACTCCTTCTTGCTTCCGAGGGCCAACAATGGCTGCAAAGTCTTTCAGAATAAAATCATGTGATTTCCTGGCTGAGATTCCCATTGCTCTGTGGAAAGCCACCTTGGGCCTAGATCTCAGTTTCAAAGGGTGACATTCATGCGTGGCCTCCTAAAAACCAACACAATTCATTTCAATACTTCTATGAGGTACGTTCCAGAACTCAGGCTCTAAGGGAAATCACACCAGGGTTCAAGCCCAGGTGGACCAAGTCATCTCTTCCAACCCCCACACAAATGACCACAATTAGAACAAAAAAACTCCCACATGGCCCTCATCTTCGTCCATAAAGACCCTCATCAAAAGTTCTGGATGGAAGTTTTTATGAGGGTCGCAACCAAAGACAGTTTCCAGAATAAGCTCCCTTGCCTCTAATTTCCCTAAAGTCAGGGTGGCCTGGACACCCTTCCTGTGAACCAGGAGTGATCAAAAAGGCCTGCCATTAAATCCGCTCTGTTTCTATAATTTGAGGCTTACTGAATGTCAGGTATAGATTTTTTATGTGATTTGGAGTCATGAGAAAACCCAAGCATATCTGCAGAGCATTGAAGAATTCATTTGACAAAGAGGATCCCTATTCTCACTTGAAGGGGGTCAGGAACCTAACAGAGAAAGGCAAGAATCTTCATCCACAATGACTGCTCTTTTTGCCATTTTGGTTTTGAATGCACACATGGGTTCTTTCTTTAGATCCATTAGGTGCTGAGAATCTAAGCCACAGCCTCACACAGGGCCAAGAGGCAGATTCAGACAAATCCCTTTCCAAAGCAATTAAGCAAAGAGCCACAGGTGATGTCCATTTATTTCCATTTGAAAATTTTTTCTTCAGGCTTCACAAAGGGGTGGCCTGAGGCAAAGACCTTCCTGACATTCAGGGCAACAGAACCCTTGATTTGTATACTTAGCTTGAATTATGTTCTGCACCGAGGTCTCAGATAAATCGATATACAATGGCATAGGACCGTGTACCTCGGATGATTGAATGTAGAAGAGAACATCCAGTCAAAAAGGGATAGTCTGTAGGATTAGGAAGATAGTCAGTAGGTTTAGGAAGAAGAGTGACTCTAGGAGTTGGACCAAAAGTTCTTTAGCAATAGGGTTTCAGTTAGAGAGTGAATGTAAATGTCAGCACATGTGAAGAGACAGTCACAATGATGAACTGGGAAAAAATATGTAGGAAAGCAGATATCAATAGAAAGATTAGGAAATCAGGCAAAGTATAAAGTGAGTGATAGGATTAGACATTTTCAACAGGCTTGAGGTTGAATATATAATCTTAGGAAGAAACAAATATGTAGTAATCAATAGGATTGACATTTGAGAGCATTAGGCACCCTGGACATGGATGTTTTTAGTAATCCATGGTCACTTTCCATTTAGGCTTTGGTACAATCATATGTGTGACCTTTGCATTTTGTGTCCAGAATACTACCGTGATAAATCGTATATGTTGATAAGGTGACATGAGTATTTCTTCCACCATTATGGGGAGTAATATTCTGGAAACTTATAAATTAGTACTGGTGATACAAATAGGTGTACCTTGTGTTGATGATTATTGAGATGTTGCATGAATAGACCATATTGTGATAAAGTATATAACTAGTTCCAACTTTAAATAATGGATTGAGTTTGCATCTGAAAATATATTGGAAATCTTATATTGATATATATACAATCATTCCAACCAGTTATATATGTAATGGTAATATTAGGGTTACGGTTTATCGTGAAGGGTGAGTATTGCTTCAAAAATGATTATGGAATCAAAAATAATGTGTTTAGAAAGAAGTCTAGTGAAAAGACCAGTAAAGAAACATGGAGGAATACATGTGTTCTTAAGTAGTAAGTAAATGAATGTGAACCAAATGCCTATAATTTTGTGAAGTTGTGGATGAAAAAATATATCCTATGATGTCCATAAACAGATAAAATAGTAATATACCAGTGTTGAATAAAAATGAACTTCAAAATACACATCATGTCCCATAGCAATATACTTGCATTGATGTTAAACTGGGTCAGGTACTGTAGAAATATTAGGATTTGTATGCACCACCTACTGAACTTAGTTTTCACTAGTAGGAAACAAAAATGTATTACAGGAATATAAATATTGCTGAAAATAATCTTGTAAAGATTGGATTTTGAACCCACATACATGAATATAAATGAATTTAGGGAGTGTATAATAAGACACATATTTTTCATATTTTTTTTAAAATCTGGAGGAAAAAAAAAAAAAAAAATATATATATATATATATATATATATATATATATATATATATACATATATATTTTTTCCAGATTTAAAAAAAATACACAAACACACACACACACACACACACACATGCACACATACACACACACACACACACACATTAATATTTAGCAATATATATGCCAATCGAAATTCATCATGAAATATAATTCATCCACGTATTCAAAAATATTCATTTTACTGAACATGGATTTATGTATAGTGTTTTTCACTAGGAAGCTCACCCATAGGTTGAATTTTCAGTTCCATCATTATTTAGGGAGAGTCATCTGTTCTCACAATTTTATATTCCAAAGTCAGGGAGCTCAAAAGAATGTCCGTGTGATACCAGGTAGGATATTATATATATGCATAAAAAAATACATGTGCTGAATAGGATACAGAGAAAGGGAGACAGGAATTTATATATGTGATAATTTTAAAAAATCATGGAGAAATATTACAATGAAAAGTTGACTAGATTTAAAACACATACTCTTGATAATGCAGAAGGCAAATAGAAGTATACACCATGCTTCCTATGAAAGGCCTGTATTTCTATTCGGTTAGGTTTCTTTCTCTCCATGATATTAGGATTAGTAGTCAGAGTCTAGTAGGTTATGGGTTAGTGTCAGGGATTCAGTATTTCAAATGGAAAAAAGGAAAATGAATCTAATGTGTATGCAAAAATGTGATACACATAAATCTTCCCTCTCTCATCCAGAACAATGCCTTGACATAACCATCGCTAAAAGTAAGACACAATTAGAGGAGAGGAGTTAGAAAATCTGTGAATTTATGTGGAATGGAAAATGCTCAGGAGTTCACAACACTGGAGGTGGTAGAACAGTTTCCAAAAGTAAGGGAGAGGGTAAACAATCCAGAAACATGGAGCTGTGGTGGCCTAAAGACTTCTTGAGAAACTTCCTCTGAGGTTGGGAACAAGAAATATATGTAATTGTCAGGAGATTTAGCTTCGTTTGTAGTGACACCATGAAATCTGGGTCTGCATCTATGTTACCTGGAGAACATGGTTTCTTATTTTTCAATGATCATGAGGCAGCGGTGCTGAATTCTCTCTTTGTAGGTAAACTGAGGCCACTGGGCTGAAGTGTCTCCCATGTGGACTGTGAAGCCATTTGGTGATCCTCCACTTTCCAGGGTGTTTCTTACTGCTGCACTGGGAGTTTGGTACTTGCTTCACGAAATACAAGGAGTTCAACTGGGATAAAAATGCTGGAGGAGTTCTGTCATGTGTGGTTGGTCAGGGTCGCGAAGAGAATGTACGAACCAGGCTTCTATCCTACATAGCTTTCCCCTTGACTATAGCAACCTGATTCTGAACATTGCCCTGAAACCTCTCCATATGACAAGATGCCTTTACATATAAAGGTCTGCTGCCTGCACCATGTCAGTCGCAAGTCTTTCAAAGCCAATGGAAGATCCAGGTGGTCCTACCAAAAATATTTATTTACACACCTACAGTCCACTTCTCTACACCCAGTACTCAGCAGGATCCAAATTACTGGCATCTCTGTTCTACACCATTTTCATGAAACCCAGTCAATCAAGGCACTCTTTGGTACACTCATGATCAGCAACAGGAAATCCAAAGTTTATCCAGTGCCACCTGGTCATGGGAATTTCAGAAATTTCATGGTATTAATCTAGTCATATTTCAAAAATGAAGTTAGAGGCACTGTGGGTTTCAATTAATTCAGGAACCATTAAATGGTGAGGAAGCTCATTTCAATGAAAGCTCTGGAGAACACTCACAGAAAAGCCTTCCAAAAGACTGGCAAAAAGGTCACATGAATCCAGACACATTGTGGTCTACAATGTGAGGTCCATATGTGTTTGGACTCTCAACTAGGGCTGCCAAGTCTTCAAGAAGTAAATCATGTGATATCCTGGCTCAGAATCTCCGAGCTCCGTGGAAAGCCATCCTGGGCCTAGATCTCAGTTTCCAAAGGCGATTCTCACGCGTGGCCTAGTAAAATCCCAAGAGAATTCACGGCAATACTTCTCTGAGGTCAGATCCAGAACTCATTCTTTAAGGGGAATCACACCAGAGTTCAAGCCCAGGTGATCCCAGTCATCTCTTCCAACTACCACACAAATTACCACAATTAAAACAAGAACACTCCCATATGGCCCTCATCTTCTTCCATATTGACACTCATCATAATTTGGCTGGATGTTTAAATGAGGGGCGCAGACCAAGACAGTGTCCAAAATAAGCTCCTTTGACCCTCATTTGCCTAAAGTCAAGGTGGCCTGGACACCCATCCTGTGAACCAGGAGTGATCAAATAGGCCTGCCATTAATACCGCTCCAATTCTCCAATTTGAGGCCTACTGACTGTGGGGTTTAGATTCTTTATGTGAATTTTAGTCATGATAAAACCAAACACCTATGGGCTAGGGTCTGTCGGTTTTGAAAAACTCATTTGACCCAAAGGATTCCTATTTTCACTTGATGGAGTTCAGGAACCTTACAGAGGAAGTCAAGAGACTTCATCCCAATGACTGCTCTTTTGGCCATTTTTCATTTGGATGCAAACATGGGAACTTTCTTTAGATCCAGCAGGTGCTGAGAATCTAAGTCACAGCCACACACAGGGCCAGGGGGCTCATTCATACACATCCCTTTTCAAAGCACTTAAGAAAAGAGCCACAGGTATGCCCAATCATTTCCCTTTGAAAACTGTTTTCTTCAGGCTTCAAAAAGGGGTGGCCAGAGGCAAAGACCTTCCTGACATTCAGGGCAACAGAACAATTGGTAAGTAAAAGGCCCAAAGCAGGGTTTCTCCACTGAGACTTTCCTGGTCACACTGATATCTGAGTTTTCTGAGATGCTCCCCATTCCCTACAGCTATCCAGTACATTGTTATGTCACAGAGCTTTGAGGTGGTAAAGATCTTGGACACAAAACCATAGGCCTATTCTTGAGATTGGCCGGAATTCAGGAAGAAAACAGGAACTTAGGAAGATAGCAGGTGTTGCACATCAATAAGGCAAGCTACAGTCCATTCATAAATGGGGCAATATGAATGCTGAGAAGCTTTCTACTCGACAAGACACATCCATTCATGAATTCTCTTTTCTAATGTCTACAACCAAGGACACAGTGAGATACACAGACAGAGAAACACTCGCCATGTTAAACGACTTACTAGAAACAGTCCACTTCCAACGAAACAAACTGACTTTCCTACCTATTCTCAGAGAATGAGACAAAACCACAAACCCACAACCACACCCACAAAGGCACCTTCTTCCCCCAAGTAGGTCTTTGACTATCCGGAGTGTCCTCTGACTTGTAGGCCATAATATGTTCCCCCAAAATAGCCTGTCCTGTCTCAGATCTGGTCTCCTTGGCAAACTCTGTGAACTTCTCAGGAGCCAACGGTGAGCCACTAACTGCTTTCTCAAGAAAAGCAACGCTTCCGAGCTTTCCTGGCATTTGTTCTTCTCACGTCTGAAGGTACCAAGAAAGACTGACTGTCCTTGGTAAATTCAAATAAGTGAGACCACAGGGATGGGGACTGGGACTGGCTCTGTGTGCCTGGCTTCCTGGATCCAAAGTTCAGAAAGTTCCATCACCAAGGAAGTGAGGTGAGGTCATTTCCTTCCTGAACTGAATGAGGTCCCTGTCTTGGCAACCACTTTGTCTTAACTGTTGCTTCCAAGGGTCCCATGAGATTGAGGCTGCCCCTACTTCCTGTGACACTTTCACAAGTTAGAATGGTATATCAACCATAGGCACCCAGGAATAGATCTCCACACAGGCCTGTTTTGGTCCATGTTCTCTACATTAAGAAGAGAATCTAATTCAGACACAACCTTTTATCCTGACCGGGTTGTTTGCCATGGAAGATGACTTTTGCTTTCTCAGGTCCTTCATAGCTGCCTACATCTTCTCCAGGGATCATTTCTGCATGGGCCTTTGAGGTTCTCAGCAGGTGGAAGTTTCCCTACATTTCTTTATTGTAAAATCAACTCTTTCCCTGCTCTTCTATAAAGTTAGATTGAAGGAACAGTGTATGATTATGGTTAAAAACATGTTTGATTTGGGTTAGAAATCATCGTGCTGGATAAATAATGGTATTGGGAACTTGCTATGTGTATAAGAATATATAGGTGTAATATATGTATGAAAAAAGAAATCTAAGTATGATTTGAAGGCCAGAAGGGCATTGGGCCCTTGATTGGGATACGCAGCATTGAATTACGTTCTGCAGAGATGTCTCAGATAAATCAATATACAATGGCATAGGTCCTTGTACCTTGCATGAATTAATGTAGAAGGAACATCCAGTCAAAAAGGGATAGTCGGTAGTGAAAGGTTAATAAAATAGGTACTTGTAATTTCCTGTTTTTCTGTATGCTTAACAAAACACTGTTGAAATCTTGAGAAATGTTTGCTAATCTTGTTCTAGAATGTACTGTTCCCAACTGCCAAACTGCAGAATGTACTGCCTCACTCGGTGTCACGCGAACCGCCCACTCACCCTTACACATCAGTAAACTTCCCTCCCTTCCCTCTCCAAGAAATGTATGTAAGCTCTGCATAAGCTGTTCTCAGAGCTCTCTGATCTATTTAAGTTAGCTGTGAGCCCCAGCAAGCTGGACCCAAAAAAAGCCCTTTGCTGTTGCATGAGACAGTCTCTTGGTAGTCTCTTCCTCCGACACTCGCCTGACCTTTACATATTGAGGTTCCACCGAGTTCTGGCAGTGGCGGATGAGAGACCCCCAACGGGCTCCTCTCGGAGCAAGTAAGGCGCCTCTTTCTGGTTTCAGGTGTCATGTTAGGGCTTGGCAAAATTGCTGGAGATGAAGAGCCTGGGGTCTCTCCGACGGTGGCTGAGAGACGTGTCACAGAGACATAGGGCACCTCCATGGGGGACCCCGCAGAGGACTCGGAGAATCAAGGAACAATTGCTTCATCGACTCAGTGATATTTTGTTTTAGATTAGGTATTGCCATCCTATCGGGTTTTGCCGGCTACGCATTCCTGGTCTCAGTGTTGGAGGTCCATTGCCTGTCTTCATGGTCTTGTCTTATCTGTGTCATGTGACTTTGCTTTTACTGTTTGTGTACCTTTCATTATGGGACAGAGCACTTCAATGGCTCTGTCCCTGACCCTTGATCACTGAACCAAAGTCTGCTTAAGGGCTCAGTATCTTTCTTTTTTTAGTAAAACGCTAGACCTGGCAGACTCTCTGTGCCTCAGAATGGCCCATTTTGTAGTCGTATGGCCCCTAGAAATATCTTTCTACTTCCCACTAATTTAAAAAGTCAGAGATATTGTCTTTCAGCCAGGGCCACATATCCATCCTGATCAACAGCCATATATCTTAACTTTGCCAACCTCTGCAAATCTCCTCCACCATAGGTGAAGCCTTTCCTTGCCCATGCCTCTGCTCATACTCCTTCCCCCATGATCTCTCAAACCCTCACCTCTTCCACCTCCTCCACCCTCTGTTCTCCCTGAGTCACAAGATTTGACTCTACTGGACTCTTCTTCCCCTCCTTATCCACTGCCCTCGTCCCCTAACACACAACACACTCTAAGTGATTCCCCTGCTTCTGACTAAGCCTCTCTACCATTGGAGGAAGCTAAGCCGGTAATAGGATCTGATAATGGACTGATGTTCATGGCCCAGGTAAGTCAGGGGTTAGCCAGGAACCTGGGGATTAATTGGAAGTTATATTGTGCTTATAGACCCCAGAGTTCAGGACAAGTAGAAAGAATGAATAGAACAATTAAAGAGACCTTAACGAAATTAAGCTTAGAGACCAGCATAAAAGATTGGACTATGCTCCTGACTTATGCAATGTTTCATGCAAGAAAAAATCCTTCTGTTTCTTTGAGTAGCCTTACCCCCTGAGAAATTCTCTATGGTGGCCCTCGTCCAGTAAGGGTCCTAAGCCCAACTGTAAGACCTAAGGATCCATTTCACACTCTCTTGGTTGACAGACTTAAAGCTCTTGAAAGAACTCAGTGATACCTGTGAAAATAGCTGGCCACTGCCTACCAAACTGTGTACCAGGGGATTCCACATCCATATCAAATAAGAGACTTCATGTATGTAAGATGACATCAGGTGTCATCCCTGGAACCCTGCTGAAAAGGACCATACCAGGTGTTACTTATAACACCTACAGTGGTAAAGGTATACAGAATCACTTCCTGGATCCATGCCTCTCATCTCAAGCCTGCTCCTTGTCCAGAATCTTTCTGGAAACTGGAAAAGACTGGTAACAGTTTCAAATTGTGTATTCGCCATGTGGATAAGGTTATATACTCTCCCCTTGGCCACAAGTAGTCCTAACCCTCATCAGCCTGTTAAGCAGCGATGGCTGATCACAAATCCTACTGGAAAAGAGTATAATCTATCTCGCATACAGCCCCCTTAGGGACCTGGTGGCCATCTCTCCACCCAGACATTTGTCAGCTGGCCATAGGTCTTTTTTATTGGGATATCCCTGATGAAGAAAATCCCACTAAAATACCATTAAATCCCTTCCGTACCATAGATAATGGAAACAAACTTTATGGATGTAGGGATACGCGAGCCAGATGTGGTTGGCTAGCCTAGATTACTATGTTTGCCCGGCAAACTATCAAAGCCACAAACAGTAACGGCTGTGTGGGGGAAAAGCCGACTTCTTCTGTATTTCATGGAGATGTGATCATACAGGGGCTGCCTGATGGAACCCCAATACTTCATCAAATTCAGTACACAGCATTGGCCATATTACCAAGTAGAAAACAGAAAAAGGATGGCCCCCAGAGGGGTCTCTAGATCCTCAAATTTTGCGTGACCTTTTTAACTTCTGCAAGTGCTCAAAAGGGTGAAAGGAGATTCCCCTATGTGGAAGCCTTTTCCCTCCTTCACTCACATCCTGAACTATGCTTCTCCAATAGATTTTTATCCTCAGCCTTCTGCTCCAGACTCTCTGCTGTCACTCCCACCTCAGCAACCTGATTTCTCCCCTCCAATTACTAGATCAGAAACCCAAACCTCCACCAGTTCTCAGACAATTGCCCACTAGTGATGTAGCAGGTACTGAGGTACCCCTCCACCGACTCAGTCCTCTCTTCTCCTGTCAGTGCCCTCACCGGGTCCCACCAGGTCCTCTTTCCAGCTAACCCAAAGCTCAAACGAGCTGAGGAGAGCTCTCAGACCCTTATCCAAGATGTAATATAAATGGCCATTAAAGTTGCTTTGTCATCACTGAAAACAGGTTACTAAAATTTAAAGTCCCTCACAGAATTTTGGAATACTCACTCCCGTTTTCTGCTCTGCTCTACCTGTTCTACTGCTGAAGTTTTGTTGCTAGGAAATTCCCAAACCCCTTTCCAATTATTTTTTTACATCTCTCTTTTTCCTCATTCTCAGATCCTCAGAGCTTCTCTCAGCCCCACCTTCCCCGTATTCCCCCTCTGTACCAGGCCCACAGAAAAGTCTTAAATGTCCTTCTCCAGAAGTCTTCACCATGGCTGAATTTAGAACTTTCAGCATAGAGTTTCTATAAAGAGTTCAATGTAGATAAACTTTCTCTTTCTGTATTGCCCTGTTCTACTTGGCCACTGGTTAAAAAACTCAGTACTTCTAAGCTAGACAACCCCTAACTTGTTTTTCACAAAATATGTGAACAAGGCCTCTGGCCTTCAGCTGGGGCTTCACAGAAATGGCTACATTTCTAAGATAAAGAAATTACCAAATGGGCTCCGTTGTAACAGCTGGCAGGGGGAAAATAAGAAAGGGAATAAAAAGCTCTCCCCCTCCCATGTGTCCTTGAAAAGTTAACTTGCCCAGAACAGAGGAAAAATCAGAAACAAATACTGCTTTTTTGAACTTCTGCAGACTGTAAACTTCTGAGCCCCATCCTTATATGCTGGGTACAAAATTCTGAAACTACCTAAACTTGAGTTTCAGGGGATTAATTGATTACAACAGAAGCAATGCCCTCTGAATCCGGTTGCAACAAAATAGGACTGTTTCCCTGTCTTCAGTGCCTTAGGTGCCTTGCCTTGTCTGTCCCTACAACAGCATAATTCTATATACTTAAACATTGTTTATGTTTTCATGAAATGGTCAACAGATGGGATTAATTTTGAAATGGTGCAGATGTTTCCCAGAGTGCTCTATCATGATGCAGGTCCGTTTGAAGATCAAATGGGGGGGGCATACAACCGGTTCCACTGGGAACATGTATCGCTCACTTTAGCCATCCTATTATGAATAGGAGTTGCTGCACGGGTGGGCACAGGAGCCACTGCCATTGTCCATGGGACACAACAAATGACCCAATTAGAAGCAGCAATAGAGCAAAACTAAGATATTAGAAACCCCCATCAGAGCTTTGCATGAATCTTTAACCTCTCTCTCTGAAGTTGTTTTACAGAACAGTTGAGGGTTGGACCTCCTCTTTATTAGAGAAGGGGGCCTTTGTGATGCATTGAGGAAAGAATGTTGTTTTTATGCTGACCATACTGGAGTTGTAATAAAATCTATGAGTAAATTTAAAAGACACCTTGAAGAGCATCAACAAGAGAGAGAGGCCCAAAAAGGGTGGCTTGAGTCTTGGTTCACACACTCCTCCTGGTTAACTACGTTTTTATCAACCTGGCAGGTCCAATAATAATCCTCATATTATTGCTAACTATAAAACCCTGTTTGCTCAACCGTGTAATGTCTTTTCTCCAGGCTCAAATTGGACGAGTTAAACTTATGGTAATACCCCACTAGCAGACATAGAATGTGACACCCTCCAATGATCATTTTTATGATTAAAAGTAGCCAGAAGAAGAAGTGGGGAATTAAAGGTTAATAAAATAGGTACTTGTCACTTCTTATTTTTCTGTATGCTTAACAAAACACTGTTGAAATCTTGAGAAATGCTTGCAAATCTTGTTCCCAGAATGTTCTGTCCCCAACTGCGCAACTGCAGAATGTACTCCCTCACCCAGTTGCACGCAAACCACCCACTCGCCCTGACCCATCAATAAAATTCCCTCCCTGCCCTCTCCAGGGAAAGTATATAAGCTCTACTTAAGCTATTCTCAGGGCTATCTGCTCGATTCAAGTGATCTCTGAGCCCCAGCATGCTGGACACCAAAAAAACCCTTTGATGTTTCATGACATAGTCTGTTGGTTGTCTCCTCCTCTGAAGCTCGCCCCACATTTACTTGGATGATTGAATGTAGAAGAGAACATCCAGTCAAAAAGGGATAGTCTATAGCATTAGGAAGATAGTCAGTACTTTTAGGAATAAGGGTGAGTATAGGAATTGGAAAAAAAAGTTCTTTAGCAATAGGGTTTCTATTAGAGAGTGAATGTAAATGTCAGCACAGGTGAAGAGTCAGTCACAATGATGAACTGGGGAAAATATGTAGGAAAGCAGATATCAATAGAGACATTACGAAAACAGGCAAAGTATAAAGTGAGTGATAGGATTAGATATTTTGAACAGGGTTGAGTTTACATATATAATCTTAGGAAGAAACAAATATGTAGTCACAAATAGGATTGACATTTGAGATCATTAGGCAATATTCAGGTAGATGAATATTTCTCAGAATAATCTTGTGAATAGTTGATTATAAATCCACATACATAAACGTGAATGAATTTAGGTAGTGTATATAAGACACATATATTTCATATTTTGAAAAATCTGGAGAGTGTATATATATATATATATATATATATATATATATATACACAAAACACACACACAGACAAAAAAGTAGCAATATATATGTCAATCAAAATTCATTATAAAATATGCATCATCCAGAGATCTAAAAATATTAATTTTACTGAACATGGATTTATGTATAATGCTCTTCAACTAGCAAGCTCACCCATAGGTTGAATATCCAATTCCAACAAGTTTAGTAGGAGTGATCTCTTCTAACAATTTGTATCTGCCAAGTCAGCCACCTCACAAGAATGTACGTGTGGTACCAGGTAGGAATCTATATGTGCATATAAGAATACAGAGAAAGGGAGACAGGAATTCACATATTTGTTAACCTTAAAAATACATGGACAACTATTTCAACAACAAATCGACTAGATTCATGACTCCAACTCTGTATCATGCAAAAGGCAAGTCCAACAATACACCAGGCCTACTCTGAACTGCTTGTATTTCTATTCTGTTTGGGTTAGTTTTCTCCATCATATTAGAATTAGTAGTCAGAGTCTGGTCGGGTATGGGTTAGAGTCAGGGATTCAGTATTTTGAATGGAAAATAAAAAACTGAATCCAATGTGTATGCAAATATATGCTACAGAAAATTCTTCCCACTCTCCTCCAATACAATGCCTTGACATTACCTTCGCCCCAAGTAAGACACAATTAGAGGAGAAGAGTTAAAAATCTGTGAATACCTATCAGGAATGGAAAATGCTCCAGATTTCACATCTTTGGAGGTGGTAGAGGAGTTTCCAAAAGTAAGGGACAGGGTAAACACTCCACAAACATGGAGCTTTGCTGGCCTAAAGACTTTTTGAGAACCTGCCTTTGAGGTTGGGCACTTAAAATATATGTTGTTTTCATTAGCTTTAGCTTTATTTGTAGTGAGACAATCAAAGCTCGATCTGCTTCTATGTGACCTGGAGGACATGGTTATTTATTTTCCAATAAAAATGAGGCAGCAGTGCTGAATTCTCTCTTTGTAGGTAAACTGTGGCCACTGAGGGCTAAGTGTCTCCCCGTGTGGACTGTGACACAACTTGGTCATCCTCCAATTATCGTCGTGTTTTTTGCTGCTGCACTGGGAGTTTGGTATTTGCTTCATGAAATACAATGAGTTCAAATGGGAGACAGTGCTGAAGGGAGTTCTGTCAGCTGTGGTGGGCATGGTCTCCAGGAGAATGCACCAACCAGGGTTCTATCCCACGTAGCTTGCCCCCTTGACAATAGCAACATGATTCTGAACATTGAACTAAAACCTCTCCATATAAAAATATGCCTTTACGTATATGGGTCTGATGGCTGCACCATGTCAGTCTCAAGCCATTTGGAAGCCAATGGAAGATCCACATGGCCCCACCACAGATGTTTTATCACTCACTTGCATAACACTTCTCTAGGCCCACTACTCACCAGGCTCCTACTTACTAGCATCTCTGTTCTACACCATTTTCATGAAACCCAGTCAATCAAGGCCCTGTCTGGTATATTCATGATCATCAACAGGACATCAAAGGTTCTTCAGTGACATCTGGTCATGGGAATTTTAAAAATTTCATGGTAATTATCTAGCAATTTTTCATGGATGAAGTTGGAGGCACTGTGGGTTTCAATTCATTCAGGAACCCTTAAAGGGTTAGGAAACTAATTTCAGGCAAAGCTCTGGAGTACTCTCACAAGCAAGGCTACCCAATGAGTGGCCAAAAAGTCACATGAAGCGAGGCCAATTGAGGTCTATAAAGCGAGGTCCATGTGGGTTTTGAATCTCTATAATGCATGCCAAGTCTTTCAGAATAAAATCATGTAATATCCTGGCTGAGATTCGCAGTGTTCTGTGGAAAGCCAACCTGTGCCTAGATCTCAGGTTCCAATGGCAACTTCATGCCTGGCCTCCTAAAATCCCAACACAATTCTTGGCAATACTTCTCTCAGGTCAGTTCCAGAACTCAGTCTATAAGGAGAATCACACCAGAGTTCAAGTCCAGGTGGACCCAGACAACTCTTCCAACCGCTACTCAAATGAAAACAATTAAAACCAGAATACTCCCTCATGGCCCTATTCTTCTTCCATATAGACACTAATCATAACCTCTTCCTGGAGTTTTCCATGAGTTGTGCAGCCCAAGAAAATGTCCAAAATAAGCTTCTTGCACCTCTTTTGCCTAACTTCAGTGTGGCCTGGGCACCCTTCCTGTGAACCTGGAGTGATCAAATAGGCCTGCCCTTAATACTGCTCCGCTTATCCAATTTGAGGCTCTCTGACTGTGGGGTGTAGATTCTTTATGTGAATTGGAGTCATGAGAAAAGCCAAGACAGTGTCCAAAATCAGCTCGCTTTTTCCTCATTTGCCTAAAGTCAGGGTGGCCTGGACACCGTTTCTGTGAACCAGGAGTGATCAAATAAGCCTGCCGTTAATACTTCTGTGTTTCTCCAATTTGAGGCCTACTGATTTCAGGTATCAATTTCTTATGTGATTTGGAGTTACTCGAAAACCCAAGCACCTCTGCAGGGAATTGAAGAACTCATTTGACCCAAAGAATCCCTATTCTCACTTGATGGAGTTCAGGAACCTAACAGAGGAAGGCAAGAGACTTCATCCATAATGAATGATTTTTTTGCCATTATGGTTTTGGATGCACACATGGGATCATTCTTTAGATGCATCAGGTGCTGAGAATCTAACTCAAAGCCACACACATGGCCAAGAGACTAATTCAGACACATCCCTTCCCAAAGCAATTAAGCAAAGAGCCACAGGTGATGCCATTCATTTCCATTTGAAAACTGTTTACTTCAGGCTTCACAAAGGGGTGGATTGAGGCAAAGAACTTCCTGACATTCAGTGAAAAACAACAATAAGTAAGCAAAAGGCCCAAAGCAGGGTTTCTCCACTGAGACTTTCCTGGTCACACTGATATCTGAGTTTTCTGAGATCCTCGCAATTCTCTTCAGCTATCCAGTACATGGCCATGTCACAGAGTTGGAGGTGGTACATATTTTGAACATAAATCCATGAGCCTATTCTAGAGAGTGGACAGAATTCAGGAAGAAAACAGCAACTTAGAAAGATAGCAGGTGTTGCACATCGACAAGACAAGCTGCACTCCATTCATATATTGGGCAGGTTGAAATATGGGAAGATTTACACTTGACAGGACACATCCATTAATGCATTCTCTTTTCCAATGTCTACAACAATGGACACAGTGGGATACACAGACATAGAAACACTCACCTTGTGAAACAACTTACTAGAAACTGTCCACTCCAAACCAAACCGCCTTTCCCATCTATTCTCAGAACATGAGACAAAACAATAAACCCACACACACTCCCACAAAGGCACCTCCTTCACCCAAGTAGGTCTGTGACTATCCAGAGTGTCCTCTGACTGGTGGGCCATACTATGTTCCCCTGAAATGGTCTGTCTTCTCTCAGATCTGGTTTCCTTGGCCAACTCTTTGCAGTTTTCAGGAGCCAGTGGTGAACCACTATCTGCTTTCTCAGGAAAGGTCCATCTTCAGAGCTTTCCTGGCATTTGGAAATCCTCACATCATTAGGTACCAAGAAAACTGACTCTGTCCTTGGTAAATCCAAACAAGTGAGCCCACTGGGACTGGGACTGGGACTGCCTCTTGGTGCCTGGCTTTTTGGATACCAAGTTCAGACAGTTCCATCACCAAGGAAATGAGGTATGTCACTTTCTTTGGAACTGAATGAGGTCACTGCCTTGGCAACGACTTTGTCCTAACAGTTGCTTCCAAAGGTCCCATGAGATGGAGCCTTCCCCTACTTCCTGTGACACTTTCACAAGGTAGTATGGTATATCAACCATTGGCACCCAAGAACAGCTCTCCACACAGGCCTGGTTTGGTCCATCTTCTCTACAATAAGAAGAGAGAGGCTGATTCATACATATCCCTTCATCCTGACCAGGTTGTTTGCATTGGAAGATGACTTTTGCTCTCTCAGGTCCTTCATACCTGCCTACAACTTCTCCAGGTATCATTTCTGCATGGACCTTTGAAGTTCTCAGCAGGTGGAAGGTCCCCAAGTTTCCTGTATTGTAAAAACCACTCTGTCCCTGCTCTTTTGTAAAATGAGATTGAGGGAACAGAGTATGTTTAGGGTTAATAACAGGTTTGATTTGGGTTACGAATCATTCTGTGCGATGAATAATGCTATTGGGAACCTGCGATATTTACAAGAATATAGAGGTGAAATATAAGTATGAAAACAGAAATCTAGGTATGATTTGAAGCCCAGAAGGACATTGGGCCCTTGATTGGGATACTTAGCTTTGAATTATGCTCTGCAAAATTGTCTCAGATAATTCGATATACAATGGCATAGGACATTTTATTGAATGTAGAAGAGAACATCCAGTCAAAAAGGGATAGTCGGTAGGATTAGGAAGATAGTCGGTAGGTTTAGAAAGAAGAGTGAGTATAGGATTTGGACCAAAAGTTCTTTAGCAATAGGGTTTCGATTATAGAGTGAATGTAAATGTCAGCACATATGAAGTGTCAGTCACTAGGATCAACTTGGGAAAATTTGTTGAAAAGCAGATATCAATAGAAACATTATGAAATCAGGCAAAGTATAAAGTGAGTGATAGGATTAGACATTTCCAACAGGGTTGAGTTTGAATATATAAATTAAGAAGAAACAAATATGTAGTCACCAATAGGATTGACAATTGACAGCATTAGGCAACCTGGACATGGATGTTTTTAGTAATTCATGTACACTTTACATTTAGGCTTTGGTACAATCATAAATGTGACCTTTACATTTTTTTGTCCAGAATATTACTTTGATAAAATGTATATGTACATCAGGTGACATGAGTATGTCTTCCAACATTTCTGCAAGCAATATATTGAAGATGTAAAATTAGAATCGGGGGTACAAAGAGGTGTACCCTGTGTCTATGAATATAGAGATAAAGAATGAATAGACCGTAATGTGAATGAATAATATAACTTTTTTCAACTTTAAAAAATGAATTGATCTAATATCTGAAAAATCACAGGAAATCGTATATTGATATACAATCATTCATTCCAAGCAGTTATACATCTAATGGTAATATTCGTGTTTTGGTTTATCATGAAGAGTGTGTGAGTTTTGCTTCAAAAGTGACTATGGAAATAATGTGTTTGGAAAGAAGACTCATGAAAATACCAGTAAAGAAACCTTGACAATACATGTGTTCTGAAGCAAAAAGTGATTAAATTTGAAACAAATGCCTACAAATTTGTGAACTTGTGGATGAAATGTATATCCTATGATGTGCAAAAACTGAAGAAATAATAATGTAAAAGTGTCGAATACAAATGAATAAAGAATTACATATCATGTCCCATTGGAATCTACTTGCATTGATGTTAGACTGGGTCAGTTACTGTAGAATAATTAGGATTTGTATGCATCATTCCCTGAAGTTAGTTTTCAGTACTAGGAAACAAATATGTATTTCAGGTGGATGAATATTTCTGAATATTTTTAATCAACTTTTCACAAGAATAATCTTGTGAAAAGTTGATTAAAAATCCACATACATGAACATAAATGAATTTAGAGAGTGTATGTTTGACACATATATTTCATATTTTGAAAAATCTGGAGAGTGTACACACACACACCCACAAACACACACACAAAACACTCACAGACATTAAAAAGTAGCAATATAAATGCCAATCGAAATTCATCAGTAAATATATATCATCCACAGATGCAAAAATATTTATTTTACTGAACATGAGTTTACGTATAATGTTGTTCTACTAGGACGCTCCTTATAGGTTGAATTTTCAGTTCCAACAGCATTTAGGAGGAGTGATCTCTTCTCACAATTTGTATCTGCCAAGTCAGCCACCTCACAAAGATGTACGTGTGATACCTGGTAGGATTCTATATATGCATATAAATATACAAGTGTGAATAGGCTAAAGAGAAAGGGAAACATGAATTCTCATATTTGTTAACTTTAAAAACACATGGAGATCTTTTTCTATTAAACATTGACTAGATTTATAACTCCTACCTTGTATAATGCAAAATGCAAGTCCAACTATACAACATGCCTCCAATGAACTGCTTGTATTTCTATAGGTTTGTGTTATTTTTCTCTATCATATTAGGATGAGTTGTCTGACTCTAGTATGTATGGGTTAGTGTCAGGGATTCAGTATTTCAAAAGGAAAATTGGAAATTGAATCCAATTTGTATGCAAATATATGCTACACAAATATCCTCCCACTCTCATCCAGAACAATGCCTTGAAATTTCCTTCACCCCAAGTAAGACACAGTTAGAGGAGAATAGATAGAAAATCAGTGAATACATATCTGGAATGGAAAATGCTCAGGAGTTCACAACCTTGGAGGTTGTAGAGGAGTTTCCAAAAGTAAGGGACAGGGTAAACACTCCACAAACATGGAGCTCTGCTGGCCTAAAAACTTTTAGAGCAACTGCCTCTGAGTTTGGGAACGTGAAAAATATGTTGTTGTCAGGAGAATTGGCTTCCTTTGTAGTGAGACCATCAAAGCTGGGTCTGCCTCTATGTGATGTGGAGGACATGGTATCTTATTTTCCAATGAACATGAGGTAGCAGTGTTGATTTTCTTCTTTTTAGGTAAACTGTGGCCTCTGGGGGCTAAGTGTCTCCCCGTTGGACTGTGAAGCCATTTGGTCCTCCTCCACTTTTTGTGGGTTTTTTGCTGCTGAACTGGGAGTTTGGTATTTGCTTCATGAAATTCAAGGAGTTCAACTGAGACACAGTGCTGGAGGGAGTTCTGTCATGTGTGGTGGTTCAGAGTCTGCAGAAGAACGCACCAACCACGCTTCTATCCCTCAAAGCTTGCCACATTGCATCCTTGTCCATAGCAACCTGATTCTGAACATTGCCCTGAATCCTCTCCATATAACAAGATGCCTTTAATTACAAGGGTCTGCTGGCTGCTTCATGTAATCCACAAGCCATTTGGAAGTCAATGGAAGATCCACATTGCTCCAACACAGATGTTTTATCACACTCCTGCCCACCACAGCTCTAGGCCCACTTCTCAGCAGGCTGCAACTTTCTGGCACCTCTGTTCTACACAATTTTCATAAAACCCAGTCAAGCAAGGCACTGTCTGGTACATCCATGATCAGCAACAGGACATCCAAAGATTCTCCAGTGCCACCTGGTCATGGGAATTTCAAAAATTTCATGGTATTTATTTAGACATTTTTCAAGGATGAAGTTGGAGGCACTGTGGGTTTCAATTCATTCAGGAACCAGTAAATGGTGAGCAAGATTATTTCAATGAAAGCTCTGGAGAACCCTCACAGGCAAGGCTTCCCAAAGAATGGCCAAAAGGTCACATTAAGACAGGCCCATTAAGGTCTACAATATGAGGTCCATGTGTGTTTTCACTCTCAACTATGTCTGCCAAGTCTTTCGAATGAAATCATGTGTTATCTTGGCTGAAATTCCCAGTGCTCTGTGGAAAGCCACTCTGGGGCTAGATCTCAGTTTCCAAGGGTGACTCTCATACATCGCCTCTTAAATCACAGCACAATACATGGCAATACTTCTCTGAGATCAGTTCCTGAACTCAGTCTATAAGGGGAATCACACCAGAGTTCAAGCCCAGGTAGACCTTGTTATGTCTTCCAAGTGTCACACAAATATCCACAATTAAATCCAAAACACTTCCACATGGCACTCATCTTCTTCCATTTACACAATCATCATAATCTCTGGCTGGAGGTTTCCATGAGGGGTGCAGCCCAAGACAGTGTCCAATATAACCTCCCTTGCCCCTCATTTGCCTAAAATAAGGGTGGCCAGGACATCCTTCCAGTGAACCAAGAGTGATCAAATAGGCCTGCCATTAATATGGCACTGCTTCTCCAATTTGAGGCCTACTGACTGTGTGTTTTAGATTCTTTATGTGAATTGGAGTCTTGAGAAAAACCAAGCACTTATGGGCTAGCCTCTGCAGGGTTTTGAGGAACACATTTGAACCAAATTATCACTATTCTCACATGATGGATGACAGGAACCTTACAGAGGAATGCGAGAGACTTCATCCACACTGACTGCTCTTTTGTCCATTTTGGTTTTGGATGCACACATGGGATCCTTCTTTAGATCCATCAGGTGCTGAGAATCTAAGCCACAGTCTCACACAGGGCCAAAAGGCTGATTCAGACACATCCCTTTCCAAAGCAATTAAGCAAAGAGCCACAGGTGATGCCCTTTCATTTCCATTTGAAAACTGTTTCTTTAGGCTCTACAATGGTGTGGCCTGAGGCAAAGACCTTCCTAACATTCAGGGCATCAGAACAATTGGTGAGCAAAAGGCCCAAAGCAGGGTTTCTTCACTTAGAATTTCCTGGTCAAACTAATATCTGAGTTTTCTGAGATGCTCCCATTTCTTTCAGCTATCCAGTACATGGCCATGTCACAGAGCTTGGAGGTGGTACATATTTTGGACAAAAAACCATGAGCCTATTCCGGAGAGTGGCCAGAATTCAGGAAGAAAAGAGGAACTTAGGAAGATTGTTGGAGTTGTCCACCCATAAGTCAAGCCGCAGTCCATTCATAAATTGGGCAAGTTGAGTCTAGACAGGACACATCCAATGATTCATTCTCTTTTCTAATATCTAAAACCACGGACACAGTGGGATACACAGACAAAGAAACACTGGCCTTGTCAAACGACTTACCAGAAACAGTTCACTCCAAACCAAACAAACCGCCTTTCCTACCTATTCTCAGAACATGAGACAAAATCTCAAACCCACACCCACACACACAAAGGAAGCTCCTTCCCCAAGTAGGTCTGTGACTATTGGGAGTGTCTTCTGACTGGTGGGCCAAACTATGTTCTGATGAAATCGCCTGTCCTGTGTCAGATATGGTCTCGTTGGCCAAATCTGTGAAGTTGTCACTAGCCAGCGGTGAGCCACTACCTGCTGTCTCAGGAAAGGCCCCTCTTCAGAGCTTTCCTGACATTTGTTCATCCTCACCTCAGTAGGTACCAAGAAAGACTGACTCTGTCCTTGGTAAATCCAAAAAATAAGACCACTGGGACTGGGACTGAGACTGGCTCTGGGTGCCTGGCTTCCCGGATTCCAAGTTCAGAGAGTTCCATCACCAAGGAAGTGAGGTGAGATTACTTTCTTCAGGAATTCTTTGAGGTCATTGCCTTGGCAACCACTTTGTCCTATGAGATGGAGGCTGCCCTTACTTCCTGTGACACTTTTACAAGTTAGAATGGTATATCAACCATAGGCACCCAGGAACAGCTCTCCACACATGCCTGGTTTGGTCTATCTTGTGTACATTAACAAGAGAGAGGCTTATTCAGACACAACCCTTCATCCTGGAAAGGTTGTTTGCGATGGAAGATGACATTTTCTCTCTCAGGTCCTTCATAGATGCCTACATCTTCTCCAGGGATCAAATTTGCATGGACATTTGAGGTTCTCAGCAGGAGGAAGATACCCTACATTCCTGTATTGTAAGACGAACTCTGTCCCTGCTCTTCTGCAAAGTTAGATTGAGGGAAGAGTGTATGGTTAGGGTTAATAACATGTTTGATTTGGGTTACGAATCATTGCGAAGGATGATTAATAGTATTGGGAAGCTGCGATATTTATAAGATTATAGAGGTGAAATATAAGTATGGAAACAGAAATCTAGGTAAGATTTGAAGCCCAGAAGGGCATTAGGCCCTTGATTGGGATACTTAGCTTATAATTACATTCTGCGCAGATGTCTCAGATAAATCGATAATCAATGGCATAGGACCTTACACCTTGGAAGATTGATTTTAGAAGAGAACATCCACTCAAATTGAGATAGTCGGTGGGATTAGGAAGGTAGTCAGTAGGTTTAGGAAATAGAGTGAGTATAGGACATGGAGCAAAAGTTCTGTAGCAATAGTGTTTTGGTTATAGAGTGAATGTAAATTTCAGCACATGTGAAGAGTCATTCACAATGATTAACTGGGGAAAATATGTAGAAAGGAAAATATCAATACAGACCTTACGAAATTAGGCAATTATACAGTGAGTGATAGGATTAGACATTTTCAATAGGGTTGAGATTGAATACATAATCTTAGGAAGAAACAAATATGTCGTCACCAATAGGAATGACATTTGAAAGCATTAGGCAACCAGGACATTTATCGTTTTAGTAATCCATGTTCACTTTCCATTTAGTATTTGGTACAATCATAAGTGTGATTTTTGCATTTTGTGCCCAGAAAAATATTGTGATCAAATGTATATGTAGATCATAAGACATGAGTATTTCTTCCACGATTACTGGGAGCAATATTTGAAGACATATAAATTAGTATTGGGGGTACAAAGTGGTGTACCCTGTGTCTATGAATATAGAGATAATGCATGAATAGACCATACTGTGAATAAATATTATAACTGGTTCCACTTTAAATAATGGATTGAATTGATATCTGAAAATATATAGGAAATCATATATTGACATACAATCATTCACTCCAACCAGTTATATATCTAATGGTAATCTTAGGGTTATTGTTTATCATGAAGTGTGTGTGAGTTTTGTTTCAAAAGTGATTATGGAAATCGAAAATAATATGTTTGGAAAAAAGTCTCATGAAAAGACCAGTCAAGAAATATGGAGGAATCCATGTGTTCTGAAGCAGGAAGTGATTGAAAGTGAAACAAATGCCTATAAATTTTCTAAATTGTGAATGAAATATATATCCTGTTATGTGCATAAACTGTTGAAATAGTAATGTATCAGTGTTGAATAAAAGTGAAAGTCAAAATACACATCATGTCCAATAGGAATCTACTTGCATTGATGTTAAACTGGGTCAGTTACTGTAGAAATATTAGAATTGTGTGCATTATGCACCAAAGATAGTTTTCTTTTATTTTTATTTATGGTTGTTCAAAACATTACATAGTTCTTGATATATCATATTTCACACTTTGATTCAAGTGGGTTATGAACTCCCATTTTTACCCTGTATACAGATTGCAGAATCACATCAGTTACACATCCATTGATTCACATATTGCCATACTAGTGTCTGTTGTATTCTGCTGACTTTCCTATCCTCTACTATCCCCCCTAGCCTCCCTGCCCCTCCCCACTTCTCTCTCTACTCCCTCTACTGTAATAAATTTCTCCCCCTTGTATTATTTTTCCCTTTCCCCTCAATTCCTCTTGTTTGTAATTTTGTATAACCCAGAGTGTCTCCTTCCAATTCCATGCAATTTCCCTTCTCCCTCCCTTCCACCTCTCATCCCTGTTTAATGTTAATCATCTTGTCATGCTCTTTGTCCCTATCTGTTCTTAGTTACTCTCCTTATATCAAAGATGACATTTGGCATTTGTTTTACAGGAATTGTGTAGCTTCACTAAGCATAATCCAGTCTAATGCCATCCATTTTCCTGCAAATTCTGTGACTTTTTCATTTTTCAATGCAGAGTAATAATCCATTGTGTGTTAATGCCACATTTTTTTTAATCCATTATTCTATTGAAGGGCATCTAAGTTGGTTCCACAGTCTTGCTGTTGTGAATTGTGCTGCTATGAACATCGATGTAGCAGTGTCCCTGTAGCATGCTCTTTTTAGGTCTTTAGTGAATAGACCAAGAAGGGGAATAGCTGGGTCAAATGGTGCTTCCATTCCCAGGTTTCCAAGAAATCTCCATACTGCTTTCCCAATTGGCTGCACCAATTTGCAGTCCCACCAGCAATGTACAAGTGTACCTCTTTTCCCACATCCTTGCCAGCACTTCTTGTTGTTTGACTTTATAATGGCTGCCAACCTTACTGGAGTGAGATGGTATCTTAGGGTGGTTTTAATTTGCATTTCTCTGACTGCTGGAGATGGTGAGCATTTTTTCATGTACTTATTGATTGATTGTATGTCCTCATCTGAGAAGTGTCTGTTGAGGTCCTTGGACCATTTGTTGATTGGGTTATTTGTTATCTTATTGTCTAATTTTTTAAGTTCTTTGTATACTCTGGATATTAGGGCTCTCTCTGAAGTGTGAGTAGTAAAGATTTCTTCCCAGGATGTAGGCTCCATATTTACCTCTCTTATTGTTTCTTTTGCTGAGAAAAAACTTTTTTAGTTGAGTAAGTCCCATTTGTTGATTCTAGTTATTAACTCTTGTACTATGGGTGTCCTATTGAGGAATCTGTAGCCCGACCCCACAGTATGTACATCGTAACCAAATTTTTCTTCTATCAGACAGTGTGTCTCTGATTTGATATCAAGCTCCTTGATCCATTTTGAGTTAACTTTTGTGCATGGCGAGAGAAAGGGATTCAGTTTCATTTTGTTACATATGGATTTTCAGTTTTCCCAACACCATTTGTTGAAGATGCTATCCTTCCTCCATTGCATGCTTTTAGCCCCTTTATCAAATATAAGATAGTTGTAGTTTTGTGGATTGGTTTCTGTGTCCTCTATTCTGTACCATTGGTCCACCTGCCTTTTTCGGTACCAGTACCATGCTATTTTTGTTACTATTGCTCTGTAGTATAGTTTGAAGTCTGGTATCGCTATACCACCTGATTCACACTTCCTGCTTAGCATTGTTTTGCAATTCTGGGTCTTTTATTTTTTCATATGAATTTCATGATTGCTTTCTCTATTTCTACAAGAAATGCCTTTGGGATTTTGATTGGCATTGGATTAACCCTATAGAGAACTTTTGGTAATATCGCCATTTTGATGATGTTAGTTCTGCCTATCCATGAACAGGGTATATTTTTACATCTTCTAAGATCTTCTTCTATTTCTCTCTTTAGGGTTCTGTAGTTTTCATTGTATAAGACTTTCACCTCTTTTGTTAGGTTGATTCCCATTTTTTTTTTTTTTAGGATATTGGCAATGGAGTGGTTGTCCTCATTTCCATTTCAGAGGATTTGTCGCTGATATACAGGAATGCATTTGATTTATGCGTGTTGATTTTATATCCTGTCACTTTGCTGAATTCATTTATTAGCTCTATTAGTTTCTTTGTAGACCCTTTTGGGTCTGCTAGGTATAGAATCATGTCATCTGCAATAGTGATAATTTAAGTTATTCTTTTCCTATTTATATGCCTTTAATTTCTTTCATCTGTCTAATTGCTCTGGCCAGTCTTTTGAGAACTATATTGAACAGAAGTGGTGAAAGCGGGCATCCCTGTCTTGTTCCAGATTTTGGAGGGAATGTCTTCAATTTTTCTCCATTAAGAATGACGCTAGCCTGCGGTTTAGCATAGATTGTTTTTACAATATTGAGGAATGTTCCTGTTATTCCTAGTTTTTCGAGAGTTTTGAACATAAAGGGATGCTGTACTTTGTCGAATGCTTTTTCTGCATCTATCTAGATGATAATATGGTTTTTATTTTTAAGTCTATTGATGTGGTGAATAACACTTATTGATTTTCGTATATTGAACCCTCCTTGCATCCCAGGGATGAATCCTACTTGATCATGGTCCACATTTTTTTGATATGTTTTTGTAACTGATTCTCCAGAATTTAATTTAAGATTTTTGCATTTAGGTTCATTAGAGATATCGGTCTTTAGTCTTCTTTCTTTGAAGTGTCTATCTGGTGAAGGAATCAGAGTGATATTGGCCTCGTAGAATGAATTTGGAAGATCTCCCTCTTTTTCAATTTTCTGAAATAGCTTGAAAAGTATTGGTATTAGTTCATATTTAAAGGTTTTGTAAAAGTCTGATGTATACCCATACGGTCCTGGGATTTTCTTAGTTGGTAGTCTTTGGATGGTTTCTTTTATTTCCTCAATTGATATTGGTATGTTTAGGTTGTCTATATCCTCCTAACTCACTCTGGTCAGATCATATGACTTAAGAAATATTTCGATGCCTTCACTATCTTCTATTATTTTGGAGTATAAGGATTCAAAGTAATTTCTGATTATCTTCTGTATTTCTGAAATATCTGTTGTGATATTGCCTTTTTCATCCCATATGATAGTAATTTCAGTTCTCTCTCCTCTTCATTAGCATGGCTAGGGGTCTGTCCATTTTATTTATTTTTTCAACGAACCAACTTTTAGTTTTGTCAATTTTTTCAATTGTTTCTTTTGTTTCGATTTCATTGATTTCTGCTCTGATTTTAATTATTTCTTTCCTTCTACTTCTTTTGCTGTTGTTTGCTCTTGTTTTTCTAAGATTTTGAGATGAAGTATGAGATCATTTATTTGTTGTTTTTTTCTTTTTCTAAGGAATGAACTCCAAGCAATGAATTTTCCTCTTAGAACTGCTTTCAATGTGTCCCATAGATTCCGATATATTGTGTCTGTGTTTTCATTTTTCTCTAAGAATTTTTTATTTTCCTCCTTGATGTCTTCTATAACCCATTGATCATTCAGTAACCTATTGTTCATTCTCCAAATGATGCATGGTTTTTCCTTCCTTCTTTTATCATTGATTTTTAGTTTCATTCCATTATGATAAGATAAGATGCATGGTATTATCTCTACTCCTTTAATTTGTCTAAGAGTTGCCCTGTGACATAATATATGATCTATTTTTGAGAAGGATCCATGTGCTGCTGAGGAAAAATGTAACTGCTTGATGTTGGGTCGTATATTCTATATATGTCAATTAAGTCTAGGTCATTAATTGTGTTATTGAGTTCTATAGTTTCCTATTTCAACTTTTGTTTGGAAGTCCTGTCCAGTGGTGAGAGAGCTGTGTTGAAGTCTCCCATGATTATTGTATGGTGGTCTATTAGACTCTTGAACTTGAGAAAAGTTTGTTTGATGAACATAGCTGCACCATTGTTTGGGGCATACATATTTATGATTGTTATGTCTTGCTGGTGTATGGTTCTCTTGAACAGTATGTAGTGTCCCTCTTTATCCCTTTTGATTAACTTTGGCTTGAAATCTATTTTATTTGATATGAGTATGGACACTCCTGCTTTTTTCCGAAGTCCATATGAGTGATATGATTTTTTCCAAACTTTCACCTTCAGTGTATGTATGTCTTTTTCTTATCAAATGCGTCTCCGGTAGGCAGCATATTATTGGGTCTTGTTTTGTGATCCATTCTACTGGCCTGTGTCTGTTAATTGGTGAGTTTAAGCCATTAACATTTACAGTTATTATTGAGATAAGGGTTGTTCTTCCAGCCATATTTGTTTATTTATGTTATTAAACATGGATTGTTTTCCTCTTTGATTATTTCCCCCCTTTAATGTCCTACCTCCCACTGTTGGTTTTCATTATTTTCCAATTACTCTTCCTGTAATATTTTGCCAAGGATGTTTTGAAGAGATGGTTTTCTAGCTACAAATTCTTTTAACTTTTGCTTATCATGGAAAGTTTTAATTTCATCTTCCATCCTGAAGCTTAATTTTGCTGGATACACAGTATATGGTTGGAACCCATTTTCTTTCTGTGATTGAAAAATGTCATTCCAGGATCTTCTAGCTTTCAGAGTCTTTGTTGAAAGATCAGCTGTTATCCTGATTGGTTTACCCCTAAATGTAATCTGCTTCCTTTCTCTTGTAGATTTTAAAATTCTCTCCTTATTCTGTATGTTGGGCATCTTCATTATAATGTGTCTAGGTGTGGATCTCTTATGATTTTTCACATTCGTCGTCCTGTAGGCTTTTAGAATGTGGGAGTCTGTCTCATTCTTCAAGTCTGGGAAGTTTTCTCATATTATTTCATTGAATAGATTGCTCATTCCTTTGGTTTGGACCTCTATACCTTCCTGTATCCCAATGACTCTTAAGTTTGGTCTCTTTATTTTATCCCATATTTCTTGGATGTTCTGTTCATGGTTTCTTAACAGTTTGGCTCAGCTGTCTATGTTCTTTTCAAGTTGAAATACTTTGTCTTCATTGTCTGATGTTCTATCTTATAAGTGTTCTACTCTGATGGTAGTATTCTCAATTGAGTTTTTAAGATGGTTTATTGCTTCCTGCATTTCTAGGATTTCTGTTTGTTATTTTTTACAACCTCTATCTCCCTGTATAGTTGATCTTTTGCTTCTTGGTTTTGTTTATGTAATTCATTGTTGAAGTGATCTTTCATTGTCTGATTTTGCTGTCTAATGTCTTCCTTGAGACTCCAGATCATCTGAAGAATGTATATCCTGAGTTCTTTATCTGACATTCCATCTGCTGCAGCTATTACCTCTTCTAAAGTTGTGTTGACCTGCATTGCTTGTGGTTCTTTTTTCCTTTTCTTTTCATACTGCTCGCGTTTCTTTCTGCTTGGTGAAACTGTTGTGATTTTGAAATTTTCCCCCTATATATTTATATTGCTCTTGTATATTTGAAAAGTCTTCATTGAAGGGGCAGGGGTGGCTGTGCTGTTCCACCAATTGGGGTGATATATCTACCACGCTGATGGGCCGCTAGGCCTGTTATTCTGATCGGTCGCAGGTCTGCTTACCATGCAGGCGCAGGAGGCTGCTCTCCTCTGCCCCTCCTCCAATTGGTGTGACGTGTCTACCACGCCCGTGGACCCCTGCGGTGTTCTGCCGATCGGTCGCAGGTCTGCCTACCTTGCTTGCGTGGGCGGCGGCTCTGCTCTACCCCTACCCCAATTGGGGTGACGTGACTACCACGCCAGTGGGCCGCTGGGCCTGGTCTGCCGGTTGGTCGCAGGTCAGGATACCTTGTGAGCACGGGCTACAGATCTGTTCTGCCCCTACTCCAAATGGGGTAAAGAGTCTGCCGCGCCAGCAGGCCGCTGGGCCTCTTCTTCTGGTCAGGTGCAGGTCTGCTACCTTGCAGGCGCGGGTGGTGGCTCTGCTCTGCCCCTACTCCAATTGGTGTGTCGTGACTACCATGCCTGCAGGTTGCTGGGCCTGTTCTGGGCATGGGCAAAGGCTCTGCTCTGCCCCTACTCCTATTGGGGTAATGTGACTACCATGCCGGTGACCCACTGGGATTGTACTAGGCACGGGAGAAGGCTCTGCTCTGCAACAACTAAAATTGGGGTGATGTGACTACCACACCTGTGGGTCGCTGGGCCTGTTCTGGGCCCGGGTAGCAGCTCTGTTCTGCCTCTACTCCAATTGGGTTGACGTGACTACCATGCAGGTGTGTCACTGGGTCTGTTCCAGGTGCGGGCAGCTGCTCTGCTCTGCCCCTCTGGCTTGATGACAAAGTGAGAGAGACCCAGGTGTTTGTGACTCACTTTCTTCACCAGGAGACCAACTGTTTCTGTCACTGCTGGTATCAATGAAGTTATCTCCTCTGCTGCTTTCTGATGACATCAGAAATTTGTCATGTTGGTATCCCATGTGAAAGGCAGCATTTTGTTCCCTTTTCTGGGTGACCAAAGCAATGGGTGAGTCCTGACCGGCCCTCACAAGCCGCGTCTCAATCCTGTTGCCACTGCCTATGAAGGCTCGGTTGATATTTACCTCCACAGTATTCAGCAAGACCCGGAACGAGAAGCAGTTTCTGCGGGTTCTTTAGCCCTGGGCCAGATCAGTTCCGAGAGGCGGAATTCGGCTGCTCTGGGCTTGGTGTATGTTCTAATAGGAGCAGGCTCCAAGACGGAGTTTCTGCAGGTTCTTTGGCACTGAGCCTGAGTAATTTGTCTGTGACACAAAGGTGAATGGCATCCTGAAATTACCTGTTCTATAGGTGAATGAGCTTCGATCAGTCGAAAACAGGGATGGTGACATCAGCTCTCCAAGATGGTGGCCGCTGGCTTCCTCTGTGGTCTGACCGGTGTGGAGAACCGAATTGGACCGCATCCTTTCCCGTCTCAAACCCAGAATTCAGCACTTAGCACAGTGATTGCATACCTGTCAGGAGCCCACAGAATCCACACCGCTGTATATTTGCATTGCTATCTCTTCGTTTCCCAGTGCACGCCGCAGACTCTAGCCGCAGACCGATTTCCTGAATAAGCAGCATGACCCTCTATGCGGACAAATCACTCGTGTTTGAGCCCGCGTAGCTGATCCTCGTGAGATGGAAATATGTCGACTAGGTTTTGGAGCACCCCAATTTTGCTGGAAATTTCTAACAAGATAGGTTTTAGCCATTATAACTCGTCATTCTCCCGCACAGTGACGCGGTACATGGGGGTGATGCACTCCCTTCACCACCATCATATGATCCCCCAAAGTTAGTTTTCAGTACTAAGAAACAAATATGTATTTCTGGTGGATGAATAATTCTGAGAATATTCTTGTGAAAACTTGATTATTAATCCAAATACATGAATATGAGTGAATTTAGGGAGTGTATAATAAGAAAAATATACTTCATATTTTGAAAAATCTGGAGAGTGAATATATATATATATATATATATATATATATATATATATATATATACACACACACACACACACACACACATACACACACAGACATTAAAAAGTAGCATTATGTATGCCAATCGAAATTCACCACGAAGTAATATATCATCCACAGATCCAAAAATATTCATTTTAATGAACATGGATTTATGTTGTTCAAATAAGAAGATCACTCATATGTTGAATTTTCAGTTCCAACAGCATTTAGTAGGAGTGATCTCTTCTCACAATTTGCATCTGCCAAGCCAGCCACCTCACAAAATGTACGAGTGATACCAGGTAGAATTCTATATGTGCATATAAAAATACATGTGATGAATAGGCTACAGAGAAAGGGAGACAGTTATTCACATGTTTGTTAACTTTTAAAACACATGGAGAACTATTTCAATTAAAATTCGCTAGATTTATAACACCTACCATTTATCATACGAAAGGCAAGTCCAACTATACACCATGCCTCCTGTGAACCTCTTGTATTTCTATTCTGTTTGGGTTATTTTTCTCCACCATATTAGGATTAAAAGTCAAAGTCTAGTAGGGTATGTGTTAGTGTCAGGGATTCAGTATTTCGAATGGAAAATTGGAAAATGTATCAAATGTGTATGCAAATATATGCTACACAAAAATCTTCCCACCCTCATTCAGCACAATGCCTTGACATTACCTTCGCCCCACATAAGACACAATTAGAGGAGAAGAGTTAGAAAATCTGTGAATACATATGTGTAATGAAAAATGCTCAGGAGTTCACAAATTTGCAGGTGGTAGAGGAGTTTCCAAAAGTAAGGGACAGGGTAAAAACTCCACAAACATGAAGTTCTGCCAGCCTAACATCTGGAGAAACTGCCTCTGAGGTTGGGCAATGAAATATATGCTGTTGTCAGGAGCATTAGCTTCATTTGCTGTGAGACCATCATAGCTGAGTCTTCATCTATGTGATCTGGATGACATGGATTCTTATTTTCCAATGAACATGAGGCAGCAGTGCTGAATTTTCTATTTGTAGGTAACCTGTGGCCACTGGGGTCTAAGTGTCTCCCCTTGTGGACTGTAATTCCATTTGGTCATCCTCCACTATTCGTGGTATTTCTTGCTGCTGCACTGGGAGATTGGTGTTTGCTTCATGAAATACAAGGATTTCAAATGGGACACAGTGCTGAAGTAAGTTCTGTCAAGTGTGGTGGGTCAGGTTCGTCAGGAGAATGCACCAACCAGGCTTCTATCCCACATAGCTTGCCCCATTGACCATAGCAACCTGATTCTGAACATTGCCCTAAAACCTCTCCATATAACAATATGCTTTTACATATAAGGGTCTACTGGCTGCAAAATGTCAGTAACAATCCATTTGGAAGCCAATGGCAGATCCAAATGCCCCCACCACAGATGTTTTATTACACACCTGCCAACCACTACTCTAGTACAACTACTCAGCAGGATCCAACTTACTGGCATCTCTGTTCAACACCATTTTCATAAAACCCAGTCAATCAAGGCACTGTCTTGTATACTCATGATCAGCAACAGGACATCCAAATATTCTCCAGTGCTACCCGGTCATGGGAATTTCAAAAATTTCATGGTATTGATATAGCCAATTTTCAAGGATGAAGTTGGAGGCACTGTGAATTTTAATTCACTCAGAAACCATTAAATGGTGAGGAAGCTCATTTCAATGAAAACTCTGGAGAATTCTTACAGGCAAGGCTTCCAAAAGTGGCGAAAAGTCAGATTAAGCCAGGCCCCTTGAGGTCTACAATGTATGGTCCATGTGTGTTTCGACTCTCAAATATGGCTGCCAAGTCTTTAAGAATAATATCATGTGATATCCTGGCTGAGATTCCCTGTGCTCTGTGGAAAGTCAACTTGGGCCTAGATGTCACTTTCCAAGGGCAACTCTCATGCATGGCCATCTAAAATTCCAACACAATTCCTGGCAATAATTCTCTGAGATCAGTAAAAGAACTCAGTCTCTAAGGGGAATCACACCAAAGTGCAAGCCTAGGTGGACCCAGAGATCTCTTCCAACCGCCAGACAAATATCCACAATTTAAACCAAACACTCTCACATGGCCCTCATCTTCTTCCATATAGACACTCATCATATTCTCTGGCTGGAGGTTTCCATAAGGGACGCAGCCCATGACAGTGTCCAAAATAAGCTCCGTGCCCCTCATTTGCCTAAAGTCAGGGTGGCCTGGACTCTCTTCCTGTGAACCAGTAGTGATCAAATAGGCCTGCCTTTAATATTGCTTGGCTTCTCCAACTTGAGACCTTCTAGCTTTGGGGTTTAGATTCTTTAAGTGAATTGGAGTCATGAAAATCAAACACCTATGGCCTAGCCTCTGCAGGGCTTTGAAGAACTCATTTGACCCAAAGGATCCCTATTCTCACTTGATGGATATCAGGAACCTACCAGAGGAAGGCAAGAGAGTTCATCAACAATATCTGAACTTTTTGCCATTTTGGTTTTGGATGCATGCATGGGATCTATCTTTAGATCCATCAGGTGCTGAGAATCTAAGCCACAGCCTCACACAGGGCCAACAGGCTGATTCAGACATATCCCAATCCTAAGCAATTAAGCAAAGAGTCACAGGTGATTCCCATTCATTTCCATTTGAAAACTGTTTTCTTCAGGGTTCACAAAGTGGTGGCTTGAGGCAAAAAACTTCCTGACATTCAACAGAACAATAGGTAAGCAAAAGGAACAAAGAGGGGTTTCTCCACTGAGACTTTCCTGGTCAACAGATATTTGAGATTTCTGAGATGCCAGCCATTTCTTTCAGCTATCCAGTACATAGCCATGTCACAGATCTTGGAGGTACAAATCTTGGACACAAAACCACGATACTATTCTGGAGAGTGGCCAGAATTGAGAAAGAAAACAGGAAATTAGGAAGCTTGTAGGTGTTGCCCATCCATAAGGCAAGCCAGAGTCCACTCATGAATTGGGCAGGATGAATGCTGGGAAGCTTTCTACTAGACAGGACACATCCATTGATGCATTGTCTTTTCTAATGTCTACAACAATGGACTCAGTGGGATACACACACATAGAAACACTCGCCTTGTCAAAGGACTTAATAGAAATATTCCACTCCATACCAAACAAACCGCCTTTCCTACCTATTCTCAGAACATGAGACAAAACCACAAACTCACACCCACACCCAAAAAGGCACCTCCTTCCCCCTAGTAGGTCTGTGACTCCCTGGAGTGTCGTCTGACTGGTGGGCCATTCTATGTTCTTCCAAAATGACCTCTCCTGTCTCAGATCATGTCTGCTTGGCCAACTCTGTGAAGTTCTCAAGAGCCAGCGGTGAGACACTACCTGCTTTCTCAGGAAAAGCCCCTCTTCAGAGGTTTCCTGGCATTTGGCCATCCTCACATCTGTAGGTACCAAGAAAGACTGACTCTGTCCTTGGTAAATCCAAACATGTCAGACCACTGGGACTAGGACAGGGACTGTCTCTTGGTGCCTGGCTTCCTGGATTTCAAGTTCAGAGAGTTCCATCACCAAGGAAGTGAGGTGAGATCACTTCCTTCAGGATATGAATGATGTCACGGCCTTGGCAACCACTTTGTCCTAACAGTTGCTTCCAAAAGTATCATGAGGTGGAGGCTGTCCTGATTTTCATGGGACACTTTCTCTAGTTAGAATGTTATATCAACCATAAGCACCCGGGAACAGCTTCCACACAGGACTGGTTTGGTCCATGTTCTATACATTAAGAAGAGAGAGACTGATTCAGACACAACCCTCCATCCTGACCAGGATGATTGCCATGGAAGATGACTTTTGCTTTCTGAGGTACTTCATAGCTGCCTTCATCTTCACCAGGGATCATTTCTGCATGAACATTTGAGTTTCTCAGCAGGTGAAGATCCCCTAGATTCCTGTAGTTTAATACCCACACTGTTATTGCTCTCCTGCAAAGTGAGTGTATGGTTACGGTTAATAATATGTTCGATTTGGGTTAGGAATCATTCTGCAGGAAGAATAATGAGATTGGGAACCTGCGATATTTATAAGAATATATACGTGAAATATATGTATGAAAACGGGAATCTAAGAAAGATTTGAAGCCCAGAAGGGCATTGGGCCCTTTATTTGGATACTTAGTGTTGAATTATGTTCTGTACAGTTGTCTCAGTTAAATCGAAATACAGTGGCATAGGACCTTGTACCTTGGATGATTGAATGTAGAAGAGAACATCCAGTCAAAAAGGGATAGTCAGTAGGATTAGGAAGATAGTCAGTAGGTTTAGGAAGAAGAGTGAGTATATGATTTGGAATAAAAAGCTTCTTTAGCAATAGGGTTTCATTTAGAGAGTGAATGGAAATGTCAGCACATGTGAAGAGTCAGTCACAATGATGAACTGGGGAAAATATGTAGGAAAGCAGGTGTCAATAGAGACATTACGAAATCAGGCAAAGTATAAAGTGAGTGATAGGATTAGACATTTTCAACAGGGTTGAGTTTGAATACATAATCATAGGAAAAAACAAATATCTCGTCACAAATGGGAATGACATTTGAGAGCATTAGGCAACCTGGACATGGATGTTATTAGTTATCCACGTTCACTTTTCTTTTAGGCTTTGGTACAATCATAAGTGTGACATTTTTATGGTTTTTTTTTTTGTTCAGAATATTACTGTGATAAAATGTATATGTAGATCAGGTGGCATGAGTATTTCTTTCACCATTTCTGGGAGCAATATTTTGAAGACGTATACATTAGTATTAGGGGTACAAAGAGGTGTACCCTGTGTCTATTAATATAGAGATAATGCATGAATAGACCATACTATGAATAAATAACGTAACTGATTCCACTTTAAATAATGGATTGAATTGATATGTGAAAATATATAAGTAATCTTATATTGATGTACAATCATTCATTCCAACCAGTTATATTTCTAATGGTAATATTAGGATTATGGTTTATGATGAATGGTGTTTGAGTTTTGCTTTACACGTGATGATGTTAAACAAAAATAATATGTTTGGAAAGAAGTCTCATGAAAAGACCAGTCAAGAAACATGGAGGAATACATGTGTTCTGAATCACGAAGTGATTGATCGTGAAACAAATGCCTATAAATTTTCTAATTTGTGACTGAAATATATATCCCATCATGTGCATGAACTGAAGACATAGTAACGTACAAGTGTTGAATAAAAATGAAAGTCAAAATACACATCATGTCCCCTAGGAATCTACTTGCATTCATTTTAAACTGGCTAAGTAACTGTAGAAATATTAGGGTTTGTATGCACCATTCACTGAATTTAGTTTTCAGTACTAGGAAACAATATGTATTTCAGGTGGATGATTATTTCTGAAAATAATCTTGTTGAAAGTTGATTATAAATCCACAGATATGAATATGAATGTATTTAGGGGCGTGCATAATAAGACACATATATTTCATATTTTGAAAAATCTAAAGAGTATATATATATATATATATATATATATATATACACACACACACGCAAATGCACAGATATTAAAAAGTAGCAATACAGGAGATCCATTATGAAGGCGGGCATGGAGAATTCAAGTCTCTGATCTCTTCAGCTGCGCGGGCATAGGGAGTCGTAAACTGTCTAAATGCTGTTTGCTCAGAATCACTAGGCAATATTGACCTGTTGTGAATCTGGGGCGAACAGTCTGGGCCCCTCAGAACACACACAAAGCCCGGATTGGCTGCATTCAAGCTTAGATTCATCTGGTTTTTGTGACTCAGCACTAACATTCCCGCTGAAATAATTGGTCGGGCTTTCGGAATTGACAGAGTTAAAAGCCAACTGAGCCTTCATAGGCAGTGGCCACAGGATTGAAATGGGGCTTGGGAGAGATAGTCAGGACCCAGCTGTTGCATTGGTCACCCAGCAAAGGGAACGAACGGTCACCATTGTAATGGTATACCACCATGGCAGCGAACTGACGTCACAGTCGGAGGAGATAACTTCATTGAAACCAGTGCGACAAGTATGTTATCCCATTGCCATCTCTCTCAACACCGCAGGGAAACCTCAAGGGCCCTTCCCACCTCTGCCGTAATGGCCCCTCCCAGCTCTCCAAGGAGCGCAATACCCAGACCTAGGGAATCAGGATTGGCTCGGGACTCGAGGCGTGTAATTGCCGGCTACCGCTCCCACCAGTGCTGACAATTGAGGTCTCTTACACCACCTACCGGGGCCATGGCTCCCGAAGGGCAAGCAAATTCGCTGGGGTTTCTCAGCCCCAAGCTCTACAAACTTAGGGTCTGAGGGAGGCAATTAAGGAGAGTGTGCCCAGCCGTTCATGGAAACAGGGCTACCAGGAGCAGAGGCCTGGCTTGTAACCAGTATTGTGGTGAGCGTCACAGGTGAGTGGGGCCTGGCTTGAGGAAGCACAAGAGAAGGCCCTAGGCACTCAGGGTTGGAGACCCGCCCAGTCTGGGAGGAAGAGCTGCTGCACAGTGATTGGTTCCCACTTATTGAGAGGAGAAGCTTGGCCCAGTGCGCACAGCTCCACCTACTGGAAGAGAAGTTAATTGAACTCTAGGACTGCATGTATTATTACTATTTTTTTATTTGTATTTTTTTCTTTTTCTTTCATTTTCATTTTTGTTGTTGTTGTTCATTAACTTTTTTAAATGTTTTTATTTTTTTAATTTCTTTTATTTTATTATTATTATTATTAATATTATTATTTTAAATTTTAATTTTCAATTTTTTAATCATCATTATTACTTAAAATTTTCTTTCTTTATTTTCTATTTTTTTTGTCTTTTCATTTCATTTCAATTTTTTTATTCCCCCTTACTTGAATTCTACCTGCCTACTCTCATTCTCTTTAGTGACTTCTCCCTTCCCTTCTAATATCTTTCCTCTCAAGCATCAAATAAATTTATAAGAGTAAGCAGTAACTCAGTAGTCAAACAGAACGAGAAGTAACATGAGAAGCATAAAAAAGCAAGGAAGAAAAGGAGTACGAACAATGAAGGACAGCCTAAATATTCAAGAGCACCTAGAGTCATCAGAAAAATGGTGATATAAAGAACTCAAGGAATACCTTAGACAGATGGAATGGAACCTTAAAGAGGATACGAGACAGCAAAAACAAACAGTGATAGAACGCATTGAAAATAAATTACATAAACAGATAAAATAAGAAATTAAGCATCTTTATCAGGAGATAGAGATTATTAGAAAAATCAAACAATAATTCTAGAAATCAAGGAAATGATAAACCAAATTAAAAATTCAATTGAGAGTATCACTAACAGTGTAGAGCAAGTAGAAGACAGAATGAAGACAAAATATATCATCTTGAAAAAAGTCTAGCCAACAAAGAAATGCTGTAAAAAATTATGAGAAAACATTCAAGAGATATGGAATAACATAAAAAAAAACTAATGAGTCATATGGATAGAGGAAGGTACAGAGATTCAAACCAAGGGAATGAGAAATCTGCTGAATGAAATAATTACAGAAAACTTTCCAGAAATAAAAATGGAAAGGGATAAACAAATTGTAGATGCTTACAGGACATCGAGCACACAAAATCACAGTAGACCAATGCCAAGAAACATTGTTATGAAGATATCCAATATACAGAACAAAGAGAAAATATTAAAAGCTACCAGAGAAAGGAGGCAGATTAGAATCATTACAATCAGGGGTAAACCAAAAAGGTTAACAATGGATTTTTCATCACAGATGCTGGAAGTGAGAAGATCCTGGAACAACGTACTTCAAACACTGAAAGACAATGGATGCCAACCAAGAATTATGTATCCAGCAAAATTAAGCTTAAGGTAAGACAACGAGATAAAAATATTTCATGATAAACAAAACCTAAAAGAATTTGCAGCCAGATAACCAGCATTGCAAAGCATCTTGAGCAAAACACTACACGAGGAAGAAATGAAAATCAACAACGAAAACCATGAGTGAGAAGTGCCTCAGTAATGACAGAGGGCGGGGAAAAGCTAATCATGGAGAAACAAACTAATTTAAAAAAAAGATATAAGCAAACATGGGTGGCAGTACAAACCATATATCATTAGTAACTCTAAAAGTAAATGGCTTAAACTCTCGAATAAAGTGACATAGGCTTGTAACTTGAAATAAAAAAAAAATCCAACAATATATTGCCTCCAGGGGACACATCTGAATGGAAAAGACATACACAGGCTGAAGGTGAAAGATTGGGAAAATTTATACCATGCACACGGTCCTCGTAAGCAAGCAGGGGTGGCCATCCTCCTATCGAATAAAATCGACCTCAAGACTAATTTAATCAAAAGGGATAAAGAAGGACATTATATACTGCTAAAATGAACCATTCACCGACAAGACATAACAATTATCAATATTCACGCAGCAAATAATGGTGCTGCGATGTTCATAAAACAAATTCTCCTCAAGTTAAAGAAACAAATAGACCACAATACAATAATTATGGGTGACTTCAACTCACCTCTCTCACCATTGGACAGATCCTCCAAACAAAAGTTGAAAAAAGAAACTATAGAACTCAATCTCGCAATCAATACTCTAGACTTAACTGACATATACAGAATATATCAACCATCATCAAGTGGATATACTTTTTTCTCAGCAGCACATGGATCCTTCTCAAAAATAGACGATATGTTATGCCATAGGGCAACCCTCAGTAAATATAAAGGGGTGGAGATAATACCATGAATTTTTTGTGATCATAATGGAATGAAACTGGAAACCAATGATAAAAGAAGGAAGAAAAAATCATACATCACATCCAAAATGAAGAATATGTTACTGAATGATCAATGGGTTACAGAAGACATAAAGGAGGAAATCAAAAAATTCTTAGAGATAAATGAAAATACAGACACAACATATCAGATTCTATGGGGTACAATGAAAAGAAGTTTTAAGGGGTAAATTCATCGCCTAGAGGTCATTCCTCAAAATAGAAAAGAAAAACAAATAAATGAGCTCACACTTCATCTCAAAGCCTTAGAAAAGGAAGAGCAAAACAACAGCAAATGTAGCAGAAGGCAAGAAATAATTAAAATCATAGCGAAATTGAAACAAAAGAAACTATTGAAAAAATTAACAAAACTAAAAGGGGTTCTTCAAAAAGATAAATAAGATAGACAGACCCTTAGCCATGCTAACGAAGAGAAGAAGAGAGAGAAATCAAATTACTAACATACGGGATGAAAAAGGCAATATTACAACAGATGCTACATAAATACAGAAGAAAATTAGAAATTATTTTGAAAACCTGTATTCCAATAAAATAGAAAATAGTGAAGACATCGATAAATTTCTTAAGTCATATGATTTGCCCAGACTGAGTCAGGAGGAAACACACAATTTAAACAGACCAATATCAATGGATGAAGTAGAAGAAGCAATCAAAAGACTACCAACCAAGAAAAGCCCAGGACCGGATGGGTATACAGCAGAGTTTTACAAAACCTTTAAAGAAGAATTAATACCAATACTTCTCAAGTTATTCAGGAAATAGAAAAACTGGGAGCTCTGCCGAATTCATTCTATGAGGCCAACATGACCCTGATTCTGAAACCAGACAAAGACACCTCAAAGAAAGAAAACTACAGACCAATATCTCTGATGAACCTAGATGCAAAAATCCTCATTAAAATTCTGGCGAATTGGAAAGAAAGGCACATCAAAAAAATCGTGCACCATGATCAACTTGGATTCATCCCTGGGATGCAAGGAGGGTTCAATATATGGAAATCAATAAATGTTATTCACAACATCAATAGACTTAAAGATAAGAACCATATGATCATCTCGATAGACGCAGAAAAACCATTCAACAAAGTAGAGCATTTCTTTATGTTCAAAACATTTTAAAAACTAGGGATAACAGGAACTTACCTCGACATTGTAAAAGCTATCTATGTTAATCCTCAGGCTAGCATCATTCTGAATGGAGAAAAATTGAAGGCATTCCCTCTAAAATCTGGAACAAGACAGGGATGTCCTCTATCACCACTTCTATTCAATATAGTTCTCGAAAAACTGGCCAGAGCAATTAGAGAGATGAAAGACATTAAAGGCATAAAAATAGGAAAAGGAGAACTTAAATTATCACTATTTGTAGATGACATGATTCTATACATAGAAGACCCAAAAGGGTCTACAGAAAAAACTACTAGAACTCATAAATGAATGCAGCAATGTGGCAGGATACAAAACCAACATGAATAAATCAAAGGCATTTCTGTATATCAGCGACAAAACTTCTGAAACAAAAATGAGTCAAAACACTGCATTCCCAATTTCCTCAAATAATTAAATACTTGGGAATAAACCTAACAAAAGAGGTGAAAGATTTATATAATGCAAACTACAGAACCCTAAAAAGAGAAATAGAATAAGATCTTAGAAGATGGAAAAATATACCGTGTTCATGGATAGGCAGAACTAACATCATCAAAATGGTGATATTACCAAAAGTTCTCTATAGGTTTAATGCAATGCCAATCAAAATCCCATAGAAACTTTTTGTAGAAATAGATAAAGCAATCATAAAATTCAAATGGAAAAATAAAAGACCCAGAATAGCAAAAGCAATTCTAAGCAGGAAGTGTGAATCAGGCAGTATAGCGATACCAGATTTCAAACTATATTACAGAGCAATCATAATAAAAACAGCATGGTACTGGTACCAAAACAGACGGGTGGACCAATGGTACAGAATGGAGGACACAGAAACTAATCCAAAAAGCTACAACTATCTTATATTTGATAAAGGAGCTAATGGCCTGCAATGGAGGAAGGATAGCATCTTCATCAAATGGTGTTGGGTAAACTGGAAATCCATATGCAACAAAATGAAACTGAATCCCCTCCTCTCGCCATGCACCAAAGTTAACTCAATGTGGATCAAGGAGCTAGATTCAAATCAGAGTCTCTGCGTCTGATAGAATAAAAAGTTGGCTCCGATCTACATATTGTGTGGTCAGGCTCCAAATTCCTTAATAGGACACCCATAGAACAAGAGTTAATAATAAGAATCAACAAATGGGACTTACTTAAACTGAATTATTTTTTCTCAGAAAGAGAAACAATAAGAGAGGTAAATATGGAGCTTACATCATGGGAACAAATTTTTAGTCCTCACTCTTCACATGGAGCCCTAATATCCAGAGTATACAAAGTATACAAAGAACTTAGAAAATTAGACAATAAGATAACCAATAACCCAATGGGCCAAGGACCTGAACAGAAACTTCTCAGAGGAGGACATAGAATCAATTAACAAGTACATGAAAAAAATGCTCTCCATTTCTAGCAGTAAGAGAAATGCAAATAAAAACCACCATAAAATACCATCTCAATCCAGTGAGATTGGCAGCCATTATGAAGTCAAACAACAACAAGTGCTGGCGAGGATGTGGGGAAAAGGGTACTCTTGTACATTGCTGGTGGGACTGAAACTGGTGTGGCCAATTTGGAAAGCAGTATGGAGATTCCTGGGAAAGCTGGGAATGGAAGCACCATTTGACCAAGCTATTGCCCTTCTCGGACTATTCCCTGAAGACCTTAAAAGAGCGTACTACAGGGATACTGCCACATGGATTTTCATAGCAGCACAATTCACAATTGCTACACTGTGGAACCAACCCAGATGCCCTTCAATAGATGAATGGATAAAAAAATGTGACTTTTATATACTATCGAGAATTACGCAGCACTAAAAAATGACAAAATCATGGAATTTGCAGGGAAATGCATGGCACTGAGCAGATTATGCTTAGTGAATCTAGCCAATCCCTAAAAAACAATTACCAAATGTCTTCTTTGATATAATGAGAGCAACTAAGAACAGAGAAGGGAGGAAGAGCATGAAGAAAAGATTAACATTAAGCAGAAACATGATGTGGGAGGGAAAGGGAGAGAAGAGGGAAATTGCATGGTAATGGAGAGAGACACTTATTGTTACACAAAATTACATATAAGAGGTTGTGGGAAAATAAACAAGGAGAGAAATGAATTACAGTAGGTATGGTAGAGAGAGAAGATGGGAAGAGAGGGGAGTGGGGATAGTAGAGTATAGGAAAGGTAGCAGAATACAACAGTAACTAATAGGGCATTATGTAAAAATATGGATGTGTAACTAATGTGATTCTGCAATCTGTATTTGGAGTAAAAATGGGAGTTCATAACCCACTTGAATCTAATGTATGAAATATGATATTCAAGAGTTTTGTAATGTTTTGAGCAACCAATAAAAGAAAAAAAAAAGTAGCAACATATATGCCAATAGAAATTCATCATGAAAAGTATATAATCCACAGATCGAAAAATGTTCATTTTACTGAACATGGATTCATGTATAATGTTTTTCAACTAGGAAGCTCACCCATAGGTTGAATTTTCAGTTCCAACAGTGTTTAGGAGGAGTGAACTCTTCTCTCAATTTGCATCTGCAATTCAGCCACCTCACAAATGTATACGAGTGATATCAGGTAGAATTCTATATGTGCATATAAAAATACATGTACTGAATAGGCTACAGAGAAAGGGAGACAGGGATTCACATATTTGCTAATTTTAAAAACACATTTAGAACTATTTCAACAAAAAAATTGACTAGACTTATAACTCCTACATTATATAATGCAAAAGGCAATTCCAACAATACACAATGCGTCCTCTGAACTGCTTGTGTTTCTTCTCTTTTTGGCTTATTTTTCACCATCATATTAGGATTATTAGTCAGAGACTAGTAGGGTATGGGTTAGTGTCAGGGATTCAGTATTTCAAATGAAAAATTGAAAAATGAATCCAATGTGTATGTAAATATGTGCTACACAAAAATCTTCCCACTCACATCCAGAACAATGCCTTGACATTACCTACGCCCCAAGTAAAACACAATTAGAGTAGAAAAGTGTGAAAATCTATGAATACATATATGGAATGGAATATGCTCGGGAGTTCACAACCTTGGAGGTGGTAGAGGAGTTTCCAAAAGTAAAGGACAGGGTAAACACTCCACAAAAAGGAGCTCTGCTGGCCTAAGAATTCTTGGGAAACGGCTTCTGAGGTTGGGCACTTGAAATATATGTTGTTGTCATGAGCTTTAGCTTCCTTTGTAGTGAGACCATCATAGCTGGGTCTGCATCTATGTAACCGAAAGACATGGTTTCTTATATTTCAATGAACATGAGGCAGCAGTGCTCAATTCTCTCTTTGTAGCTAAACTGTGTCCATTGGAAGCTAAGTGTCTCCCAGTGGGGACTGTGAAGACATTTGGTCATCCTCCACTTTTCGTGGTATTTCTTGCTGCTGCACTGGGAATTTGGTATTTGCTTCACAACACATAAAAAGTTCATCTGAGATACAGTGCTGGAGGGAGTTCTGTCACGTGTGGTGGGTCAGGGTCTGCAGGAGAATGCACCAACCAGGCTTGTATCCCACATAGCTTGCCCCAATAACCATAGCAACCTGATTCTGAATATTGCCCTGAAAACTCTCCATTTAAGAAGATGCCTTTACATATAAGGGTCTGATGTCTGCACTATATCAGTCACAAAAAATTTGGAAGCCAATGGCAGATTCACATGGCCCCAACATGATGTTTTATCACACACCTGCCCACCACTGCTCTAGCCCCCCTACTCAGCAGGCTCCAAATTACTGGCTTCTCTTGTTCTACACCATTTTAATGAAACCCAGTCAAAAACAAGGCACTGTCTGGTATACACATGATCAGCAACAGGACATCAAAAGTTTCTGCAGTGCCACCTGGTCATGGGAATTTCAAAAATTTCATGGTATTTATCTTGAAATTTTTCAAGGATGAAGTTAGAGGCACTGTGGGTTTCAATTCATTCAGGAACCATTAAGTGTTGAGAAAGTTCATTACAATGAACGCTCTGGAGAACTCTCACAGTCAATGCTTCTCAAACAGTTGCCAAAAGGTCTCCTAAAGCCAGGCCAACTGACATCTACAATGTGAGGTCCATGTGTGTTTTGACTCTCAAATATGGGTGCTAAGTCTTTCAGAATAAAATCATGTGATATCCTGGCTGAGATTCTCAGGCCTCTGTGGAAACCACCCTGGGCCTAGATCTCAGTTTCCAAGAGTGAGTCTCATGCGTGGCCTCCTAAAATCCCAACACAATTCATGGCAATACTTCTCTGAGGTCAGTTTCAGAACTCAGTCTCTAAGGGGAATCACACCAGAGTTCAAGCCCAGGTGGACCCAGTCATCCCTTCCATCCGCCAAAAAATGACCACAATTAAAATCAAAACACTCCCACAGGGCCATCATCTTCTTCCATGTAGACACTCATCATAACCTCCAGCTGGAGGTTTCTATGAGCCCAAATAAGCTCACTTGCCCCTCATTTGCCTAAAATCATGATGGCCTGGACACTCTTCCTGTGAACCAGGAATGATCAAATATTCCTGCTGTTAAAGTGTTCCACTTCTCCAATTTGAGGCCTACTGGCTGTAGGGTATAGATTCTTTATGTGATTTGGAGTCATGAGAAAACCCAAGCAAATATGGGCTAGCCTCTGCAGGGATTTCAAGAACTCATTTGACCCAAAGGATCCCTATTCTCACTTTATGGAGGTCAGGAACCTAAAACAAGAAGGCAAAAATATTCATCAACAATGACTGCTCTTTTGGCCATTTTAGTTTTGGAAGCACATGGGATCTTTCTTTAGATCCATCAGGTGCTGAGAATCAAAGCCACAACCTCATACAAGGACAAGAGGCTGATTCAGACACATCTCATTCCAAATCAATTAAGCAAAGAGCCACAGGTGATGTCCATACATTTCCATATGAAAACAGTTTTCTTCAGGCTACACAAAGGGGTGGCCTGAGGCAAAGACCTTCCTGACATTCAGGGTAATAGAAATAGAAGTAAGCAAATGGCCCAAAGAAGGGTTTCTCCACTGAGACTTTACTGGTCACACTGAAATCTGAGTTTTCTTAGATGCTCCCATTCCCTTCAGCAATCCAGCACATGGCCATATCACAGAATCTTGTGGTGTTACATATTTGGGAAACAAAACCATGAGCCTATTCTGGAGAGTGGCCAGAATTCACGAAGAAAACAGGAACTTTAGAAGATAGTAGATGTTGCCCATCCATAAGGCAAGCTGCAGTCCATTCATTAATTGGGCAGTATGAATGCGGGGAAGCTTTCAACTAGAGACAACACATCCATTGATGCATTCTCTTTTCTAATGTCTACAACCACGGATACAGTGGGATACACAGACCTAGAAACACTCACCATGTCAAACGACTTACTAGAAACAGTCCACTCCAAACCAAACAAACCACTTTTACTACCTATTCTCAGAACATGAGAAAAAACCACAAACTCACACCTACAACGGCAAAGGCACTTACTTCCCCCAAATAGGTCTGTGACTATCCGGAGTGTCTTCTGACTGGTGGGCCATATTATGTTCCCACAAAATGGCCTGTCCTGTTTCAGATCTGGTCTCCTTGTCCAACTCTGTGAAGTTGTCAGGAGCCAAAGGTGAGCCACTACCTGCTTTCTCAGGAAAGGCCCCTCATCAGAGCTCTGCTGGCATTTTTCCATCCTCACATCAGTAGGTACCAAGAAAGACTGACTATGTCTTTGGGAAAAGCAAACAAGTTAGCCCACTGGAACTGGGATTGGGACTGGCTCTGGGTGCCTTCCTTCCTGGATCCCAGGTTCAGAGAATTCCATCACCAAGGAAGTGAAGTGAGGTCACTTCTTTCAGGAACTGAATATGGTCACTACCTTGGTAACCACTTTGTGCTAACAGTTGCATCCAGGGTTCCCATGAGATGGAGGCTGCCCCAACATCCTGTGACACATTCAGAAGTTAGAATGGTATATCAACCATAGGCACCAGGGAACAGCTCTCCACAGAGGCCTGGTTCACTCCATCTTCTCTTCATTAAGAAGAGAGAGGCTGATTCAGACTATCAATTAATCCTGACCAGGTTGTTTGCCATGGAAGATGACTATTGCTCTCTCAGGTCCTACATAGCTGCCTATATCTTCTGCAAGGATCATTTCTCCATGGATCTTTGATGTTCTCAGCAGGTGGAAGATCATCTACATTCCTATATTGTAAGACCCACACTGTCCCTGCTCTTAAGTAAGTTATACTGAGGGAACAGTGTATGGTTAGGGTTAATAACATGTTCAATTTGGGTTACAAATCATTCTGCGGGATGAATAATGGTATTGGCAAAATGCGATATTTACAAGAGTATATATGTGAAACATAAGTATGAAAGCAGAAATCTAGGTAAGATTTGAATCCCAGAAGGGCATTGGGGACTTGAGTGGGATACTTAGCTTTGCGTAATGTGCAGCACAGATGTCTCAGATAAATCAATATACACTGGCATCGTACCTTGTACCTTGGATATTGAATGTTGAAGAGAACATCCAGTCAAAAACTGATAGTCGGTAGGATTAGGAAGGTAGTTGGTAGGTTTAGAAAGAAGAGTGAGTATAGGATTTGGACCAAAAGTTCTTTCGCAATAAGATTTCGGGTAGAGAGTGTATGTAAATGTAAGCACATGTGAAGAGTCAGTCACAATGATGAACTGGGGAAAAATATAGGAAAGCAGATATCAATAGAGACATTAGGAAATCAAGCAAAGTACAAATTGTGTGATAGGGTTAGACATTGTCAAGAGGTTTGAAGTTGAATATATAATCTTAAGAAGAAACAAATATGTAGTCAAAAATAGAATTGATATTTGAGAGCATTAGGCAACCTGGACATGGATGTTTTTAGTAATCCATGCTCACTTTCCATTTACGCTTTGGTACAATTGTAAGTGTGACCTTTGCTTTTTGTGTCCAGAATATTTCTGTAATAAAATGTGTATGTAGATCAGGTGAAAAGAGTATTTCTTCCACCAATTCTGCGAGCAATATTTTGAAGACTTACAAATTAGTATGGGGGTACAAATAGGTGTACCCTGTTTCAATGAATATAGACATAATGCATGAATAGACCATACTGTGAATAAATAATATAACTGGATCCACTTTAAATAATGGATTGAATAAATATCTGAAAATTTATAAGAAATTTTATATTGATATGCAATCATTCATTCCAACCAGTTATATATCTAACGATAATCTTAGGATTATGGTTTATCATGAAGGGTGTGTGAGTTTTGGTTCAAAATTGATTATGGAAATCGAAAATTATATATTTGGAAAAAAGTCTCATGAATAGACCAGTCAAGAAACACAGAGGAATACATGTGTTCTGGAGCAGGAAGTGATTGAAAGTGAAACAAATGCCTATAAATTTGCTAACTAGTGAATAAAATATATATACTGAGATTTGCATAAACTGAAGAAATAGTAATGTACCAGTGTGGAATAAAAATTAATGTCAAAATACACATCATGTCCCATAGGAACCTACATGCATTGATGTTAAACTGGGTCAGTTAAAGTAGACATATTAGGATTTGTATGCACCTTTTACTGAAGTTAGTTTTCAGTACTAGGAAACAAATATGTATTTCGGGTGGATGAATATTTCTAAGAATAATCTTGTGAAAAGTTGATTATTAATCCACATACATGAACATGAATGAATTTAGATAGTGTATATAAGACACACATATTTCATATTTTTAAAAATATGGAGAGTATATATATATATATATATATATATATATATATATATATATATATATATATATATACACACACACACACACACAAACACAGACATTAAAAAGTAGCAATATATATGCCAATCAAAATTCATCATGAAATATATATCATAAAGATGCAAAAACATTCATTTTAGTGAACATGGGTTTATGTATAATGTTGTTCCACTGGGAAGCTCAACCATAGGTTGAATTTTCAGTTCCAACAGCGTTTAGGAGGAGTGATCACTTCTCACACTTTGTATCTGCTAAGTCATATACCTCACAAGGATGTACGTGTGATACCTTGTAGGATTCTATTTGTGCATATAAAAATACATGTGCTGAATAAGCTCCAGAGAATGGGAGACAGTAATTCACATATTTGTTAACTTTAAAAACACATGGAGAACTATTTCAATTAAATATTGAATAGATTTATAACACCTACCCTTTATCATGCAAAAGGCAAGTCCAACTCTGAACTGCAAGTATTTATGTACTGTTTGGGTTATTTTCTTCCATCATATTTGGATTAGTAGTCAGAGTCTAGTAGAATATGGGTTAGTGTCAGGGATTCAGAATTTCAAATGGAAAATAGAAAAATTAATCTTCTGACTCTCATCCAGAACAATGCCTTGTCATTAATTTCGCCCCAAGGGAGACACAATTAGAGTAGAAGTGTTACAAAATCTGTGATTACATTTCTGGAATAGAAAATGCTCAGGAGTGCACAAACTTGGAGGTGGAATAGGAGTTTCCAAAAGTAAGGACAGGGTACACACTCCACAAACATGAAGCTCTGCTTGCCTAAAACTTCTTGAGAAACTGCCAGTGAAATTGGGCACTGAAATATAGATGGTTGTCAGGAGTTAAGCTTCCTTTGTAGTGAGACCCTCAAAGCTGTGTCTGCATCTATGAGACCTGGAGGACAACATTTCTCATTTTCCAATGAACACGAGGCAGCAGTGCTGAATTCTCTCTTTGTAGGTAAACTGTGGGCACTGGGGGCTTATTGTCTCCCCGTGTGGACTGTGAAACCATTTGGTCATCCTCCACTTTTCGTGGTGTTCTTGCTGCTGCACTTGGAGTTTGGTTCATGCTTCACGAAATACAAGGAGTTCAACTGGGAAACAGTGCTTGAGGTAGTTCTGTCACGTGTGGTGGGTCAGGGTCTGCAAGAAAATTCACCAAACAGGCTTCTATCTCTCAAAGATTGCCCGCTTGTCCATAGCAACCTGATTCTGAACATTGCCCTGAAACTACGCCATATAACAAGATGCCTTTACATATAAGGGTCTGATGTCTGCACTCTGTCAGTTACAAGCCATTTGGAAGCCAATGGCAGATACAAATGGCCCCACCATGATGTTTTATCACACACCTCTCCACCACTGCTCTAGGCCCACTACTCAGCAGGCTCCAAAATACTGGCTTCTCTGTTCTAAACAAATTTCATGAAACCCTGTCAATCAAGGCACTGTCTGGTACACTCATGGTAAGCAACAGGACATCGAAAGTTTCTACAGTTCCACCTGGTCATGGAAATTTCAAAAATTTCGTGTTATTTATCTAGCCATTTTTCAAGGACGACGTTGGATGCACTGTGGATTTCAATTATTCAGGAACCATTAAATATTGAGAAAGTTCATTTCAAAAAAATTCTAGAGAACTCTCACAGGCAAGGCTTTCCAAAGAGTGGACAAAGGTCACTTGAAGCCAGGACCATTGAGGTCTACAATGTGAGGTCCTATGTCTTTTGACTCTCAACTATGGCTGCCAAGTCTTTCAGAATAAAATCATGTGATATCCAGGCTGAGATTCCCAGTTCTTTGTGGAAAGCCACCCTGGTCCTAGATCTCAGGTTCCAAGGGCGACTCTCATGCGTGGCCTCCTAAAATCCCAACACAATTCATGGCAACACTTCTCTGAGATCAGTTTCAAAACTCAGTCTCTACGTGGAAACACACCAGAGTTCAAGACCAGTTGACCCAGTCATCTCTTCCAACCGCCACACCAATGACCAGAATTAAAACCAAAACACTCCCACATGGCCCTCATTTTCTTCCATATAGTCACTCATCATAACCTTGGCTGGAAGTTTTTATGAGGCACACAGCCCAAGACAATGTCAAAATAAGCTCCCTTGCCCTTCATTTGTCTAAAGTCAGTGTTTCCTGGACAACGTTCCTGTGAACCAGGACTGATCAAAGAGGCATGCCATTAATACTGTTCCGCTTTTCCAATTTGAGGCATACTGACTGTCGGGTATAGTTTCTTTATGTGATTTGCAGTCATAAGAAAACCCAAGCACCTATGGGCTAGCCTCTGCAGGGCTTGAAGAACTCAGTTGACCCAAAGATCCCTGTTATCACTTGATGGAGATCAGGAACCTTACAGAGGAAGGCAAGAGACTTCATCACAATGACTTCTCTTTTGGCCATTTTGGATTTGGATGCACACATGGGATCTTTCTTTAGGTCCATCAGGTGCTGAGAATCTAAGCGATAATCTCAAACTGCACTGAGAGGCTGATTCAGACATATCCCTTTGCAAAGCAATTAAGCCAGGAGCCACAGGTGATGCCCATTTATTTCCATTTGAAAACTGTTTTTTTCAGGCATTGGAAATGTGGGGCCTTAGGCAAAGACCTTCCTTACATTCAGGGCAACAGAACAATAGGTAAGCAAAATCCCAAAGCAGATTTTCTCCACTGAGACTTTCCTGGTCACACTGATATCTGAGTTTTCTGAGATATTCACCATTCTCTTCAGCTATCCAGTACATGGCCATGTCCCAGATTGTGGAGGAGATACATATCTTGAACACAAAACCATGAGCCTATGGGAGAGTGGCCAGAATTCAGGAAGAAATCACGAATGAGGAAGGTAGTAGGTGTTGCCCATCCATATGGTAACCTGCAGTCCATTCATAAATTGGACAGGATGAATTCTGCGAAGATTTCTACTAGACAGGACACATCTATTTATGCATTCTCTTTTCTATTGTCTACAACCACGGACACAGTGGGATATGCAGACATAGAAACACTCGCCTTCTCAAAGGACTTACTAGAAACAGTCCACTCCAAACCAAACAAACCGACTTTCCTACATATTCTCAAAACATGAGACAAAATCAAAAACACACACACACACACACCCACAAAGGCACCTTCTTTCCCCAAATAGGTCTGTGACTATCCAGAGCGTCCTCTGACTGGTGGGCCATACTATGTTCCCCCGAGACGGGCTGTGCTATGTCAGATCTGGTCTCCTTGGCCAAAACTGTGATGTTATCAGGAGCCAGCGGTGAGCCACTGCCTGTTTTCTCAGGTAAAGCCCCTCTTCAGAGCTTTCCTGGCATTTGTCCATCTTCAATTTAGTTGCCAAGAAAGACTGACTCTGTCCTTCTTAAATCCAAACATTTGAGACCACTGGGACTTGGACTGGGACTGCCTCAGGGTGCCTGGCTTCCTGGATCCCAAGTTCAGAGTGTTCTATCAACAAGAAAGTGACATAGGTCACTTCATCTAGAACTGAATGAGGTCACTGCCTTGGCAACCACTTTGTCTTAACAGTTGCTTCCAAGGGTCCCTGAGATGGATCCTGCCCCTACTTCCTATGACAGTTTCACAAGCTAGAATGGAATATCAACCACAGGCACCCGGGAACAGCTCTCCACACAAGCCTGGTTTGGTCTATCTTCTCTACATTAAGAAGAGAGAGACTGCTTCAGACACATCCCTTCATCCTGACCTGTTTTTTTTTTTTTTTGTCATGAAAGATGACTTTCGCACTCTCAGGTCCTTCATAGCTGCCTACATCTTCTTTAGGGATCATTTCTGCATGGACCTTTGAGGTTCTCTGCAGGTTGAAGATCTCCTACATTCCTGTATTGTAAGACCAACTCTGTCCCTGCTATTCTGTAAAGTTAGATTGAGGGAACAGTGTATGGTTACGGTTAATAACATGTTTGATTTGGGTTAGGATCATTCTGCTGGATGAATAATGGTATTGGGAACCTGCGATATATATAAGATTATATAGGTGAAATATATGAATGAAAACAGAAATCTCGGTAACATTTGAAGCCCAGAAGGGCATTAGGTCCTTGATTGGGATACTTAGCATTTAATTATGTTCTGCACAGATGTCTCAGATAAATCTATACACAATGGCATAGGACCTGATACCTTGGATGATTGAATGTTGAGGAGAACAACCATTCAAAGAGGGAGAGTCGGTAGGATTAGGAAGATAGTTGATAGGATTAGAAAAAAGTGTGAGTATAGCATTTGGACAAATAGTTCTTTAGCAATAGGTTTTCAGGTAGACAGAAAATGTAAATGTCAGCACATGTGAAGAGTCAGTCACAGTGATGAAATGGGGAAAATATGTAGGAAAGCAGATATCAATAGCGACATTAGGAAATCAGGCAAAGTATAAAGTGAGTGATAGCAATAGACACTTTCAACAGGCTTGAGATTGAATATATAATCTTAGGAAGTAACAAATATGTAGTCACCAATAGGATTGACATTTGAGAGCATTAGGCAACGTGGACATGGGTGATTTTCATAACCCATACTCACATTCCATTTAGGCTTTGGTACAATCGTAAGTGTGACTTTGCATTTTGTGGCCAGAATATTACTGTGATAAAACGTATATGTAGATCAGGTGACATGAGTCTTTCTTGCACCATTTCTTGGAGCAATATTTTGAATGGGTATAAATTAGTATTGGAGGTACATATAGGTGTACCATGTATGTATGAATATAGAGATAATGCATGAATAGACCATACTGCGAATAAATAATATAACTTGTTCCAACTTTAAATAATGGATTGAATTGATATCTGAAAATACACAGGAATCATATATTGATATATATACATTCATTCCAACCAGTAATACATCTAATGGTAATATTACGGTTGTGGTTTATCATAAAGAGTGTGTGAATTTTGCTTCAAAATTGATTATGGAAATCGAAAATAATGTGTTTGGAAAGAAGTCTCATGAAATGACCAGTCAAAAACAAGGAGGAATACATATGTTATGAAGCAGGAAGTGATTGAATGTGTTACAAATTTCTTTAAATTTGTCAACTTGTGGATGAAATGTATATTCTATGATGTACAAAAACTGCAGAAATAGTAATGTACCAGTGTTTAATAAAAATGAACGTCAAAATACACATCATGTCCCATAGGAATCTACTTGCATTGATGTTAAAGTGGGTCAGCTACTGTAAAAATAAAAGGATTTGTTTGCACCATTCACTGAAGTAACTTTTTAGTACTAGAAAACAAATATGTATTTCAGGTGGATGAATATTTTTAAAATAATCTTATGAAAAGTTTAATATAAAACCACATACATGAACAAGAATGAATTTAGGGAGTGTATAATAGGACACATATATTTTATATTTTGAAAAATCTAGAGAGTATATATATATATATATATATATATATATATATATACACACACACACACACACACACACAAAACACACACAGAGACATTGAAAAGTAGCTATATATATGCCAATTAAAATTCATTGTGAAATATATATCATCCACAGATCCAAAAATATTAATTTTACTGAACATGGATTTATGTATAATGTTCTTGAACTAAGAAGCTCACTCATAGTCTGAATTTTCAGTTCCAAATGTATTAATGAGGAGTGATCTCTTCTCACACTTTGTATCTGCCAAGTTAGCCACCTCTCAAGAATACACGTGTGATACCAGGTAGGATTCTATAAGTGCGTATAAAAATACATGTGCTGAATAGGCTACAGAAAAATGGAGACAGGAATTCACAGATGTGTTAACTTTAAAAACACATGCAGAACTATTTCAACAAAAAATTGACAAGATTTATAACTCCTACCCTATATCATACAAAAGGCAAGACCAACTATACACCATGCCTCTTCTGAAGTGCTAGTATTTCTATTCTGTTTCGGTTATTTTTCTCCATCATATTAGAATTAAGAGTCAGAGTCTAGTAGGGTATGGGTTAGTGTCAAGGATTCAGTATTTCGAATGGAAAATTGAACAATGAATCCAATGTGTATGTAAATATGTGCTACACAAAATTATTCCCACTCTCAACCAGAACAATGCCTTGACAATCCCTTCACCCCAAGTAAGACACAATTAGAGGAGAAGATTTAGAAAATCTGTGAATAAATTTGTGGAATGCAATATGCTCAGGAGCTCACAACCTTGGAAGTGGTAGAGTAGTTTCCAAAAGTATGGGACAGGGTAAAAACTCCACAAACATGGAGGTCTGCTGGCCTAGAGACTTCTTGAGAAACTGCCTGTGAGGTTGGGCACTTGAAAAATATGTTGTTGTCAAGAGCTTTAGCTTCCTTTCTAGGGAGACCATAAAAGCTTGGTCTGCATCTATGAGACCTGGAGGACATGGTTTCTTATTTCCCAATGTACATGAGGCAGCAGTGCTGAATTCTCTTTTTAGATAAACTGTGGCCACTGGGGGCTAAATGTGTGCCGGTGTGCACTGTGAAGGCATATGGTCATCTTCCATTTTCGTGGTGTTTCTTCCTGCTGCACTGAGAGTTTGGTATTTGCTTCACAAAATACAAGGAGTTCAACTGGGTCACAATGCAAGAGGAAGTTCTGTCATGTATGGTGGGTCAGGTTTTGCAGGAGGATACAAGAACCAGGATCCTATCCCACATATCTTGCCCCCTTGACCATAGCAACCTGATTCTGAACAATGTCCTGAAACCTCTCCATATAACAACTTGCCTTTACATGGAAGGTTCTGCTGGCTGCACCATGTCAGTCACAAGCCATTTGGAAGCCAATGGAAGATTCACATGGCCCCACCACAGATGTTTATCACATACCTGCCCACCACTGCTCTAACCTACTACTCAACAAAGTCCAACTTACTGGCATCTCTGTTCTACACCATTTACATGAAACCCAGTCAATCAAGGCACTGTCTGGTATATTCATGATCAGCAACAGGACATCAAAAGGTTTTTCAGTGCCACCTGGTGATGGGAAATTCAAAAATTTCATGGTATTTATCTAGCCATTTTTTAAGGATGAAGTTGGAGGCACTGTGAGTTTCAATTTTTTCAGGAACCATTAAATGTTTAGGAAGCTCATTTCAATGAAATCTCTGGAGAACACTCACAGGTAAGGCTTCCCAAAGAGTGGCCAGAAGATCATATGATGCTATGCCCATTTAGGTCTACAATGTGAGGTCCATATGAGTTTTGACTCTCAACTATGGGTGTCAAGTTTTTCAGAATAAAATTTGTGGTATCCTGGCTGAGAGGCTCAGTGCTCTGTGGAAAGCCACCCTGGGCCTAGAACTCAGTTTCCAAGGGCGATGCTCATGCCTGGCTTCCAAAAATTTCAACACTATTCATGGCAATACTTCTCTGAGGTCAGTTGAAGAACTCAGACTCTAAGGGAATCACACCAGAGTTCAAGAACATGTGGACCAAGTCATCTCTTCCAACCGCCACCCAAATGACCACAATTTAAACCAAAACACTCCAACGTGGCGCCCATCTTCTTCCATATAGACACTCACAATAAACTCCACTATGGCTGGAGTTTTCCATGAGGGGCATAGCCCAAGACCGTGTCCAAAATAAGCTCTTTTGCACCTAATTTGCCTAAATTCAGGGTGGCCTGGACACCCTTCTTGTGAACCAGAAGAGATTAAATAGGCCACCCGTTAATACTCCTCCGCTTCTTCAATTTGAGGCCAAATGACTGTGGGGTTTGGATTCTTTATGTGAATTGGAGTCTTGAGAAAACCCAAGCAACTATGGGCTAGACTCTGCAAGGCTTTGAAGAACTCATTTGACCCAAAGGATCCCTAATCTGACTTGATGGAGGTCAGGAAAGTTACAGAGGAAGGCGAGAGACTTCATCCACAAGGACTGCTCTTTTGGCCATTTTGGTTTTGGATGTACACATGGGATCTTTCTTTAGATCCTTCAGGACCTGAGAATCTAAGCCACAGCCTCACACAGGGTAAGTAAGCTGATTCAGACACATCCTTTCCAAAGCAATTAAGCAAAGAGCCACAGGTAATGCCCATTCATTTCCATTTGAAAACTGTTTTCTTCAGGCTTCACAAAGTGGTGGACTGAGGAAAATACCTTCCTGACATTCAGGGCAACAGAAGAGTAGGTAAACAAAAGGCCCCAAGCAGGGTTTCTCCACTAAGACTTTCCTGGTCACACTGATATCTGAGTTTTCTGAGATGCTCACCATTCCCTTCAGCTATACAGGACATGGTCATGTCACAGAGCTTCGAGGTTGTACATATCTTAAACAGAAAACCATGAACCTATTCTGGAGAGTGGCCAGAATTCAGGAATAAAACAGAAACTAAGGAAGATAGCAGGTGTTGCACATCAATAAGGCAAGCTGCAGTCCATTCATAAATAGGGCAGGATGAATGCTGTGAAGCTTTCTACTAGACAGGACATATTAATTGATGCATTCTGTTTTCTAATGTCTACAACCACGGACACAGTGGGATACACAGACATAGAAATTCTCGCCTTGTCAAACGACTTACTAGAAACAGTTCACTCCAAACAAAACAAACCGCCTTTCATACCTATTCTCAGAACATGAGACAAAACCACAAACCCACACCCACACCACAAAGGCACCTCCTTCCCCCAAGTAGGTCTGTGACTATCCGGAGTGTCCTCTGTCTGGTGGGCCTTATTATGTTCCCTGGAAATAGCCTGTTCTGTCTCAAATCTGGTCTTTTGGCCAACTCTGTGAAGTTGTCAGGAGCCAGCGGTGAGCCACTGCGTGCTTTCTCAGGAAAGGCCCCTCTTCATAGCTTTCCTTGCATTTGGCCATCCTTACATCAGTAGGTCCCAAGAAAGACTGAGTCTGTCCTTGGTAAATCAAAATAAGTTTGACCACTGGGACTGGGACTGGGACTGGCTCTGGGTGCCTGGCTTCCTGGATTCCAAGTTCAGAGAGTTCCATCACCAAGGAAGTTAGGTGAAGTCACTTAATTTTGGAACTGAATGAGGTCACTGCCTTGGCAACAACTTTGTCCTAACAGTTGCTTCCAAGGTTCCCATGAGAGGGAGGCTGCTCCTACTTCCTGTGACACTTTCACAGGTCAGAGAGGTATGTCAACCATAGGCATGCAGGAGCAGCTCTCAACACATGCCTGCTTTGGTCCATCTTCTCTACATTAAGAAGAGAGTGGCTGATTCAGACACATCCCTTCATCCTGAGCAGGTTGTTTGCCATGGAAGACTTTTGCTCTCTCAGGTCCTTCATACTTGCCTACATCTTCTCCAGGGATCATTTCTACGTGGACCTTTGAGGTTTTCAGCAGGTGGAAGATCCTCTATTTTCCTGTATTTTAATACCAATTCTGTCCCTGCTCTTCTGTAAAATTAGATTGAGAGAACAGTGTATGGTTAGGATTAATAACAGGTTCGATTTGGTTTAGAAAGAAAACTACACGGTTGAGCAAACAGGGTCCTACAGTTAGCAATAATATGAGGAATTTTAATGGACCGGCCATGGCAGATAAAAGCGCAGTTAATCAGGTCACTATGTGAACCAAGACTCAAACCTCCCTTTTGGGGCCTCTGTCTCTCTTTGACGCTCTTCAAGTCGTTTTCTTAATTTATTCATAGATTCTTTTACAACTCCAGTATTGTCGGCACAAAAACAACATTCTTCCCTCAATGCAAGCAAAAAGGCACCTTTCTCTCATGAAGAGGAGGTCCAATACTCGCCTGCTTTGTAAAACAACTTCAGAAAGAGAGAGGTTAAAATTCCTGTAAAGCTGTGATGTCGGTTTTTAATGTCTTTAAGGTTTGGCCTATTTCTGCTTCTAATTGTGTCTTTGTTGTGTCTCATGGACTAGCCCACGAGTTAAGCAACTATTATTTCTAATAGGATGGCTAAAGTGAGGGATACAGGTTCCCGCTGGAACCGGGTTGTATGCCCCCCTATTTGATCTTTAAATGAACCTACGTCATGATAGAGAACTCTGGAAAACATCTGCATCATTACATAATTAATCACATATATTGACCATTTTATGAAAACATAAATAATGTTAAAGTGTATAGAATTATACTGTTGTAGGGATGGACAAGGAAAGGGACCTAAGATAGCACCAAACACAGGAAAACAGCCTTATTTGGATGCATCCGGATTTAGAGGGCATTGCTTCTGTTGTAATCAATTAATCCCCTGAACCCCAAGTTTTGGTAGTTTTAGAATTTGTACCCAATATGTAAGGGAAGTGGATCAGAAGTTCACAGTCTGTAGAAATTCACAAAAATCAGTTTTTGTTTCTGTTTTTGTTCCTCTGTTCTGGGCAAGTTAACTTTTCAAGGACACCTTGGAAAGGGAGAGCTTTTTTGTCTCTTTTTTTTCTCCCTGCCAGCTGTCACCATGAAGCCCAGTTGGTAACTTTTTTATCTTAGAAATGTAGTCATCTCTGTGAAGCCCCAGCTCAAGGCCAGAGGCTTTGTTCACATATTTTGTGAAAACCTAGTAAGGCGGTGTCAAGCTTAGGGGTGGTGATTTTTCCAGCCAGTGGCCAAGTAGAACAGGGCAACACGAAAAGTGGAAGTTTATCTACATTGAACTCTTTCAGAGGGACTCTTTTGCTGAAAGACCTAATGTAAGCCTCGGTGAAGACTTCTGGAGAAGGTTATTTAAGACATATCTATGGACCTGGTACAGAGGGGGAAGACTGGGAAGGCGAGGCTGAGAGCAGCTCCGTGGATCTGAGAATGAGGAAGATGAGATGTAAAAGAATAATGGAAAAGGGGTTTGGGATTTTCCTAGAACAAAACTTGAGCAGTAGAACAGGTAGAGCAGAGGTGAAGATGGGAGTGAGTATTCCAAAAACCCCTGAGGGACTTTAAATTTTTAGAAACCTGTTTTCAGTGATGACAAAGCAACTTTAAAGGCCATTTTTATTACATCTTGGATAGGGGTCTGAGGGCTCTTCTCAGCTGGTTTGAGCTTTGGTTTAGCTTCTTAGAGGACTTGGTGGGACCTAGTGCACGCACAGACAGAAAAAGAGAGGAGTGAGTGAGTGGAGGGGTACCTCGGTACCTGCTACCTCAGCAAGGGGGCAATGGTCTGAGAACTGGCAGAGGTTTGGGTTTTTGATCTAGTAATTGGAGGTGAGAAATCACGTTGCTGAGGTGGGAGTGACAGCAGAAACTCTAGAGCAGAAGACTGAGGGTGAGGAACTATTGGAGAAGCATAGTACAGGATGTGAGTGAAGGAGGGAAAAGGATTCCACATAGGGGAATTTTCCCCTTTTGAGCACTTGCCGAAGTTAAAAATGTCATGCAGAATTTGAGGATCTAGAGAACCCTCTGGGGGCCATAGCTTTTGGTTGTCTAATTGGTAATATGGCCAATGCTGTGTACTGAATGTGATGAGGAGTTTGGGTTCCACCAGGCAGCCCCGGTATGCTCACATCCCCATGAGTTACACAAGAAGTTGGCTTTTCCCCCACACAGCCATGGCTGTTTGTGGCTTTGATAGTCCGCCGGGCATACATCATAATCTAGGCTAGCCAACCTGAATCTGGCTCGCGTTTCTGTGCATCCATAATGTTTGTTTCAATTATCTATGGAACGGAAGGGATTTAATGAAACTTTAGTGGGATCCTCTTCATCAGGGTTATCTCAATAGGAAAGACGTATACCAAGCTGAAAAATGTCTGGGTGGAGAGATAGCCACCAGGTCCCTAAGGGCGCTGTATGCGAGATATACCATACTTCTTGTCTAGTAGGATTTGAGATCAGCCTTCACTGCTGAACAGGCTGATGAGGGTTAGGAGTACTGGTGGCCAAGTTGAGAGTCTACAGTCTTGTCCACATAGCGAATACGAAATTTGAAATGGTTACCAGTCTTTTCCAGTTTCCAACCAGAGTCTGGACACAGCGAAGGCTTTAGATGAGAGGCATGGATCCAAAAAGTGATTCTGTCTACTTTTACCGCTGTAGGTGTTATAAGTAGCACCGGGTATGTTCCTTTCCAGCGGGGTTTCTAGGAATGACACCTGATGTTGTCTTATGTAGACGAAGTCTCTTACTTGATATTGATGTGGAATCCCCTCGTCCCCAGGTTGGTAGGCAGTGGCCAGCTGTTTCCACAGTTATCACTGAGTTCTTTCAATGGCTTTAAGTCTGTCAAGCAAGGGGTGTGGAAGGGATTGTTAGGCCTTAGAGTTGGGGATTAGGTCCCTTACTGGATGATGGGCATCATAGAGAATTTCATAGGGGGTGAGGTTACACAGAGAAACTGAGGGAGTATTTCTCGCATGAAACAGTGCATAAGGCAGGAGCATAGTCCAATCTTTTATGCCAGTCTCTAAGCTTAATTTTGTTAAGGTCTCTTTAATGGTTCTATTTATTTTTTCTACCTCTCCTGAGCTCTGGGGTATATAAGCATAATGTAACTTACAATTAATCCACACGTGACTTACCTGGGCCATGAACACAAGTCCATTATCAGACCCTATTACCTTAAACAGACCATATCTTGGAAAAATATCTTCCAGGATCTTCTTGAGAACCATTTGGGCCGTTGTTTTTTTTTTTTTTCCTGTGTGTGTGTGTGTGTGTGTGTGTGTAAGGCTTCAATCCATCCTGAAAATGTATCGACAAAGACTAGGAGATATTTAAGTCCATACCTTGCTGGCTTAATTTCAGTAATGTCCACTTCCCAGAATTTTCCTGGTCTGGTTCCTCATAGGTGCTTTCCTCTAAGAAACTTGGAAGGGTAAGCATTAAACAATTGACTGACCCAACAGGCTTTTGTTACCGGTTCAGTTTTTTTCTTTCGCTGTGTGTTGGTTAGTGGAAAACTCTGTTCTTAATCCTACAGGAGTGCCTGCAGTTTCTTTGAACCAAGGTGAGTGAGTTGACGTACATTTTTAACTTAGTGTAGGGCTTTCTGTAATTGCAGGCTGAGCTCAGTAAAGTTGAGGCGTTCAGTGTCAGTGTCCTTAGATGTTATCTAAAACTTCCTGTTACTCAGGGGTCCATTGGAATTGGGCATCTCCCTTTAACAGCGGGTATAAAGGAGCAGCTAAGGACGCGAACCCATTTATCCATAACCTGCAAAACCCAGCAATCCCAAGAAACTCTCTTAGTTGTCTGCTGTAAGATGGGGTTGGTATCTGCTCAACGGTTTGTTTTCTGGGCTCAGTGAGCCATCGTTTACCGCCCCTGAGGAAATAGTCATGGAAGGTTACTTCTTGCTGGCAAATTGGGCAATTTTGGCAGAAGCTCTATACCCGAGTGGAGCAAGCTCCGATAATAGTGCTTGGGTCCCAGTTCAGTTTTCCTTGGTGTTGGATGCCAGTAGCAGGTGATCCACGTATTGAAGCTGGGTGACTTCGGGGTGTGTAGTTCTGAAATTGTTGAGATCTCTGTGGAGGGCTTCATCAAAGAGAGTGGGGGAGTTTTTGAACCCCTCTGGGAGTCTAGTCCAAGTTAGTTGACTATACTTTCCGGTTTCTGGGTCTACCCACCCAAAAGCAAACAGCAACTGACTATCTTTATGCAGAGGCAAGCAAAAGAAAGCTTGTTTTAAGTCCAGAACAGTATACCATTTCTGCTCAGGGTTCAGAGTGCTAAGCAGTTGGAACAGATTAGGTACTGTGGGGTGAATGTCCTGCACTCTGTTGTTGATCTCTCTTTGGTCTTTAACAGGTTGATAGTCCCCGGTTTCTGGCTTCTTCTTCTAATAACAGGGGAGTGTTCCAGGCCAATTGACAGGGCCTTAGGACCCCTAAGGCCAGATATTTATGAATATAGGGCCTTATCCCATCTTTAGCTTTTTATGCTTAGAAGATATTATTTGACATTAATTGGGGAGGCTGAGGTTTTTAACTCCACTGTTATTGGAGGTTGTTTCACGGCCAGGCCTAACACAGCAGTTTTTGCCCAGGCATCTGGGTTATCTGTTATTCATTTCTGCGGTAGCTTGCCTGTTTGATCAGTCTTGGGGGGTGTGAAGAGTGGATGTTTATCTTCTACTAATATAGTTACAGCCGTGACTATAGGAGTTTTTACTGAAGGATTTAGAAATTTCTTTTGGGGGCTTTCAGGGTTAAAAGTTATTTTGGCCCAGAGCTTGGTGAGCAGATCTCTGCCCATCAATGGGTGCGGGCATTCTGGGATTACTAGGAAGGAGTGATGGATTTTTCCTTTCCCCAGGTCCATGGTCCTCTTAGTAGTCTAAGCCCGATATTTACTGCCATTAGCCCTTTGAACTACAGACCTTTTATTTGATAGACGGCCCAATGGGGCCCTAAGGGCTGAGTATACTGCTCCTGTATTCATTTCAAAGTTTACTGGGGTCCCCTACTCTTCAAAAGTTACCCTGAGCTAGGGGAAGGAATCTGAGCCCCAACTTTCTTAGTCATCCTCCAGAGTCAGAATGGCTGGCTGGCGTGTCTGTCTCTTTATAGGGCACTCTTTGGCCCAGTGTCCTTTTTTTTTACGGTAGGCACATTGATCTGAGGCCAGGGGTGGCCTCTGGCACGGGCCCAGGTATCCCTTCCTGTCACCTTATGTCTTAATTTCTGGCCTCTTTCTTGTTGTGACCAGGATCTAAGTCAATGCCTTAGTCTTTCTTTTGCTTCTCTCATCATCCCTTTGCTCCCTTTCTTTTTCCCTGTTTCTCTTTTATAGTATATTTTTTTGGCTTCTCTGACTAAATCTCTCTTTTAACTTTTTTTTTTTAATATCCATGGCAGCTTCCCCAATTAAGGCCATCATGACAGATGCCTTTTGATCTGCTGCCTGAGGATCGAAAGGAGTATATCTCTTATATGCCTCCATAATTCTCTCTAGAAACATAGAGGTAGATTCATCAGGCCTTTTAATAATTTCTCTTACCATGGCCAAATTAGTTGGTCACCTAGCGGCCCCTTGGATACCCGCTATTAGAGCCTGGCAATAATTGGACATATGCTCCCTATCTTCAAAGGTGTTGGGGTCTCAGTTGGGTTGGTTTAAGGGGAAGCCGGCTTTGATTATGTTGGGAAGTTGTGTTGGTCGCCCATCAAGTCCGAGGATATTTTTTTCTAGCTTCCAGGAGGTTTTTCCTCTCATTCCTCTGTCGTGAAGAGAGTCCCTAGGAGTTGTTGGCAGTCATCCCAAGTAGGCAGGTGTGAAAACGTTGGCGAGTTCTCTGAGTTTTTTTAGCCGGGCCAGCTTCCTCTAGGGAAGGAGGGGCTGTGTGAGCCATTCGACAGTCATCTGGAGGGTGCTGGGCCATCCTGGCTTCCTCGAATGGTGGAGAGGCTGAGTAAGCAGCAGGGGAATTACTTACAGGGTTTTGGGGGTTGGGGGACAAGGGCAGAGGATAAGGACGAGTAGAGTCTTGAGACTCAGGGAGAACAGAGGGTGGAGGTTGAGGAGCAGAGAGTTTGAGAGATAGAATCGTAGGGGAAGGAGTAGGAGTGGGTGCAGGGACAAGGAAAGGCTTCACCCATGGAGGAGGAGATTTGCAGAGGTCCTGACAAGTTAAGATATATGGCTATTGATCTGGATGGCTATGTGGCCCCGGCTGAAAGACAATATCTCAGACTTTTCAAATTAGTGCGAAGTAGAAACATCTTTCTAGGGGCCATCCGACTACAAAGGTGGGTTATTCTGAGACACAGAATCTGCCAGGTCTGGTGTTTTAATGAAAAAGAAAGAATCTGAGCCCTTAAGCAGACTTTGGTCCAGTGATTAAGGGTCAGGGACAGAGGCATTGAAGTGCTCTGTCCCATAATGAAATATACACAGACAGTGAAAGCAAAGACACACGACACAGACAAGACAAGACAATAAAGACAGACAATGGACGTCCAATACTGAGACCAGGACTGAGTAGCGGGCAAATCCTGATGGGCTGCCAATTCCAAATCTGAAAGAAAATATCACTGAGTCGAGGAGACTATGGTTCTTCGATTTCCCGAGTCCATCCCACAGGAACATGGCCTGTGGCTCTGTGACATGTGTGTCAGCCACCGTGGGAGAGAGCTCACGATCTTTACCAATAGCCATTTTGTCAAACCCTAACCTGAATCCTGAAACCAGAAAGAGGGGCCTTATTTACACCCAGAGGAGCCCATTGGGGGTCTTTCATCTGCAGCTGCCGGATCTCGCTGGGGCCACCAGAAGTAAAGGTCGGGTGAGCGTCGCTGGAAGAGACCACCAAGAGACTGTCTAATGCAACCTCAAAGGGTTTATTGGGAGTCCGGCATGCAAGGGCTCAGAGATCAGTTGAATAGAGCAGAGAGCCCTGAGAACAGCTTAAGAAGTGCTTATATATTTTCCTTGGAGAGGGCAGGGAGGGAAGTTTATTGATGGTTAAGGGCGAGTGGGCGGTTTGCGTGTAAATGGTTGATGGAGTACATTCTGCAGTTTGGCAGTTGGGGGCAGCACATTCTGGGAACAAGAAGAGCAAACAGTTCTCAAGATTTCAACAGTGTTTTATTAAGCATACAGAAAAACAGGACGTGACAAGTACCTATTTTATTAACCTTTCAATATAAGTATGAAAACAGAAATCTAGGTAAGATTTGAAGCCCAGAAGTTCATTTGGTCCTTGATTGGTATACTTAGCTTTGAATTACATTCCGTGGAGATGTCCTAGAATTATGGATATACAATGACACAGGACCTTGTACCTTCTCAGAGGTCAGTTCCAAAACACAGTCTCTAAGGGGAATCACACCAAAATTCAAGACAAGGTGGACCCAATTATCTCTACCAACCGCCACACAAATGCCCACAATTAAAACCAAAACACTCCGAAATGGCACTCATCTTCTTCCAAATAGACACTCATCATAACTTCTGGCAGGAGGATTCCATGAGAGGCACAGCACAAGACAGTGTCCCAAATAATCTCCCTTTCCCCTCATTTGCCAAAAGTCAGAGTGGCCTGGACACCCTTCCTGTGAACCAGGAGTGATCAAATATGCCTGCCATTAATACAGCTCTGTTCTTCAATTTGAGGCCTACTGTCTGTGGGGTTTAGAGTCTTTATTTGAATTGGATTCATAAGAAAACCCAAGAACCTATGGGCTAGCATCTGCAGGGCTTTGAAGAACTCAATTGACCCAATGGATCCCTTTTCTCACTTGATGGAGGTCAGGAACCTTACAGAGGAATGCGAGAGACTTCATCAACAATGACTGATTTTTTGGCCTTTTTGATTATGGATCCACACATGGGATCTTTCTTTAGACCCATCAGGTGCTGATAATCTAAGCCACAGGCTCACACAGGGCCAAGAGGCTGATTCAGACACATCCCTTTACAACGCACTTAAGCAAAGAGCCACAGGTGATGCCCATTCATTTCCATTTGAAAACTGTTTTCTTCAGGCTTCACAAAAGCGTGGCCTGAGGCAAAGAACTTCCTGACATTCAGGGCAACAGAACAATAGGTAATCAAAAGGCCCTTTGCAGGGTTTCTCTACTGAGACTTTCCGGGTCACACTGATATCTGACTTTTCTGAGATGCTTGCCATTCTCTTCAGCTATCCAGTACATGTCCATGTCACAGTGGTTGGAGGTGGTACATATCCTGGATGCAAATGCATGAACCTATTCTGGAGAGTGGCTAGATTTCAGGAAGAAAACAGGAACTTAGGAAAATAGCAGGTGTTGCCCATCGATAAGGCAAGCCCTAGTGCATTCATAAATTGGGCAGGATGAATGCTGGGAAGCTTTCTACTTGACAGGAAACATCCATTGATGCATTCTCTTTTCTAATGTCTACAACCACGGACACTGTGGGATACACAGACATAGAAACACTCGCCTTGTGAAACAACTTACTAGAAACAGTTCACTCCAAACCAAACAAACCGACTTTCCTGCCTATTCTCAGAACATGAGACAAAACCACAAACACACATCTACACCCACAAAGGCACCTCCTTCCCCAAGTAGGTCTCTCACTCTCCAGAGTATCCTCTGACTGCTGGGCCATACTATGTCCCCCCAATATGGCGTGTCCTGTCTCAGATCTGGTCTCCTTGTCCAACTTTGTGAAGTGTTCAGGAGCCAGCTGTTGAGCCACTACCTGCTTTTTCAGGAAAGGCCCCTCTTCAGAGAACTCCTGGCATTTGGCCATCCTCACATCAGTAGGTACCAAGAAAGACTGACTCTGTCCTTGCTAAATTGAAGCAAGTGAGACACTGGGACTGGGACTGAGACTGACTCTGTGTGCCTGGCTTCCTGGATCCCAAGTTCAGAGAGTTCCATTACCAAGGGATTGAGGTGAGGTCTCATCCTTCAGGAACTGAATTAGGTCTCTGCCTTGGCAACCACTTTATCCAAACAGTTGCTTTCAAGCGTACCATGAGAAGGAGGCTTACCCTATTTTCTGTGGCACTTTCACAAATTAGAATGGTATATCAACCATAGGCACCAAGGAACCGCTCTCCACGAAGGCCTGATTTGGTCCATCTTCTTTATATTTGGAAAAGAGCCTTTAGTCCAGGGAGCACTACAGTGAACCTCTGCACTAAATCTATTAGCAAGCACCTGATGGAGGAGGCCTCCATAGGTAAGTGGCTCCTTTATAACATCTGATATCCAGTTAAGGGAGATCTCTTCTGATGACAGAGATGTGGCACGGGGAGGCTCACATATACTTCTGTGCAGAACAGTAACGAGAATCATTCTGTCCTCTGTTCTGTTCTGTAGGGAATTCCTCTGGAACTGTAGAGAGGTGGCGATGAGCACGCACGCGCTTCTACCCTGGAGCTTTAGCAAGATGTTGCACTGTTCCCCTGTTTCTGTGTTTAGCCACCGGGTTTCTGTTTATTTGTGTTCTGTGTTCTATTTTTTGGTTTTTTGTTTGTTTGTTTTTGTTCGTTTTGTTGTGTGATTTTGGTGGTAAAAACTTAAGTATATTGGACATGAAAATCAGAAATAAAGAGAGTAAGCCTGACACCCCTTTGGACTGTGTTTTAAGGAACTGCAATGAACTTTATCCCCCTTTGCAAAGCAGGATGATAGAAGCCCCTAGCTGGCTGCCTGGAGCACACCCATTGCAGAGGGAAATGCCTGCTGGGGACCTAAGAACAGAGTATCTCCCAGGTTAACAAGTGAAACTCCTTTAAAACCCCTTGTCCCTCCAGATAAAGAGAGTCACAACTTTGGCAGAGTCCCCTGTGTTTCTCCTTTGTTAGCCAAGCAATAAACCTCCTTTTTTCTTTTTCTCAAAACCCAGTCCTCATTATTAAATTGGTATTAATTGGCTTCAAGGTCAGGAACCAAACTTTAAGTTACAAATCTTGTACCCCCCCTCCGCCCCGGAACTTTGTGAGACCTATCTACTGAAATGTTAGGAGATAGAGCATGCTTGGTGTGAAACTGAATCAGAGGAGCTAATCCTGTATGTAAAAGGAGAAACTGAGGGACTCCCAGCAGCTGCCAAAGCCCTGTTGATTCAGGGAATTACCTCCTTCCTTCCCTGCACTGTAAGGATTATGCCACCTCTGTCTTGTTAAAAAAAGAGAAAAAGAAAAAGGTGACACTAAATGCAGTAAAATCACCATGGAGACACTTTATTTTACATTTCAGGTTGCCCCTCTGTGAAAACATCTGGTCCCCTTGTGGGGACAGCTATGGTCCCACTGGTGTATGAGATTTTTCTCTTATCTGCTCTGGTTTAAAGGGTTCTCTCTGACAGCCATAGTCTGGACCTCCTTTTGGTCTGTATTGTGTCTTTCTTTCTGGCCCTTTTAGGCATGTGCAATAATGTGTTGATATTATAAATTGTTTTTTGGGAATGATCTTAGCTGAATGTGTGTCGAAATGATGATGTTTTATTTTAACAATCTGGTATCTGAATGGGTTTTTGAAACATTGCACAATCTTGCAGTTAAAAGTCGGGTTTAGGTAATTGTTTAGTTTATGATTTCAGATAATTCATGCCAGAGAACTTAAATACTTACAATGGATAACTGAAGAACTCTACTTCCAAGTTGGCAAGAAACTTCCCAATCATACAGTCTTTTTTTTTCACCAATTTTGAATTGGGTAGCCTGGGAAAATGTCACTGTGTGTACCAGTGCATTAATTTGGACATGGATAGTAAATCATAGTATGGTGTCTGTTGACCAAACAAGATGTAAAGATAAAAAATTTTGTGAATTGTATCTTAAACTTGTATCATAATTTTCAACATCCGAACCTGAAAATTATGGTTAAAATGCCTTAGTCCTGAGATGTCTGTTCAGAATAGCAGTTTTTTTCCTGCTCCTTCCAGACCTCAGCCATGACTTATGTTGAAATGCAAATGAAAGAAGCCTGCAAGCTTTGTAGGAGACTGATTTGAGATCTAAGGGAAAAAAAGGTAAATTGTATGGTATTTTCTAATTACTGGCAAGTCATTTTTTCTAGGACTCTTATTTTTTTCTGAGATACTTTATGTTTTTTGACCTCATGATTTTGAGCATACAGACCTAGGTTAATGTTTTTCTGATCAGTTCTATCTTTGACCAACTGTGGACTTCTTGAAACATTGCAATAAAGATTTCACCTGCGAAATGCTACGAGGCCTTTACTATTATTATGTGTGCACAATTTTGTTATGTGTTGTATGTCTATATATACATATGTCCATATATCATATATATGATACATAAATTAACATATATAAGGAGTGCTCATAAAATAAAGCGCTCATAAAAACAAATTTTAAAAAGTGGATCCAAAGATCTTTAATTCACGTGATTTAAATGTTTCAATTTAAATTGGATAAAGAGATAAAAACAAATGTCTTTAAATTTAAGCTTACAAAGTTTTCTAGGTGTTCAAACATCTAACAAAATATTAACATCTACAAAATGTCTAATATGCCTTGGCTCTAGTACCTTTCCTTCAACATAAAAATGGTTTACACTGTTCAATACGTTTCTCTAACTTTTTGATAAATAAGTAAAGTAAATTTGATATGGGATTACTCATTCATGAGTACTTTAGTTAGATATCTGATTGATTTACTAAGATCTGTATTTTTTTTAGTAAACTCTGTATAAGATTGTAAAAATCAGTCATGTGTTAATGAGGCAAAAATTTCTTAAAACATAAGTTTACCCATAACATTGAGTTTATTAAGATTTATGTTTTCTAGAGCAAGCAACCATAAAAATTAAACAACTGATTAAATAAGAACTGTTATTTTAGAGCACTGTACTGCCATTTCTTTAAAAGCCAAACTTGATTAATGTAGAAACATAAATGTAATTGTTATGCTATTAATGTTTTCATATCTTACAGGTATGCAAGTCTGTAAGGTAGAAACCTTAAAAGAGCATTATATCAAGTTGGTGCTCTGAAGTTGTGTGGTAAAAAATATATTGTGGATTTATTTACCTTTTATCAATAAGATATGTAAATTTTTATGTTACTTTTTACATTGGGGAACAATTTAAATGTATTTTTAAGTTAATTAGAGCCTAATCTTTGTAAAGGTTAAAAACTTTCAACATTTCTTTAATTCATGTTTTAAATGTGATATCATATGGTGTTAGCTAATGTTCATGTGACCTCAAACAATTTATGTAAACTTTGTCAAAAGATATTTAAAAATAAAGATCAGCTTTAGAATTAAAATACTTAAGATTTATAAAGAGCCCTGCCTTACCTGAGATAAGGCTGTGTGTCCCATCTTACTACATGTGAGAATGACTATGAAACATGTAGGTCAGATAATATTTCTTTAAAGTTATGTTAAAAAGTTTTTTTTTTTTATTGTCAATATTCCTAGGATCTCAAACAGGGGATATAATGTATAACTCAGCCAAAAAATTCAGGGAAGATATTACACGAACTAAGTATTTTTACTTTTGTTAATTTTAGTTTGAAATTTTCTTATAAGTGATCTAAAGATTCCCTGTTAGTGTTTTACAAATGCGTTGCTATAAGAACACAACATGGGTTTATTCAAGATAATAAGTCATCAACTACAATACAGACAGAATAATACAGATCCCAGTTAATAAAAAGGTAATTATAAAGTTATAGACATTAAAGCCCAGTACTCTTAATATAAGGCTGTTAAAATTTATTTGCTGGATGTTTAAGATTAGGATTTAAAATTAATGTTAAATGAAAAGGGCCAAGAAAACCAATATTTGGCTCTTGCCCTCTGAGTCAGTCTGAATCCAGAGAACAGGGGACTTCTCTAAAGAGCTTTGCAACTCTGAGCCACATAACCTCCTGATCAGGGAGATTAATGAGACCACTGGAGAACAGAAAGCCAATCAGTGCATTTGTTACAAAGAGGAGAGTCATCATAGAAAGGAGACATCCATGATGCTTCTGAGGGAAGCCAAATGGTCAAGCAAGACCTGGACCCACCTAGCGCAAATGGCACTAGCAGAACTGAGAATCTCTTCTCAAATTTCCCCAGAATTGACTCCCATAAAAGGTCAGCTGACTGTTAACAATAGATGGAAACAAAAGTCAGTTTGACTGCTTCATCTTAAACACTTAGCAAAGACAGTTAAGACCAAAATACAGCCACTACTGGGCATATTAAATAATAATAATAATAATAATAATAATAATAATAATAAAATTTTAAGGCATGCACTTTATCTTATCCTCCCAAAACAAGTAAGACTGGAGGCTACAAAGAAGGATTCTCACACAGGAATGCCTAATACTTATAAAAAGAGACTATCAAGAAGAGCTGCCACAGGCAGAAGTTTTCAGTTTAAGACCTACAGATATTCCTAACCTACAAAGTTAGGCTTGGTGTTTGCTAGTACGATTATCCAGCCCTGAGTAACAGAATTAAAGGTTTCTCTATTTGACGCAGAGGTCATACTAGTAAAAGGATTTTACAAGATCAGATGACATTAAATTATTAAACTGTGTCTTATTGGGAGGGCCAACTGTAACACTTAAAGTTAAATATTAAGTTGACAGTCCTGATAACTGGGGATATTAAAGACTGGTGAGGGAATGTCTATACAGTGACATGTTCTAGCTGCTGCAACATTTATCCAGTACTCATGGTTTTTGTTTCACTCATAGAAGAACCCATTCACAGATGACTTTACAACCTGTTCTTCCCCAACCTGACTTCAAACCGAACTGACTTCTAAAAGGCAACTCATGTCTCTCAACTGACTTCTAATAGGCAACTCATGTCCCTCATGCCGAGCCCACTTACGTCACCCTGTCTCAGGACAGAAGAAGAAAAAATTAGTGATGCCACTCTTCTTACAACAATGGAGAGAAAGATAAATAGACTATCAATATAAGTAATTAAGAAGGGTAAAATCAGCGAGATCAGTTTTGGGTGAGTTCTAAAAATTTGGAGACTCTTACCTGAGGGATTAAAATTTCCTCAGTGCTCTTCCCATAATCTCTCAAAGATTTGAAAGGGACACAGAGAAAAGGGGGGAATTGTAGACCCAACCTGATCTTTTATTAAAATTGGGAGCCATCATGCCACAAAGCCATGAAAAGATAATTTTGGCTTTACCATTAATTACTTCAAATTCTGAACCTGCGTGGAATGCCTGCCCGCGCCTTGAACTCACACATGCCTGGCTCTCTGACCAGATAGCAGCCCTCTCTGAAACTTTAGTGACACATCATAAATATTTGCCTTCTCTGGCAAGACAACAACCCTCTCTGAGGCTCTAATGGTCCTCATGAATTCTCATGTAGGGACAGCAAAAAAATTGTAAACTACCTTTAGTGTGATGTTTATCAGAGTTCTGTTATCTGTAACCCCCCTTTTGTGTAACTTTCTGGGCTATAAAGCTGGGCTGTAGGAAAGCTGGGGTTGCTGTCTTGTTCCCTTCGTTTTGGGAGGGAGAGGCAGCATGGCCGGTGGAAATAATAAGCTTAATTTTATTTGATTTTAATTTGAGTCAGTGGTCTTTTCTAGCGTCCTGGTCTAACAGGTAAACACTCCAAAAACATGGAGCTCTGCCGGCCTAAAGACTTCTTGAGAAACTTCCTTTGAGTTTGGGCACTTGAAATATATGTTGTTGCAAGGAGATTTAGCTTCCTTTCTAGTGACACCATAAAAGCTGCGTCTGCATCTACGTGACCTGGAGGACATGGTTTCTTGTATTCTAATGAACATGAGGCAGCAGTGCTGAATATTCTATTTGTAGGTAAACTGTGGCCACTTGGTGCTAAGTGTCTCCCCGTGTGAACTGTGAAGCCATTTGGTAATCCTCCACTTTTCGTGGTGTTTCTTGCTGCTGCACTGGTAGTTTGGTATTTGCTTCATGAAATACAATGAGTTCCACTGGGACCCAGTATTAGAGGGAGTTCTGTCACTTGTGGTGGGTCAGGGTCGGCAGGAGAATGCAACAACCAGGCTTCTATCTCACAAAGCTTGCCCCTTTGACCATAGAAATCTGACTCTGAACTTTGCCCGGAAACCTCTCCATATAACAAGAAGGGTCTGCTGGCTGCACCATATCAGTCACAAGCCATTTTGAAGGCAATGGAAAATCCTCCTGGCCACACCACAGCTGTATTATCACACACCTGCCCACCACTGCAAAAGGCCCACTACTCAGCAGGGTCCAACTTACTGGCATCTTTGTTCTACACAATTTTCATGAAATACCGTCAATCATGGCATTCTCTTGTACACTCATGACCAGGAAAAAGACATCCAAAGGTTCTCCAGTGCCACCTGGTTAAGGGAATTTAAAAAATTTTATTGTATTTATCTAGCCATTTTTCATGGATGAAGTTGGAGGCACTGTGGGTTTCAGTTCAGTAGTGAGACACTACCTGCTTTCTCAGGAAAGACCCCTCTTCAGAGCTCTCCTGGAATTTGGCCATCCTCACATCAGTAGTTACCAAGAAAGACCGATTCTGTCCTTGGTAAATCCAAACATGTGTGGCCACTGGGACTGTGACTGGGGATGCCTCTGGGTGCCTGGCATCCTGGATCCCAAGTTCAGAGAGTTCCATCACCAAGAAAATGATATAGGTCACTTCCTTCAGGAACTGAATGAGGTCACTGCCTTGGCAACCTCTTTGTCCAAACAGTTGCTTCCAAGTGTCCCAATAGATGGAGGCTGCCCCTACTTCCTGTGACACTTTCACAAGTAAGAATGGTATATCAAACATAGGCACCCGTGAACAGCTCTCCACACAGGCCTGGTTTGGTCCATCTTCTCTACATTAAGAAGAGATAGACTGCTTCAGACACACCCCTTCATCCTGACCTGTTTTTTTTTTTTTTTTTTTTTTTTTGTCATGAAAGATGACTTTTGCTCTCTCAGGTCCTTCATAGCTTTCTATATCTTCCCCAGGGTTCACTTCTGCATGGACCTTTGAGGTTCTCAGCAGGTGGAAGATCTCTTACATTTCTATATAAGACCAACTCTGTCCTTGCTTTTCTGTAAAGTTAGATTGAGGAAACAAAGTATGGTTAGGGTTAATAACATGTTTGATTTGGGTTAGGAATCATTCTGCTGCATGAATAATGGTATTGGGAACCTGCAATATTTATAAGTATATATAGAGGTGAAATATATGTATGAAAACACAAATCTAGGTAAGATTTGAAGCCCAAAAGGGCATTGGATCCTTGATTGGGATACTTCACTCGGAATTATGTTGTGCACATGTGTCTCAGATAAATCTATACATTATGGCATAGGACCTTGTACCTTGGATAATTGAATGTCGAAGAGAACATCCAGTCAAAAAAGGATAGTTGGTAGGATTAGGAAGATAGTTGGTAGGATTAGAAAAAAAGAGTGAGTATAGGATTTGGACAAAAAGTTCTTTAGCAATAGGGTTTCAGGTAGACAGAAAATGTAAATGTCAGCACATGTGAAGAGTCAGTCACAATGATGAACTGGGGAAAATATGTAGGAAAGCAGATATCATTAGAGACATTAGGAAATCAGGCAAATGATGAAGTGATTGATAGGATTAGACATTTTCAACAGGCTTGAGGTTGAATACATAATCTTAGGAAGAAACAAATATGTAGTCACCAATAGGATTGACATTTGAGAGCATTAGGCAACCTGGACATGGGTGATTTTCATAATCCATACTCACATTCCATTTAGGCTTTGGTACAATTGTAAGTGTGACTTTGCATTTTGTTGACAGAATATATATGTAGATCAGGTGACATGAGTCTTTCTTGCACCATTTCTGGGAGCAATATTTAGAAGAGATATAAATTAGTATTGGGGGCACAAATAGGTGTACCATGTGTGAATATATAATATAACTGATTCCAACTTTAGAAATTGGAATAAATTGATATCTGAAAATACACAGGAAATGTCATATTGACATACATACATTCATTCCAACCAGTTATACATCTAATGGTAATATTAGGGTTGTGGTTTATCATAAAGTGTGTGTGAGTTTTGCTTCAAAATTGATTATGGAAATCGAAAATAATGTGTTTGGAAAGAAGTCTCAATAAATAACCAGTCAAAAGCAAGGAGGAATACATGTGTACTGAAGCAGGAAGTGATTGAATGTGTTTCAAATGTCTTTAAATTTGTGAACTTGTGGATGAAATGTATATACTATGATGTACAAAAACTGAAGAAATAGTAATGTACCAGTGATAAATAAAAATGAACGTCAAAATACACATCATGCCCCTTTGGAATCTACTTGCATTGATGTTAAATTGGGTCAGTTACAGTAGAAATATAAGGATTTGTTTGCACCATTGAGTGAAGTGAGTTTTCAGTACTAGAAAACAAATATGTATTTCAGGTGGATGAATATTTCTGAAAATAATCGTATGAAAATTTGATTATAAAACCACATACATGAGCATGAGTGAATTATTTAGGGAGTGTATAATAGGACACATATATTTTTTATTTGGAAAAATCTAGACAATATATATATATATATATATATATATCTCACAGAGAAACATTAGAAAGTAGCAATATATATGCCAATCAAAATTCATCGTGAAATATATATCATCCACCGATCCAAAAATATTAATTTTACTGAACATGGATTTATGTATAATGTTGTTCAACTAAAAATCTCACTCATAGTTTGAATTTTCAGTTCCAAAAGCGTTTAGGAGGGGTGATCTCTTCTCATACTTTGTTTCTGCCAAGTTAGCCACCTCACAAAAATGTACGTGTGATACCAGGTAGGATTTTTTATGTGCATATAAAAATACATGTGCTGAATTGGCTACAGAAAAAAGGAGACAGAAATTCACATATGTGTTAACTTTAAAAACACATGGAGTACTATTTCAACAAACAATTGACAAGATTTATAACTCCTACACTATATCATGCAAAAGGCAAGACCAACTATACACCATGCCTCCTCTGAACTGCTTGTATTAATATTATGTTTGGGTTATTTGTCTCCATCATATTAGGATTAGTAGTCAGAGTCTATTAGGGTATGGGTTACTGACAGGGATTCAGTATTTCGAATGGAAAATTGGAAAATGAATCCAATGTGTATGTAAATATGTGCTACACAAAAATCTTCCCACTCTCATCCAGAACAATACCTTGACAACACCTTCACCCCATGTAAGACACAATTAGAGGAGAAGAGTTAGAAAATCCATGAATACATATCTGGAATGGAATGCGATCAGGAGTTCACAACCTTGGAAGTGTTAGAGGAGTTTCCAAAAGTAAGGGACAGGGTAAACACTTCAAAAACATGGAGGTCTGTTGTCCTAGAGACTTCTTGAGATACTGCCTGTGAGGTTGGGCACTTGAAATATATGTTGTTGTCACGTGCTTTAGCTTCCTTTCTAGTGAAACCATAAACCTGGGCATCTATGTGACCTGGAGGACATGGTTTCTTATTTTCCAATGAACATGAGACACCAGTGCTGAATTCTCCCTTTGAAGGTAAACTGTGGCCCCCTGGGGCTAAATGTCTCTAGTGTGGACTATGAAGCCATATGGTCATCCTCTATTTTCGTGGTGTTTCTTGGTGCTGCAGTGGAAGTTTGGTATTTGCTTCATGAAATACAAGGAGTTCAACGGGGACACAGTGTGTGATTGATTTCTGTCACATGTGGTGGGTCAGGGTCTGTAGGAGAATAAAAGAACCAGGCTTCTATTCCACATAGCTTGCCCTCTTGAACATAGCAACCTGATTCTGAACAATGTCCTGAATCCTCTCCATGTAACAAGATGCCTTTACATATAAGGGTCTGCTGGCTTCACCATGTCAGTCACAAGCCATTTGGAAGCCAATGGCATATCCACATGGTCCCACCACTGATGTTTTATCACACACATGCCCACCTTTGCTCTTGGCCCACTAATCAGCAGGATCCAACTTTCTGGCATCTCTGTTAAACACCATTTTCATAAAAACCAGTCAATCAAGGCACTGTCTGGTATACTCATTGTTGGGAAAAGTATAAACGGCAGCCATACCCCAGAAAAAAAAAACCAACATGGCGCCTAAGCACTTCTTCTTCCTACATTCTTCTTTTCTGCAGTGGTGCGAAATGTTCCCGCCCGTGTGAACTCTTCTGCTGGCGCCAATTTCAAACCTTGCTGGCCGGGAATCTTAGCCCCAATAAGAACTAATTCCTAGGCTCCGGAGCTGATATCTGAAAGAACTTGCCAATAAACGGATTGCCTGCCATTTATCTAAGCCCTCCAATCTCCTCCTTAGTTCTATATAAGCACACAGCTTTTTGCAATAAAATTGGAATTCTCCCGGTGAAGTGCCTTTGCGTGGGGAGTTCTTTCATTCTGGTGCCCCGTGTGAGGATATGGGTGAGCTCTTTCCAACAAGAGCCCCGTCCACTGCTCCACCGTGGCACTCTGCCCTGGTCTGCTCTTTTCAGACGCAGGCTTCCTGCACTCACCACTGATTTGTTGTATGTAAGCCTCCCCTGACCCCGGCTCGCCAACTCCCTTCGGGCTACCGCTGGCTTTGTGACCATGATCGTCTGTCACACTGTAGACGCCTGGTAGGGGGGAGGGAATTCCTCCCACTAAGACCTTTACTGGTTGCAGTGGACCCTCTGGTGATCCGTTTCCCTTTGGGGTGTGAGGCTTCTGAGTTTACATGAGAGGCTCTGTGGTTTTTCCTCCTCTGCTGCTGCTGCCGCTGCTGGCTAGAGTTGCTGTTTCCTGCGGGCCTGCTGTGTCTGGCTGAAGCTGCCTCTCTGCTCGGGGAAAACTGAACTCCCATCCTGGAACTGCATTCTGCTGGAGCCGGAGTTCTGTTTTCATTACTTACTTCTTCTGCTGCGTTCGAAAACTTTCCTGATGTCAGGTTGCCCGTGGCTCCGAACCCATTGGGTCTCACAGATCGCACTTCACTGGTGACGATCAGGTAGTGCCCTCTGTATTTCCTCATGATGGCTGGTCATTTTGGGGATGCCCACCTGACCCCCATTCGCCCTGAGCGCTTCCTGGAGTCCGTTCCAGGCCGGGTTTTCTCTTTGTCTCTCTTGCTTACACTTATTCTCTCTCTCTCTCTCTCTCTCTCTCTCTCTCTCTCTCTCTCTCTCTCTTCCATCTCTCCCTGTGACTGTGGACACCTCTTTATCTGTACCTGAAACCTCACCTCTCTAAAGTTTAATAAAAAATCTGGCCACACTCTCCCTCACACCAGACATCAAGCCCAAACTTCTAATCAAATTCTGTACCCAAGATTGGCCTACATATCCACTGGATAATGGCAATCATTGGCCTCCAGAAGGCTCCTTAGATCCAAACCTCCTCTTGGACCTTTTTAATTACTGCCAGCATCTGAAAAAGTGGAGTGAGATTCCCTGTATTGAATGTTTTAGCCTTCTCGCACAGCACCCTGTCTCTGCTCCTCCTGCCCTCCCTCTCAGGTCCTTCTTGCTTGCAAACCCCTCTCTTCCCCTTGTTCTACTCCTGACTTCGCAGATTCTTCCTCATTCGACCCAGCAGATCAACCCCCACCTTATCCCCCAGCCCCAACTGACCCTTCTCTCCCGCAAAATCCTCCTCTTCCTCTGCCTGATTCCACGGATCCTCAACCTTCCATTTCATCCCCCTCCCTTCCCCACTCTTCTGCCTGCTCCACCTCCTCCTCTTCCACAGAGACATTCCCTTCCCCTCCCTCTCCTTCCTGTCCACCGCCTGCCTCTTTCAGTCCTCCTGTTATCAGGTCTAAGGGACTCCTTCCCAAGCCCAAGACAATCACACCCCTTCGTGAGGTAGCTGGTCCCAAGGGTGTCATCAGAGTCCACGTGCCCTTCTCCATGTCGGACATTACTCAGCTAGAGAGAAAGTTAGGCTCTTTCACCACTGACCCCACCACTTACATTCGGGAGTTTCAATGGGTACTGCAAGCATATAGCCTCACTCATCATGACATCTACATGCTCTTGGCCAATAAACTTCTCCCCAAGGAAAGGCAATGGTTCTGGGAGCTAGCCCAAGCCCATGCTGATGAAAATCATAGGACCAATCATAACCACCCACAGGCCCTCATGCTGTCCCAGAGCAGGATCCCCTATGGGCTTACAGTCTAGTGACCTTTTTACATCCTGCCTCTTGGCGGGACTGAAAAAGTCCACCCGCAAGGCTGTTAACTTTCAAAAGATGCAGGAGGTCATTCAAAGGAAGGAGGAAACACCTTCAGAATTCCTGGATAGACTAACCAAGTCCCTTCAGCAGTACACAAACCTCGACCCAGAAACCCCTGATGGCCGTCATGTCTTAATGACATATATTCTGGGCCAAAGCTACCCTTACATTAAAGCCAAGCTTAAAAAGTTTGAACAGGGCCCTGCTACTCCTCAGACCAAAATCCTCGCTGTCACTTTCAAGGTTTTTCATGGTAGAGAGGATGAAAGTGAATTCCGTAGGCAGAGGGCTGAAAATGCCAAATTCCAAATGTTGGCCCAGCTCATTCAGAGAAGGCCATCACCATGCCGTCCCAATATGACCCCCCCTGGAGCTTGCTTCAAATGAGGTAAGGAGGGACATTGGACCAGGAATTGTTCTTCGCCGAGGACACCCTACAACCCCTGCGCAAAATGCCATCAAAGTGGACACTGGGGGGCAGACTGCCCAACAACCCAGAAGGAAGGTTGGTCTGCTGCCCAGCAACCCCAGCCTCACCTGGGCTTGGCAGAGGAGGATTGATGGAGTCCTGGGCCTTCCCTCCAGACTATTACCATCAAGAATCAAGAGCCTAGGGTCACCTTCCTGGTGGATGGACGCTTCATTAACTTCCTCTTGGATACTGGTGCCGCTTTTTCGATTTTGAGGGAGTATTAGGGTCCTACCACACCCTCAAAAACTCCTATTGTCAGGGTAGGAGGTAAAAAGATTTTTCCTCAAACCCCCCCCAATCATGTTATATGCAGCGATCCCTTTTGTCCTTCACTCACTCCTTTCTTGTTATGAGCCATTGCCCCATTCCCTTTCTGGGAAGGGACATACTCTCACTATTAAAAGTCACCATTCACTTATCAACCCACACCTCTCCTACCTCTCATTTCCTCATGATATTCCTAGGGGCAGATACACCTCCTTCATGCACTCTTCCACGACTATCTAAACCATTTAACCCTGAGGTTTGGGACACAATTACACCCTTTATGGCTAAATGCAGTTCTATTCATATTGTCTTACGGGACCCTTCAAGATATGTTAGTCAACCACAATATCCACTCACAACCACATTTCTCCTTGGATTAGAACCCATCATCCAGGATTTATTATGAAAGGGGTATCTTAGGCCTACACACTCTCCTTTCAACACAACCATTCTGGCAGTTAAGAAACCTAACGTGTCCTACAGGCTGGTTCAAGAACTTCGCCTTGTCAACTCCTCTGTGGACCCCATCCACCCGCTAGTGCCCAACCCTTACACCCTCCTCTCTCAGATCCATGCCACTACTACTCACTTCTCAGTCCTAGATTTAAAAGATGCATTCTTTTCTATTCCCCTGTTCTCAGAATCTCAGGATATCTTTGCTTTTTCATGGACTGACTCTCACACCCGCCATTCTCATCAGCTTACCTGGACTGTCCTCCCACAGGGATTCAGGGATAGCCCCCATCTCTTTGGCCAATTTCTTGCCCAGGACCTCACATCCTTTCACCTGACCTGTCCTGACTCTACTCTACTTCAATATGTCTATGACCTTCTTCTATGTAGTCTTTCTGGAACACTCTCAATCCCACACCGCTCAGCTTCATAAATTCCTAGAAGACAAGGGATATAGGAACTCTCCCCACAAGGCCCAGGTTTCCCAGTCTTTGGTCACCTATCTTGGTTTTTGCCTTACACCCGGGAAAAAGGAAATAACACTGGATAGGAGGCAACTCCTCTGTGATCTTTCAGTGCCCTATACGAAAGCCAAAATACTATCATTCCTAGGATTAGCAGGTTATTTTAGGGCCTGGATCCCAAATTATTCTCTTCTCTCCAAACCCCTGTATGACCTAGCAAAGGGACCCCCTAGTGAATCTCTTGCCTCCTTTCTCATCTACCACTTCCGCAGGCTTCAGCAACTCCTCTTAAAGGCACCTGCCCTTCACCTTCCAGATCTTTCAAGAACATTTCATCTATATGTCCATGAAAAAGGGGGGCAAGCACTTGGGGTCTTAGGTCAAAACTATGGGCGTACATTTGCACCTGTGTCATATTTGTCCAAGCAACTAGACCCTACCATCCGTGGGTGGGCCCCTTGCTTAAGAGCTCTGGCTACTGGACAAATTTTACACAAAGAAGCCTCTAATCTGACTTTTGGGGCCCCTTGAACTATCCACTCCCCACATCACTTGAAGGATCTTTTAGCTTAAAAGGGCCTTCAAACTCTCCCTACATCCAGATTTCTGTCGCCCCTCACTTCCTTTCTGGAAAACCCTAATATTATTTTCCTCCCCTGCTCTGCACTGAACCCTGCCTCACTGCTCCCAATGACTCCCATGTCTCACATACCAACTCATAATTGCTTGGAAACCTTAGATGATTTCCTCCCCTGTCATTCTTCCATTTCTGAGAGACCACTCAGCAAGCCTGACCTTATCTGGTTTACTGACAGCAGTTCCTTTAGGGAGAACGGAACTCATTACTCTGGATACGCTGTATTTTCAGCCACTGAGATTATAGAGGCCAAAGTTTTGCCTTCAGGAACTACAGACAAGTAGGCTGAACTTATAGCATCCACTCGTGCCTGCCTTCTAGCACAAGGCAAATCCCTCACCCTCTAAACTGATTCAAAATATGTCTTCCATATCTTATTATCCCATGCTGATATTTGAAAGTAGCGAGGCCTACTTACCACCAAAGGTAATGCGATCACTAATTCAGCTTTTATAACCAATCTAATAGAGGCCACTTACCCACCCAGTTGGGAGTTGTCCATTGTAGGTCCCATCAGAAGGACGGCTTTCTTATCACTGAGGGCAATGCCAAAGCTGACCAGGCGGCACGAATGGCTGCTACCACTTTCAATTATGGCCTCCATGGGGGACATATAATGGCCACTTTAGACAGCTCATCTGAAGCCCCTACGTCTTTCAGTAAGAACAAGAATCTTTTCAAGTTCCTTCATACTCTATTCCTTTCCAATTCTCAGTCTTTGACCCTCTTTTTACAGAGTTTCTTTTCCCTCACCCCCTCTGACAAGCCATGCTACAGAATATAGCCTCTAATTGTCAGATCTGTCAGCGGACCAACCCTCATACTCCTTTAAGGCCCAAACCTTTCCCTTTCCACCAAGCCCGGGGACACATTCCCGCTGCTGACTGGCAGGTAGACTTCACCAACATGCCCACAGTATGGCGCACTAAATACCTCCTTGTCTTTGTGGACACTTTCTCTGGTTGGGTTGAGGCATTTCCCACTTCCAATAAAAAGGCTTCCACTGTAGCTTCAATCTTACTGACAGACATCATCCCCAGGTTTGGTATGCCCACTTCCCTACAATATGACAATGGCCCTGAGTTTACTTCTAGGATCACACAAAAGGTCTCTCAAGCCCTCTCCTTCAAGTGGCATTTCAACTGTCCATATTTCCCCCAGGCTTCAGGGAAAGTGGAAAGGGTAAATCGTACTCTAAAGGAAGTCCTTACCAAATTGACAATGGAATTAAACATAGACTGTTTCAAACTCCTTCCCTTGGCTTTGCTTCGAATCAGAGCTCTCCCTAAGAAACCATCTTTACTGTCTCCTTTTGAGATAATGTATGGAAGACCTCTTATAACCCCTGGGTTGGTCATTTCACAAGGACCTCTCACCCGAGATTTGTCTTTGCCTCTCTTGCTCCATCTCCGCTCGGAACTCTGGAAATATCAGGACTGGCTTCTTCCGGACCCAGTCTCCTCTCCAAACACTCCTCCCTTAACACCTGTTAGTCTAGTCTATTATAATACCCCAGAGGAGAAAGGGACTCTTGCCGCAAAATGGGAAGGCCCCTATCCTGTCATTCTCTTTACCCTTACCGCCGCCAAACTCTCCTTACCAGACAACTGTCTCACTCCCTGGATTCACATGTCTAGGTTGAAGCCACATCACCAGGAGGCCCCACCTGCTGAAGACAGGGCCACCCCAGAGGAACTCCAAGAATCACCTACTGAACCTCCCCTTTACTCCTGCTCTCCACACCCATCTCACCCATTTTAGTTGTGGCTCACACGGTTTTCCTTGCAGCCCAATTCCTCTTAAAGAAGGCACAATGAGCTCTCCCAACACCCTAGTCTTCTCTAACTGCTTGTTTTTTGTGCTCTGCTTATTTTCTGTGCTCTGTCAGGACTGGTCTTTACCCTCCTCACCTACCATGCATTTATTCACTTTTCGGGAACGATACTCAGAACATGGCATGCAGAAGGTCTGCGCAGTGGATGCAACTACTTGCTTCATCCACAACTGCACCTCTATTTCCCTAAAATTGTCACCTTCAAGGACCTTCGTCCCTGGTAGCTGGAACTGGCCTTTCATTTGCTTCCTTTTTGATCAAACAAAAGACTATTGTCATTGGTGGCCTGAGATATATAATGGGTGCCCCTATTGGTCATGCATGTTCCATGATGAACGTGGTAGCTATTCTTACCACTCATTTGGTTACCCTGAAGGGTGGACTTCTAGTTACATAAAGTGGCATAAAGGCTCTTCATCCAGTAACAATGGATGGTATACTTTAGATAAACCTGACCCCAAGGCCAAACGATGGGGCTATGTTGAGTTTGCTGTCTATGCTCGGACAACCTCAGTCAGACCCACAGGGTGGATGACTATTGGCCTCACCCTGATTACGCAACCTAAGGCAACCATCCAGGTAGCCGAACACATTAAGGACTCAGAATCAAAACTTCGAGATCATATCCATAGCTCATCCAAAAAGGATTCAGAGCCTTCAAGCCTCTCAGGTCCCCCTCCCACATGGCTCAATTTGCTACACCAAACTTTTTGATTATTAAACTCCACCCCTCTTTCTGTGCCTACTTCTCAGTGCTTTCTCTGTGCTTCACTTAGTCGTCCACTTCTAGCAGCAGTCCCATTAGCGGCAGGAAATATTCCAGCAAAACCCTACAATTTCTCTAAAAAGGACAACCCCTACATGTGACACGTATCCCACTGTGGGAAAGTTATTCCACCAATACATTATTTCCTTTCATCTGTTTCCACCTGCCAATAATGAATCCTTTACCCATTTGTTCCTTGAGCTACAGCACTCCATAGAGCCCTGTGTTTATGCAACCTGGACATTTCCTCTGGTGTAATGGTTCTTTAAGTACCTCAACCATCAATGTCTCTGGCGCCTGTTTCTTGGTTACTGTAGTTCCTCAGCTATCTTTGTATACTCCCACCGAATTCTGACAGTTGGCCCTACCTTCCCGCACCCGTAGGGTAGTCTTTCTGCCGGTTCTGGTAGGCCTCATTTTAACAACCTCAGTGACGGGTCTCAGACTCTCTGGTGGAGCTATAGGTCATGCTCTATGGGATCCAATGACCTTCAACAAAAACTGCAGGAAACACTCAATACCATGGCTGAGTCTCTGGGTTCCTTGCAGCGGCAGGTTACTTCATTGGCACAAGTGGCTTTACAGAACCAAAGGGCAATTGATCTTCTCACTGCAGAAAAAGGGGTTACATGCCTATTCCTCAGAGAGGAATTTTGCTATTATGTTAATGAATCTGGGCTAATAAAAAAAATGTTGTTAAATTGCAGGAATTATCGACCCAATTGCTCAAACCTACCTCCTCCAATCCCATAACAGGGTTCTTCCAATCCTATCTTGCCATGTACTTACTACATATCTTGGGTCCCCTTATTTGGATGCTCCTTTTTTGTGCTCTCTTGCCCTGCATAATGAAGTGCCTTCAAACCCAACTGCATAAAATTCCTAATCAAACTTTCAACCAGCTTTTGCTTAGTCACTACCAGTCTGATGACCGATGAATCCCTCAACATCTCCAAGAGAACAGTTCACTCAGTGATGAAGCTCACTACCAGGCACGATGGAATGCAACGGGTATTAGACAGCGGGAGACAACGAGCTCGGAGAACCTCTTAATCTGCCATCCTGGATTCATAGTCTTTACCACCTTCTAAGCTTTCTCATGGCCCTTGGCCTCTTCTATGTCAGTCCCCCCACATGGAACTTCTGCCAAAAATTGACAATTGCTTTAATTTTTATCTTCATTCTGTTTTTATTCGCTCTGATCTTCTTCAGGTGCTGGCGACACCATGTCCAGGCAACGCTTCCAGTATTTCCTTGAGTCTCTGTTACAGGACCAGTGGCTGATACCAACAATCTCTTCCATCCAGGACTGGTTCCATGCCATCGACATCTTTGGCTTCAGGGAACATTCATTGACTTCACCCCTATGAAAATAGCTGTCTATAGCCACTGGGTTTTATTTCTGGCTGCCATGATATCCCCATACCTGCCCCCTGAGCATTCCTCCACTTCTCTTTCTAGGCCACACACCAGCCCCACACAGCAGGAAGCAGCCAGATCTGACAAACGACGCCCCACTTCCTAAGAAAACAAAAAGGGTGGAATGTTGGGACAGGAATAAATGGCAGCCATACCGCAGAGAAAAACCCCAACATGGCGCCTAAGGACTTCTTCTTCCTACCTTCTTCATTTCTGCAGTGGTGCAAAAAGTTCCCGCCCTTGTGAACTCTCCCGCCAGCGCCAATTTCAAATCTCGCTTGTGGGGAACCTTAGCCCCAATTAGAACTAATTCCTGGGCTCTGGAGCTGATATTTGAAAGAACTTGTCAATAAACGGGTTGCTGCCATTTATCTAAGCCATACCATCTCCCCCTTAGTTCTATATAAGCACACAGCTTTTAGCAATAAAATTGGAATGCTCCCGGTGAAGTGTCATTGCGTGGGGAATTATTTCACTCATGTTCAGCAAGAGGATATCCAAAGGTTCTCCAGTGCCACCTGGTAATGGGAATTTCAGAAATTTGATAGTATTTATTTAGCCATTTTTGAAGGATGAAGTTGGAGTCACTGTGCGTTTCAATTAATGCAGGAACCATTATGTGGTGAGGAAGCTCATTTAAATGAAATCTCTGGAGAAATCTCACAGGCAAGGCTTCCCAAAAAGTGGCCAAAAGGTCACATGAAGCCAGGATCATTGAGGTCTACAATATGAGTTCCATTTGTGTTTAGACTCTCAATTTATGGCTGCCAAGTCTTTCAAAATAAAATCATGTGATATCCTGGCTGAGATTCTCACTGCACTGTGGAAAGACACCCTGGCCCTCGATCTCAGTTTTCAAGGGCGCATCTCATGCGTGGCCTCCTAAAATCCCAACACATTTCATGGCAATACTTCTTTGAGGTAAATTCCAGAACTCAGTCTCTAAGAGGAATCATGCCAGAATTCAAGCCCAGGTGGATCCAGTTATCTCTTCCAACCGCCAAACAAATGACCACAATTAAAACCAAACACTCACACATGGCCCTCATCTTCTTCCATATAGACACTTATCATAACCTCTGGCTGGAGTTTTTCATGAGGGGTGCAGCCCAAAACAGTGTCAAAAATAAGCTCCCTTGCCCCTCATTTGCCTAAAGTCAAGGTGGCCTGGACACCCATCCGGTGAACCAGGAGTGATCAGATAGGCCAGCTGTTAATACTGCTCTGCATCTCAATTTGAGGCCTACTGACTGTCAGGTATAGATTCTTTATATGATTTGGAGCCATGAGAAAACCCAAAAACCTATGGGTTAGCCTCTGCAGGGCTGTGCATAACTCATTTGAAACAAAGGATCCGTATTCTCACTTGATGGTGGTCAGGAACCTTACAAATGAATGTGAGAGACTTCATTCACAATAATTGCTCTTTTGGCCATTTTGTTTTGGATGCACACATGGGATCTCTCTTTACATCCATCAGGTGCTGAGAATCTAAGCCACAACCTCACACAGGGTCAAGAGGCTGATTCAGACACATCCCTTTCCAAAGCAATTAAGCAAAGAGCCACAGGTGATGCCCATTCATTTCCATTTGAAAACTGTTTTCTTCAGGCTTCACAAAGGGGTGGCCTGAGGCAAAGACCTTCCTGACATTCAGGGAAACAGAACAATTGATAAGCAAAAGGCCAAAAGCATGGTTTCTGCACTGAGACTTTCTTGGTCACACTGATATCTGAGTTTTCTGAGATGCTCGCCATTCCCTTCAGCTATCCAGGACAAGGCAATGTCACAGAGCTTGGAGGTGGTACATATTTTGGACACAAAACCATGAGACTATTCTGGAGAGTGGTGAGAATTCTGGAAGAAACAGGAACTTAGGAAGGTAGCAGGTGTTGCCCATGGATAAGGCAAGCTGCAGTCCATTCATAAATTGGGCAGGATGAATGCCGGGAATCTTTCTACTATACAGGACATATCAATTGTTGCATTCTATTTTCTAATGTCTACAACCACGGACACAGTGGGATACACAGAAATAGAAACACTTGCCTTGTCCAACGACTTACTAGAAGAAGACCACTCCAAATCAAACAAACCGTCTTTCCTACCTATTATCAGATCATGAGACAAAACCACAAAATCACACCCACCCCACAAAGACACCTCCTTCCCCCATGTAACTCTGTGACTATCCGGAGTTTCTTCTGAGTGGTGGGCCATACTATGTTCCCCCCAAAATGCCCTGTCCTATCTCAGATCTGGTCTCCTTGGCCAACTCTGTGAAGTTGTCAGGAGCCTGCGGTGAACCACTACTACTTTCTCAGGAAAGGCCCCTATTCAGAGCTCTCCTGGTATTTGGCCATCCTCACATATGTAGGTACTAAGAAAGACTGACACTCTCCTTGGTAAATTCAAACAAGTGAGCCTACTGGGTCTGGGAATGGACTGGCTCCGGGTGCCTGGCTTCCTGGATCCCAAGTTAAGAGAGTTCCATCACCAAGGAAGTGAGGTAGATCACTTCTTCAGGAACTGAATGAGGTCATTGCCTTGACAACCACTTTGTCCTAACAGTTGCTTTCAAGAGTCCCATGAGATGGAGGCTGCCCCTACTTCCTGTGACACTTTCACAAGTTAGAATGGTATATAAACCATGGGCACCCGGGAACAGCTCTCCACCTAGGACTGTTTTGGTCCATCTTCTCTACATTAAGAAGAGAGAGGCTGATTCATACACATCCATTCATGCTGACAAGGTTGTTTCCCATTGAAGATGACTTTTCTCTCTCAGGTCTTTCGTAGCTGCCTACATCTTCTCAAGGGATCATTTCTGCATGGACCTTTGATGTTCTCAACAGGTGGAACATGCCCTACATTCCTGTATTTTAAGAGCAACCCTGTCCCTGCTGTTCTGTAAAGTTCGATTGAGAGAACAGTGTATGGTTTGGGTTAGTAACATGTTCAATTTGGGGTTAGGAATCCTTCTGCATGACGAATAATGGTATTGGGAAACTATGATACTTACAAGAATATATAGGTGAAATATAAGTATAAAAACAGAAATCAAGGGAAGATATGAAGTCCAGAAGGGCATTGGGCCCTTAATTGGCACACTTAGCTTTGAATTATTTTCTGCAAAAATGTCTCAGATAAATCTATATACAATGGCATAGGAGCTTGTACCTTGGATGATTGAATGTCGAATAGAACACCCACTCAAAAAGGGATTGTCGGTAGGATTAGAAAGATAGTCAGTAGGTTTACAAAGAAGAGTGAGAATAGGATTTAGACCAAAAGTTCTTAAGCAATAGGGTTTCAGGTAGACAGTGAATGTAAATGTCAGCACAAGTGAAGAGTCAGTCACAATGATGAACAGGGGAAAATATGTAGGAAAATAGATATAAATAGAGACATTACTAAATCAGGCAAAGTATAAAGTGAGTGATAGGATTAGACATTTTCAACAGGCTTGAGGTTGAATATATAATCTTAGAAAGAAACAAAAATGTAGTCACCAATAAGATTGACATTTGAGAGCATTAGGCCACCTGGACATGGAAGGTTTTAGTAATCCATGCTCACTTTCCATTTAGGCTCTGGTACAACCTTAAGGGTGACCTTTGATTTTTTTGTCCAGAATATTACTGTGATAAAATGTATATATAGATCAGGTGACATGAGTAATTCTTCCACCATTTTTTGAGGAATATTTTGAAAACGTATAAATTAGTATTGAGGGTAAAAATAGGTGTACCCTGTGTCTATGAATATAGAGATAATGCATGAATAGACCATACAGTTAATAAATAATATAACTGGTTCCACTTTAAATAATGTATTGAATTGATATCTGAAAATACATAAGAAATCATATATTGATATATAATCATTCATAACAACTAGTTATACGTCTAATTGTAATCCTAGGGTTATGGTTTATCATGAAGAGTGAGTGAGTTTTGCTTCAAAAGTGATTATGGAAATCAAAAATAATGTGTTTGGAAAGAAGTCTCATGAAAAGACCAGTTTGAAACATGGCGGAACACGTGTTTTCTGAAGCAGAAAGTGATTGAAAGTGAAATAAATGCCTATAAATTTGTGAACTTGTGGATGAAATATATATCCAATAATGTGCATAAACTGAAGAAATAGTAATGTACTAGTTTTCAATAAAAATGAACTTCAAAATACTTATCATGTCCCATAGGAATCTACTTGCATTGATGTGAAAATGGATCAGTTACTGTAGAAATATTAGGATTTATATACACCATTCACTGAAGTTAGTTTTCAATACTAGGAAAAAAATACGTATATCAGGTGAATGAATATTTCTGAGAATAATCTTGTGAAAAAAGTTGATTATAAATCCACATACATAATCATGAATGAATTTAGGGAGTGTATAATAAGACACATATATTAAATATTTTGAAATATCTGGAGAGAATATATATATATATATATATATATATATATATATATATATATATATATATACACACACAGATTTTAAAAATTAGCAATATATATGCCAATCGAATTACACCGTGAAATATGTATCATCCACAGATCCAAAAATATTCATTTTACTGGATATGGATTTATGTATAACTTTTTTCAACTAGGAAGCTCACCCATAGGTTGAATTTTCAGGTCAAACAGCGTTTAAGAGGAGTGATCTCTTCTCACACTTTGTATCTGCCAAGTCATGTAACTCACAAGAATGTACGTGTGATACCAGGTAGGATTCTATATGTGCATATAAAAATACATGTGCTGAATAGAATACAGAGAAAGGGAGACAGGAATTCACATATTTGTTAACTTTAAAAGCACATGGAAAACTATTTCAACAAAAAATTGACTAGATTTATAACTCCTACCCTATATAATGCAAAAGGCAAGTCCAAGTATACAACATGCCTCCTCTGAACTGCTTGTATTTCTATTCTGTTTCCGTAATTTTTCTCCATTATATTAGGATTAGTATTCAGAATCTAGCAGGGCATGTGTTAGTGTCAGGATTCAGTATTTCAAATGTAAAATAGAAAAATGAATCCAATGTGTATGCAAATATGTGCTAAACAAAATCTTCCCACTCTCATCCAGAACAATTCCTTGACATTTTTTTCGCCCAAAGTAAGACACAATTAGAGGAGAAGAGTAATAAAATCTGTGAATAATATGCTCAGGAGTTTACAACCTTGGAAGTGGTAGAGGAGTTTCCCTAGTATGGGACAGGGTAAACACTCCATAAACATGGAGCTCTGCTGGCCTAAATACTTCTTGAGAAACTGCCTCTGAGTTTGGGCACTTGAAATATATGTTGTTGTCAGGAGCTTTAGCTTCTTTTTAGTGAGACTATCAAAGCTGTGTCTGCATCTATGTGACCTGGAGGACATGGTTTCTTATTTTCCAATGAACATGAGGCAGCAGTGCTGAATTCTCTCTTTGTAAGTAAACTGTGGCCACTGGGGGCTAAGGGTATTCCCATGTGGACTGGGAAGCGATTTGGTCATCCTCCACTTTTCGTGGTGTTTCTTGCTGCTGCACTGGGACTTTGGCATTTGCTTCATGAAATAAAAGAAGTTCAACTGGGACACAGTTCTGGAGGCAATTCTTTCATGTGTGGTTGGTCAGGGTCTGCAGGAGAATGCACCAACCAGGCTTCTATCCCACATAGCTTGGCCCCATGTCCATAGTAACCTGATTCTAAACATTGCCCGGAAACATCTCCATATAACCAGAAGCCTTTACATGGAAGGGTTTGCTGGCTGCACCATGTAAGTCACAAGCCATTTGGGATCCAATGGCAGATCCACATGGCCCCACCACAAATTTTTTATCACACACCTGCCTCCCACTGCTCTAGGCCCACTACTCAGGAGGTTCCAACATACTGGCATCTCTGTTCTACACCATTTTCATGAAACCCACTCAATCAAGGCACTGTCTTGCATATTTACGATCAGCAACAGGACATCCAAAGTTTCTCCAGTGGCACCTGGTCATGGGAATTTCAAAAATTTCATGGTATTTATCTAGGCATTTTTCAAGGATGACGTTGCAGGCACTGTGGGTTTCAATTCATTCAGGAACCTTTAAATGGTGAGGAAGCTCATTTCAATGAATGCTCTGTAGAACTCTCACAGGCAAGGCTTCCCAAAGAGTGGCCAAAATGTCACATGAAGCCAGGCCTATTGAGGTCTACAATGTGACGTCCATGGGTGTTGTGACTCTCAACAATGGCTGGCAAGTCTTTCAGAATTAAATCATGTGATCTTCTGGCTGAGATACCCAGGGCTCTGTGGAAAGCCACCCTGTGCCTAGATCTCAGTTTCCAAGGGTGATTCTCATGGGTGGACTCCTAAAATCCCAACAAAATTCATGGCAATACTTCTCTGAATTCAGTCTCTAAGGGGAATCACACCAGAGTTCAAGCCCAGGTGGTCCCAGTCATGTCTTCCAACCGGACACAAATGACCAAAATTAAAACCAAAACCCTCCCATATGGCCCTCATCTTCTTCCATATAGACACTAATCACAACCTCTGGCTGAAGGTTTCCATGAGTGGCGGAGTCCAAGAGAGTGTCCAAAATAACTCCCTTGCCCCTCATTGGCGTAAATTCAGGGTGGTCTGGACACCCTTCATGTGAAACAGGAGTGATCAAATATGCTAGACGTTAATACTTCTATGCTTCTCCAATTTGTGGAAAACTGAGTGTCAGGTATATATTTTTATGTGATTTGCAGTCATGAGAAAACACAAGCTCCTCTGCAGGTCTTTGAAGAACCCATTTGACCCAAAGGATCCCTATTCTCACTTGATGGAGTTCAAGAACTTTAAAGAGGAAGGCGACAGACTTCATCCACAAGGACTGCTTTTTGGCCATTTTGGTTTTGGATGCACACATGGGATCTTTCTTTACATCCACCACGTGCTGAGTATCTAAGCCACAACCTCACACAGGGCCAAGAGGCTGATTCAGACCCATCCCTTTTCAAAGCAATTAAGCAAAGAGCCACAGGTGATCCATATTCATTTCCATTTGAAAACTGTTTTCTTCAGGCTTCACAAAGGGGTGGCATGAGGCAAAGACCTTCCTGACATTCAGGGCAACAGAACATTAGGTTAGCAAACGGCCCAAAGCAGTGTTTCTCCACTGAGACTTTCCTGGTCACACTGATATCTGAATTTTCTGAGACGCTCGCCATTCCCTTCAGCTATCCAGTACATGGCCATGTCACAGAGCTTGGAGGTGGTACATAACTTGGTCACAAAATCATGAGCCTATTCTGGAGAGTGGCCAGAATTCAGGAAGAAAACAGGAACTTAAGAAGATAGCAGGTGTTACCCATCCATAAGGCAAGCCGCATTCCTTTCATACATTGGGCAGAAAGAATTCTGGTAAGCTTTCTACTAGCCTGGACACATCCTTTGATGCATTCTCTTTTCTAATGTCTACAACCATGGACACAGTGGGATACACAGACATAAAAACACTCGCCTTGTCAAATCACTTGTTAGAAATCGTCCACTCCAAACCAAACAAACTGCCTTTCCTACCTATTCTCAGAACATGAGACAAAATCACAAACACACACTCACACCCACAAATTCACCTCCTTTCCCAAAGTAGGTCTCTGACTATCGGGTGTGACCTCTGACTGGTGGGCCATACTATGTTCCCATCAAATGGCCTGTTCTGTCTCAGATCTGGTTTCCTTGGCCAACTCTGTGAAGTTGTCAGGAGACAACGGTGAGCCACTTCCTGCTTACTCAGGAAAGGCCACTCTTCAGAGCTTTCCTGGCATTTGGCCATCCTCACATCAGTAGATACCAAGAAAGACTGACTCTGTCTTTGGTAAATCAAAAGAAGTGAGACCACTGGGACTGGGCCTGGGACTAGATTTGTGTGCCTGGATGCCTGGATCCCATGTTCAGAGAGTTCCATCACCAAGAATGTGAGGTGAGGTCACTTCCTTCAGGAACTGAATGAGGTCAATGCCTTGGCAAGCACGTTGTCCTAACATTTGCTTCCAAAGGTCCCATGAAATTGAGGCTGTCCCTAATTCCTTTGACACTTTCACAAGTTAGAATGGTATATCAAACATTGGTAACCGGGAACAGCTCTCCACAGAGGCCTCGTTTGGTCCTTCTTCTCTACATAAAGAAGAGAGAGGCTGATTCAGACACATCCCTTCATGCTGACCAGGTTGTTTGCAATGAAAGATGACTTTTGCTCTCTCAGTTCCTTCATAGGTGCCTACAACTTCTCTAGGGATCATTTGCGCATAGACCTTTGAGTTTCTCAGCAGTTGGAAGATCCCCTAAATTCCTGTATTTTAAGACCAACTCTGTCCTTGCTCTTCTCTAAAGTTAGATTGAGGGAACAGTGTATGGTTACGGTTAATAACAGGTTTGATTTGGAATAGAAATCATTCTGCTGGATGAATAATGGTATTGGGAACCTGCGATATTTTCAAGAATATATAGGTAAAATATATGAATCTGAAAACAAAAATCTAGGTAAGATTTGAAGCCCAGAAGGGCATTGGGCCCTTGATTGGGTATTAAGCATAGGACCTTGTAACTTGGATGATTGATTTTCAAAGAGAACTTCCAGTCAAAATGGATAGTCAGTAGTATTAGGAAGATAGTCGGTATGTTTATAAAGGAGAGTGAGTATAGGATTTGGACCAAAAGTTCTTTAGCTATAGGGTTTCGGGTATTGAGTGAATGTAAATGTCAGCACATGTGAAGAATTAATCACAATGATGAACTGGGGAAAATATGTAGGAATGCAGATATCAATAGAGACTTTAGGAAATCTGGCAAAGTATAGTTGGTAGTGAAATGTTAATAAAATAGATTCTTGTCACTTCCTGTTTTTCTGTATGCTTAATAAAACACTGTTGAAATCTTGAGAAGTGATTTCTAATCTTTTTCCCAGAATGTGCTGTCCCCAACTGCCAAACTTCAGAATGTACTCCCTCACCCAGTTGCACGCAAACTGCTCACCCGCCCAGGCCCATCAATAAACTTTCCTCCCTGCCCTCTTCAAGGAAAGTATATAAGCTCTGCTTAAGCTGTTCTCAGGGTTCTCTGCTCTATTCAAATGAGCTCTGAGCCCCAGCATGCTGGACCCCCAATAAACCCTTTGTTTTTGCATGAGAGAGTCTCTTGGTGGTCTCTTCCCCCAATGCTCTTCCGATATTTATATATGGAGGTTCCACCGAAATCCAGCAGTGGTGAACGAGAGACCCCAATGGGCTACTCTCAGGGTAAGTAAGGCACCTCTTTCTGGTTTCAGGTTTCAGGTTAGGGCTTGGCAAAATGGCTGTCGATGAAGTGTGTGAGCTCTCTTTGATGGTGGCTGGCAGACGTGTCACAGAGCCACAAACCAAGTCCCTGGGGGATGCCACAGAGGACTCCGGAATCAAGGAATAATAGTCTCCTCGACTCATTGATACTTTGTTTCAGATTCGGTATTGCCAGCCCATCGGGTTTTGCCACCTGCTCAGTCTTGGTCTCAGTGTTGGATGTCCATTGCCTGTCTTTATTGTTTTCTCTTGTCTGTGTGCTGTGTCGTTGCTTTTACTGTTTGTGTATCTTTCATTATGGGACAGATCACTTCAATGCCTCTGTCCCTGACCCTTGATCTATGGACCAAAGTCCGCTTAAGGGCTCAGAATGTTTCTTTTTCAGTAAAACGCTGTACCTGGCAGACTCTGTGTGCCACAGAATGGCCCACCTTTGGATTCGGATGGCCCCTAGAAGGATCTTTCTACTTCCCACTAATTTAAAAAGACAGAGATATTGTCTTACAGCCAGGGCCACATAGCCATACTGATAAACAGGAATATACCTTAACTTGGCAGGACCTCTGCAAATCTCCTCCTCCGTGGGTGAAGCCTTTCCTTGCTGTGTCCCCGTTCCTACTCCTTCCCCCACGATCTCTCAACCCCTCTGCTCCTCCTCCTCCTCCACCCTCTGTTCTCCCTGAGTCACAAGATTTGACTCTACTGGACTCTCGTTCCCCTCCTTATCTTCTACCCTTGTCCCACAACCCCCAACACCCTCTAAGTGATTCTCCAGCTGCTGACTCAGCCTCTCCGCAATTGGAGGAAGCTAAGCCAGCCCAGGGCCCTCCAGATAACTCCCCTGCGTCACACACAGCCCCTCCTCCCCTGGAGGAAGCTGGAGTTGCTAAAGGAACTCGCTGGTGGCAAATGATTGAAAACCCTGGAACTCCCGTGTTGCTTCCCTCCATCCCTAAGGACCAATGATTGACGATGGCCATAGGGAAAAAATGCAAGCCTACCAGTATTGGCCTTCTCCTCTTCAGACCTATATAAATGGAAAAATAACAATCCCCCTTTTACCGAGGACCCAACCTGGCTCTCAGGTCTGGTGAAGTCATTGATGTTTTCACACCAACCTACTTGAGATGACTGCCAACAACTCCTAGGGACTCTCTTCATGACAGAGGAACAAAAGAGAATCCTCCTGGATGCTAGAAAAAAGTATCCTCGGACCAAATGCGTGACCGACAAAACTTCCCAATATATTCAAAGCCGGCTTTCTCTTGAAACGACCCAACTGGGACCCCAACACCTTTGAAGGTAGGGAGCATCTGTCCACTTATCGCCGGGCTCTAATAGTGGGTATCTTAGTGGCCGCTAGGTGACCAACTAATTTGGCCAAGGTAAGAGAGATTATTTAAGGGCCTGATGAATCTCCCTCTATGTTCCTAGAGATAATTATGTAGGTATATAAGAGACATACTCCTTTCGATCCTCAGGCAGAGGATCAAAAGGCATCTGTCACAATGGCCTTTATTGGGAAAGCTGCCCTGGATATTAAAAGAAAGTTACAATGCTTAGATGGATTACAAGATATGACTTTGAGGGATTTAGTCAGAGAACCCGAGAATGTATACTTTAAGAAAGAAACTGAGGAAGAGAAGGGAGCTGAGTGAGGATAAAAGAAACAAAAGACAGACTAAGGCATTGACTAAGGTCCTGGTCACAACAACAAATACGCCAGAAACTAAGAAACAGAGAGACAGGAAGGGATACCTGGGCACACACTAGAGGCCACCCCTGGCCTCAGATCAATGTGCCTACTCTAAAGAAAAAGGACACTGGGCCAAAGAGTGCCCTAGAAAGAGACAGCCATGCCAGCCAGATATTCTGACTCTGGAGGAATACTAAGAAAGTCCGGGCTCAGATCCTCTCCCTGACCTCAAGGTAACTTTTGAAGTGGAGGGGAACACAATAAACTTTGAAGTAGATGCAGGGTGAATATACTCAGCCCGTAAGGCCCATTGGGCCCTCTACTGAATAAAAGGTCTCTAATTCAAGAGTCTAACAGAAGTAAATATCGGGCTTTGACAACTACGAGGACCATGGACCAGGGAAAAGGAAAAATCCATCACTCCTTCCTAGTAATCCCTGGCCACATTGATAGGCAGAGTTCTGCTCACCAAGCTCTGGGCCAAAATAACTTTTAACCCTGAAGGCCCCCAAGTGGAATTTTTTAATCCTTCAGTAACTACTCCTATAATCATGGCTCTAACTATGTCAGTAGCAAATGTTCATCAACTCACTCACCTTTGTTCAAAGAAACTGCATTCATTCGTGAAGGATCAAGGACACAGTTTTCCACTAACCTACTCACAGCAAAAGGAAATAACTGAATGGGTAACAAAAGCCTGTCAGGTCCATTAATTGGTTAAAGCTTACACTTCCAAGCTTCCTGCAGGAAAGCACCTATGAGGAACCAGACGAGGACATTTCTGGGAAGTGGACTTTACTGAAATTAAGCCAGTAAGGTATGGACTTAAATAACTCCTAGTCTTTGAACATACATTTTCAGGATGTATTGAAGCCTTCCCCACACACATAAAAAAAAAGAAATAAAAAAGAAGAAAAAAGAAACATTGCAAATGGTTGTAAAGAAGATCCTGGAAGATATTTATTCTCCACTTGACGACCAGTAGTCTTAACCCTCATCAGCCCCTTAAGCTGCGATGGCTGATCACAAATCCTACTGGACACGAAGTATGGCCTATCTCGAATACAGCCAGCTTACGAACCTGGTGGCCATCTCTCCACCCAGTCATTTGTCAGCTGGCTATAGGTCTTTCCTATTGGGATATCCCTGATTAACAGGATCCCACTAAAATTCCATTAAATCCTTTCCGTACCATAGATAATGGAAACAAACATTATAGATGTAGGGACACGTGAGCCAGATGCAGGTTGGCTAGCCTAGATTACTATGTTTGCCCGGCAGACTATCAAAGCCACAAACAGTCACGGCTGTGGGGGGGGAGAGCAGACTTCTATTGTAAGTCATGGGGATGTGAGCATACAGGGACTGTCAGATGGAACCCAAATTCCTCATCAAATTCTGTACACAGCATTGGGCATATTACGAATTAGATAACCAAAACCGATGGCCCCCAGAGGGGTCTCTAGATCCTCAAATTCTGTGTGACCTTTTTAACTTCTGCAAGTGCTCAAAAGGGTAAAAGGAGATTCCGCTATGTGGAGGCCTTCTCTCTCCTTTGCTCACATCCTGAACTATGCTTCTCCAATAGATGCTCACCCTCAGCCTTGTGCTCTAGACTCTCTGCTGTCACTCCCACCTCAGCAACTTGATTTCTCCCCTCCAATATCTAGATCAAAAACCCAAATCTCGACTGGTTCTCAGACCATTGCTCCCTTGCTGAGGTTGCAGGTACTGAGGTACCACTCCATTCACTCACTCCTCTCCTCTCCTGTCAGTGCCCGCACCGGGTCCCACCCAGTCCTCTTACCACCTAATGCAAAGCTCAAACCCGCTGAGAAGAATCCTCAGACCCTAATACAAGATGTAATGAAAATGGCCTTTAATGTTGCTTTGTCATCACTAAAAACAGGTTACTAAGAATTTAAAGTCCCTCACAGGCTTTTTGGAATCTCACTCCCGTCTCCCCCTCTGTTCTATCTGTTCTACTGCTCAAGTTTTTGTTGCTATTAAGATCCCAAAGCCCTCTCCCAATATTCTTTTACATCTCTCCTTCCTCATTCTCAGATCCACAGAGCTGCTCTTATCCCTGCTTTCCAAATTTTCCCCCTCTGTACCAGGCCCACAGAAAAGTCTTAACTGACCTTCTCCAGAAGTCTTCACCATGGCTGATTTAGGACTTTCAGCAAAAGAGTCCCTATAAAAGAGTTCACTGTAGATAAACTTCCTATTTTTGTGTTGCCCTGGTCTCCTTGGCAACTGGCTAAAAAATTCAGCACTCCTGATCTAGACACACCCTTACTAGTTTTTCACAAAATATTTGGAAAAAAGTCCTCTGGCCTTGAGCTGGGGCTTCACAGAGATGGCTACATTTCTAAGATAAAGAAGTTACAAACTGGGCTGTATGGAAACAGCTGGAAGGGGGAAAAAAAGAAAGGGAAGACACCTCCACCCAGGTGTCCTTGAAAAGTTAACTTGCCCAAACTGAGGAAAAAACAGAAACAAAAACTGCTTTTTGTGAACTTCTGCAGACTGTGAACTTCTGAGCCCCTTCCCTTACGTGTTGGGTACAAAATTCTGAAACTACGTAACTTGGGTTTCAGGGGATTAATTGATTACAACAGAAGCAATGCCCTCTGAATCTGGTTGAAACCAAAAAAGACTGTTTCCGTGTCTTTGGTGCTATCTTAGGTGCCTTGCCTTGTCCGTCCCTACAACAGTATAATTCTATATACTTAAACATTGTTTATGTTTTCATGAAATGGTCAACAGATGTGATTAATTGTGAAATGGTGCAGATGTTTCCCAGAGTGCTCTATCATGACGCAGGTTCATCTGAAGATCAAAGAGGGGGACATACAACCCGGTTCCACTGGGAACATATGTCCCTCACCTTAGCCATTCTATTACGAATAGGAGTTGCTGCAGGGTTGGGCACAAGAACCACTGCTCTGGTCCATGGGACACAACAAGTGACCCAATTAGAAGCAGCAATAGATCAAAACTTAAAGATTTTAGAAACCTCCATCACAGCTTTGCAGGAATCTTTAACCTCTCTCTCTGAAGTTGTTTTACAGAACAGTCGAGGGTTGGACCTCCTTTTCATGACAGAGGGGGGCCTTTGTGCTTCTTTGAGGGAAGAATGTTGTTTTTATGTCGACAATACTGGAGTTGTAAAAAAATCTATGAGTAAATTAAAAAGATGCCTTGAAGAGCAACAACGAGAGAGAGAGGCACAAAAAGGGTAGTTTGAGTCTTTTTTTACACAGTCCCCCTAGTTAATTACGTTTTTATCAACCCTGGCCGGTCCAATAATAATCCTCATAGTATTACTAACTATAAAACCCTGTTTCCTCAACCATGTAATTTCTTTTCTCCAAGCTCAAATTGGACAAATTAAAATTATGGTAATACCCCACTAGCAGACATAGAATGTGACACCCCACAAAGATCACTTTTATGATTAAAAGTAGCCAGAAAAAGAAGTGGGGAATGAAAGGTTAATAAAATATGTACTTGTCACTTCCTGTTTTTCTGTACACTTAACGAAACACTGTTGAAATCTTGAGAACTCTTTGCTAATCTTGTTGCCAGAATGTGCTGTCCCCAATTGCCAAACTGCAGAATCTACTCCCTCACCCGGTTGAATAGAAACCTGAACTGTACTTGGATCATTGAATGTAGAAGAGAACATCCATTCAAAAAGTTATAGTCAGTTGGATTAGAAAGATAGTCAGTAAGTTTAGGAAGAAAAGTGAGTATAGGATTTGGAACAAAAGTTCTTTAGCAATAGGGTTTTGGTTAGAGAGTCAATGTAAACGTCAACACAAGTGAAGAGTCAGTCACAATGATGCACAGGGCAAAATATGTAGGAAAGCAGATATCAATAGAGACATTAGGAAATCAGGAAAAGAATAAAGTGAGTGATGGGATTAGATATTTTCAACAGGGTTGAGGATGAATATATGAGCTTAGGATAAAACAAATATGAAGTCAACAATAGGATTGACATTTGATAGCATTAGCGTAGCCCAAGACAGTGTCCAAAATAAGCTCTGTTGCCCCTCATTTGCCTAAATTCCCAGTGGCCTGTACACCCTTCCTGTGTACCAGGAGTGATCAAATAGGCCTGCCCTTAATACTGCTCTGCTTCTCCAATTTGAGTCCTACTGAGTGTCGGGTACAGATTCTTTATGTGAATTGGAAAGATGAGAAAACTCAAGCACCTATTGGATAGCCTCTGAATACATTTGAAGAACTCATTTGACCCAAAAGATCCCTATTCTCACTTGATGGAATTCAGGAACCTTACAGAGGAAGGCAAAATACTTCATCAACAATGACTGCTCTTTTTGCCATTTTGGATTTTATGCACCCATGGGATCTTTCTTTAGATCCATCAGGTACTGAGAATCTAAGTCAAAGAATCACACTGGGCCAAGAGGCTGACTCACACACATCTCTTTCCAAATCAATTAAGGAAAGAGCCAAAGGTAAAGCATATTCATTTCCATTTGAAAAATCTTTCCTTCAGGATTCACAAATGGTTGGCCTGAGACAAAGACCTTCCTGACTCTCAGGGCAACAGAACAATAGGTAAGCAAATGGCCCAAAGCAGGGATTCTCCACTGAGACTTTACTGGTCACACTGATATCTGAGTTTTCTGAGATGCTCGCCATTCCATTCAGCTATCCAGTACATGGCCATGTCACAGAGCTTGGAGGTAGTACATATCTTGGACACAAAACCATGAGCCTATTCTGGAGATTGGCCATAATTCAGGAAGAAAACAGCAACTTAGGAAGGTAGCAGGTATCGCCCATCAATAAGGCAAGCCGCATTCAATTCATAAATTGTGCTGGATGAATGCTGGGAAGCTTTCTATGAGACAGGACACATCCATTGATGCATTCTCTTTTCTAATGTCTACAAGCACGGACACAGTGGGATACACAGACATAGAAACACTTGCATTGTCAAACGACTTACTAGAAACAGTTCACTCCAAACCAAACAAACCGCCTTTTCTAACTATTCTCAGAACATGAGACAAAACCACAAACCCACACCCGCAATGGCACCTCCTTCTCCCAAATAGGTCTGTGACTCTCCGGAGTGTGCTCTGACTGATGGGCCATACTATGATCCTCCGAAATGGCCTGACCTGTCTCAGATCTGGTCTTCTTGGCCAACAATGTGAAGTTGTTAGAAGCCAGGAGTGAGCCACTATCTGCTTTCTCAGGAAGAGCCCCTCTTTCGAGCTTTCCTGACATTTGGCCATCCTCACATCAGTAGGTATCAAGAAAGACTGACTCTGTCCTTTGTAAATCCAAAAAAGTGAGACCACTGGGAATAGAACTGAGACTGGCTCTGGGTGCCTGGCTTTCTGTATCCCAAGTTCAGAGAGTTCCATCACCATGGAAGTGAGATGAGATCACATCCTTCAGGAACTGAATGAGATCACTGCCTTGGCAACCACTTTGTCATAACAATTGCTTCCAACGGTCCCATGAGATGAGGGCTGCCCCTACTTCCTGTGACACTTTCACAAGTTAGAATGGTATATCACCCGTAGGCAAAAGGGAACAGCTCTCCACACAGGCCGGGTTTGGTCCATCTTCTCTACATTAAGAAGAGATAGGCTCATTCTGACTCAACCCTTAATCCTGACCAGGTTGTTTGCCATGGAAGATGATTTTTGCTCTCTCAGGTCTTACATAGCTGCCTACATCTTCTCCAGAGATCATTTCTGCATGGAGCTTTGAGGTTCTCAACAGATGGAAGATCCACTGCATTCCTGTATTGTAAGACCAACACTGTCCCTGCTCTTCTGTAAACATAGATGTGAATTGGAGTCATGAGAAAACCCACGAACCTATGGGATAGCCTCTGCAGAACTTTAAAGAATTCACTTGACCCAAATGATCCCTATTCTCACTTAATGGAGGTCAGGAACCTTACAGAGGAAGGCGAGAGACTCTATCCACCATGACAGTTCTTTTGTCCATTTTGGTTTTGGATGCACACATGGGATTTTTCTTTAGACCCATCATGTGCTGTGAATCTAAGCCACAGCCTCACATAGGGCCAAGAGGCTGATTCAGACACATCCATTTCCAAAGCAATTAACCGAAGAGGCACAGGTAATGACCATTCAATTCCATTTGAAAACTATTTTCTTCAGGCTTCACAAAGTGTGGCCTGAGGCAAAGACCTTCCTGACATTCAGGGCAACAGAATAGGTAAGCAAAAGGCCCAAAGCAGGGTTTCTCCACTGAGACTTTCTTGGGCATACTAATATCTGAGTTTTCTGAGATACTCACCATTCCCATCAGCTATCCAGTACATGGCCATGTCACAGAGATTGAGGTGGTACATATCTTGGACACAAAATCATGAGCGTATTCTGGAGAGTGTCCAGAATTCAGGAAGAAAACAGGAATTTAGAAAGATGGCAGGAGTTGCCCATCCATACGGCAAGCTGCAGTCCATTCATAAATTGCTCAGGATGAATGCTTTGAAGCTTTCTCGTAGACAGGACACATCCATTGATGCATTCTCTTTTCTACTGTCTACAATCACGGACACAGTATGATATATAGACACAGAAACACTCACGTTGTCAAAGGACTTACTAGAAACAGTCCACTCCAAAACAAACAAACCAGCTTTCCTAACTATTCTCAGAACATGAGACAAAACCACAAACTCACACTCACACCCAAAAAGGCACCTCTTTCCCCCAAGTAGGTCTGTGTCTATCCGGAGTGTCCTCTGACTTGTGGGCCATACTATGTTCCCCAAAAGTGGCGTGTCCTGTCTCCGATCTGGTCTCTTTAGCAAACTCTGTGAAGTTGTCAGGAGCCCGTGGTGAGAAACTACCTGCTTTCTCTGGAAAGGCCAGTCTTCATAGTTTCCAGGCATTTGGCTGTCCTCACATCAGTAGGTACCAAGAAAGAGTGACTCTGTCTTGTTAAATCCAAACAAGTGAGCCCACTGGGACATGGAGTGGGTTTGACTCTGTGTGCCTGGTTTCCTGGATCCCAAGATCACAGACTTTCATCACCAATAATGTAAGGTGAGGTCACTTCCTTCAAGAACTGAATGAAGTCACTGCCTTGGAAACCACTTTGTTTTAACAGTTTCTTCCAAGGTTCCCAAAAGATGGAGTCTGCCTCTACTTGCTGTGACTCCTTCATAAGTTAGGATGGTATATCAACCATAGGCACCGGGGAACAGCTCTCCACACAGCCATGGTTTGGTCCATCTTCTCTACATTAGGAAGAGAGAGGCTAATTCAGACACATCCCTTCAACCTGACCAGGTTGTTTGCCATGGAAGATGACTTTTGCTCTCTCAGATCCTTCATACCTGCCTACACCGACTCAAGGGATTATTTCTGCAGGGACTTTTGAGGTTCTCAGCTGGTGGATGATACCCTACCTTCCTGGATTTTAAGACCAACTCTGTCCCTGCTCTTCTGTAAAGTGAGATTGAGGGAACAGTGTATGGTTAGTGTTAATAGCATGTTCGATTTGGGTTAGGAGTCATTCTGCTGGATGAATTATGGTATTGGGAACCTGTGATATTTATAAGAATATAAATGTGAAATATATGTATGAGATCAGAGATCTAGGAAAGATTTGAAGCCCAGAAAGGCATTGGGCCCTTGATTGGTATACTTAGATTGAATTATGTTCTGCACCGAGGTCTCAGATAAATCGATATACAATGGCATAGGACCCTATACCTCAGATGATTGAAAGTAGAAGAGAACATCCAGTCAAAAAGGGATAGTCTGTAGGATTAGGAAGATAGTCAGTAGGTTTAGGAAGAAGAGTGAGTCTCGGAGTTGGACCAAAAGTTCTTTAGCAATTGGTTTTCAGTTAGAGGGTGAATGTAAATATCAGCACATGTGAAGAGACAGTCACAATGATGAACTGGGAAAAATATGTAGGAAAGCAGATATCAATAGGGGCATTAGGAAATCAGGAAAAGTATAAAGTGAGTGATAGGATTAGATATTTTCAACAGGCTTGAGGTTAAATATATAATCTTAGGAAGAAACAAATATGTAGTAACCAATAGGATTGACATTTGAGAGCAGTAGGCACCCTGGACATAGATGCTTTTAGTAATCTATGGTCACTTTCTATTTAGGCTTTGGTACAATCATATGTGTGACCTTTGCATTTTGTGTCCAGAATACTACTGTGGTAAAATGTATATGTAGATCAGGTGACATAAGTATTTCTTCCACCATAAAGGGGAGTAATATTCTGGAAACTTATAAATTAGTACTGGGGATACAAATAGGTGTACCTTGTGTTGATGATTATTGAGATGATGCAGGAATAGACCATATTGTGAATAAAGTATGTAACTGGATCCAACAAAATAATGGATTGAGTTTGCATCTGAAAATATATTGGAAATCTTATATTGATATATATACCATCATTCCAACGAGTTATATATGCAATGGTATTATTAGGGTTACGGTTTATCGTGAAGAGTGAGTTTTGCTTCAAAAATGATTATGGAATCGAAAATAATGTGTTTAGAAAGAAGTCTAGTGAAAAGACCAGTAAAGAAACATGGAGGAATACATGTGTTCTGAAGTAGTAAGTAATTGAAAGTGAACCAAATGCCAAAAAAATTTGTGAAGTTGTGGATGAAAAAATACATCCTATGATGTCCATAAACTGAAGAAATAGTAATGTACCAGTGTTGAGTAAAAATGAACTTCAAATTACACATCATGTCCCATAGCAATCTACTTGCATTGATGTTAAACTGGGTCAGTTACTGTAGAAATATTAGGATTTTTAAGCACCATCCACTGAACTTAGTTTTCAGTAGTAGGAAACCAAAATATATTTCAGGTGTATGAATATTACTGAGAATAATCTTGTGAAAATTTGAATTTAAATGAACATAAATGAATATGAATGAATTTAGGGAGTGTATAATAAGACACATATTTTTCATATTTTTTTAAAATCCGTAGAATATACACACACACACACGCCCACACACACACACACATGCACACACACACACACATTAATATTTAGCAATATATATGCCAATCGATATTCATCATGAAATATAATTCATTCACAAATCCAAAAATATTCATTTTACTGAACATGGATTTATGTATAGTGTTTTTCACTAGGAAGCTCACCCATAGGTGGAATTTTCAGTTCCATCATTATTTAGGGAGAGTCATCTCTTCTCACAATTTTTATATTCCAAAGTCAGTGATCTTACAAGAATGTACGTGTGATACCAGGTAGGATATTGTATATGCATAAAAAAATTACATGTGCTGAATAGGATACAGAGAAAGGGAGACAGGAATTTACATATGTGATAACTTTAAAAAATCATGGAGAAATATTAAAATGAAAAGTTTACTAAATTTAAAACACATATTCTTGATAAAGAGGAAGACAAATACAAATATACACCATGCTTCCTATAAAAGGACTGTACTTCTATTCAGTTAGGTTTTTTTTTCTCCATGATATTAGGATTAGTAGTCAGAGTCTAGTAGGGTATGGATTAGTGTCAGGGATTCAGTATTTCAAATGGAAAATAGGAAAATGGATCTAATGTGTATGCAAACATGTGATACACAAAAATCTTCCCTCTCTTATCCAGAACAATACCTTGACATAACCATCGCTAAAAGTAAGACACAATTAGAGGAGAGGAGTTAGAAAACCTGTGAATACATATGTGGAATGAAAAATGCTCAGGAGTTCACAACACTGGAGGTGGTAAAACAGTTTACAAAAGTATGGGAGAGGGTAAACACTCCAGAAACATGGAGCTGTGCTGACCTAAAGACTTATTGAGAAACTTCCTCTGAGGTTAGGCACAAGAAATATATGTATGGCAATATGTAAATCAATGGTTCTGCAACTGATGTGATTCTGCAATCTGTATATGGAGTAAAAATGGGAGCTCATATCCCACTTGAATCAAAGTGTGAAATTTGATATATCAAGAAGTATGTACCTTTTTGAACAACCTACAATAAAAATCAATTAAAAAAAGAAAAAGAAATATATGTAATTGTCAGGAGATTTAGCTTCATTTGTAGTGACACCAAAAATCTGGGTCTGCATCTATGTGACCTGGAGGACATTGTTCTTTATTTTGTAATGAACATGAGGCAGCAGGTCTGAAATCTCCCTTTGTAGGTAAACTGTTGCTACTGGGAGCTAAGTGTCTTCCCGTGTGGTCTGTGAAGCCATTTGGTCATCCTCCACTTTTCAGGGTGTTTCTTACTGCTGCACTGGGAATTTGGTATTTGCTTCATGAAATACAATATGTTAAACTGGGACACAATGCTGGAGGGAGTTCTGTCATGTGTGGTTGGTCAGGGTCGGCAAGAGAATGTACGAACCAGGCTTCTATCCCACATAGCTTTCCCCTTGACTATAGCAACCTGATTCTGAACATTGCCCTGAAACCTCTACATATAACAAGATGCCTTTACATATAAAGGTCTGCTGCCTGCACCATGTCAGTCGCAAGATTTGGAAGCCAATGGAAGATCCAGGTGGTCCTACCAAAAATATTTATTTACACACCTATAGTCCACTGCTCTACGCCCACTACCCAGCAGGCTCCAACTTACTGGCATCTCTGTTCTACACCATTTTCACGAAACTCAGTCAATCAAGGCACTGTTTGTTATACTCATGATCAGCAACAGGATATCTTAAGGTTATCCAGTGCCACCTGGTCATGGGGATTTCAAAAATTTCATGGTATTAATCTAGTCATTTTTCAAGGATGAAGTTGGAGGCACTGTGGGTTTCATTTAATTCAGGAACCATTAAATGGTGAGGAAGCTCATTTCAATGAAAGCTCTGGAGAACACTCACAGGCAAGCCTTCCCAAAGAGTGGCCAAAAGGACACATGAATCCAGGCCCATTGAGGTATACAATGTGAGGTCCATGTGTGTTTGGACTCTCAACAATGGCTACCAAGTCTTTAAGAATTAAATCATGTGATATCCTGGCTCAGAATCCCTGAGCTCTGTGGAAAGCCATCCTGGGCCTAGATCTCAGTTTCCAAAAGCGATTCTCATGCGTGGTCTCCTAAAATCCCAACACTATTCATGGCAATACTTCTCTGAGGTCAGTTCCAGAACTCAGTCTCTAAGGAGAATCACACCAGAGTTCAAGCCCTGGTGGACCCAGTCATCTCTTCCAACTACCACACAAATTACCACAATTAAAACAAGAACCCTCCCATATGGCCCTCATCTTCTTTCATATAGACACTCATCATAATCTGGCTGGAGGTTTCCATGAGGGGTGCAGACCAAGACAGTGTCCCAAATAAGCTCCTTTGCCCCTCATTTGCCTAAAGTCAAGGTGGCCTGGACACCCATCCTGTGAACCAAAAGTGATCAAATAGGCCTGCCGTTAATAACTCTCCAATTTGAGGACTACTGTCTGTGGGGTTTAGATTCTTTATGTGAATTTTAGTCATGAGAAAACCCAAGCACAATGGGCTAGCCTCTGCAGGTTTTGTAGAACTCTTTTGACCCAAAGGATCCCATTCTCACTTGATGGAAGTCAGGAACCTTACAGAGGAAGTCGAGAGACTTCATCCCAATAATTGCTCTTTTGGCGAATTTTCTTTTGGATGCACACATGGTAACTTTCTTTAGATCCATCAGGTGCTGAGAATCTAAGCCACAGCCACACACAGGGCCAAAGGCCTGATTCAGACACATCCCTTTCCAAAGCAATTAAGGAAAGTGCCAAAGGTATGCCCATTCATTTCCATTTGAAAACTGTTTTCTTCAGGCTTCACAAAGGGGTGGCCTGAGGCAAAGACCTTCCTGACATTCAGGGCAACAGAACAATAGGTAAGCAAAAGGCCAAAAGCAGGGTTTCTCCTCTGAGACTTTTCTGGTCACACTGATATCTGAGTTTTCTGAGATGCTCGCCATCCCCTACAGCTATCCAGTACATGGCCATGTCACAGAGCTTGGAGGTGGTACATATCTTGGACACAAAACCATGGGCCTATTCTTGAGATTGGCCGGAATTCATGACGAAAATAGAAACTTAGGAAGGTAGCAGGTGTTGCTCATCGATAAGGCAAGCTACAGTCCATTCATAAACGGGGCAATATGAATGCTGAGAAGATTTCTACTAGACACGACACATCCATTGATGGATTCTCTTTTCTAATGTCTACAACCACGGAAACAGTGGAATACACAGACATAGAAACACTCGCCCTGTGAAAAGACTTACTAGAAACAGTCCACTTCAAATGAAACAAACCGACAGTCCTACCTATTCTCAGAAAATGAGACAAAACCACAAACCCACAACCACACCCACAAAGGCACCTCCTTCCCCTAAGTAGGTCTGTGACTATCCAGAGTGTCCTCTGACTTGTGGGCCATAATATGTTCTCCCAAAATGGCCTTTCCTGTCTCAGATCTTGTCTCCTTGGCCAACTCTGTGAACTTCTTAGGAGCCAACGGTGAGCTACTACCTGCTTTCTCATGAAAAGCCCTGCATCCGAGCTTTCCTGGCATTTGGCCTTCCTCACATCTGTAGGTACCAAAAAATACTGACCCTGTCCTTGGTAAATCCAAACAAGTGAGACCACTGGGACTGGGACTGGGACTGGCTCTGTGTGCCTGGCTTCCTGGATCCCACGTTCAGAGAGTTCCATCACCAAGAAAGTGAGGTGAGGTCACTTCCTTCCTGAACTGAATGAGGGCACTGTCTTGGCAGCCACTTTGTCCTAACTGTTGCTTCCAAGGGTCCCAAGAGATTGAGGCCGCCCCTACTTCCTGTGACATTTTCACAAGTTAGAATGGTATATCAACCAAAGGCACCCAGGAATAGATCTCCACACAGGCCTGGTTTGGTCCATGATCTCTACATTAAAAAAAAATCTGATTCAGACACAACCTTTTATCCTGACCGGGTTATTTGCCATGGAAGATGACTTTTGGTCTCTCAGGTCCTTTATTGCTTCCTACATCTTCTCCAGGGATCATTTCTGCATGGACCTTTGAGGTTCTCAGCAGGTGGAAGTTTTTCTACATTTCTGTATTGTAATATCAACTCCTGCCCTGCTCTTCTGTAAAGTTAGATTGAGGGAACAGTGTCCGGTTATGGTTAAAAACATGCTCGATTTTGTTAGAAATCATTTTGCTGGATGAATGATCGTATTGGGAACTTGCTATGTGTAGAAGAATATATAGGTGAAATATATGTATGAAAAAAGAAATTTAAGTCTGATTTGAAGCAAAGAAGGGCATTGGGCCCTTGATAGTGATACGTGGTGTTGAATTACGTTCTGCAGAGTTGTCTCAGATAAATCGATATACAATGGCATAGCACCTTGTACGTTGCATGAATTAATGTAGAAGGAACATCACGTCAAAAAGGCATAGTCGGTAGTGAAAGGTTAATAAAATTAATAAAATAGGTACTTGTCACTTCCTGTTTTTCTGTATGCTTAACAAAACACTGTTGAAATCTTGAGAAATGTTTGCTAATCTTGTTCTAGAATGTACTGTTCCCAACAGCCGAACTGCAGAATGTACTCCCTCACTTGGTGTCATGCAAACCGCCCACTCGCCCTTACCCATCACTGAACTTCCCTCTCTTCCCTCTCCAAGGAAAGTATATAAGCTCTGCTTAAGCTGTTCTCAGAGGTCTCTGCTCTATTTAATTTAGCTCTAAGCTCCAGCATGCTGGACCACAAATAAACCCTTTGCTGTTGCATGAGACAGTCTCTTGGTAGTATCTTCCTCTGACACTCGCCTGACCTTTACATATTGAGGTTCCACTGAGTTCCAGCAGTGGCGGATGAGAGACCCCAACGGGCTCCTCTCGGAGCAAGTAAGGCGCCTCTTTCTGGTTTCAGGTTTCTTGTTAGGGCTTGGCAAAATTGCTGGCGATGAAGAGCCTGGGCTCTCTCCGACAGTGGCTGAGAGACATGTCACAGAGACAAAGGGCACCTCTCTGGAGGACCCCACAGAGAACTCGGGAAATCAAGGAACAATAGTCTTCTCGACTCAGTGATATTTTCTTTTAGATTCGTTATTGCCATACCATTGGGTTTTGCCGGCTACTCATTCCTGGTCTCAGTGTTGGACGTTCATTGCCTGTCTTTATGGTCTTGTCTTATCTGTGTTGTGTGTCCTTGCTTTTACTGTTTGTGGAACTTTCATTATGGAACAGAGCACGTCAATGCCTCTGTCCCTGACCCTTGATCACTGGACCAAAGTCCGCTTAAGGGCTCAGAATCTTTCTTTTTTTAGTAAAACGCTGGACCTGGCAGAATCTCTGTGCCTCAGAATGGCCCATCTTTGGAGTCGTATGGCCCCTAGACGGATCTTTCTACTTCCCACTAATTTAAAAAGTCAGAGGTATTGTCTTTCAGCCAGCGCCACATAGCCATCCGGATCAACAGCCATATATCTTAACTTGGCAGGACCTCTGCAAATCTCCTCCTCCATGGGTGAAGCCTTTCCTTGCCCCTACCTCTGCTCCTACTCCTTCCCCCATGATCTCTCAAACCCTCTCAACCTCCTCCTCCTCCACCCTCTGTTCTCCCTGAGTCACAGATTTGACTCTACTGGACTCTTCTCCCCCTCCTTATCCCCTGCCCTCGTCCCCTAACACACAACACACTCTAAGTGATTCCGCTGCTGCTGACTAAGCCTCTCTACCATTGGAGGAAGCTAAGCCGGTAATAGGATCTGACAATGGACCGATGTTCATGACCCAGGTAAGTCAGGGGTTAGCCAGGAACCTGGGGATTAATTGGAAGTTAAATTGTGCTTATAGACCACAGAGTTCAAGACAAGTAGAAAGAATGAATAGAACCATTAAAGAGACCTTAATGAAATTAAGCTTAGAGACCAGCATAATATTGGACTATGCTCCTGCCTTATGCAATGTTTCATGCAAGATAAAATCCCTTTGTTTCTTTGAGTAACCTTACCACATGTGAAATTCTTTATGGTGGCCCTCCTCCAGTAGGGGACCTAAGCCCAACTGTAAGACCTAAAGATCCTTTCCACACCCCCTTGCTTGACAGACTTAAAGATCTTGAAAGAACTCAGTAATACCTGTGAAAACAGCTGGCCACTGAATACCCAACTGGGAACCAGGGGATTCCACATCCATATCAAGTAAGAGATTTCATCTATGTAAGATGATATCAGGTGTCATCCCTGGTACCCCGCTGAAAAGGACCATACCAGGTGCTATTATAACACCTACAGTGGTAAACGTAAACAGAATCACTTCCTGGATCCATACCTCTCATCTCAAGCCTTCTGCCTATACAGAATCTTTCTGGAAACTGAAAAAGACTGGTAACAGTTTCAAATTGTGTATTCGCAATGTGAATAAGGTTATATACTCTCCCCTTGGCTACAAGTAGTCCTAACCCTCATCAGCCCATTAAGCAGTGATGGCTGATCACAAATCCTACTGGAAAAGAAGTATGTTCTATCTCGTATACAGCCCCCTTAGGGACCTGGTGGCCATCTCTCCACCCAGACATTTGTTAGCTGGCTATAGGTATTTCCTATTGTGATATCCCTGATGAAGAGGATCCCACTAAAATACCATTAAATCCCTTCTGTACCATAGATAATGGAAACAAACATTATGGATGTAGGGACACGCGAGCCAGATGCAGATTGGCTAGTCTAGATTACTAAGTTTGCCTGGCAGACTATCAAAGCCACAAAGAGTAATGGCTGTGTGGGGGAAAAGCCGACTTTTTCTGTATGTCATGGAAATGTGTGCATACAGGGGCTGCCTGAAGAAACCCCAATTCTTCATCAAATTCAGTACACAGCATTGGCCACATTACCAATTAGACAACCAAAAACTATGGCACCCAGATGGGTCTCTAGATCCTCAAATTTTGCGTGACCTTTTTAACTTCTGCAAGTGCTTAAAAGAGTGAAAGGAAATTCCCCTATGTGGAAGCCTTTTCCCTCCCTCACTCACATCCTGAACTATGCTTCTCCAATAGATCATTATCCTCAGCCTTCTGCTCCAGACCCTCTGATGTCACTCCCATCTCAGCAACTTGATTTCTCCCCTCCAATTACTAGATCAGAAACCCAAAGCTCCACCAGTTCTCAGACCATCGGCCCCTTGCTGAGGTAGCAGGTACATAGGTACCGCTCCACCGACTCATTCCTCTCATCTCCTGTCAGTGCCCTCACCGGGTCCCACCAGGTCCTCTTACCAGCTAACCCAATGCTCAAACGAGCTGAGGAGAGCCCTGAGACCCTTATCCAAGATGTAATATAATTGGCCTTTAAAGTTGCTTTGTCATCACTGAAAACAGGTTACTAAAATTTAAAGTCCCTCACAGGATTTTGGGATCCTCACTCCCGTCTTTCACTCTGCTCTACCTGATCTACTGCTCAAGTTTGCTGCTAGGAAATTCCCAATACCCTTTCGCATTATTCTTTTACATCTCTCTTTTCCCTCATTCGCAGATCCTCGGAGGTGCTCTCAGCCCCACCTTCCCCGTCTTTCCCCCTCTGTACCAGGCCCACAGAAAAGTCTTAAATGACCTTCTTCAGAAGTCTTCACCATGGCTGAGTTTTGAACTTTCAGCAAAACAGTCCCAATAAAGACTTTAATGTAGATAAACTTTCTCTTTCGTATTGCCCTGTTCTACTTGGCCACTGGCTAAAAATCTCAGTACTTCTAAGCTAGACAACCTCTAACTAGTTTTTCACAAAATATGTGAACAAGTCCTCTGGCCTTCAGCTGGGGCTTCACAGAGATGGCTACATTTCTAAGATAAAGAAATTACCAACCGGGCTCCATGGTAACAGCTGGCAGGGGGAAAATAAGAAATGGAAGAAAAAGCTCTCCTCCTCCCAGGTGTCCTTGAAAAGTTAACTTGCCCAGAACAGAAGGAAAAACAGAAACAAATACTGCTTTTTTAAACTTCTGAAGACTGTGAACTTCTGAGCCCCATCCCTTATATGTTGGGTACAAAATTCTGAAACTACCTAAACTTGAGTTTCAGGGGATTAATTGATTACAATAGAAGCAATGCCCTCTGAATCCGGTTGCAACCAAATAGGACTGTTTCCCTCTCTTGAGTGCTATCTTAGGTGCCTTGCTTTGTCAGTGCCTACAACAGCATAATTCTATATACTTAAACATCGTTTATGTTTTCATGAAATGATCAGGATATGTGATAAATTGTGTAATGGTGCAGAAGTTTCCCAGAGTGCTCTATCATGATGCAGGTTCATTTGAAGATCAAATAGGGGGGGCATACAACCGGTTCCACTGGGAACATATATCCCTCACTTTAGCCATCCTATTAGGAATAGGAGTTGCTGCACGGGTGGGCAGAGGAACCAGTGGCATTGTCCATGGGACACAAAAGATGACCCAATTAGAAGCAGCAATAGAGCAAAAGTAAGATATTAGAAACCTCCTTCAGGGCTTTGCATGAAACTTTAACCTCTCTCTCTGAAGTTGTTTTACAGAACAGTTGAGGGTTGGACCTCCTCTTCATTAGAGAAGGGGGCCTTTGTGCTGCATTGAGGGAAGAATGTTGTTTTAATGCTGACTATACTGGAGTCGTAATAAAATCTATGAGTAAATTTAAAAGACACCTTGAAGAGCATCAACAAGTGAGAGAGGGCCCAAAAGGGTGGCTTGAGTCTTGGTTCACACAGTCCCCCCGGTTAACTACGTTTTTATCAACCCTGGCCGGTCCAATAATAATCCTCATATTATTGCTAACTATAAAACCCTGTTTGCTCAACCGTGTAATGTCTTTTCTCCAGGCTCAAATTGGAGGAGTTAAACTTATGGTAATACCCCACTAGCAGACATTGAATGTGACACCCTCCAATGATCATTTGTATGATTAAAATTAGCCAGAAGAAGAAGTGGGGAATGAAATATTAATAAAATAGGTACTTGTCACATCTTGTTTTTCTGTATGCTTAACAGAGCACTGTTGAAATCTTGAGAAATGTTTGCAAAACTTGTTCCCAGAATGTTCTATCCCCAGCTGCCAAATTGCAGAATGTACTCCCTCTCCCATTTGCATGCAAACCGCCCACTCGCCCTGACACATCAATACAATTCCCTCCCTTCTCTCTCCAGGGAAAGTATATAAGCTCTACTTCAGCTATTCTCAGGGCTATCTGCACTATTCAGGTGAGCTCTGAACCCCAGCATTCTGGACACCCAATAAACCCTTTGATGTTGCATGAGATAGCCTTTTGGTACTCTCCTCCTCTGAAGCTCGCACCACGTTTACTTGGATGATTGAATGTAGAAGAGAACATCCAGTCAAAAAGGGATAGTCTGTAGCTTTAGGAAGATAGTCAGTAAGTTTAGGAAGAAGGGTGAGTATAAGATTTGGAACAAAAGTTTCTTAGCAATAGGATTTCGATTAGAGAGTGAATGTAAATGTCAGCACAAGTGAAGAGTCAGTCACAATGATGAAGTGGGGAAAATATGTAGGAAAGCATATATCAATAGAGACATTACAAAATCAGGCAGAGAATAAAGTGTGTGATAGGATTAGACATTTTGAACAGGGTTGAGTTTAAATATATAATCTTAGGAAGAAACAAATATGTAGTCACAAATAGGATTGACATTTGAGAGCATTGGGCAAATTTCAGGTGGATGAATATTTTGAGAATAATCTTGTGAATAGTTGATTATAAATCCACATACATGAACATGAATGAATTTAGGGAGTGAATATAAGACACATATATTTCATATTTTGAAAAACCTGGAGAGTGTATATATATATATATATATATATATATACATACATATATATACATATACATAAAACACACACACAGACAAAAAAGTAGCAATATATATGTCAATCAAAATTCATTATAAAATATATACCATCCACAGATCTAAAAATATTCATTTTACTGAACATGGATTTATGTATAATGCTGTTCAACTAGCAAGCTCACCCATAGGTTGAATATTCAGTTCCAACAGGGTTTAGTAGGAGTGATCTCTTCTAACAATTTGTATCTGCCAAGTCAGCCACCTCACAAGAATGTACGTTTGGTACCAGACAGGAATCTATATGTGCATATAAGAATACAGAGAAAGGGAGACAGGAATTCACATATTTGTTAACCTTAAAAATACTAGGACAACTATTTCAACAAACAATTGACTAGATTTATAACTCCAACTCTGTATCATGCAAAAGGCAAGTCCATCTATACACCATGCCTACTCTGTACTGCTTGTATTTCTATTCTTTATGGGTTATTTTTCTCCATCATATTAGGATTAGTAGTCAGAGTCTGGTAGGGTATGGGTTAGAGTCAGGTATTCAGTATTTTGAATTGAAAATAGGACACTGAATCCAATGTGTATGCAAATATATGCTACGGAAAAATCTTCCCACTCTCCTCCAGAACAATGCCTTGACATTACCTTCGCCCCAAGTAAGACACAATTAGAGGAGAAGAGTTAGAAAATCTGTGAATACATATCTAGAATGGTAAATGCTCCAGATTTCACATCTTTGGAGGTGGTAGAGGAGTTTCCAAAAGTAAGAGACAGGGTAAACACTCCACAAACATGGAGCTCTGCTGGCCAAAAGACTTTTTGAGAATCTGCCTCTGAGGTTGGGCACTTGAAATATATGTTGTTGTCAGGAGCTTTAGCTTTATTTGTAGTGAAACCATCAAAGCTGGATCTGCATCTATGTGACCTGGAGGAAATGGTTACTTATTTTCAAATAAAAATGAGGCAGCAGTGATGAATTCTCTTTTTGTAGGTAAACTTTGGCCACTGAGGGCTAAGGGTCTTCCCGTGTGGACTGTGAAACCAATGTCATCCTCAAATTTTCGTGGTGTTTCTTGCTGCTGCACTGGGAGTTTGGTATTTGCTTCATGAAATACAACGAGTTCAAATGGGACACAGTGCTGAAGGGAGTTCTGTCAGGTGTGGTTGGCAGGGTCTCCAGGAGAATGCACCAACCAGGGTTCTATCTCAAGTAGCTTGCCCCCTTGACAATAGCAACATGATACTGAACATTGCCCTGAAACCTCTCCATATAAAAATATGCCTTTACATATATGGGTGTGATGGTTGCACCATGTCAGTCACAGCCATTTGGAAGCCAATGGAAGATCCACATGGCCCCACCACAGATGTTTTATCACACATTTGCATAACACAGCTCTAGGCCCACTACTTACCAGGCCCCAACTTACTGGCATCTCTGTTCTACACCATTTTCATGAAACCCAGTCAATCAAGGCCCTGTCTGGTATACTCATGATCATCAACAGGACATCAAAGGTCCTCCAGTGCCAGCTGGTCATCGGAATTTCTAAAATTTCATGGTAATTATCTAGCATTTTTTCACAGATGCATTTGGAGGCAATGTTGGTTTCAATTCATTCAGGAACCATTAAATGGTGAGGAAGCTAATTTCAGGGAAATCTCTGGAGCACTCTCACAGGCAAGTCTACCCAAAGAGTGGCCAAAAAGTCACATGAAGCCAGGCCCATGGAGGTCTACAAAGCAAGGTCCAAGTGTGTTTTGAATCTCAATTATGCCTGCCAAGTCTTTCAGAATAAAATCATGTAATATCCTGGCTGTGATTCCCAGTGTTCTGTGGAAAGCCACTCTGGGCCTTGATCCCAGGTTCCAATGGCAACTCTCATTCATGGCCTCCTAAAATCCCAACACAATTCATGTCAATACTTCTCTGAGGTCAGTTATAGAACTCAGTCTCTAAGGGGAATCACAGCAGAATTCAAGCCCAGGCTTACCCAGTCATCTCTTCCAACTGCCACACAAATGACCACAATTATAACCAAAACACTCCTACATGGCCCTCATCTTCTACCATAAAGATACTCATCATAACATCTGGATGGAGGTTTTCATGAGAGGCACATCCCAAGACAGTGTCCAAAATAAGCTCCCTTGCCCCTCATTTGCCGAATGTCAGGGTGGCTTGGACACCCTTCCTGTGAACCAGGAGTGATCAAATAGGCCTGCCCTTAATACTGCTTCGCTTCTCCAATTTGAGGCTCTCTGACTGTTGGGTCTAGATTCTTTTTGTGAATTGGAGTCATGAGAAAAGCCAAGCCCCTCTGCAGAGATTTGAAGAACTCATTTCACCCAAAGAATCCCTATTCTGACATGATGGATTTCAGAAACCTAACAAAGGAAGGCAATATAATTCATGCACATTGATTGAACGTTTTTCCATTTTGGTTTAGATGCACATATGGGATCTTTCTTTACTTCCATCAGGTGCTGAGAATCTAAGTCACAGCCTAAAACAGGGCAAAGGGCCTGAATCAGACACATTGTTTTCCAATGAAATTAAGCAAAGAGCCAGAGGTGATGCACATTCATTTCCATTTGAAAACTGTTTTCTTCAGGCTTAACAAAGGGGTTGCATGAGACAAAGACCTTCCTGATATTCAGGGCAACAGAACAATAGGTAAGCAAAAGGCCCAAAGCAGGGTATCTCCACTGAGACTTTCCTGGTCACACTGATATCTGAGTTTTCTGAGATGCTGGCCATTCCATTCAGGTATCCAGTACATGGCCATGTCAAAGACCTTGGATTTGGTACATATCTTGGACACATAACCATGAGCCTATTCTAGAGAGTGGCCAGAATTCAGGAAGAAATCAGGGACTTAGGAAGGTATTAGGTGTTGCCCGTGCATAAGGCAAGCCACACTCCATTCATAAATTGGGCAGGATGAATGCTGGGAAGCTTTATACTAGACATGACACATCCATTGCTGCATTCTCTTTTCTCATGTCTACTACCACAGGCACAGTGGGATACACAGACATGGAAACACTCACCTCTTCAAACGACTTACCGGAAACAGTTCACTCCAAAACAAACAAACCGCCATTCCTACCTATTTTCAGAACATGAGACAAACCACAAACCCACACGCACTCCCAAAAAGGCACCTCCTTCCCCATAGGTGTATGACTAACCAGAGTGTCCTCTGACTGGTGGCCATACTCTGTTCTTCCGAAATGGCCTGTCCTCTCTCAGATCTGTTTTCCTCGGCCAACTCTGTAAAGTTGTAAGAAAAAAGTGGAGAGCCACTACCTGCTTTCTCAGGAAAGCTCCCTATTCAGAGCTCTCCAGGCATTTGGTAATCCTCACTTCAGTAGGTACCAAGAATGACTGACTCTATCTTTGGTAAATCCAAACAAGTGAGCCCACTGGGACTGGGACTGGGACTGCCTCTGGGTGCCTGGCTCCTTGGATACAAAGTTCAGAGAGTTCCATCACCAAGGAAATGAGGTATGTCACATTCTTTGGAACTGAATGAGGTCACTGCCTTGGCAAAGGTATATCTTATGATGTGCAAAAACTGAAGAAATAATAATGTACCACTGTCGAATACAAATGAATGACAAATTACATATCATGTCCCATAGGAGTCTACTTGCATTGATGTTAGACTGGGTCAGTTACTGTAGAATAATTAGGATTTGTATGCACCATTCACGGAAGTTAGTTTTCAGTACTAGGAAACAAATATGTATTTCAGGTGGATGAATATTTCTGATTATAATCTTGTGAAAAGTTGATTATAAATCCACATACATGAACATGAATGAATTTAGAGAGTGTATATTAGACACATATATTTCATATTTTGAAAAATTTGGAGAGTATATCTATATCTATATCTATATCTATATCTATATATACACACACACACACACAAACACACACACACAACACTCACAGACATTAAAAAGTACCAATATAAATGCCAATCGAATTCATCAGTAAATATATATCATCCACAAATGCAAAAATATTTATTTTACTGAACATGAGTTAATGTATAATGTTGTTTTACTAGGACGCTCTCCTATAGGTTGAATTTTCATTTCCAACAGCATTTAGGAAGAGTGAACTCTTCTTACAATTTGTATCTGCCAAGACAGCCACCTCACAAAAATGTACGTGTGATACCAGGTAGGATTCTATATATGCATATAAATATACATGTGTGAATAGGCTACAGAAAAGGGAAACAATAATTCACATATTTGTTAAGTTTAAAAACACATGGAGAATATTTCAATTAAAATTTGACTAGATTTATAACTCCTCCCTTATATAATGCAAATGTCAAGTCCAACAATACAACATGTCTCCTCTGAAGTGCTTGTATTTCTATTGTGTTGGGTTAATTTTCTCCATTATATTAGGATGAATAGTCTGAGTCTACTAGGTATGGGTTAGTGTCAGGGATTCAGTATTTCGAATGGAAAATTGGAAAATGAATCCAATGTGTATGTAAATATATGCTGCACAAATATCCTCCTGCTCTCATCCAGAACAATGCCTTGTCATTACCTTCACCCCAAGTAAGACACAATTAGAGGAGAAGAGTTACAAAATCAATGAATACATATCTGGAATGGAAAATGCTCAGGAGTTCACAACCTTGGAGGTGGTAGAGCAGTTTCCAAAACTAAGGGACAGGGTAAACACTCCACAAACATGGAGCTCTGCTGGCCTAAAAATTTTTTGAGATACTGCCACTGAGTTTTGCACTTGAAATATATGTTGTTTTCAGGAGATTTGGCTTCCTTTGTAGTGAGACCATCAAAGCAGGGTCTGAATCTATGTGACCTGGATGACATGGTTTCTTATTTCCAATGAACTAGATGAAGCAGTGCTGAATCCTCTCTTTGTAGTTAAACTGAGGCCACTGGGGACTAAGTGTCTCCCCGTGTGGACTGTGAAGCTATTTGGTCCTCTTCCACTTTCTGTGGTGTTTTTGCTGCTGCACTGTGAGTTTGGTATTTGTTTCACGAAATACTAGGAGCTAAACTGGGACACAGTGCTGGAGGGAGTTCTGTCACGTGTGGTGGGTCAGGGTCTGCAAGAGAATGCACCAACTAGGCTCCTATCTCTCACAGCTTGCCCCATTGCCCCCTTGTCCATATCAACCTGATTCTTAATTTTCCTCTGAAAACTCTCCATGTAACAAGATGCCTTTACATACAAGAGTCTGCTGGCTGCACCATGTCAGTTACAAGCCATTTGGAATCCAATGGTAGATCCACATGGCCCTACCACGGATGTTTTATCAAACACCTCCCCACCACTGCTCTAGACCCACTACTCAGCAGGCTCCAAATTTCTGGCATCTCTGTTCTACACCATTTTCATGAAACTCAGTAAATCAAGGCACTGTCTGGTATACTCATGATCAGCAACAGGACATCCAATGTTTCTCCAGTGCCACCTGGTCATAGGAATTTCAAAAATTTCATGGTATTTATCTAGCCATTTTTCAAGCATGAAGTTGGAGGCACTGTGGGTTTCAGTTCATTCAGCAAACTTTAAATGGTGAGGAAGCTCATTTCAATGAAATCTCTGGAGAACTCTCACAGGCACGGCTTCCCAAAGAGTGGACAAAAGGTCACATTAGGCCAGGCCCATTGAGGTCTACAATGTGAGGTCCATGTGTGTTTTGACTCTCAACTATGGCTGCCATTTCTTTAAGAATAAAATCATGTGATATCCTTGCTGAGATTCCCAGGCCTCTGTGGAAATCCACCCGGGGCCTAGGTCTCAGTTTCCAAGAGCGACTTTCATGCGTGGCCTCTTAAAATCCTAACAAAATTCATGGCAATGCTTCTCTGAGTTCACTTCCAAAATCCAGTCTCTAAGGGGAATCACACCAGAGTTCACCCCACGTGTACCCAGTCATTTTTTCCAATGCCACACAAATGACCAAAATCAAAACCAAAACACTCCCACATGGCCCTCATCTTATTCCATATAGTCAATCATCTTAACCTCTGGCTGGAGGTTTCCATGAGGGGCGCAGCCCAAGACAGTGTCCAAAATCAGCTCCTTTGCCCCTCATTTGCCTAAAGTCAGGGTAGCCTGGACACCGTTTCTGTGAACCAGGAGTGAACAAGTAAGCCTGCCTTTAATACTTCTTTGTTTCTCCAATTTCAGGCCTACTGATTTTAGGTATCAATTCTTTAGGTGATTTAGAGTCATGTGAAAACACAAGCACCTCTGCAGGGCTTTGAAGAACTCATTTGACCCAAAGAATCCCTATTCTCATTTGATGGAGTGCAGGAACCTAACAGAGGAAGGCAAGAGACTTCATCCACAATGAATGATAATTTTTGCCATTTTGGTTTTGGAAGCTCACATGGGATCATTCTTAAGATCTATCAGGTGCTGAGAATCTAAGTCACAGCCACACACAGGTCCAAAGGCTGATAAAGACACATCTCTTTCCAAAGCAATTAAGCAAAGAGCCACAGGTGAGGCCCATTCATTTCCATTTGAAAACTGTTTTCTTCAGGCTTCACAAAGGGGTGGCATGAGGCAAAGACCTTCCTGACATTCAGTGCAACACAACAATAAGTAAGCAAAAGGCCCAAAGCAGGGTTTCTGCACTGAGATTTTTCTCTTCACACTGATATCTGAGTTTTCTGAGATGCTCGCCATTCTCTTCAGCTATCCAGTACATGGCCATGTCACAGAGCTTGGCAGTGGTACATATTTTGGACACAAATCCATGAGCCTATTCTGGAGAGTGGCCAGAATTCAGGAAGAAAACAACAACTTAGAAAGATAGCAGGTGTAGCACATCGATAAGACAAGCTGCAGTCCATTCATATATTGGGCAGGATGAATTATGGGAAGATTTATACTAGACAGGACACATCCATTAATGCATTCTCTTTTGTAATGTCTACAACAACAGACACAGTGGGATACACAGAAACAGAAACACTCGCCGTGTCAAATGACTTACTAGAAACTGTCCACTCCAAACCAAACAAACCGCCTATCCTATCTATTCTCAGAACATGAGACAAAACAACAAACCCACACCCACTCCCACAAAGGCACCTCCTTGCCCCAAGTAGGTCTGTGACTATCCGGAGTGTCCTCTGACTGGTGGGCCATACTATGTTCCCCCGAAATGGCCTGTCTTCTCTCAGACATTCTTTCCTTGACCAACTCTGTGAAGATGTCAGGAAAAAGTGGTTAGCCACTACCTGTTTTCTCAGGAAAGGTCCATCTTCAGAGCTCTCCTGGCATTTGGCCATCCTCACATCATTAGGTACCATGAAAACTGACTCTGTCCTTGGTAAATCCAAACAAGTGAGCCCACTGGGACTGGGACTGGGACTGCCTCTGGGTGCCTGGCTTCTTGGATACCAAGTTCAGAGAGTTCCATCACCAAGGAAATGAGGTATGTCACATTCTTTGGAACTGAATGAGGTCACTGCCTTGGCAACCACTTTGTCCTAACAGTTGCTTCCAAGGGTAACATAAGATGGAGGTTGCCCCTACTTCCTGTGACACTTTCATAAGGTAGAATGTATATCACCATTGGCACCCGGGAACAGCTCTCCACTCAGGCCTGGTTAGGTCCATCTTCTCTACGATAAGAACAGAGAGATTCAGATTCAGACACATCCCTTCATCCTGACCAGGTTGTTTGCCATGGAAGATGACTTTTGCTCTCTCAGGTGCTTCATACCTGCCTACAACTTCTCCAGGTATCATTTGTGCATGGACATTTGAGGTTCTCATCAGGTGGAAGGTTCCCAACTTTCCTGTATTGTAAGAACCACTCTGACAGCTCTTTTGCCCATTTTGGTTTGGGATGCACACATGGGATTTTTCTTTAGACCCATCATGTGATGTGAATCTAAGCCACAGCCTCACATAGGGCTGAGAGGCTGATTCAGAAACATCCATATCCAAAGCAATTAAGCAAAGAGGCACAGGTAATGACCATTCTTTTCCATTTGAAAACTATTTTCTGCAGGCTTCACAAATTGTGGCCTGAGGCAAAGACCTTCCTGACATTCAGGGCAACAGAATAGGTAAGCAAAAGGCCCAAAGCAGGGTTTCTCCACTGAGACTTTCTTGGGCATACTGATATCTGAGTTTTCTGAGATACTCGCCATTCCCTTCAGCTATCCAGTACATGGCCATGTCACAGAGATGGAGGTGGTACATATCTTGGACACAAAATCATGAGCGTATTCTGGAGAGTGTCCAGAATTCAGGAAGAAAACAGGAATTTAGAAAGATGGCAGGAGTTGCCCATCCATACGGCAACCTGCAGTCCATTCATTAATTGCACAGGATGAATGCTTTGAAGCTTTCTTGTAGACAGGACACATCCATTGATGCATTCTCTTTTCTAATGTCTACAATCACGGACACAGTATGATATATAGACACAGAAACACTCACCTTGTCAAAGGACTTACTAGACACAGTCCACTCCAAAACAAACAAACCAGCTTTCCTAACTATTCTCAGAACATGAGACAAAACCACAAACTCACACTCACACCCAAAAAGTCACCTCCTTTCCCCAAGTAGGTCTGTGACTATCCGGAGTGTCCTCTGACTTGTGGGCCATACTATGTTCCCCCAAAATGGCGTGTCCTGTCTCCAATCTGTTCTCTTTGGCCAACTCTGTGAAGTTGTCAGGAGCCCATGGTGAGAAACTACCTGCTTTCTCTGGAAAGGCCAGTCTTCATAGTTTCCAGGCATTTGGCTGTCCTCACATCAGTAGGTACAAAGAAAGAGTAACTCTGTCTTGTTAAATCCAAACAAGTTAGCCCACTGGGACATGGAGTGGGTTTGACTCTGTGTGCCTGGTTTCCTGGATCCCAAGATCACAGACTTTCATTACCAAAACTGTAAGGTGATGTCACTTTCTTCAAGATCTGAATGAAGTCACTGCCTTGGAAACCACTTTGTTTTAACAGTTGCTTACATGGTTCCCAAAAGATGGAGGCTGCCTCTACTTGCTGTGACTCATTCATATGTTAGAATGGTATATCAACCATAGGCACCGGGGAACAGCTCTCCACACAGGCATGGTTTGGTCCATCTTCTCTACATTAGGAAGAGAGAGGCTAATTCAGACACATCCCATCAACCTGACCAGGTTGTTTGCCATGGAAGATGACTTTTGCTCTCTCATGTCCTTCATAGATGCCTACATCTTCTCCAAGGATCATTTCAGCATGGACCTTTTAGGTTTTCAGCAGCTGGAAGATCGCCTATATTCCTGTATTGTAAGACCAACTCTGTCCCTGCTCTTCTGTAAAATTAGATTGAGGGAAAAGTGTATGGTTAGGGTTAATAACATGTTCAATTTGGGTTAGGAATCATTCTATGGAATGAATATTTGTATTAGGAACCTGCGATATTTATAAGAATATATAGGTGAAATAAAAGTATGAAAACAGAAATCTAGGTAAGTTTTGAAGCCCAGAAGGGCATTGGGCCCTTGATTGGGATACTTAGCATTGATTTATGTCCTGCACAGTTGTCTCAGTTAAATCAATATACTATGGCATAGGACCTTCTAATTTGGATGATTGAATGTGGAAGAGAACATCCAGTCAAAAAGGGATATTCGGTAGGATTAGGAAAATAGTCAGTGGGTTTAGATAAAAGAGTGAGTATAGGATTTGGACCAAAAGTTCTTTAGCAATAGGGTTTCAGGTAGAGAGTGAATGTAAATGTCAGCACATGTGAAGAGTCAGTCACAATGATGAACTGGGTAAAATATGTAGGAAAGCAATATTTTGAAGATGTATAAATTAATTGGGGGTACAAATAGGTGTACCTTGTGCCTATGAATATAGAGATAATGCATGAATAGACCATACTGTGAATAAATAATATAACTGGTACGAACTTTAAATAATGGATTGAATTGATTTCTGAAAATATAGAGGAAACCTAATATTGATATACAATCATCCATTCCAAACAGTTATGCATCTAATGGTGATATTAGATTTATGGTTTATCATGAAAAGTGTGTGAGTTTTGCTTCAAAACTGATTATGAAATTAAAAAAAAATGTGTTTGCAGAGAAGTCTCATGAAAAGACCAGTCAAGAAACCGGGAGGAATACATGTGTTCTGAAGCAGGAAATGATTAAAAGTGAAAAAATACCTATAAAGTTGTGAACTTGTGGATGAAATATATATCCTATGATGTGCAAAAACTGCAGAAATATTAATATAGCAGTGTGGAATATAAATGAATGTCAAAATACACATCATGTCCCATAGGAATCTACTTGCATTGATGTTAAACTGGGTCAGATACTGTAGAATTATTAGGATTTGTATGCACCATTCACAGAAGTGAGTTGTCAGTACAAGGAAACAAATATGTATTTCAGGTGGATGAATATTTCCAATAATAATCTTGAGAAAAGTTGATTATATTTCCTCATGCATGAACATGAATGAATGTATGAATGTAGAGAGTGTATATAGGACACATATATTTCATGTTTTGATAAATCAGGAGAGTATATATATATATATATATATATATATATATATATATATATATATATACCAAAAAAACACACAGAGAAACATAAAAAAGTAGCAATATATGCCAAATGAAATTTATAATGAAATATATAACATCTACTGATGCAAAAATATATACTTTACTGAACATGAAATTATGTATAATGTTGTTGTACTAGGAAGCTCACCCATAGGTTGAATTTTTAGTTCCAACAGCGTTTAAGAGGGGTAGTCTCTTCACACAATTTATATCTGCCGAGTCAGCAACCTCACAAAAATGTACGTGTGATACCAGGTAGGATTCTATATGTACATATAAAAATACATGTGCTGTATTGGCTAGAGAGAAAGGGAGGCAGGGATTCACATATTTGTTAATTTTAAAAACACATGAAAAACTATTCCAAATAAAAATTCACTAGATTTATAACACCTAACATTTATTATGCAAAAGAAAAGTTCAAAAATACACCATGCCTCCTCTGACCTGCTTGTATTTCTGTTCTATTTGGGTTATTTTTCTCCATCATATTAGTATTAGTAGTCAGAGTCTAGTAGGGTATGTGTTAGTGTCAGGGATTCAGTATTTTGAATGGAAAATAGGAAAAAGAATCCAATGTCTATCAAATATGTGCTACACAAAATATTTTCCCTCTCTCATCCAGAACAATGCCTTGACATTACCTTCAACCCAAGTAAGACACAATTAGTGGAGAAGAGTTATAAAATCTGTGAATATATAACTGGAATGGAAAATGCTCAGGAGTTCACAACCTTGGATGTGGTAGAGAAGTTTCCATAAGTAAGTGACAGGTTAAAAACTCCACAAACATGGAGCTCTGCTGGCCTAAAGGACTTCTTGATAAACTGCCTCTGAGGTTGGGCACTTGAAATATATGTTGTTTTCAGGAGCTTTAGCTTCCTTTGTCGTGAGACCATCAAAGCTGGGTCTGATTCTATGTGACCTGGAGGACATGGTTTCTTATTTTCTAATGAACATGAGGCAGCAGTGGTGAATTCTCTCTTTTAAGTAAAATGTGACCAGTGCGTGCTAAGTCTCTCCCCATCTGGGCTGTGAAGCCATTTGGTCATCCTCCACTTTTTCATGGTTTTTCTTTCTCCTGCATTGGTAGTTTGGTATTTGCTTCACGAAATACAAGGAGTTCAAAAGGGACACAGTGCTGGATGGAGTTCTGCCACATGTGGTGGGTCAGGGTCTGCAGGAGAATGCACCAACCAGGCTTCTATCCCACATAGCTTTCTCCCTTGTCTATTGCAACCTGATTCTTAACATTGCCATGAAACCTCTCCATATAACAAGACGCCCTTACATATTAGTGTCTGCTGGCCTCACCATGTCTGTCACAAGCCATTTGGAAGCCAATGGCAAATCCATATGGCCACATCAGAGATGTATTATGACACACATACACACCACTGCTCTAGGCACACTACTCAGCAGGCACCAACTTACTGGCATGTCTGTTCTAGATCATTTTCATGAAACACAGTCAATCAAGGCACTGTCTAGTATACTCATGATAAACAACAGGACATCCAAAGGTTCTCCAGAGACATGTTGTATACTTGGACTTGACATTTCCATTATATAAGGTAGGAGTTATAAATCTAGTCAAATTTTAATTGAAATATTCTCATGTGTTTTTAAACTTAACAAATATGTGAATTCTTGTTTCCCTTTTCTGTAGCCGATTCACACATGTATATTTATATGCATATATAGAATCCTACCAGGTATCACACGTACATTTTTGTGAGATGGCTGTCTTGGCAGATACAAATTGTGAGAAGAGTTCACTCCTCCTAAATGCTGTTGGAAATGAAAATTCAACCTATAGGAGAGAGTCCTAGTAGAACAACATTATACATTAACTCATGTTCAGTAAAATAAATATTTTTGCATTTGTGGATGATACATATTTACTGATGAATTTCGATTGGCATTTCTATTGGTACTTTTTAATGTCTGTGAGTGTTGTGTGTGTGTGTGTGTGTGTGTGTATATATATATAGATATAGATATAGATATACTCTGCAAATTTTTCAAAATATGAAATATATGTGTCTAATATACACACTCTAAATTCATTCATGTTCATGTATGTGGATTTATAATCAACTTTTCACAAGATGATAATCAGAAATATTCATCCACCTGAAATACATATTTGTTTCCTAGTACTGAAAACTAACTTCAGTGAATGGTGCATACAAATCCTAATTATTCTACAGTAACTGACCCAGTCTAACATCAATGCAAGTAGACTCCTATGGGACATGATATGTAATGTGTCATTCATTTGTATTCGACACTGGTACATTATTGTTTCTTCAGTTTTTGCACATCACAGGATATACATTTCATCCACAAGTTCACAAATTAATAAGCATTTGTTTCAACTTTAATCATCTTGCTTCAGAACACATGTATTGTCAGGGTTTCTTGACTGGTCTTTTCATGAGACTTCTTTCCAAACACATTATTTTGAATTTCCATAATCATTTTGAAGCAAAACTCACACACTCTTCATAATAAACCAAAACACTAATATTTCCATTAGATATATACCTGGATGGAATGAATGATTGTATATCAATATATTATTTCCTTTAATTTTTCAGATATCAGTTAATTCATTATTTAAAGTTCAAAAAAGTTATATTATTTATTCACAGTATGGTCTATTCATGCTTTTTCTCTATGTTCCTAGAAACAGGGTACACCTCTTTGTACCCCCGATTCTCATTTTACACAATCAATATATTGCTCCCAGAAATGGTGAAAGAAATACTCATGTCACCTCATTATCACAGTAATATTCTGGACAAAAAATGGAAAGGTCACACTTATGATTGTACCAAAGCCTAAATGGAAAGTGAACATGGATTTCTAAAAACATCCATGCCCAGGTTGCCTAATGCTGTCAATTGTCAATCCTATTGGTGACTACATATTTGTTTTTTTACTAATTTATATATTCAAACTCAACCCTGTTGAAAATGTCTAATTCTATCACTCACTTTATACTTTGCCAGATTTCGTAATGTTTCTATTGATATCTGCTTTTCTACATATTTTCCCCAGTTCAACATAGTGACTGACTCTTCATATGTGCTGACATTTACATTCACTCAACAACCGAAAGTCTATTGCTAAAGAACTTTTGGTCCAAATCCTATACTCACTCGTCTTCCTAAACCTACCGACTATCTTCCTAATCCTACTGAATATCCCTTTTTGACTGGATGTTCTCTTCTAAATTCAATCATCCAATGTACAAGGTCCTATGCCATTGTATATCGAATTATCTGAGGCATCTTTGCAGAACATCATTCAAAGCTAAGTATCCCAATCAAGGGCAAAACCCTTCTGGGCTTCAAATCATACCTAGATTTCTGTTTTCCTACTTATATTTCACCTCTATATTCTTGTAAATATTGCAGGTTCCCAATACCATTATTCATCACACAGAATCACTCGTAACCCAAATCAAACCTGTTTTTAACCCCAAGTATACACCGTTCCCTCAATCATTTTACAGAAGAGCAGGGACAGAGTGGTTCTTACAATACAGGAAAGTTGGGGACCTTCCACCTGATGAGAATCCCAAATGTCCATGCACAAATGATACCTGGAGAAGTTCTAGGCAGGTATGAAGCACCTGAGAGAGCAAAAGTCATCTTCCATTGCAAACAACCTGGTCAGGATGAAGGGATGTGTCTGAATCTGAATCTCTCTCTTCTTATTGTAGAGAAGATGGACCAAACCAGGCCTGAGTGTAGAGCTGTTCCCGGGTGCCAATGGTTGATATACATTCTACCTTATGAAAGTGTCACAGGAAGTAGGGGCAACCTCCATCTTATGTTACCCTTGGAAGCAACTGTTAGGACAAAGTGGTTGCCAAGGCAGTGACTTCATTCAGTTCCAAAGAATGTGACATACCTCATTTCCTTGGTGATGGAACTCTCTGAACTTGGTATCCAAGAAGCCAGGCACCCAGAGGCAGTCCCAGTCCGAGTCCCAGTGGGCTCACTTGTTTGGATTTACCAAGGACAGAGTCAGTTTTCTTGGTACCTAATGATGTGAGGATGGCCAAATGCCAGGAGAGCTCTGAAGATGCACCGTTCCTGAGAAAACAGGTAGTGGCTAACCACTTTTTCCTGACATCTTCACAAAGTTGGTCAAGGAAACAAGATCTGAGAGAAGACAGGCCATTTCGGGGGAACATACTATGGCCCACCAGTCAGAGGACACTCCGGATAGTCACAGACCTACTTGGGGGAAGGAGGTGACTTTGTGGGAGTGGGTGTGGGTTTGTTGTTTTGTCTCATGTTCTGAGAATAGATAGGAAAGGTGGTTTGTTTGGTTTGGAGTGGACAGTTTCTAGTAAGTCATTTGACACGGCGAGTGTTTCTGTGTATCCCACTGTGTCCGTTGTTGTAGACATTCGAAAAGAGAATGCATTAATGAATGTGTCCTGTCTAGTATAAATCATCCCATAATTCATCCTGCCCAATATATGAATGGACTGCAGCTTGTCTTATCAATGTGCAACACCTGCTATCTTTCTACGTTGTTGTTTTATTCCTGAATTCTGGCCACTCTCCAGAATAGGCTCATGGATTTGTGTCCAAAATATGTACCACCTCCAAGCTCTGTGACATGGCCATGTACTGGATAGCTGAAGAGAATGGCAAGCATCTCAGAAAACTCAGATATCAGTGTGACCAGGAAAGTCTCAGTGCAGAAACCCTGCTTTGGAACTTTTGCTTACTTATTGTTGTGTTGCACTGAATGTCAAGAAGGTCTTTGCCTCAGGCCACCCCTTTGTGAAGATTGAAGAAAACAGTTTTCAAATGGAAATGAATGGGCCTCACCTGTGGCTCTTTGCTTAATTGCTTTGGAAAGGGATGTGTCTTTATCAGCCTCTTGGGCCTGTGTGTGGCTGTGACTTAGATTCTCAGCACCTGATGGATCTTAAGAATGATCCCATGTGAGCTTCCAAAACCAAAATGGCAAAAAATTTCATTCATTGTGGATGAAGTCTCTTGCCTTCCTCTGTTAGGTTCCTGCACTCCATCAAATGACAATAGGGATTCTTTGGGTCAAATGAGTTTTTCAAAGCCCTGCAGAGGTACTTGTGTTTTCGCATGACTCTAAATCACCTAAAGAATTGATACCTAAAATCAGTAGGCCTCAAATTGGAGAAACACAGAAGTATTAACCGCAGGCTTATTTGTTCACTCCTGGTTCACAGAAACGGTGTCCAGGCTACCCTGACTTTAGGCAAATGAGGGGCAAACGAGCAGATTTTGGACACTGTCATTGGCTGCGCCCCTCAGGGAAACCTCCAGCCAGAGGTTAAGATGATTGACTATAGGAAATAAGATGAGGGCCATGTGGGAGTGTTTTGGTTTTAATTTTGGTCATTTGTGTGGCATTGGAAAAAATGACTGGGTCCACGTGGACTTGAACTCTGGTGTGATTCCCCTTAGAGACTGGGTTTTTGGAACTGAACTCAGAGAAGCATTGCCATGAATTTTGTTGGGATTTTAAGAGGCCACGCATGAAAGTCGCTCTTGGAAACTGAGACTTAGGCCCCGGGTGGATTTCCACAGAGATCTGGGAATCTCAGCAAGGATATCACATGATTTTATTCTTAAAGAAATGGCAGCCATAGTTGAGAGTCAAAACACACATGGACCTCACATTGTAGACCTCAATGGGCCTCGCCTAATGTGACCTTTTGTCCACTCTTTGGGAAGCCGTGCCTGTGAGAGTTCTCCAGAGATTTCATTGAAATGAGCTTCCTCACCATTTAATGTTTGCTGAATGAACTGAAACCCACAGTGCCTCCAACTTCATGCTTGAAAAATGGCTAGATAAATACCATGAAATTTTTGAAATTCCTATGACCAGGTGGCACTGGAGAAACATTGGATGTCCTGTTGCTGATCATGAGGATACCAGACAGTGCCTTGATTTACTGAGTTTCATGAAAATGTTGTAGAACAGAGATGCCAGTAAGTTGGAGCCTGCTGAGTAGTGGGTCTAGAGCAATGGTGGGGAGGTGTTTGATAAAACATCCGTGGTAGGGCCATGTTTATCTACCATTGGATTCCAAATGGCTTGTAACTGACATGGTGCAGCCAGCAGACCCTTATATGTAAAGGCATCTTGTTATATGGAGAGATTTCAGAGGAAAATTAAGAATCAGGATGATATGGACAAGGGGGCAATGGGGCAAGCTGTGAGAGATAGGAGCCTAGTTGGTGCATTCTCTTGCAGACCCTGACCCACCACACGTGACAGAACTCCCTCCAGCACTGTGTCCCAGTTTTGCTCCTAGTATTTCGTGAAACAAATACCAAACTCACAGTGCAGCAGCAAAAACACCACAAAAAGTGGAGGAGGACCAAATGGCTTCACAGTCCACACGGGGAGACACTTAGTCCCCAGTGGCCTCAGTTTACCTACAAAGAGAGGATTCAGCACTGCTTCATCTTGTTCATTGGAAAATAAGAAACCATGTCCTCCAGGTCACATAGATGCAGACCCAGCTTTGATGGTCTCACTACAGAGGAAGCCAAATCTCCTGAAAACAACATATATTTCAAGTGTGGAAGCTCAGAGGCAGTTTCTCAAAAAGTTTTTAGGCCAGCAGAGCTCCATGTTTGTGGAGGGTTTACTCTGTCCCTTAGTTTTGGAAACTCCTCTACCACCTCCAAGGTTGTGAACTCCTGAGCATTTTCCATTCCAGATATGTATTCACTGATTTTGTAACTCTTCTCCTCTAATTGTGTCTTACTTGGGGTGAAGGTAATGTCAAGGCTTTGTTCTGGATGAGAGCGGGAGGATATTTGTGCAGCATATATTTACATACACATTGGATTCATTTTCCAATTTTCCATTCGAAATACTGAATCCCTGACACTAACCCATACCTAGTAGACTCAGACTATTCATCCTAATATAATGGAGAAAATTAACCCAACACATTAGAAATACAAGTACTTTAGAGGAGACATGTTGTATAGTTGGACTTGACATTTGCATTATATAAGGTAGGAGTTATAAATCTAGTCAAATTTTAATTGAAATATTCTCCATGTGTTTTTAAACTTAACAAATATGTGAATTCTTGTTTCCCTTTTCTGTAGCCTATTCACACATGTATATTTATATGAATATATACAATCCTACCAGGTATCACACGTACATTTTTGTGAGGTGGCTGTCTTGGCAGATACAAATTGTGAGAAGAGTTCACTCCTCCTAAATGCTGTTGGAAATGAAAATTCAACCTATAGGAGAGCGTCCTAGTAAAACAACATTATACATTACCTCATGTTCAGTAAAATAAATATTTTTGCATTTGTGGATGATACATATTTACTGATGAATTTCGATTGGCATTTATATTGGTATTTTTAATGTCTGTGAGTGTTTGTGTTTGTGTGTGTGTGTGTGTGTGTGTGTGTGTGTATAGATATAGATATAGATATAGATATACTCTCCAAATTTTTCAAAATATGAAATATATGCGTCTAATATACACTCTCTAAATTCATTCATGTTCATGTATGTGGATTTATAATCCACTTTTCACAAGATTATAATCAGAAATATTCATCCACCTGAAATACATATTTGTTTCCTAGTACTGAAAACTAACTTCAGTGAATGGTGCATACAAATCCTAATTATTCTACAGTAATTGACCCAGTCTAACATCAATGCAAGTAGACTCCTATGGGACATGATCTGTAATTTGTCATTCATTTGTATTCGACACTGGTACATTATTGTTTCTTCAGTTTTTGCACATCACAGGATATACATTTCATCCACAAGTTCACAAATCAATAAGCATTTGTTTCAACTTTCACCACTTCTTGCTTCAGAACACATGTATTGTCAGGGTTTCTTGACTGGTCTTTTCATGAGACTTCTTTCCAAACACATTATTTTGAATTTCCATAATCATTTTGAAGCAAAACTCACACACTCTTCATGATAAACCTAAACACAAATATTTCCATTACATATATACCTGGTTGGAATGAATGATTGTATATCAATATACGATTTCCTTTAATTTTTCAGATATCAGTTCAATTCATTATTTAAAGTTCAAAAAAGGTATATTATTTATTCACAGTATGGTCTATTCATGGTTTTTCTCTACGTTCCTAGAAACAGGGTACACCTCTTTGTACCCCTGATTCTCATTTTACATCTTCAATATATTACTCCCAGAAATGGTGAAAGAAATACTCATGTCACCTCATTATCACAGTAATATTCTGGACCAAAAATGGAAAGGTCACACTTATGATTGTACCAAAGCCTAAATGGAAAGTGAACATGGATTTCTAAAAAAATCCATGTCCAGGTTGCCTAATGCTGTCAATTGTCAATCCTATTAGTGACTACATATTTGTTTTTTTCCTAATTTATATATTCAAACTCAACCCTGTTGAAAATGTCTAATTCTATCACTCAGTTTATACTTTGCCTGATTTCGTAATGTTTCTATTGATATCTGCTTTTCTACATATTTTCCCCAGTTCAACATAGTGACTGACCCTTCATATGTGCTGACATTTACATTCACTCAACAACCGAAAGTCTATTGCTAAAGAACTTTTGGTCCAAATCCTATACTCACTCTTCTTCCTAAACCTACCGACTATCTTCCTAATCCTACTGAATATCCCTTTTTGACTGGATGTTCTCTTCTAAATTCAATCATCCAATGTACAAGGTCCTATGCCATTGTATATCGAATTATCTGAGGCATCTTTGCAGAACATCATTCAAAGCTAAGTATCCCAATCAAGGGCAAAACCCTTCTGGGCTTCAAATCATACCTAGATTTCTGTTTTCCTACTTATATTTCACCTCTATATTCTTGTAAATATTGCAAGTTCCCAATACCATTATTCATCACACAGAATCACTCGTAACCCAAATCAAACCTGTTTTTAACCCCAAGTATACACTGTTCCCTCAATCATTTTACAGAAGAGCAGGGACAGAGTGGTTCTTACAATACAGGAAAGTTGGGGACCTTCCACCTGATGAGAACCTCAAATGTCCATGCACAAATGATACCTGGAGAAGTTGTAGGCAGGTATGAAGCACCTGAGAGAGCAAAAGTCATCTTCCATTGCAAACAACCTGGTCAGGATGAAGGGATGTGTCTGAATCTGAATCTCTCTCTTCATATTGTAGAGAAGATGGACCAAACCAGGCCTGAGTGGAGAGCTGTTCCGGGGTGCCAATGGTGATATACATTCTACCTTATGAAAGTGTCACAGGAAGCGGGGGCAACCTCCATTTTATGTTACCCTTTGAAGCAACTGTTAGGACAAAGTGGTTGCCAAGGCAGTGACCTCATTCAGTTCCAAAGAATGTGACATACCTCATTTCCTTGGTGATGGAACTCTCTGAACTTGGTATCCAAGAAGCCAGGCACCCAGAGGCAGTCGCAGTCCCAGTCCCAGTGGGCTCACTTGTTTGGATTTACCAAGGACAGAGTCAGTTTTCTTGGTACCTAATGATGTGAGGATGGCCAAATGCCAGGAGAGCTCTGAAGATGGACCTTTCCTGAGAAAACAGGTAGTGGCTAACCACTTTTTCCTGACATCTTCACAGAGTTGGTCAAGGAAACAAGATCTGAGAGAAGACAGGCCATTTCGAGGGAACATAGTATGGCCCACCAGTCAGAGGACACTCCGGATAGTCACAGACCTACTTGGGGCAAGGAGGTGCCTTTGTGGGAGTGGGTGTGGGTTTGTTGTTTTGTCTCATGTTCTCAGAATAGATAGGCAAGGCGGTTTGTTTGGTTTGGAGTGGACAGTTTCTAGTAAGTCATTTGACATGGCGATTGTTTCTGTTTCTGTGTATCCCACTGTGTCCGTTGTTGTAGACATTAGAAAAGAGAATGCATTAATGGATGTGTCCTGTCTAGTATAAATCATACCAAAATCCATCCTGCCCAATATATGAATGGACTGCAGCTTGTCTTATCGATGTGCAACACCTGCTATCTTTCTAAGTTGTTGTTTTCTTCCTGAATTCTGGCCACTCTCCAGAATAGGCTCATGGATTTGTGTCCAAAATATGTACTACCTCCAAGCTCTGTGACATGGCCATGTACTGGATAGCTGAAGAGAATGGCGAGCATCTCAGAAAACTCAGATATCAGTGTGACCAGGAAAGTCTCAGTGCAGAAACCCTGCTTTCTGCCTTTTGCTTACTTATTGTTGTGTTGCACTGAATGTCAGGAAGATCTTTGCATCAGGCCAACCCTTTGTGAAGCCTGAAGAAAACAGTTTTCAAATGGAAATGAATGGGCCTCACCTGTGGCTCTTTGCTTAATTGCTTTGGAAAGGGATGTGTCTTTATCAGCCTCTTGGGCCTGTGTGTGGCTGTGACTTAGATTCTCAGCACCTGATGGATCTTAAGAATGATCCCATGTGAGCTTCCAAAACCAAAATGGCAAAAAATTTCATTCATTGTGGATGAAGTCTCTTGCCTTCCTCTGTTAGTTTCCTGCACTCCATCAAATGACAATAGGGATTCTTTGGGTCAAATGAGTTCTTCAAAGCCCTGCAGAGGTGCTTGTGTTTTCGCATGACTCTAAATCACCTAAAGAATCGATACCTAAAATCAGTAGGCCTCAAATTGGAGAAACACAGAAGTATTAACGGCAGGCTTATTTGTTCACTCCTGGTTCACAGAAACGGTGTCCAGGCTACCCTGACTTTAGACAAATGAGGGGCAAACGAGCTGATTTTGGACACTGTCATTGGCTGCGCCCCTCATGGAAACCTCCAGCCAGAGGTTAAGATGATTGACTATATGGAATAAGATGAGGGCCATGTGGGAGTGTTTTGGTTTTAATTTTGGTCATTTGTGTGGCATTGGAAAAAATGACTGGGTCCACGTGGGCTTGAACTCTGGTGTGATTCCCCTTAGAGACTGGGTTTTGGAACTGAACTCAGAGAAGCATTGCCATGAATTTTGTTGGGATTTTAAGAGGCCACGCATGAAAGTCGCTCTTGGAAACTGAGACCTAGGCCCCGGGTGGATTTCCACAGAGGCCTGGGAATCTCAGCAAGGATATCACATGATTTTATTCTTAAAGAAATGGCAGCCATAGTTGAGAGTCAAAACACACATGGACCTCACATTGTAGACCTCAATGGGCCTGGCCTAATGTGACCTTTTGTCCACTCTTTGGGAAGCCATGCCTGTGAGAGTTCTCCAGAGATTTCATTGAAATGAGCTTCCTCACCATTTAATGTTTGCTGAATGAACTGAAACCTACAGTGCCTCCAACTTCATGCTTGAAAAATGGCTAGATAAATACCATGAAATTTTTGAAATTCCTATGACCAGGTGGCACTGGAGAAACATTGGATGTCCTGTTGCTGATCATGAGTATACCAGACAGTGCCTTGATTTACTGAGTTTCATTAAAATGGTGTAGAACAGAGATGCCAGAAATTTGGAGCCTGCTGAGTAGTGGGTCTAGAGCAGTGGTGGGGAGGTGTTTGATAAAACATCCGTGGTAGGGCCATGTGGATCTACCATTGGATTCCAAATGGCTTGTAACTGACATGGTGCAGCCAGCAGACCCTTATATGTAAAGGCATCTTGTTACATGGAGAGTTTTCAGAGGAAAATTAAGAATCAGGTTGATATGGACAAGGGGGCAATGGGGCAAGCTGTGAGAGATAGGAGCCTTGTTGGTGCATTCTCTTGCAGACCCTGACCCACCACACGTGACAGAACTCCCTCCAGCACTGTGTCCCCGGTTAGCTCCTAGTATTTCGTGAAACAAATATCAAATTCACAGTGCAGCAGCAAAAACACCACAAAAAGTGGAAGAGGACCACATGGCTTCACAGTCCACACGGGGAGACACTTAGTCCCCAATGGCCTCAGTTTACCTACAAAGATAGGATTCAGCACTGCTTCATCTTTTTCATTGGAAAATAAGAAACCATGTCCTCCAGGTCACATAGATGCAGACCCAGCTTTGATGTTCTCACTACAGAGGAAGCCAAATCTCCTGAAAACAACATATATTTCAAGTGTGGAAGCTCAGATTCAGTTTCTCAAAAAGTTTTTAGGCCAGCAGAGCTCCATGTTTGTGGAGTGTTTTCCCTGTCAATTAGTTTTGGAAACTCCTCTACCACCTCCAAGGTTGTGAACTCCTGAGCATTTTCCATTCCAGATATGTATTCACTGATTTTGTAACTCTTCTCCTCTAATTGTGTCTTACTTGGGGTGAAGGTAATGTCAAGGCATTGTTCTAGATGAGAGCGGGAGGATATTTGTGCAGCATATATTTACATACACATTGGATTCATTTTCCAATTTTCCATTCGAAATACTGAATCCCTGACACTAACCCATACCTAGTAGACTCAGACTATTCATCCTAATATAATGGAGAAAATTAACCCAACACATTAGAAATACAAGTACTTCAGAGGAGACATGTTGTATAGTTGGACTTGACATTTGCATTATATAAGGTAGGAGTTATAAATCTAGTCAAATTTATTTGAAATATTCTCCATGTGTTTTAAACTTAACAAATATGTGAATTCTTGTTTCCTTTTTCTGTAGTCTATTCACACATGTATATTTATATGCATATATAGAATCCTACCAGGTATCACACGTACATTTTTGTGAGGTGGCTGTCTTGGCAGATACAAATTGTGAGAAGTGTTCACTCCTCCTAAATGCTGTTGGAAATGAAAATTCAACTTATAGGAGAGCGTCCTAGTAGAACAACATTATACATTAACTCATGTTCAGTAAAATAAATATTTTTGCATTTGTGGATGATACATATTTACTGATGAATTTCGATTGGCATTTATATTGGTACTTTTTAATGTCTGTGAGTTGTGTGTGTGTGTGTGTGTGTGTGTGTGTATAGATATAGATATAGATATAGATATACTCTCCAAATTTTTCAAAATATAAAATATATGTGTCTAATATACACTCTCTAAATTCATTCATGTTCATGTATGTGGATTTATAATCCACTTTTCACAAGATGATAATCAGAAATATTCATCCACCTGAAATACATATTTGTTTCCTAGTACTGAAAACGAACTTCAGTGAATGGTGCATACAAATTCTAATTATTCTACAGTAACTGACCCAGTCTAACATCAATGCAAGTAGACTCCTATGGGACATGATATGTAATTTGTCATTCATTTGTATTCGACACTGGTACATTATTGTTTCTTCAGTTTTTGCACATCACAGGACATACATTTCATCCACAAGTTCACAAATTAATAAGCATTTGTTTCAACTTTCACCACTTCTTGCTTCAGAACACATGTATTGTCAGGATTTCTTGACTGGTCTTTTCGTGAGACTTCTTTCCAAACACATTATTTTGAATTTCCATAATCATTTTGAAGCAAAACTCACACACTCTTCATGATAAACCAAAACACAAATATTTCCATTACATATATACCTGGTTGGAATGAATGATTGTATATCAATATACGATTTCATTTAATTTTTCAGATATCAGTTCAATTCATTATTTAAAGTTCAAAAAAGTTATATTTTTTATTCACTGTATGGTCTATTCATGCTCTTTCTCTATGTTCCTAGAAACAGGGTACACCTCTTTGTACCCCCGATTCTCATTTTACATCTTCAATATATTGCTCCCAGAAATGGTGAAAGAAATACTCATGTCACCTCATTATCACAGTAATATTCTGGACAAAAAATGGAAAGGTCACACTTATGATTGTACCAAAGCCTAAATGGAAAGTGGACATGGATTTCTAAAAACATCCATGTCCAGGTTGCCTAATGCTGTCAATTGTCAATCCTATTGGTGACTACATATTTGTTTTTTTCCTAATTTATATATTCAAACTCAACCCTGTTGAAAATGTCTAATTCTATCACTCACTTTATACTTTGCCTGATTTCGTAATGTTCCTATTGATATCTGCTTTTCTACATATTTTATCCAGTTCAACATAGTGACTGACTTTTCATATGTGCTGACATTTACATTCACTCAACAACTGAAAATCTATTGCTAAAGAACTTTTGGTCCAAATCCTATACTCACTCTTCTTCCTAAACCTACCGACTATCTTCCTAATCCTACTGAATATCCCTTTTTGACTGGATGTTCTCTTCTAAATTCAATCATCCAATGTACAAGGTCCTATGCCATTGTATATCGAATTATCTGAGGCATCTTTGCAGAACATCATTCAAAGCTAAGTATCCCAATCAAGGGCAAAACCCTTTTGGGCTTCAAATCATACCTAGATTTCTGTTTTCCTACTTATGTTTCACCTCAATATTCTTGTAAATTCTGCAGGTTCCAATACCATTACTCATCACACAGAATCACTCATAACCCAAATCAAACCTGTTTTTGACCCCAAGTGTACACTGTTCCCTCAATCATTTTACAGAAGAGCAGGGACAGAGTGGTTCTTACAATACAGGAAAGTTGGGGACCTTCCACCTGATGAGAACCTCAAATGTCCATGCACAAAGGATACCTGGAGAAGTTCTAGGCAGGTATGAAGCACCTGGGAGAGCAAAAGTCATCTTCCATGGCAAACAACCTGGTCAGGATGAAGGGATGTGTCTGAATCTGCCTCTCTCTCTTCTTATTGTACAGAAGATGGACCGAACCAGGGATGAGTGGAGAGCTGTTCCCGGGTGCCAATGGTGATATACATTCTACCTTATGAAAGTGTCACAGGAAGTAGGGGCAACCTCCATCTTATGTAACCCTTGGAAGCAACTGTTAGGACAAAGTGGTTGCCAAGGCAGTGACCTCATTCAGTTCCAAAGAATGTGACATACCTCATTTCCTTGGTGATGGAACTCTCTGAACTTGGTATCCAAGAAGCCAGGCACCCAGAGGCAGTCCCAGTCCCAGTCCCAGTGGGCTCACTTGTTTGGATTTACCAAGGACAGAGTCAGTTTTCTTGGTACCTAATGATGTGAGGATGGCCAAATGCCAGGAGAGCTCTGAAGATGGACCCTTCCTGAGAAAACAGGTAGTGGCTAACCACTTTTTCCTGACATCTTCACAGAGTTGGTCAAGGAAACAAGATCTGAGAGAAGACAGGCCATTTCGGGGGAACATAGTATGGCCCACCAGTCAGAGGACACTCCGGATAGTCACAGACCTACTTGGGGGAAGGAGGTGCCTTTGTGGGAGTGGGTGTGGGTTTGTTGTTTTGTCTCATGTTCTGAGAATAGATAGAAAAGGCGGTTTGTTTGGTTTGGAGTGGACAGTTTCTAGTAAGTCATTTGACACGGCGAGTGTTTCTGTTTCTGTGTATCCCACTGTGTCCGTTGTTGTAGACATTAGAAAAGAGAATGCATTAATGGATGTGTCCTGTCTAGTATAAATCTTCCCATGCCCAATATATGAATGGACTGCAGCTTGTCTTATCGAAGTGCAACACATGCTATCTTTCTAAGTTGTAGTTTTCTTCCTGGAAAGGGATGTGTCTTTATCAGCCTCTTGGGCCTGTGTGTGGCTGTGACTTAGATTCTCAGCACCTGATGGATCTTAAGAATGATCCCATGTGAGCTTCCAAAACCAAAATGGCAAAAAATTTCATTCATTGTGGATGAAGTCTCTTGCCTTCCTCTGTTAGGTTCCTGCACTCCATCAAATGACAATAGGGATTCTTTGGGTCAAATGAGTTCTTCAAAGCCCTGCAGAGGTGCTTGTGTTTTCGCATGACTCTAAATCACCTAAAGAATCGATACCTAAAATCAGTAGGCCTCAAATTGGAGAAACACAGAAGTATTAATGGCAGGCTTATTTGTTCACTCCTGGTTCACAGAAACGGTGTCCAGGCTACCCTGACTTTAGACAAATGAGGGGCAAACGAGCTGATTTTGGACACTGTCTTGGGCTGCGCCCCTCATGGAAACCTCCAGCCAGAGGTTAAGATGATTGACTATATGAAATAAGATGAGGGCCATGTGGGAGTGTTTTGGTTTTAATTTTGGTCATTTGTGTGGCATTGGAAAAAATGACTGGGTCCACGTGGGCTTGAACTCTGGTGTGATTCCCCTTAGAGACTGGGTTTTGGAACTGAACTCAGAGAAGCATTGCCATGAATTTTGTTGGGATTTTAAGAGGCCATGCATGAAAGGCGCTCTTGGAAACTGAGACCTATCCCTGGGTGGATTTCCACAGAGGCCTGGGAATCTCAGCAAGGATATCACATGATTTTATTCTTAAAGAAATGGCAGCCATAGTTGAGAGACAAAACACACATGGACCTCACATTGTAGACCTCAATGGGCCTGGCCTAATGTGACATTTTGTCCACTCTTTGGGAAGCCATGCCTGTGAGAGTTCTCCAGAGATTTCATTGAAATGAGCTTCCTCACCATTTAATCTTTGCTGAATGAATTGAAACCCACAGTGCCTCCAACTTCATGCTTGAAAAATGGCTAGATAAATACCATGAAATTTTTGAAATTCCTATGACCAGGTGGCACTGGAGAAACATTGGATGTCCTGTTGCTGATCATGAGTATACCAGAGAGTGCCTTGATTTACTGAGTTTCATGAAAATGGTGTCGAACAGAGATGCCAGAAATTTGGAGCCTGCTGAGTAGTGGGTCTAGAGCAGTGGTGGGGAGGTGTTTGATAAAACATCCGTGGTAGGGCCATGTGGATCTACCATTGGATTCCAAATGGCTTGTAACTGACATGGTGCAGCCAACAGACCCTTATATGTAAAGGCATCTTGTTATATGGAGAGTTTTCAGAGGAAAATTAAGAATCAGGTTGATATGGACAAGGGGGCAATGGGGCAAGCTGTGAGAGATAGGAGCCTAGTTGGTGCATTCTCTTGCAGACCCTGACCCACCACACGTGACAGAACTCCCTCCAGCACTGTGTCCCAGTTTAGCTCCTAGTATTTCGTGAAACAAATACCAAACTCACAGTGCAGCAGCAAAAACACCACAAAAAGTGGAAGAGGACCAAATGGCTTCACAGTCCACACGGGGAGACACTTAGTCCACAGTGGCCTCAGTTTACCTACAAAGAGAGGATTCAGCACTGCTTCATCTTGTTCATTGGAAAATAAGAAACCATGTCCTCCAGGTCACATAGATGCAGACCCAGCTTTGATGTTCTCACTACAGAGGAAGCCAAATCTCCTGAAAACAACATATATTTCAAGTGTGGAAGCTCAGAGGCAGTTTCTCAAAAAGTTTTTAGGCCAGCAGAGCTCCATGTTTGTGGAGGGTTTACCCTGTCCCTTAGTTTTGGAAACTCCTCTACCACCTCCAAGGTTGTGAACTCCTGAGCATTTTCCATTCCAGATATGTATTCACTGATTTTGTAACTCTTCTCCTCTAATTGTGTCTTACTTGGGGTGAAGGTAATGTCAAGGCATTGTTCTGGATGAGAGCGGGAGGATATTTGTGCAGCATATATTTACATACACATTGGATTCATTTTCCAATTTTCCATTCGAAATACTGAATCCCTGACACTAACCCATACCTAGTAGACTCAGACTATTCATCCTAATATAATGGAGAAAATTAACCCAACACATTAGAAATACAAGTACTTCAGTGGAGACATGTTGTATAGTTGGACTTGACATTTGCATTATATAAGGTAGGAGTTATAAATCTAGTCAAATTTATTTGAAATATTCTCCATGTGTTTTAAACTTAACAAATATGTGAATTTATGTTTCCTTTTTCTGTAGTCTATTCACACATGTATATTTATATGCATATATAGAATCCTACCAGGTATCACACGTACATTTTTGTGAGGTGGCTGTCTTGGCAGATACAAATTGTGAGAAGAGTTCACTCCTCCTAAATGCTGTCGGAAATGAAAATTCAACTTATAGGAGAGCGTCCTAGTAGAACAAAATTATTCATTAGCTCATGTTCAGTAAAATAAATATTTTTGCATTTGTGGATGATACATATTTACTGATGAATTTCGATTGGCATTTATATTGGTACTTTTAATATCTGTGAGTTGTGTGTGTGTGTGTGTGTGTGTTTGTGTGTGTGTGTATAGATATAGATATAGATATAGATATACTCTCCAAATTTTTCAAAATATGAAATATATGTGTCTAATATACACTCTCTAAATTCATTCATGTTCATGTATGTGGATTTATAATCCACTTTTCACAAGATGATAATCAGAAATATTCATCCACCTGAAATACATATTTGTTTCCTAGTACTGAAAACTAACTTCAGTGAATGGTGCATACAAATCCTAATTATTCTACAGTAACTGACCCAGTCTAACATCAATGCAAGTAGACTCCTATGGGACATGATATGTAATTTGTCATTCATTTGTATTCGACACTGGTACATTATTGTTTCTTCAGTTTTTGCACATCACAGGATATACATTTCATCCACAAGTTCACAAATTAATAAGCATTTGTTTCAACTTTCACCACTTCTTGCTTCAGAACACATGTATTGTCAGGGTTTCTTGACTGGTCTTTTCATGAGACTTCTTTCCAAACACATTATTTTGAATTTCCATAATCATTTTGAAGCAAAACTCACACACTCTTCATGATAAACCAAAACGCAAATATTTCCATTACATATATACCTGGTTGGAATGAATGATTGTATATCAATATACGATTTCCTTTAATTTTTCAGATATCAGTTCAATTCATTATTTAAAGTTCAAAAAAGTTATATTATTTATTCACAGTATGGTCTATTCATGCTTTTTCTCTATATTCCTGGAAATAGGGTACACCTCTTTGTACCCCCGATTCTCATTTTACATCTTCAATATATTGCTCCCAGAAATGGTGAAAGAAATACTCATGTCACCTCATTATCACAGTAATATTCTGGACAAAAAATGGAAAGGTCACACTTATGATTGTACCAAAGCCTAAATGGAAAGTGAACATGGATTTCTAAAAACATCCATGCCCAGGTTGCCTAATGCTGTCAATTGTCAATCCTATTGGTGACTACATATTTGTTTTTTTCCTAATTTATATATTCAAACTCAACCCTGTTGAAAATGTCTAATTCTATCACTCACTTTATACTTTGCCTGATTTCGTAATGTTTCTATTGATATCTGCTTTTCTACATATTTTCCCCAGTTCAACATAGTGACTGACTCTTCATATGTGCTGACATTTACATTCACTCAACAACCGAAAGTCTATTGCTAAAGAACTTTTGGTCCAAATCCTATACTCACTCTTCTTCCTAAACCTACCGACTATCTTCCTAATCCTACTGAATATCCCTTTTTGACTGGATGTTCTCTTCTAAATTCAATCATCCAATGTACAAGGTCCTATGCCGTTGTATATCGAATTATCTGAGGCATCTTTGCAGAACATCATTCAAAGCTAAGTATCCCAATCAAGGGCAAAACCCTTCTGGGCTTCAAATCATACCTAGATTTCTGTTTTCCTACTTGTATTTCACCTCAATATTCTTGTAAATTCTGCAGGTTCCCAATACCATTACTCATCACACAGAATCACTCATAACCCAAATCAAACCTGTTTTTGACCCCAAGTATACACTGTTCCCTCAATCATTTTACAGAAGAGCAGGGACCGAGTGGTTCTTACAATACAGGAAAGTTGGGGACCTTCCACCTGATGAGAACCTCAAATGTCCATGCACAAATGATACCTGGAGAAGTTGTAGGCAGGTATGAAGCACCTGAGAGAGCAAAAGTCATCTTCCATGGCAAACAACCTGGTCAGGATGAAGGGATGTGTCTGAATCTGCCTCTCTCTCTTCTTATTGTATTGAAGATGGACCAAACCAGGGCTGAGTGGAGAGCTGTTTCCGGGTGCCAATGGTGATATACATTCTACCTTATGAAAGTGTCACAGGAAGTAGGGGCAACCTCCATCTTATGTTACCCTTGGAAGCAACTGTTAGGACAAAGTGGTTGCCAAGGCAGTGACCTCATTCAGTTCCAAAGAATGTGACATACCTCATTTCCTTGGTGATGGAACTCTCTGAACTTGGTATCCAAGAAGCCAGGCACCCAGAGGCAGTCCCAGTCCGAGTCCCAGTGGGCTCACTTGTTTGGATTTACCAAGGACAGAGTCAGTTTTCTTGGTACCTAATGATGTGAGGATGGCCAAATGCCAGGAGAGCTCTGAAGATGGACCTTTCCTGAGAAAACAGGTAGTGGCTAACCACTTTTTCCTGACATCTTCACAGAGTTGGTCAAGGAAACAAGATCTGAGAGAATACAGGCCATTTCGGGGGAACATAGTATGGCCCACCAGTCAGAGGACACTCCGGATAGTCACAGACCTACTTGGGGGAAGGAGGTGCCTTTGTGGGAGTGGGTGTGGGTTTGTTGTTTTGTCTCATGTTCTGAGAATAGATAGAAAAGGCGGTTTGTTTGGTTTGGAGTGGACAGTTTCTAGTAAGTCATTTGACACGGCGAGTGTTTCTGTTTCTGTGTATCCCACTGTGTCCGTTGTTGTAGACATTAGAAAAGAGAATGCATTAACGGATGTGTCCTGTCTAGTATAAATCTTCCCATGCCCAATATATGAATGGACTGCAGCTTGTCTTATCGATGTGCAACACCTGCTATCTTTCTAAGTTGTAGTTTTCTTCCTGAATTCTGGCCACTCTCCAGAATAGGCTCATGGATTTGTGTCCAAAATATGTATCACCTCCAAGCTCTGTGACATGGCCATGTACTGGATAGCTGAAGAGAATGGCGAGCATCAAAGAAAACTCAGATATCAGTGTGACCAGGAAAGTCTCAGTGCAGAAACCCTGCTTTGGGCCTTTTGCTTACTTATTGTTGTGTCTCACTGAATGTCAGGAAGGTCTTTGCCTCAGGCCACCCCTTTGTGAAGCCTGAAGAAAACAGTTTTCAAATGGAAATGAATGGGCCTCACCTGTGGCTCTTTGCTTAATTGCTTAGGAAAGGGATGTGTCTTTATCAGCCTCTTGGGCCTGTGTGTGGCTGTGACTTAGATTCTCAGCACCTGATGGATCTTAAGAATGATCCCATGTGAGCTTCCAAAACCAAAATGGCAAAAAATTTCATTCATTGTGGATGAAGTCTCTTGCCTTTCTCTGTTAGGTTCCTGCACTCCATCAAATGACAATAGAGATTCCATGGGTCAAATGAGTTCTTCAAAGCCCTGCAGAGGTGCTTGTGTTTTCGCATGACTCTAAATCACCTAAAGAATGGATCATGGCGCAGTAAGAATCTTCCAAGAGGCAGTTGAGGGCTCTTCCCCGCCCCCCTGCCCGGGGGAGTGGATCACCACTGTGAGCCCAAATCTAGACCTGACCTGGAGGCACAGTCTCGCAGGGTTTTGCTCCCTGTGCCCGGAAGAAGTTTGAGCCCAGGACTCTCCCTGGGGCCATCTGGGGCTGCCCAGGATGCTATAGCTGGCAGAAGATGCCACTGGCATCCCTGAAGTTTGATCATTTCCAAGGCCAGTAACTACAATGGGTCTCCCACACCTGCAGGCTGATGAGTAATGAGTACAATTAAGGCTTATTTCAAATGTAAAAAACCTTGAGATAATGTACTAAAATTGTTCAGAAGGTTGTTTTCTTAGTGAAATGCTACAGGATTTTCTTTAGCCATCCGGAGTTCCTGCCTTCGTCCAAGTGCCGGTGAAAACAAAGGTGGAAGAATTTACAATGTTGCTGAGAACTGGAGGAAACTTCGGCTGAGAACCCGAGGAGACTTCGGAGCTATCGCTGTTTCTGCTACTACAACTTAAGCTAGCTGCCTGGAGAACTTACCTGGACTGTGATTTACCTGAACTCTGAGTTAATCTATTGAGACACTGCTTTATCTGGACTGAGACAACAGACTGTAATCTACAACAACTTGTAACTCGGTATCTTTGCTAACGGTGTCATTGCTGGTATAAGTTTTCCAAGGGCTTCTTGCATGGAGCCATCAATTGGATTGGTATTGTAACATTTTGTATCCTCCCTTTCTGTTTCTAGCAGGTTATTTATGGTGTTTCTGTAAAAAACACTATGGTCCTTATTTAAATTAAACAAAAGGGGGAAATGTTAACGTCTGTAAACAAGTCAGATTGGCACCTGTTATTTTGCCAGAGAAATGTTAGAGCCTGTAAAGAAGTCTGGATGGCGCCTGGCAAAATGCCAGAGGGAGTGGTTTGTGAAGTAACAAAAGCGAGCCATTAAGTGTGGAGATTCCTTATTGTTTGACTGCTGTATCTATTTCATGCTAATTAGATAGGCTGTGTAAAATGTATAAATACCGCTCTTATTCAACAATAAACGGCTTCCAGGCCTGCTGCATCAGTCTACACAAGTTGTTCGTCACCCCCCCGGTTATTTTGCCCAGCCAGCCGGGCTATGGCACTTACCTACTGATGTGAGGATGGCCAAATGCCAGGGAAGCTCTGAAGATGGTTCTTTCCTGATAAAGCAGGTATTGGCTCACCGCTGACTCCTGACTACTTCAAGAGTTGGCAAAGGAAAGCAGATTTGAGACAGAACAAGCAATTTTGGGGAACATAGTATGGCCCACCAGTCAGAGGACACTCTGGATAGTCACAGACCAACTTGGAGGAAAGTGTTGCCTTTGTGGGTGTGGTTGTGGGTTTGTGTATCCCACTGTGTCTGTGGTTATAGACATTAGAAAAGAGAATGCATCAATGGATGTGTTCTGTCTAGTAGAAAGCTTCTCAGCATTCATCCTGCCAAATTTATGAATGGACTACGACTTTCCTTATGAATGGGCAATACCTGCTATCTTCCTAAGTTCCTGTTTTCTTCCTGAATTCTGGCCACTCTCAAGAATAGGCTCATGGTTTTGTGTAAAAGATATGTACCACCTCCAAACTCTGTAACATGGCCTTGTACTGGATAGATGAAGGGAATGGAGAGGAACTCAGAAAACTCAGATATCAGTGTGACCAGTAAAGTGTCAGTGGAGAAACACTGATTTGGGCCTTTTGTTTACCTATTGTTCCGTTGCCCTGAATGTCTGGAAGGTCTTTGCCTCAGTCCACCCCTTTGTGAAGCCTGAAGAAAACAGTTTTCTAATGGAAAATAATGAGCATCACCTGTGGCTCTTTGCTTAATTGCCATGGAAAGGGATGTGTCTGAATCAGCCTCTTGGCCCTGTGTGAGGCTGTGACTTAGATTCTCACCACCTGATGAATCTAAGGAAAGATCTCATGTGTGCATCCAAAACCAAAATGGAAAAAGAGCAGTCTTGTGGATGAAGTCTCTCGCCTTCCTCTGTAAGGTTCCTGATTTCCATCAAGTGAGAATAAGTATCCTTTGGTTCAAAAAGTTTTTCAAAGCCCTGCAGAGGCAAGCCCATAGGTGCTTGGATTTTCTCATGACTCCAATTCACATAAAGAATCTAAACCCCACAGACATTAGGCTCAAATTGGAGAAGCAGAGCAGTATTAATGGCAGGCCTATTTGATCACTCCTTGTTCACAGATAGGTTGTCAAGCCACCCTGACTTTAGACAAATGAGGGTAGGGAGCATATTTTGGATACTGTCTTCAGCTGCGCCCCTCATGGAAACTTCCAGCCAGAGGTAATGATGAGTGTCTATGTGGAAGTAGTTGAGAGCCATGTGGGAGTATTTTGGTTTTAATTGTGGTCATTTGTTTGGCTGATGGAAGAGATGACTGGGTCCACCTTGGCTTGAACTCTGGTGTGAGTCTTCTTAGAGACTGAGTTTGGAAATTACTGCAGAGATGTATTGCCATGAATTGTGTTGGGATTTTTGGAGGCCACACATGGTAGTGGCCTTTGGAAACTGAGATCTAGGTCCAGGGGGCTTCCCACAGAGCACTGGGAATCTGAGCCAGAATATCACATGATTTTATTCTTTAAGACTTGACAGCCATAGTTGAGAGTAAACACACACATGGACCTCACATTGTAGACCTCAATGGGCCTGGCTTCATTTGATCATTTGGCCACTCTTTGGGAAGTCTTGTCTGTGAGAGTTCTCCAGATGTTTCATTGAAATGGGCTTTCTCACCATTTGATGTTTCCAGAATGAATTAAATCCCACAGTGCCTCCAACCTCATCCTTGAAAAATGGCTAGATAAACATCATAAAAATTTGAAATTCCCATCACCAGGTGTCACTGGATACACTTTGGATTTCCTGTTGCTGATCATGAGTGTACCAGACAGTGCCTTGATTGACTGGGTTTCATGAAAATGGTGTAGAACAGTGATGCAAATAAGTTAAAGTCTGTTGAGTAGTGGGCCTAGAGGAGTGTTTTGCAGGTCTGTGATAAAACTTCTGTGTTGGGATTATGTGGATCTGCCAAAAGGCTTGTAACTGACATGGTGCAGCCAGCAGACCCTTGTATGTAAAGGCATCTTGTTGAATGGAGAGGTTTCAGGTCAATGTTCAGAATCAGGTTGCTATGGTCAAGGGGGCAAGCTATGTGGGATAGAAGCCTGGTTGGTGCATTCTCCTGCAGACCCTGACGCACAACACGTGACAGATCTCCCTCCAGCACTGTGACCCAGTTGAATTTCTTGTATTTCCTGAAGCCAATACCAAACTCCCAGTGCAGCAGCAAGAACACCATGAAAAGTGGAGGATTACCAAATGGCTTCACAGTCCACACGGGGCCACACTTAGCCTTCAGTGGCAAGAGTTTACTTACAAAGAGAGAATTCAGCCTTGCTGCCTCACTTTCTTTGGAAAATAAGAAACCATGTTCTGCAGGTCACATAGATGGAGACCCAGCTTTGGTGGTCTCACTAGAAAGGAAGCCATAGGTCCTGACAACAACATATACTTCAAGTGGCCAACCTCAGAGGCAGGTTCTCCAGAAGTCTTTAGGCTGGCACATCTCCATATTTGTGCAATATTTACCCTGTCCCTTACTTTTGGAAACTCCTCTACCACCTCCAAGATTGTGAACTCGCAATCATGTTCCATTCCTGATATGTATTCACAGATTTTCTAACTCTTCTTCTTTTATTTTGTCTTACTTGCGGCAAAGATAGTGTCAAGGTATTGTTGTGAATGAGAGTAGGAAGATTTTGTGTAGCACATATTTGCATACACAAATATGTTCTACACCATTTTCATGAAACTCAGTAAATCAAGGCACTGTCTGGTATACTCATAATGAGCAACAGGACATTCAATGTTTCTCCAGTGCCACCTGGTCATAGGAATTTCAAAAATTTCATGGTATTTATCTAGCCATTTTTCAAGCATGAAGTTGGAGGCACTGTGGGTTTCAGTTCATTCAGCAAACATTAAATGGTGAGGAAGCTCATTTCAATGAAATCTCTGGAGAACTCTCACAGGCACGGCTTCCCAAAGAGTGGACAAAAGGTCACATTAGGCCAGGCCCATTGAGGTCTACAATGTGAGGTCCATGTGTGTTTTGACTCTCAACTATGGCTGCCATTTCTTTAAGAATAAAATCATGTGATATCCTTGCTGAGATTCCCAGGCCTCTGTGGAAATCCACCCGGGGCCTAGGTCTCAGTTTCCAAGAGGGACTTTCATGCGTGGCCTCTTAAAATCCTAACAAACTTCATGGCAATGCTTCTCTGAGTTCAGTTCCAAAACCCAGTCTCTAATGGGAATCACACCAGAGTTCAAGCCCACGTGGACCCAGTTATTTTTTCCAATGCAACACAAATGACCAAAATTAAAACCAAAACAATCGCACATGGCCTTCATCTTATTCCATATAGTCAATCATCTTAACATCTGGCTGGAGGTTTACATGAGGGGCGCAGCCCAAGACAGTGTCCAAAATCAGCTCGTTTGCCCCTCATTTGCCTAAAGTCAGGGTAGCCTGGACACCGTTTCTGTGAACCAGGAGTGAACAAATAATCCTGCCGTTAATACTTCTTTGTTTCTCCAATTTGAGGCCTACTGATTTTAGGTATCGATTCTTTAGGTGATTTAGAGTCATGCGAAAACACAAGCACCTCTGCAGGGCTTTGAAGAACTCATTTGACCCAAAGAATCCCTATTGTCATTTGATGGAGTGCAGGAACCTAACAGAGGAAGGCAAGAGACTTCATCCACAATGAATGACATTTTTTGCCATTTTGGTTTTGGAAGCTCAAATGGGATCATTCTTAAGATCCATCAGGTGCTGAGAATCTAAGTCACAGCCACACACAGGTCCAAGAGGCTGATAAAGAGCCACAGGTGAGGCCCATTCATTTCCATTTGAAAACTGTTTTCTTCAGGCTTCACAAAGGGGTGGCCTGAGGCAAAGACCTTCCTGACATTCAGTGCAACACAACAATAAGTAAGCAAAAGGCCCAAAGCAGGGTTTCTGCACTGAGACTTTCCTGGTCACACTGATATCTGAGTTTTCTGAGATGCTCGCCATTCTCTTCAGCTATCCAGTACATGGCCATGTCACAGAGCTTGGAGGTGGTACATATTTTGGACACAAATCCATGAGCCTATTCTGGAGAGTGGCCAGAATTCAGGAAGAAAACAACAACTTAGAAAGATAGCAGGTGTTGCACATCGATAAGACAAGCTGCAGTCCATTCATATATTGGGCAGGATGAATTATGGGAAGATTTATACTAGACAGGACACATCCATTAATGCATTCTCTTTTCTAATGTCTACAACAATGGACACAGTGGGATAGACAGAAAGAGAAACACTCGCCATGTCAAATGACTTACTAGAAACTGTCCACTCCAAACCAAACAAACCGCCTTTCCTATCTATTCTCAGAACATGAGACAAAACAACAAACCCACACCCACTCCCACAAAGGCACCTCCTTCCCCCAAGTACGTCTGTGACTATCCGGAGTGTCCTCTGACTGGTGGGCCATACTATGTTCCCCCGAAATGGCCTGTCTTCTCTCAGATCTTGTTTCCTTGACCAACTCTGTGAAGATGTCAGGAAAAAGTGGTTAGCCACTACCTGTTTTCTCAGGAAAGGTCCATCTTCAGAGCTCTCCTGGCCTTTGGCCATCCTCACATCATTAGGTACCAAGAAAACTGACTCTGTCCTTGGTAAATCCAAACAAGTGAGCCCACTGGGACTCGGACTGGGACTGCCTCTGGGTGCCTGGCTTCTTGGATACCAAGTTCAGAGAGTTCCATCACCAAGGAAATGAGGTATGTCACATTCTTTGGAACTGAATGAGGTCACTGCCTTGGCAACCACTTTGTCCTAACAGTTGCTTCCAAGGGTAACATAAGATGGAGGTTGCCCCTACTTCCTGTGACACTTTCATAAGGTAGAATGTATATCACCATTGACACCCAGGAACAGCTCTCCACTCAGCCCTGGTTTGGTCCATCTTCTGTACAATAAGAAGAGAGAGAGTCAGATTCAGACACATCCCTTCATCCTGACCAGGTTGTTTGCCATGGAAGATGACTTTTGCTCTCTCAGGTGCTTCATACCTGCCTACAACTTCTCCAGGTATCATTTGTGCATGGACATTTGAGGTTCTCATCAGATGGAAGGTCCCCAACTTTCCTGTATTGTAAGAACCACTCTGTCCCTGCTCTTCTGTAAAATGATTGAGGGAACAGTGTATACTTGGGGTTAAAAACAGGTTTGATTTGGATTACGAGTGATTCTGTGTGATGAATAATGGTATTGGGAACCTGCAATATTTACAAGAATATAGAGGTGAAATATAAGTAGGAAAACAGAAATCTAGGTATGATTCGAAGCCCAGAAGGGTTTTGCCCTTGATTGGGATACTTAGCTTTGAATGATGTTCTGCAAAGATGCCTCAGATAATTCGATATACAATGGCATAAGACCTTGTACATTGGATGATTGAATTTAGAAGAGAACATCCAGTCAAAAAGGGATATTCAGTAGGATTAGGAAGATAGTCGGTAGGTTTAGGAAGAAGAGTGAGTATAGGATTTGACCAAAAGTTCTTTAGCAATAGACTTTCGGTTGTTGAGTGAATGAAAATGTCAGCACATATGAAGAGTCAGTCACTATGTTGAACTGGGGAAAATATGTAGAAAAGCAGATATCAATAGAAACATTACGAAATCAGGCAAAGTATAAAGTGAGTGATAGAATTAGACATTTTCAACAGGGTTGAGTTTGAATATATAAATTAGGAAACAAACAAATATGTAGTCACCAATAGGATTGACAATTGACAGCATTAGGCAACCTGGACATGGATGTTTTTAGAAATCCATGTTCACTTTCCATTTAGGCTTTGGTACAATCATAAGTGTGACCTTTCCATATTTTGTCCATAATATTACTGTGATAATGAGGTGACATGAGTATTTCTTTCACCATTTCTGGGAGCAATATATTGAAGATGTAAAATGAGAATCGGGGGTACAAAGAGGTGTACCCTGTTTCTAGGAACATAGAGAAAAAGCATGAATAGACAATAGAGTGAATAAATAATATAACTTTTTTGAACTTTAAAATAATGAATTGAAACTGATATCTGAAAAATTAAAGGAAATCGTATATTGATATACAATTCATTCATTCCAACCAGGTATATATGTAATGGAAATATTTGTGTTTTGGTTTATCATGGAAGAGTGTGTGAGTTTTGCTTCAAAATGATTATGGAAATTCAAAATAATGTGTTTGGAAAGAAGTCTCACGAAAAGACCAGTCAAGAAACCCTGACAATACATGTGTTCTGAAGCAAGAAGTGTGAAAGTTGAAACAATGCTTATTAATTTGTGAACTTGTGGATGAAATGTATATCCTGTGATGTGCAAAAACTGAAGAAACAATAATGTACCAGTGTCGAATACAAATGAATGACAAATTACATATCATGTCCCATAGGAGTCTACTTGCATTGATGTTAGACTGGGTCAGTTACTGTAGAATAATTAGGATTTGTATGCACCATTCACTGAAGTTTGTTTTCAGTACTAGGAAACAAATATGTATTTCAGGTGGATTAATATTTCTGATTATAATCTTGTGAAAAGTGGATTATAAATCCACATACATGAACATGAATGAATTTAGAGAGTGTATATTAGACACATATATTTCATATTTTGAAAAATTTGGAGAGTATATCTATATCTATATCTATATCTATACACACACACACACACACACACACAACTCACAGACATTAAAAAGTACCAATATAAATGCCAATCGAAATTCATCAGTAAATATGTATCATCCACAAATGCAAAAATATTTATTTTACTGAACATGAGTTAATGTATAAAGTTGTTCTACTAGGACGCTCTCCTATAAGTTGAATTTTCATTTCCAACAGCATTTAGGAGGAGTGAACTCTTCTCACAATTTGTATCTGCCAAGACAGCCACCTCACAAAAATGTATGTGTGATACCTGGTAGGATTCTATATATGCATATAAATATACGTGTGTGAAGAGACTACAGAAAAAGGAAACAAGAATTCACATATTTGTTAAGTTTAAAACACATGGAGAATATTTCAAATAAATTTGACTAGATTAATAACTCCTACCTTATATAATGCAAATGTCAAGTCCAACTATACAACATGTCTCCTCTGAAGTACTTGTATTTCTAATGTGTTGGGTTAATTTTCTCCATTATATTAGGATGAATAGTCTGAGTCTACTAGGTATGGGTTAGTGTCAGGGATTCAGTATTTCGAATGGAAAATTGGAAAATGAATCCAATGTGTATGTAAATATATGCTGCACAAATATCCTCCCGCTCTCATCCAGAACAATGCCTTGACATTACCTTCACCCCAAGTAAGACACAATTAGAGGAGAAGAGTTACAAAATCAGTGAATACATATCTGGAATGGAAAATGCTCAGGAGTTCACAACCTTGGAGGTGGTAGAGGAGTTTCCAAAACTAAGGGACAGGGTAAACACTCCACAAACATGGAGCTTTGCTGGCCTAAAAACTTTTTGAGAAACTGCCTCTGAGTTTCCACACTTGAAATATATGTTGTTTTCAGGAGATTTGGCTTCCTCTGTAGTGAGACCATCAAAGCTGGGTCTGCATCTATGTGACCTGGAGGACATGGTTTCTTATTTTCCAATGAACAAGATGAAGCAGTGCTGAATCCTCTCTTTGTAGGTAAACTGAGGCCACTGGGGACTAAGTGTCTCCCCGTGTGGACTGTGAAGCCATTTGGTCCTCCACCACTTTTTGTGGTGTTTTTGCTGCTGCACTGTGAGTTTGGTATTTGTTTCACGAAATACTAGGAGCTAAACTGGGACACAGTGCTGGAGGGAGTTCTGTCACGTGTGGTGGGTCAGGGTCTGCAAGAGAATGCACCAACTAGGCTCCTATCTCTCACAGCTTGCCCCATTGCCCCCTTGTCCATATCAACCTGATTCTTAATTTTCCTCTGAAACCTCTCCATATAACAAGATGCCTTTACATATAAGGGTCTGTTGGCTGCACCATGTCAGTTACAAGCCATTTGGAATCCAATGGTAGATCCACATGGCCCTACCACGGATGTTTTATCAAACACCTCCCCACCACTGCTCTAGACCCACTACTCAGCAGGCTCCAAATTTCTGGCATCTCTGTTCTACACCATTTTCATGAAACTCAGTAAATCAAGGCACTGTCCGGTATACTCATGATCAGCAACAGGACATCCAATGTTTCTCCAGTGCCACCTGGTCATAGGAATTTCAAAAATTTCATGGTATATATCTAGCCATTTTTCAAGCATGAAGTTGGAGGCACTGTGGATTTCAGTTCATTAAGCAAACATTAAATGGTGAGGAAGCTCATTTCAATGAAATCTCTGGAGAATTCTCACAGGCACGGCTTCCCAAAGAGTGGACAAAAGGTCACATTAGGCCAGGCCCATTGAGGTCTACAATGTGAGGTCCATGTGTGTTTTGACTCTCAACTATGGCTGCCATTTCTTTAAGAATAAAATCATGTGATATCCTTGCTGAGATTCCCAGGCCTCTGTGGAAATCCACCCGGGGCCTATGTCTCAGTTTCCAAGAGCGACTTTCATGCGTGGCCTCTTAAAATCCCAACAAAATTCATGGCAATGCTTCTCTGAGTTCAGTTCCAAAACCCAGTCTCTAAGGGGAATCACACCAGAGTTCAAGCTCACGTGGACCCAGTCATTTTTTCCAATGCAACACAAATGACCAAAATTAAAACCAAAACACTCCCACATGGCCTTCATCTTATTCCATATAGTCAATCATCTTAACCTCTGGCTGGAGGTTTCCATGAGGGGCGCAGCCCAAGACAGTGTCCAAAATCAGCTCGTTTGCCCCTCATTTGCCTAAAGTCAGGGTAGCCTGGACACCATTTCTTTGAAACAGGAGCGAACAAATAAGCCTGCCGTTAATACTTCTTTGTTTCTCCAATTTGAGGCCTACTGATTTTAGATATCGATTCTTTAGGTGATTTAGAGTCATGCGAAAACACAAGCACCTCTGCAGGGCTTTGAAGAACTCATTTGACCCAAAGAATCCCTATTGTCATTTGATGGAGTGCAGGAACCTAACAGAGGAAGGCAAGAGACTTCATCCACAATGAATGAAATTTTTTGCCATTTTGGTTTTGGAAGCTCACATGGGATCATTCTTAAGATCCATCAGGTGCTGAGAATCTAAGTCACAGCCACACACAGGCCCAAGAGGCTGATAAAGACACATCCCTTTCCAAAGCAATTAAGCAAAGAGCCACAGGTGAGGCCCATTCATTTCCATTTGAAAACTGTTTTCTTCAGGCTTCACAAAGGGGTGGCCTGAGGCAAAGACCTTCCTGACATTCAGTGCAACACAACAATAAGTAAGCAAAAGGCCCAAAGCAGGGTTTCTGCACTGAGACTTTCCTGGTCACACTGATATCTGAGTTTTCTGAGATGCTCGCCATTCTCTTCAGCTATCCAGTACATGGCCATGTCACAGAGCTTGGAGGTGGTACATATTTTGGACACAAATCCATGAGCCTATTCTGGAGAGTGGCCAGAATTCAGGAAGAAAACAACAACTTAGAAAGATAGCAGGTGTTGCACATCGATAAGACAAGCTGCAGTCCATTCATATATTGGGCAGGATGAATTTTGTTATGATTTATACTAGACAGGACTCATCCATTAATGCATTCTCTTTTCTAATGTCTACAACAACGGACACAGTGGGATACACAGAAACAGAAACACTCGCTGTGTCAAATGACTTACTAGAAACTGTCCACTCCAAACCAAACAAACCGCCTTTCCTATCTATTCTCAGAACATGAGACAAAACAACAAACCCACACCCACTCCCACAAAGGCACCTCCTTCCCCCAAGTAGGTCTGTGACTATCCGGAGTGTCCTCTGACTGGTGGGCCATACTATGTTCCCCCGAAATGGCCTGTCTTCTCTCAGATCTTGTTTCCTTGACCAACTCTGTGAAGATGTCAGGAAAAAGTGGTTAGCCACTACCTGTTTTCTCAGGAAAGGTCCATCTTCAGAGCTCTCCTGGCATTTGGCCATCCTCACATCATTATTTACCAAGAAAACTGACTCTGTCCTTGGTAAATCCAAACAAGTGAGCCCACTGGGACTGGGACTGGGACTGCCTCTGGGTGCCTGGCTTCTTGGATACCAAGTTCAGAGAGTTCCATCACCAAGGAAATGAGGTATGTCACATTCTTTGGAACTGAATGAGGTCACTGCCTTGGCAACCACTTTGTCCTAACAGTTGCTTCAAAGGGTAACATAAAATGGAGGTTGCCCCCGCTTCCTGTGACACTTTCATAAGGTAGAATGTATATCACCATTGGCACCCGGGAATAGCTCTCCACTCAGGCCTGGTTTGGTCCATCTTCTCTACAATAAGAAGAGAGAGATTCAGATTCAGACACATCCCTTCATCCTGACCAGGTTGTTTGCCATGGAAGATGACTTTTGCTCTCTCAGGTGCTTCATACCTGCCTACAACTTCTCCAGGTATCATTTGTGCATGGACATTTGAGGTTCTCATCAGGTGGAAGGTCCCCAACTTTCCTGTATTGTAAGAACCACTCTGTCCCTGCTCTTCTGTAAAATGATTGAGGGAACAGTGTATACTTGGGGTTAAAAACATGTTTGATTTGTTTTACGAGTGATTCTGTGTGATAAATAATGGTATTGGGAACCTGCAATATTTACAAGAATATAGAGGTGAAATATAAGTAGGAAAACAGAAATCTAGGTATGATTTGAAGCCCAGAAGGGTTTTGCCCTGGATTGGGATACTTAGTTTTGAATGATGTTCTGCAAAGATGCCTCAGATAATTCGATATACAATGGCATAGGACCTTGTACATTGGATGATTGAATTTAGAAGAGAACATCCAGTCAAAAAGGGATATTCAGTAGGATTAGGAAGATAGTCTGTAGGTTTAGGAAGAAGAGTGAGTATAGGATTTGGACCAAAAGTTCTTTAGCAATAGACTTTCGGTTGTTGAGTGAATGTAAATGTCAGCACATATGAAGAGTCAGTCACTATGTTGAACTGGGGAAAATATGTAGAAAAGCAGATATCAATAGAAACATTACGAAATCAGGCAAAGTATAAAGTGAGTGATAGAATTAGACATTTTCAACAGGGTTGAGTTTGAATATATAAATTAGGAAAAAAACAAATATGTAGTCACCAATAGGATTGACAATTGACAGCATTAGGCAACCTGGACATGGATTTTTTTAGAAATCCATGTTCACTTTCCATTTAGGCTTTGGTACAATCATAAATGTGACCTTTCCATTTTTTGTCCAGAATATTACTGTGATAATGAGGTGACATGAGTATTTCTTTCACCATTTCTGGGAGTAATAATTGAAGATGTAAAATGAGAATCAGTGGTACAAAGAGGTTTACCCTGTTTCTAGGAACATAGAGAAAAAGCATGAATAGACCATACTGTGAATAACTAATATAACTTTTTTGAACTTTAAATAATGAATTGAACTGATATCTGAAAAATTAAAGGAAATCGTATATTGATATACAATCATTCATTCCAACCAGGTATATATGTAATGGAAATATTTGTGTTTAGGTTTATCATGAAGAGTGTGTGAGTTTTGCTTCAAAATGATTATGGAAATTCAAAATAATGTGTTTGGAAAGAAGTCTCATGAAAAAACCAGTCAAAAAACCCTGACAATACATGTGTTCTGAAGCAAGAAGTGGTGAAAGTTGAAACAAATGCTTATTAATTTGTGAACTTGTGGATGAAATGTATATCCTGTGATGTGCAAAAACTGAAGAAACAATAATGTACCAGTGTCGAATACAAATGAATGACAAATTACAGATCATGTCCCATAGGAGTCTATTTGCATTGATGTTAGACTGGGTCAGTTACTGTAGAATAATTAGGATTTGTATGCACCATTCACTGAAGTTAATTTTCAGTACTAGGAAACAAATATGTATTTCAGGTGGATGAATATTTCTGATTATAATCTTGTGAAAAGTGGATTATAAATCCACATACATGAACATGAATGAATTTAGAGAGTGTATATTAGACGCATATATTTCATATTTTGAAAAATTTGGAGAGTATATCTATATCTATATCTATATCTATACACACACACACACACACACACACACACACACACAAACACAAACACTCACAGACATTAAAAATACCAATATAAATGCCAATCGAAATTCATCAGTAAATATGTATCATCCACAAATGCAAAAATATTTATTTTACTGAACATGAGTTAATGTATAATGTTGTTCTACTAGGACGCTCTCCTATAGGTTGAATTTTCATTTCCAACAGCATTTAGGAGGAGTGAACTCTTCTCACAATTTGTATCTGCCAAGACAGCCACCTCACAAAAATGTACGTGTGATACCTGGTAGGATTCTATATATGCATATAAATATACATGTGTGAATAGGCTACAGAAAAGGGAAACAAGAATTCACATATTTGTTAAGTTTAAAAACACATGGAGAATATTTCAATTAAAACTTGACTAGATTTATAACTCCTACCTTATATAATGCAAATGTCAAGTCCAACTATACAACATGTCTCCTCTGAAGTACTTGTATTTCTAATGTGTTGGGTTAATTTTCTCCATTATATTAGGATGAATAGTCTGAGTCTACTAGGTATGGGTTAGTGTCAGGGATTCAGTATTTCGAATGGAAAATTGGAAAATGAATCCAATGTGTATGTAAATATATGCTGCACAAATATCCTCCCGCTCTCATCCAGAACAAAGCCTTGACATTACCTTCACCCCAAGTAAGACACAATTAGAGGAGAAGAGTTACAAAATCAGTGAATACATATCTGGAATGGAAAATGCTCAGGAGTTCACAACCTTGGAGGTGGTAGAGGAGTTTCCAAAACTAAGGGACAGAGTAAACCCTCCACAAACATGGAGCTCTGCTGGCCTAAAAACTTTTTGAGAAACTGCCTCTGAGCTTCCACACTTGAAATATATGTTGTTTTCAGGAGATTTGGCTTCCTCTGTAGTGAGACCATCAAAGCTGGGTCTGCATCTATGTGACCTGGAGGACATGGTTTCTTATTTTCCAATGAACAAGATGAAGCAGTGCTGGATCCTCTCTTTGTAGGTAAACTGAGGCCACTGGGGACTAAGTGTCTCCCTGTGTGGACTGTGAAGCCATTTGGTCCTCCTCCACTTTTTGTAGTGTTTTTGCTGCTGCACTGTGAGTTTGGTATTTGTTTCACGAAATACTAGGAGCTAAACTGGGACACAGTGCTGGAGGGAGTTCTGTCACGTGTGGTGGGTCAGGGTCTGCAAGAGAATGCACCAACTAGGCTCCTATCTCTCACAGCTTGCCCCATTGCCCCCTTGTCCATATCAACCTGATTCTTAATTTTCCTCTGAAAACTCTCCATATAACAAGATGCCTTTACATATAAGGGTCTGCTGGCTGCACCATGTCAGTTACAAGCCATTTGGAATCCAATGGTAGATAAACATGGCCCAACCACGGATGTTTTATCAAACACCTCCCCACCATTGCTCTAGACCCACTACTCAGCAGGCTCCAACTTACTGGCATCTCTGTTCTACAACATTTTCATGAAACTCAGTAAATCAAGGCACTGTCTGGTATACTCATGATCAGCAACAGGACATCCAATGTTTCTCCAGTGCCACCTGGTCATAGGAATTTCAAAAATTTCATGGTATTTATCTAGCCATTTTTCAAGCATGAAGTTGGAGGCACTGTGGGTTTCAGTTCATTCAGCAAACATTAAATGGTGAGGAAGCTCATTTCAATGAAATCTCTGAAGAACTCTCACAGGCATGGCTTCCCAAAGAGTGGACAAAAGTTCACATTAGGCCAGGCCCATTGAGGTCTACAATGTGAGGTCCATGTGTGTTTTGACTCTCAACTATGGCTGCCATTTCTTTAAGAATAAAATCATGTGATATCCTTGCTGAGATTCCCAGGCCTCTGTGGAAATCCACCCGGGGCCTAGGTCTCAGTTTCCAAGAGCGACTTTCATCCGTGGCCTCTTAAAATCCCAACAAAATTCATGGCAATGCTTCTCTGAGTTCAGTTCCAAAACCCAGTCTCTAAGGGGAATCACACCAGAGTTCAACCCCACATGGACCCAGTCATTTTTTCCAATGCCACACAAATGACCAAAATTAAAACCAAAACACTCCCACATGGCCCTCATCTTATTTCACATAGTCAATCATCTTAACCTCTGGCTGGAGGTTTCCATGAGGGGCGCAGCCCAAGACAGTGTCCAAAATCAGCTCGTTTGCCCCTCATTTGTCTAAAGTCAGGGTAGCCTGGACACCGTTTCTGTGAACCAGGAGTGAACAAATAAGCCTGCCGTTAATACTTCTGTGTTTCTCCAATTTGAGGCCTACTGATTTTAGGTATCGATTCTTTAGGTGATTTAGAGTCATGCGAAAACACAAGCACCTCTGCAGGGCTTTGAAGAACTCATTTTACCCAAAGAATCCCTATTGTCATTTAATGGAGTGCAGGAACCTAACAGAGGAAGGCAAAAGACTTCATCCACAATGAATGATATTTTTTGCCATTCTGGTTTTGGAAGCCACATGGGATCATTCTTAAGATCCATCAGGTGCTGAGAATCTAAGTCACAGCCACACACAGGACCAAGAGGCTGATAAAGACACATCTCTTTCCAAAGCAATTAAGCAAAGAGCCACAGGTGAGGCCCATTCATTTCCATTTGAAAACTGTTTTCTTCAGGCTTCACAAAGGGGTGGCCTGAGGCAAAGACCTTCCTGACATTCAGTGCAACACAACAATAAGTAAGCAAAGGCCCAAAGCAGGGTTTCTGCACTGAGACTTTCCTGGTCACAATGATATCTGGGTTTTCTGAGATGCTCGCCATTCTCTTCAGCTATCCAGGACATGGCCATGTCACAGAGCTTGGAGGTGGTACATATTTTGGACACAAATCCATGAGCCTATTTCAGAGAGTGGCCAGAATTCAGGAAGAAAACAACAACTTAGAAAGATAGCAGGTGTTGCACATCGATAAGACAAGCTGCAGTCCATTCATATATTGGGCAGGATGAATTATGGGATGATTTATACTAGACAGGACACATCCATTAATGCATTCTCTTTTCTAATGTCTACAACAACGGACACAGTGGGATACACAGAAACAGAAACACTCGCCATGTCAAATGACTTACTAGAAACTGTCCACTCCAAACCAAACAAACCTCCTTTCCTATCTATTCTCAGAACATGAGACAAAACAACAAACCCACACCCACTCCCACAAAGGCACCTCCTTCCCCCAAGTAGGTCTGTGACTATCCGGAGTGTCCTCTGACTGGTGGGCCATACTATGTTCCCCCGAAATGGCCTGCCTTCTCTCAGATCTTGTTTCCTTGACCAACTCTGTGAAGATGTCAGGAAAAAGTGGTTAGCCACTACCTGTTTTCTCAGGAAAGGTCCATCTTCAGAGCTCTCCTGGTATTTGGCCATCCTCACATCATTAGGTACCAAGAAAACTGACTCTGTCCTTGGTAAATCCAAACAAGTGAGCCCACTGGGACTGGGACTGGGACTGCCTCTGGGTGCCTGGCTTCTTGGATACCAAGTTCAGAGAGTTCCATCACCAAGGAAATGAGGTATGTCACATTCTTTGGAACTGAATGAGGTCACTGCCTTAGCAACCACTTTGTCCTAACAGTTGCTTCAAAGGGTAACATAAAATGGAGGTTGCCCCCGCTTCCTGTGACACTTTCATAAGGTAGAATGTATATCACCATTGGCACCCGGGAACAGCTCTCCACTCAGGCCTGGTTTGGTCCATCTTCTCTGCAAAAAGAAGAAAGAGATTCAGATTCAGACACATCCCTTCATCCTGACCAGGTTGTTTGCCATGGAAGATGACTTTTGCTCTCTCAGGTGCTTCATACCTGCCTTCAACTTCTCCAGGTATCATTTGTGCATGGACATTTGAGGTTCTCATCAGGTGGAAGGTCCCCAACTTTCCTGTATTGTAAGAACCACTCTGTCCCTTCTCTTCTGTATAATGATTGAGGGAACAGTGTATACTTCTGGTTAAAAACTGGTTTGATTTGGGTTACGAATGATTCTGTGTGATGAATAATGGTATTGGGAACCTGCAATATTTACAAGAATATAGAGGTGAAATATAAGTAGGAAAACAGAAATCTAGGTATGATTTGAAGCCCAGAAGGGTTTTGCCCTGGATTGGGATACTTAGCTTTGAATGATGTTCTGCAAAGATGCCTCAGATAATTCGATATACAATGGCATAGGACCTTGTACATTGGATGATTGAATTTAGAAGAGAACATCCAGTCAAAAAGGGATATTCAGTAGGATTAGGAAGATAGTCGGTAGGTTTAGGAAGAAGAGTAAGTATAGGATTTGGACCAAAAGTTCTTTAGCAATAGACTTTCGGTTGTTGAGTGAATGTAAATGTCAGCACATATGAAGAGTCAGTCACTATGTTGAACTGGGGAAAATATGTAGAAAAGCAGATATCAATAGAAACATTACGAAATCAGGCAAAGTATAAAGTGAGTGATAGAATTAGACATTTTCAACAGGGTTGAGTTTGAATATATAAATTAGGAAAAAAACAAATATGTAGTCACCAATAGGATTGACAATTGACAGCATTAGGCAACCTGGACATGGATGTTTTTAGAAATCCATGTTCACTTTCCATTTAGGCTTTGGTACAATCATAAGTGTGACCTTTCCATTTTTTGTCCAGAATATTACTGTGATAATGAGATGACATGAGTATTTCTTTCACCATTTCTGGGAGCAATATATTGAAGATGTAAAATGAGAATCAGGGGTACAAAGAGGTGTACCCTGTTTCTAGGAACATAGAGAAAAAGCATGAATAGACCATACTGTGAATAAATAATATAACTTTTTTGAACTTTAAATAATGAATAGAACTGATATCTGAAAAATTAAAGGAAATCGTATATTGATATACAATCATTCATTCCAACCAGGTATATATGTAATGGAAATATTTGTGTTTTGGTTTATCATGAAGAGTGTGTGAGTTTTGCTTCAAAATGATTATGGAAATTCAAAATAATGTGTTTGGAAAGAAGTCTCTCATGAAAAGACCAGTCAAGAAACCCTGACAATACATGTGTTCTGAAGCAAGAAGTGGTGAAAGTTGAAACAAATGCTTATTAATTTGTGAACTTGTGGATGAAATGTATATCCTGTGATGTGCAAAAACTGAAGAAACAATAATGTACCAGTGTCGAATACAAATGAATGACAAATTACAGATCATGTCCCATAGGAGTCTACTTGCATTGATGTTAGACTGGATCAGTTAGTGTAGAATAATTAGGATTTGTATGCACCATTCACTGAAGTTAGTTTTCAGGAAACAAATATGTATTTCAGGTGGATGAATATTTCTGATTATAATCTTGTGAAAAGTGGATTATAAATCCACATACATGAACATGAATGAATTTAGAGAGTGTATATTAGACGCATATATTTCATATTTTGAAAAATTTGGAGAGTATATCTATATCTATATCTATATCTATACATCACACACACACACACACACACACACACACAACTCACAGACATTAAAAAGTACCAATATAAATGCCAATCGAAATTCATCAGTAAATATGTATCATCCACAAATGCAAAAATATTTATTTTACTGAACATGAGTTAATGTATAATGTTGTTCTACTAGGACGCTCTCCTATAGGTTGAATTTTCATTTCCAACAGCATTTAGGAGGAGTGAACTCTTCTCACAATTTGTATCTGCCAAGACAGCCACCTCACAAAAATGTACGTGTGATACCTGGTAGGATTCTATATATGCATATAAATATACATGTGTGAATAGGCTACAGAAAAGGGAAATTCACATATTTGTTAAGTTTAAAAACACATGGAGAATATTTCAATTAAAATTTGACTAGATTTATAACTCCTACCTTATATAATGCAAATGTCAAGTCCAACTATACAACATGTCTCTGGAGAACCTTTGGATGTCCTGTTGTTTATCATGAGTATACTAGACAGTGCCTTGATTGACTGTGTTTCATGAAAATGATCTAGAACAGACATGCCAGTAAGTTGGTGCCTGCTGAGTAGTGTGCCTAGAGCAGTGGTGTGTATGTGTGTCATAATACATCTCTGATGTGGCCATATGGATTTGCCATTGGCTTCCAAATGGCTTGTGACAGACATGGTGAGGTCAGCAGACACTAATATGTAAGGGCGTCTTGTTATATGGAGAGGTTTCATGGCAATGTTAAGAATCAGGTTGCAATAGACAAGGGAAAATGATATGTGGGATAGAAGCCTGGTTGGTGCATTCTCCTGCAGACCCTGGCCCACCACATGTGGCAGAACTCCATCCAGCACTGTGTCCCTTTTGAACTCCTTGTATTTCGTGAAGCAAATACCAAACTCCCAATGCAGGAGAAAGAAAAACCATGAAAAAGTGGAGGATGACCAAATGGCTTCACAGCCCAGATGGGGAGGACTTAGCACGCACTGGTCACATTTTACTTAAAAGAGAGAATTCACCACTGCTGCCTCATGTTCATTAGAAAATAAGAAACCATGTCCTCCAGGTCACATAGAATCAGACCCAGCTTTGATGGTCTCACGACAAAGGAAGCTAAAGCTCCTGAAAACAACATATATTTCAAGTGCCCAACCTCAGAGGCAGTTTATCAAGAAGTCCTTTAGGCCAGCAGAGCTCCATGTTGTGGAGTTTTTAACCTGTCCCTTACTTATGGAAACTTCTCTACCACATCCAAGGTTGTGAACTCCTGAGCATTTTCCATTCCAGTTATATATTCACAGATTTTATAACTCTTCTCCACTAATTGTGTCTTATTGGGGCGAAGGTAATGTCAAGGCATTGTTCTGGATGAGAGAGGGAAAATATTTTGTGTAGCACATATTTGATAGACATTGGATTCTTTTCCTATTTTCCATTCAAATACTGAATCCCTGACACTAACACATACCCTACTAGACTCTGAATACTAATCCTAATATGATGGAGAAAAATACCGAATAGACTAGAAATATACAAGCAGGTCAGAAAAGGCAAGGTGTTTGAAATTACAGTGTAATAAGTACTATGGTAGGTGTTATTGAATCTAGTAGATTGGTT